>NC_092340.1:357705625-358957500 GCF_046630445.1 Rutidosis leptorrhynchoides | reverse complement strand
GTTTTCACTATGAATATGATTATTGTTATTATTAGTATTATAATTATAATAATTATTATTATTACTACCATAAATAAGTATTAGTAAGTATTATCATAATTGTTAGTATTACTATTAAGTATGACGAATTTTAAGATTATTAGTATGACTTTAAGTATTAATTAATGTTATTATCAATATAGTTATTAATATGTAAAATCATTATGTATTAGTAGTATTATTATAAAAATGGTTATTATCATCATTAATATTAACATTAATATCATATGTATGGTTATTATTAACATTTCTATTATGAATATCATAAAGTATCTTTATCATTAATATTAGTATTAAAACATTTAGGAATCATTATTGTTATTAACAAGAGTATTATGTACTAATATTAAAAATGATTATTTTCACTACCATTATTACTAAATTATTCATTTTACTACAGTTATTGTCATTATGAAATTTATAATTAAAAACTATCATCAATATTATTATTAACAAAAATTAATAACTTTAATATCTTTATTAGTAATATTATGTATTGTATTTATTATCATTTTTTTTTACCATTATTAATAATATATTAGTTACTATATTTTAACAAACAAACGATATATATATTAAATACATAGAACAAAAAAAAAAAAAAAAATTAATATTTTTTTTTTATATAACAAAATGAACAAATGAAACATATAAATATTATTAATATAAAAAGGATATAACTAATAAATTTACATATATATATATGTTCGATTACAACTATGTATATTAATAAATATACAAATGATATAGGTTCGTGAATCCGAGGCCAAACCCTGCATTGTTCCATGTCGTCATATGTATTTTTACTACAAAATACAGCACAGTGAGTTTCATTAATCCCTTTTTAAATGCTTTCGCAATATATATTTTGGGACTGAGAATACATGCGCTGCTTTTATAACTGTTTTACGAAATAGACACAAGTACTTAAAACTACATTCTATGGTTGGATTATTAAACCGAATATGCCCTTTTTATTAAGTCTGGTAATCTAAGAATTAGGGAACAGACACCCTAATTGACGCGAACTCTAAAGATAGATCTATCGGGCCCAACAAGCCTCATCCAAAGTACCGGATGCTTTAGTACTTCGAAATTTATATCATGTCCGATGGAGGATCCCGGAATGATGGGGATATTCTTATATGTATATTGTGAATGTCGGTTACCAGGTGTTCAATCCATATGAATGATATTTTTGTCTCTATGCATGGGACGTATGTTTATGAGAAATGGAAATATGAAATCTTGTGGTCTATGAAAATTATGAAATGATTATTTATGATAAACTAATGAACTCACCAACCTTTTGGTTGACACTTGAAAGCATGTTTATTCTCAGGTACGAAAGAAATCTTCCGCTGTGCATTTGCTCATTTTATAGATGTTACTTGGAGTCATTCATGGCATATTTCAAAAGACGTTGCATTCGAGTCGTCGAGTTCATCAAGATAATTATTAAGTCAATTATAGTTGGATATATTATGAAATGGTATGCATGTCTGTCAACTTTTGATGTAATGAAAGATTGACTTTTCAAAAACGAATGCAATGTTTGTAAAATGTATCATATAGAGGTCAAGTACCTCGCGATGTAATCAACTGTTGTGAATCGTTTATAATCGATATGGAGATCGTCCGGATGGATTAGGACGGGTCTTCACAGTTGGTATCAGAGCGGTGGTCTTAGCGAACCAGGTCTTGCATTAGTGAGTCTAACTGATAGTCGTTAGAATGCATTAGTGAGTCTGGACTTCGACCATGTCTGCATGTCAAAAGTTTTGCTTATCATTTAGTGTCGAAAAATTTATTTCTTATCATCCTTAAAGTCTAGACACGTCTTACTGCCTCTATTGCATAGACAGTGTATAGATAAATCCATATCTTAGCATATCTGTTATTGTTACCTTTGCCTGACAGCTTCCGTAGATTCCTCCGTAGTTTATGGGATTTTAGTATTATATATGCATATGTAAATTATGTAATACAGGGTACTAATCTACATCTTATAATCTATTTCTTATCGAAAAGTCCTTCATCTGATCGTACGAGATGAATCCCTCAACCAGTTCGAATTCCTCAGATTCCGACAGCTATTCCGACCTGGATATTCACCTGAATTCCGAAAGCGGTGTCACCGGAATGAATCAATCAATCAGTCATCCTCAATTCATTTGATGAGTTCGTAGTCGACTTAAACAATGGAGACGCGAAGAAGGCGATCCCTTCCACCAACCGAATTCACTTCTTGACAATGAACCTGAAGCGGTTACCGGCGAACCTGTTCGAGACACCATTTTCAGTCTCATTTCCAGGGTAACTCGACAAGATTATATTCTATCCACAATTCCGAACCTTATTCATCCGCTCGTTCCTACCGACAATCATCCTGGAGTAATAAGTCAACGAACTTCGCGATCGAAAAATCAATTCGAAGAATATTGTGTAAAATGTACCAGCTTCAGCAACATCACCGACACCAACAGTACCATCAGTAACAGCACCAGTACCATCAACAATCCATGCTTCAATATCACTATCTGTACCTCAAGCATAATCATCGTTCTACGAATCGTTCTACATAAACTATCTTCGTCCTTCATGGCGATTACGTAATCTCTAATGTTTTAGATATTATGTATTCTAGTTCTAGCCGTAAGCCTAATGAGTTTAATATCGCATTAACTCATTAAATCCATGAATACATCTGAAGAAAATATATATGTATATATGTTTTCATAAAGATTGTAATTAAAAATTCTTTTGTACAAACTATTAATGGTGAAAATATTTTAACGGGTAGGTAATACCCGAGGAATATCTAAATTTCACATTAATAAGTTACATTGTACGTTCTTCGAATCTGTTTCAACAGTCATATACTATCCTACTTACATCCACCGATATACAAATCCGTTCACCACAGAATAACCATATTCATTCAATTTCATATTTGAATTTTGGTTTATCAGAATCCAACAAGTGGCATAATGAAGAAAACATTTGACAAAATAAAATTTGTTAGAAACAAACAAATTAACTATGAGAAATTTTGTTAAGAATCCACGCTAACTGTTCCTAGCTAATTGTTCCTAGCTAACTGATTACATTTTATTTTATCGAAATTTACATTCTCGCAATTTTATTTATCGTCATTTAATTTATGTTATTTACTTTACGCACTTTATTTATCGTTATTTAATTTCTGTTATTTAATTTACACATTTTAAATATCGGGACACGTATACAAGGTTTTGACATATCATATCGACGCATTTATATATATTATTTGGAATAACCATAGACACTCTATATGCAGTAATGATCGAGTTCTCTATACAGGGTTGAGGTTGATTCTATAATAATATATATAATTTGAGTTGTGATCGAGTCTGAGACATGTACACGGGTCACGATACGTATTAATTAATTCGAATATTATATAATAAACTATATATGAATTATTATTTGTACACTGCTAACTGTGGACTATCGACTGTGGACTAACAATGTTGGACAATTAAAATGAATTAAAATATTGATTATAACATATGAAACTAAAAACTTCTTCAAGTTTGCCACTTGATTTCGTCTTAAACCTCATTTGTATCTTCACGATTACATTCTGCGTTCAAACCTTTCATGATTCTTGAAAACACCTCAATCGATAGGATGAATCAACCGCACTTCATCTACGGAAGGAAAAGATTTATGCATATAGTTATGCACCTGAGAAACTCTCGGCAACTGAGTAAAAGTTTAACACGTAGCCGCGTCAGATCCTTTGGCATTTATTAGCAAAAATAACTTGCGATCCCTTTTCAAGGTAGCCAATTTTGTCACAGCTTCAACAAGTCAACTTCGACTTTTCATTCGAAGTAGCCTTACTATAATCCTGATATATATGATTACCTTTTTGATACCGGAGAATTCTTTTATATTCCACCATATTACCAGCAGACATACCGAAAACCTCGTTACTTCTTGGCTTAAATCTCTCTGACAAATCATTATATTTATTCATTGAAACCCTATCATATACTCATCCGTATCTTGTAACGAGAACTGCCATATCAATTACCGAGAATCAGCAAACAGTACTTTGAAAACTCACAGCATATCTACATCAACAGTTATATGTATAACATTTATCTTTTAGAATAATGATCTTCCATTCGGAAATTTTGAAAAGCACCCAGCCTACGAATTAATACATTGAACTTTGAAAAAGCTGAATGAAGCAGCAGAAACTGTAGATAACCGTAAACGACCTTAGTCGTCGGAAGTTTGATGATAAAGAATAATATGTTGGAAAAGCTCAGAAATGTTGAACTGGAAAACGGATAGAGTTAACCATGAAGGAGACCAAGGACAAATACAAGGATCATACCCTATATTCAAAGAATCCAGATAATTCTGGATCCGTTGAAATCTTTAGAGAATATCTTGCTCTGAAGTCATGTTAAAATCTTGCGGAAAATCTTTCTCCATCAACCATCAAACTTAGAAATTCCAAAATATCATCATCAATATCTTCGATAATTCTGAAGATATTTTCATAAATATTCTCGTCCGAAATTATATACCTCCTCGTGCTTCCTGTGTATCATTATGTTGGAAACATTCAATAGAAAATTTAGTACCGAAAAGCAGATTATGCGAAACTAGGAAGAAAGCCGTGGACAAATCACAAAGAATAAGTTTGACTTCAAAGAATCCAAATGATTCAAGGTCTGCTAAAGTCTTTAGTGAATATCTTGCTCCTTACTCTAAACCCTTGTAGATAATAGTCTCCATCATCCTCTGATCTTAGATATTCAAAGATATTATTGTATCTTTCATTATAAATATCCTCGATATTTCTGAATATATTTTCATGACTAATCTTATCTGAAATCATTAATCTCTTCGTACTATCAGTAGTACATCATATAGAAACGGTTAGTTTCTATATTCTGCAAACTTTCGAGCTTAAAATATGAATGTTATTGAAGTAATGTTGGGAACTGATGCATGAGTTAGTATAATATAATGACACTTGATCAACGTGATTATATTACAGTAAGTCATGCTGAGTTTCTAATGGGACATGATGATTCACAGTCCATAACGTCATCACGTGCCATGTTACATAACTCTTTCATTCTGATTAACTTCTGAACATATCAAGAAAATATATTCTTGATAGTTCTGCTCTCAGTGATTCTGGTAATTTGACAAATCAAATCGTGCGATTTTGTTCTTTCTCGTTTAGAACATTAAGTTCATTCGAAAATCCATACTTACGAATTCTAGATCATTACTCGCTTTACTAGAGGTCGGGAGGATAATAAAAAGACAAAGAGCTCCAAAATATAAGAGAAAATATAAAGCCCAATGACGACACGAAGGTTACAAACTGTGGATATTAATACGAATAGCAATATAAAGACACGGTATAATTAAGAATAGTATCACCTAAGGTAATAGTAGAAGTAAACAGATTTTTCTGGTGGAAGATTGAAAAGAAGGATGACCGAAATGATAATTAGGAAAATATCAAGGATTAGAACTGGATTAAGTATTTTCACAATCTTTTGGATATATGAACTAAGAAAGAAAGTATAGGAATGATGAGAATAATAGAACGGAAGAGATTAATTTATAATGGAAATATCAGACAGAGTAATCGAGGCAGATCACCGTATTTAATTATAGAGATCTTAATTTCCTTACTCGCCGAAGAATCAAATCTTTTAGATTTCGAAGATTTTCTTTAAGTCCCTTGAATTCCGGAACTCAACCAAGACGACGTCAAAAGTTAAGACGCATCTTATTTTCTGAATTCAACCATGACTAGTCAAAAAAAAAATTATGATTGAAAATTGTCTTTCTCATTTCACTCTTTCGTGATAGCTTCACTCGTACTCTTCGAGTAATCGAATTATCCTATCTATATTACTCAATGGTAATAAAACTCTATTTATCAGCTTATATGAGTCATGAAAACATTTTTTATTGTTAGCCATGACGACCTTACTCAAATTTCGGGACGAAATTTCTTTAACGGGTAGGTACTGTGATGACCCAGGAATTTCCAACCAAATTTAAACTAAGTCTTTATACAATCTCGACACGATAAGCAAAGTTTCCAAAGTTGAGTCCCAAAACTTGTGAGCTACTTTTTTTAAATTCAATTTGACATTCGACTACTCCCGATGATTCACGAATCTATAAACGTAAATAGAAATGTACATATAATTAACTACACATACAAATAATCATATATTGTAAAATAAATATAATAGAGAACTAATAAGTGATTTAATTATTATGGAAGATAAATTAAAACAACTAAAATTTGTTACTAAATGATTTCAAACATAAATCGTCAACGATTAATAATGTATTAAGTGTATAATGTTATACTTGAGTTTAAATTGTTTTGATGTATATAAATTAATACATTTATCTAAGTATTGAATCTGGATACGTAAAACATAATTATATATAGTAATTTGAATATATATATATATATATATATATATATATATATATATATATATGATACATAAACATGATGATTATTGTTAGTACTAATATTAAGATTTGTAATATTTCTTTTAAATAAAATATATATAAGATCTAAGTTGTATTATTATTATTATTATTAAAGTTATCAATAATAATATTAATTTTATTATAACTAGTATTATTATTTGTATCATTAATAAGATTATTACTATTATTATTATTAATTAGATTTATTAAAATCTGTATAATTGTTAATATTAATATTATTTACTATCTATTATTACTAGACTTTTTATCAATAATTTAATTCTATTATTAATAATATTAACATAATTATACTTGTAATTACCATATTATGAAATTATTTACAAATAAACAGATTTATATATACAGGTTTATATAAATATATATATGTATATATACAAAAAATACAACTGTATATATATATATATCTATAAATGCTTAAACAGATATATGGATATATAAATAATAAATAACTAAAATAAATATATACGCGTAATTGATGTGTCAAAAATCAGTGTTATCTGTTTCTGTCACATTATCCAGCTCGTGACCCTCTGTCATCAACAAGCAAACCACTCCTTCAATAATTCAATTAAAATCTTGTTTGTCAATTATGTACTGCTGGTATTGGTATTTAGTCGAACACCACAACAGGAAAACAAGAACACAGTTTGATTTTTTTTTTCCTTCTTTTATCTACTCGCTGCAACTTTTCACCCATAAATTCAAATTCGAATCAACATCAAAATGTATTAATGCAGAAGTGTTAGGATTCCTCTAGTGAAACTATCTGCAAAATCTCTTGTTCTAATTCCTTAAATTGATGATTAATTTTGAAGTCAAAGTTGTTTTTTTTAAAAGTCAACAGAGTTGTTCTTGGTTAAATTCGAGTTGTATTTGATGATTCGAGTTAAATTGACGGTTCCAATAGATTGTAGGATTGATTTGAAATACACTTCGTGTTATAAACTTTGTCCAATTCTTTCTCAATCACGAAAATCAAAATTTTTTTTTTCTAAAAAGGCAGCGACGAACATGCCTGGCTGCTGTGTTTTTTTTTATTTTTTTTTGTTGTCAATTAAATAAAAACAATTGATATTTATATTGTTTTGTTTCAAAGTATTTAACTCTTGCTTTGTTGAATTGAATCCTAGTATCTCAGTCGTTTTTTTTTTTTTTTTTTTTTTTAAGATGAAGAGGTAGAGAGAATAGATGAAAACAGTTTAAATGAGGTTAAATGGAAGTAATATCAGAAAATTAGAAACGGAGGAGTGGTCTTGGGGTGTTCTTGGTGAGCGAGAGGTCGAGGGTTCGAGCCCGGGCAGCGGTTATTTTTTTTTAAAAGCTGTTTCTTCAAAGGTTGTGATCTTTTATTATTATTATTATTATTATTATTATTATTATTATTATTATTATTATTATTATTATTATTATTATTACTACTATTATTATTATTACTTGTATTATTAAGATGATGATTATTATTGTTTTCACTATGAATATGATTATTGTTATTATTAGTATTATAATTATAATAATTATTATTATTACTACCATAAATAAGTATTAGTAAGTATTATCATAATTGTTAGTATTACTATTAAGTATGACGAATTTTAAGATTATTAGTATGACTTTAAGTATTAATTAATGTTATTATCAATATAGTTATTAATATGTAAAATCATTATGTATTAGTAGTATTATTATAAAAATGGTTATTATCATCATTAATATTAACATTAATATCATATGTATGGTTATTATTAACATTCCTATTATGAATATCATAAAGTATCTTTATCATTAATATTAGTATTAAAACATTTAGGAATCATTACTGTTATTAACAAGAGTATTATGTACTAATATTAAAAATGATTATTTTCACTACCATTATTACTAAATTATTCATTTTACTACAGTTATTGTCATTATGAAATTTATAATTAAAAACTATCATCAATATTATTATTAACAAAAATTAATAACTTTAATATCTTTATTAGTAATATTATGTATTGTATTTATTATCATTTTTTTTTACCATTATTAATAATATATTAGTTACTATATTTTAACAAACAAACGATATATATATTAAATACATAGAACAAAAAAAAAATTAATATTTAAAATTAATATTTTTTTTTTATATAACAAAATGAACAAATGAAACATATAAATATTATTAATATAAAAAGAATATAACTAATAAATTTACATATATATATATGTTCGATTACAACTATGTATATTAATAAATATACAAATGATATAGGTTCGTGAATCCGAGGCCAACCCTGCATTGTTCCATGTCGTCATATGTATTTTTACTACAAAATACAGCACAGTGAGTTTCATTAATCCCTTTTTAAATGCTTTCGCAATATATATTTTGGGACTGAGAATACATGCGCTGCTTTTATAACTGTTTTACGAAATAGACACAAGTACTTAAAACTACATTCTATGGTTGGATTATTAAATCGAATATGCCCTTTTTATTAAGTCTGGTAATCTAAGAATTAGGGAACAGACACCCTAATTGACGCGAACTCTAAAGATAGATCTATCGGGCCCAACAAGCCCCATCCAAAGTACCGGATGCTTTAGTACTTCGAAATTTATATCATGTCCGATGGAGGATCCCGGAATGATGGGGATATTCTTATATGTATATTGTGAATGTCGGTTACCAGGTGTTCAATCCATATGAATGATATTTTTGTCTCTATGCAGGGGACGTATGTTTATGAGAAATGGAAATATGAAATCTTGTGGTCTATTAAAATTATGAAATGATTATTTATGATAAACTAATGAACTCACCAACCTTTTGGTTGACACTTGAAAGCATGTTTATTCTCAGGTACGAAAGAAATCTTCCGCTGTGCATTTGCTCATTTTATAGATGTTACTTGGAGTCATTCATGGCATATTTCAAAAGAGGTTGCATTCGAGTCGTCGAGTTCATCAAGATTATTATTAAGTCAATTATAGTTGGATATATTATGAAATGGTATGCATGCCTGTCAACTTTTGATGTAATGAAAGATTGACTTTTCAAAAACGAATGCAATGTTTGTAAAATGTATCATATATAGAGGTCAAGTACCTCGCGATGTAATCAACTGTTGTGAATCGTTTATAATCGATATGGACATCGTTCGGATGGATTAGGACGGGTCTTCACATATATCAATCGAGAAACACAAATATCTAAACAAAGAATATAAGGCTGCTTACCTCCATTAGTCTTCTTGTGTGTTGGTGCATACTCATCTTGATGCATACATGTTCCAAGTGTTTTTACTTAACTGTGACAAATGAATATTTGGTCACTGGTCAGTATGTGAACCTACATATATTCTGTCAATTAAAACATAACTCATGATTTCAAAATCAAAGTCTGCCCATTTTACCATTTTACCACTATTGATCTTAGCATGTGATTCTTGGAGCTACAGAATTTACCTCATGACACAGTAATCTAGTAAGTAGGTTACTAAATACAACATACATATTATCATACTTCACGCTTGAATACCACTGACATTTCCAAACTTACAATCAGGAGAATCAAAGCTTAATATTGCTTTTGTACATGACTATATTATGACCTATAAAAGTTATGGTGTCTAAACTAACTACAGAAACTAGGAACATTGTTAAGGATTTAAAAATGAGTCTCATGGATATATACCTTAGAACGTTCACCGATTTTATAATTCCGGTGCTCCTCAAATGGAAGATAATATCATCGTACTACAATCTGAAAGCCATGGTTTACTAAGCACATCAAAACAGTACATCTCACGGAAGCAACTATAAGCAATACAATAAAATTTCATAAAAGTACAATAAATTTTATATCAGGAGTTCTCATATTGACAAAATTTAGTAAAGGTCGAACCTGTTAATATTCACGACAAAAAAAGCAGGATGCCGTTTTCCAGCATAGGCTTCACCTTTCCAACTACCACAATCGTTATCGGTGGGATTGGAACCACGACCACCATAATGTTTGTAACCCAAATCATTGAATGTTGGTTTGCGGATAGCTTGTTCCTCTGCAACGTAAGCAACCGGACTTTCATCAAAGCTCCATGAAACTCCCTCAAACCTGATAAATACAAGCAAATAAATCAACACAACACTCCTTCACACAATCCTTTATTCATAAGTAATATCGAAATGCACATCCTAACAGTCAAGCACCACCTAATATATGCTTAACTTTGCAAGTTTGTTTACAACTTATCATCCATCTGCATACACAGAAACCATGCACTGATTGAAGAACATGAACCTCCTTTTCTAACTGAGATGGACCCCATATTCAAACTGAGCGGGTGAATCGTTATCAGGATTCCGTACTATGAAATGAGCCTGATGGTAAGTCTAGTTTCATATAAGATACCAGTTCCAGTCATATCAACAATTGTGCAATAAACTACAGCATCAAGTTATCAACCATTTAATAATAATTAGGTCAAAGTTGCAAACTCTACAAATAACAATTATGTTCTGCTAAAATCAGAAACGTTTAAACAAGAAATGAACCTTGATGGCCTCCAATATTTTGCTAAACTCCATCGTGTCTTCGTTCTTGACAGTAGTCAAACAAAGAGCAGCTGCAGTCTTCTGGTGAACAATCTGCACCAATCACAGAAAAATTTGTATCATTCAACAGCAATGATGAAAAATAATTGTAATATTTTGCAGTTTGTAACATCATGGGAATGACAACCAGTTTTTCCTTATTCTAAATCATAACAAAAAAGTTATTAAACAAGGTTATTAAGAGATTTGTGGTGGTTTGAAGCTTCTGGAGAGAGTAATAAGGGTGAGATTTCAAACTATCCAAAAGCTAACGATTAACAATCAGTTATTAACATTGATTGTTGAGATTTCGAGATAATTAGAACAAACCTGAAATAGAGACATGATTCACGAAAGCTGCGGTTGTGAAGAAGATTCAAAGGAGAGCTCGCAAGTGTAGGCCAAATAGAAAATAAATGGGGTTTGTTAATATCTGGGAAAAATTAGGCGGAATGGCGCGTTTGTTAATTTTTTTTTTGGGAAAAATCAGGCAGCTGTGTATTTTATATGGAGTATTTAGTTTGGGTAGTAGAATAATCAAAGACTTCTCTCTCTCCTCCCGACCGTTTTATTTTCTCCGTAATCTTGCATCCCAAAACTCAAAATAACCCAAAACTAAATTTGACGATTGCTCCTAATTCAAACCGAACTAGAAGCAGAGACCCATTCCATTAAACCCAAATTAACTAGCAGATTCTAATCGTATTCTTTTTTCCGGTGATTGTTGGCACACGCGCTCCACGCGCATCCACGCGCAGTCACGGCTAACTCGCCGGAATATTTTTCCGGTCTACTTTTTTGCTTTTTTCAGGTCTTTCCATTAAGAGGGTGCCGTCAACGCAACTAGGACTCAAGCAGCGCGCAGGGATATACTCAAATCTGAACTGCAACAGCAACTCCTCTGCCGCCGCCGTGTATCGCCGCTGCCGTCAAGTACCGCCGCTAGTGTTCGTTTTCTACCTCAAACTTACTGTGTTTTGTTGTTTCAACTGCCATTTTTATTATTAATTCTACTATACTATAACCAATTATATATTAATTATCTTTATTACGGAGTATTAATTATCCTTGGGTATCTGCTTTATGTTGACCTGCTCTTTTTTCTTTACGTATATTTTTATCTGTTTCTCATATATTCGATCCTGATTTCTTTTGAATCTGTATCCTTTTATTTATTTTTATTTCTATTTTTTTCCTTCTATTATTATCTTATACTTTTTTGTGCTTTTATTTTCGAGTTACTTTGGTTACTGTTTTTATTTGATTTTTGTGTCGTCTTCTTCGAGGCTAGACCCTTTGGGTTCTTCTTGATACTTTATTTCTGTATTTTCCCGATTCTACTTGTTTTTTAGCTTACTCCTATCCTATCTACGGGACTTTATATTTATTTTTTGTATTATCTATTTTGTATTTATCTATTTTTGTTTTTTAGATAAGATAGACTCTAGACTGTATCATGGTTACTTAAGATCATGTCCTCCTAGTTCTGGGGCGGGTAGGTTTATAGGGCCTAGAAGCGGCAATAGGATAGCGAAGCCGGTTAGAATTAGAGTGGGTAGTTGGAATGTGGGTACTTTAACCGGAAAACGATATGAACTTGTTGAGACTTTACGTAAACGTAAAGTGGACATTTTGTGTGTCCAGGAGACTAGATGGAAGGGTCGAGGGGCGGTCAAGACCAATGGCTACAAGTTGTGGTTCTCGGGATCGAGAGTAGCTAGAAACGGGGTTGGAATCATTATAGGACCACCCTATAATGAGAATGTTGTGGATGTAGACCGACGGAGCGATAGGATTATGTCGGTTAGGTTAGTTATCCAGGAGGTGACTTACACGGTCATTAGTGCATACGCACCTCATGCGGGCCTTGGAGAAGCTAAAAAGAGACACTTCTGGGAATCGCTAGACTAGGTTGTGAGGATGTGCCCTCAGGAACATCGATTACTTATTGGTGGAGACCTCAATGGTCATATAGGAACTGATGTCGAGGGATATGCGGGAGCCCATGGGGGCTTTGGGTTCGGAATAAGAAACGAGGAAGGGATCTCTATCCTCGAATTTGCTGTTGCACACGATTTGGCTGTTGCAAATTCATTTTTCAAGAAGACGGATGCTCAGTTAGCAACTTTCCATAGCGGGGGCCATAGTACCCAGATTGACTATTTGCTACTTCGCAAAGGGGATCTTAGGACTTGTGGAGACTGTAAGGTACTGACTGACTTGACATGCTCCTCCCAGCACAGATTGTTGGTCATGGATTTGGCTCTTCGGAGACGAGTTACCAAGAGTGTGAGGCCCATCCAACCTAAGATCTTGTGGAAAAAGCTGATCGGAGAGAAGGCGGTGACTTTCAAAACATCGGTTGTAGAAAGAATTGATGCATCAGTAGAAATGACACCGAATGATGATGCGGATCAGATGTGGATTTGTCTGGCGTCCACCATTAGAGAGGTTGCCAAGGAAGCCTTAGGTGTGGCAGTAGGAACATCGAGGGGACATAAGACTGATAGAGAATCATGGTGGTTTAGTGATGAGGTTCAAAGCAAAGTCGCGCTTAAGCAACTAAGGTTCAGGGAGCTTATCACTTGCCAAGAGGGGACTTCGACGGATAGAACCAGGGTTGAAGAGAGATATAAAGAAGCCAAAAGAGAAGCTAAGAAGGCTGTAGCCCGGGCAAAAGAAAAGGCATATGAAGATCTGTATAGGAAGCTTGACTCCAAAGAGGGAGCAAATGATATATACAGGATAGCCAAAGCTAGGGAGCGAAGGCGCAGGGATATTGATAACATCAAGTTTATCAAAAATGAAGCTGGTCAAACTTTAGTAAAGGAGGACGAAATTAGGAAAAGATGGGAAGAGTATTTCTCATCTCTCTTCGTTGGAGGAAGACCCGAGCATCACGAAGATCTGCAAGAAGCTGATATAGAACAATTCCAGATCAACAGGGATTGTGAGGAGATCAATCATGAGGAAGTAAGATTGGCACTACGTAAGATGGGGAGAAATAAAGCTGTTGGACCAGACCAGATCCCTACTGAGGCATGGTGGTGCCTTGGCGATGATGGTATTAGGTGGTTGACTTGCCTTTTCAACAAGATGTTTCGAAGCTCTAAGATGCCTATGGAATGGAGACTGAGCGAGACTATCCCCATCTATAAGAACAAGGGGGATGCGCAAATTTGCGATAACTATAGAGGCATAAAATTACTTAGTCATACTATGAAGCTTTGGGAGAGAGTGATTGAGACTAGACTTCGACGCGTAACGAATGTGTCGGAGAACCAATTTGGTTTCATGCCGGAGCGCTCTTCGATAGAGGCAATTCATATTATTAGGAGCCTTATGGAGAAGTATAGAGAAAAACAAAAGAACCTAGAGATGGTTTTCTTAGACTTGGAAAAGGCCTACGATTGCGTTCCACGAAATTTGATTTGGAAGACCCTTAATGGTAGAAGTATCCCGAGTAGATATATCTGTGTTATTAGGGACATGTATGAAGGGGCTAAATTCTGTGTTCGAACGCCTGTGGGAAATACTGAAGTTTTCCCAATAGAAGTGGGCCTGCATCAGGGGTCGGCCCTTAGCCCTTTTCTTTTCGCTTTGATCCTTGACGAGCTTTCTCGAGGGATACAAGAGTGCATCCCTTGGTGCTTGATTTTGCCGATGATATCGTGCTTGTTTCAGAATCCAAGGAGGAGCTTAATAGAAGATTAGAGCAATGGAGGGTGGCCTTAGAAAGTAATGGCCTACAAATTAGTAGACAAAAGACGGAATATCTTAGATGTGATTTCGATAGGAACAACGATGCTCAAGAGGATGGAGTGAACATCTGCATTGGAGACCAGATCTTGCATCCACAAACTTCGTTCAGATACCAAGGCTCGGTGCTCCACAAATCGGGGAGGATTGACGAAGACGTTTCGCACCGTATTAAGGTAGGGTGGCTGAAGTGGAGGTCAGCGACTGGGGTCTTATGCGACAAGAAGATCCCCCTTAAGCTGAAAGGGAAATTCTTCAAGGTGGCAATTAGACCGGCCATGTTATATGGTTCAGAGTGTTGGCCTATGACGAAGGCGCAAGAGAGAAGGATGGAGGTCGCAGAGATGAGAATGCTTAGGTGGACTTGCGTTAAAACCATGTTGGATATGATTCCAAATAGTGTTTTCAGGGAGAACCTAGAAGTTAGAAGCATCTCTGATAAGCTAAGAGAAGGACGGCTTCGCTGGTTTGGGCATGTGAGGAGGCGACCTCTTACTGCCCCTGTTAGGAGAGTCGAGGCACTTACGGTTGACGGTGTAAGGAGAAGGGGTAGACCCACTCGTAGGTGGGAGGATAGAATAAAGATGGACTTGAAGGAGCTTTTATTGTCCGAGGACATGACTTCTGATAGGATTACGTGGAGGACTAGAATTAGAATAGACGAGTAGGTTTTTGGTGTTTGTGTTTATTTTTGGTTATGTTTGTTTTTTTTGTTTGCTTGCGTTGGTTCGGCTGTTGGCATGGGTGCTTTTTTTTTTTTTTTTTTTTTTTGGTTTGGTAAGTTTGTGTAGGTTTGTGTTTGACTTGAGTTGTTTTTCGTTGGTTTGTCAATGAGTTTTTTTCCCTTTTTTTTTTTTTTTTAATGTTGTATGTGTATGTTGTTTGTTCTTTCTATGACTTGCTTTGTTCCGTTGGTTTGTTTGTTTTGGATTTAGGTATCTGTGTTTTGTTTGTATGTATGCATGTTTGTTTAGGTATGTTTTGTTTTTATGTATGTATGTGTGTGTTGGTTTGTTAGTTTGTATGTATGTATGTTCGTAGGTATGTCCCTTGTTGGTTTGTTTTGTATGTTTAGGTACGATTTTATGTATGTATTTTTGTATGTATGTTTATTCGTTTCAGAGCGCATTTTTTTTTTTTTTTTTTTTTTATCTATTGGCCGGAGGTCCTCTTCAAAGCAATCTCTCTATTCGTCGAACATTGAGAGGGATGACTTTCTCTACTCTTGGAGTGTTTCACTCGGGGTGGAGAAATGACTTCTCTTTATTCTAGGGTAGAGGAAGGATTGTCTACGTTCCACCTCCCCCATACCCCACAAAATGGGATTGGGTGTGTTGTTGTTGTATTTAGTTTGGGTATTTGATTTAGGGGAAATAAATATTAGAGTTTTGAGGAGGAAATAGAATTTTGAGTTTTCAAGGAAAATGAAAATTTGAATTCGTGAGATTTCATTCATACTGTTATCTATCTATCGGAGTATTTAGTTTGGGTATTTGATTTAGGGGAAATAAATATTAGAGTTTTGAGGAGGAAATAGAATTTTGAGTTTTCAAGGAAAATGAAAATTTGAATTCGTGAGATTTCATTCATACTGTTATCTATCTATCGATCGATAGTTTCTATTAAAATTCTATAATGATGATATCATTATTATACTAATTCTTTTGTTAAAAAAATAAAAAAATAAAGAAAAAAGTTTTAAACATTATGAGTGATGTCATTAATCTAAATAATTTTAAATTAAAATTAAATCTTATTAATTAATTATTATTTTTAAATCTTATTAATAATTATTTTAATTATTAAAATTAAATAAATTTGAATTATTTTAATTAATTATTTTGAATTGAGTACGAGAAGGTATAAAAGCTAGGCAGAAGAAAACCAATTCTAAATTTATATTTTAATTTATACTTTTAAAATAAAATGACAACCAATATTATCTCTTATGATTGGATGTGGATTGTTTAATATGCATTTTAGGTGTTTGATGAAATGTTCGGCTGATGAGTTTCTCAGTCGGACTCTGTGATTCCACGCAGTGACGGAGGATAATAAGGGCAGGAGGGTGCCATGGTCCCCTCCAAAAAGCTTTGTAGCAATTTCTACGATTTTAAGGAATAATTTTGTCAAGTTCAAATCGAATGTATCCCTTTATTCATATTGAAACTACATGTTTTGATTTAATTTTTTGGCCCCCTCATTGTTAGTGTTCAAACTCCGTCGTTGGTTCCACGAGTCATTAAACTAAATGACTTTAGCATTTACGTTCACTTAATGCCTAAAACATATCATCAAACTGTTTCGTTTAAACAAACTCGTGGTTCCACAGATGATTTCACTTGTATGAAGTATATAACGGGATAAAAAAATTGTATTAAAATATATTATTATAATATAATATTGAAAAAAAGTAATTGTTAATCCTAAAACATATATGTAAGAACAATTCCATATTAGTTATAAATTAAAAAGTACTACAATATTTTAAAAATAAAAAACTAAATAAGAGTAAAAGAAAATATTTACTTATAATGAAAGAGTCGAAAACATTCATGCATGGAGTAATCTTAATAGGTTGCATACATTAGAATATGCGGTGGGGGAGGAGTTGTTACCGCTCATGCTCTCGGATTGGGTTGAATTTCTTCCTAGGCAGTAGTTGGGGGCAATTATGCAACAATGGGAGATGAACGTGTGAATGATTTAACTCCCCATAGATGATTCCAAACTACTGTTAAAAAAATATATTAAGTGAAAATAAAGAGATGTGATTGGGAAAAAAATTAATTTCTTTAAGAAAGTGAACAAAAAAAAAAAATGCAATGATAGAAAATACTTATGGATAAGATATTAGCTGGAACTTTCAGTTCAGTTCACACGGTTGGGGCTTTACCGACTTAGGAGTATTGGATTTGCGTTTTAAAAATTGATTATGCGTTTCATATATTAAAATCGAATAATCGGCTTTTGTAAACCGTGTTTTAGATTAATAGTGTTTGAAGTGGATTTTGATGGTAAAAAACGTAATAATATAATAATCCACCACTAAACCAACAGTTGAGTTATAAACTACCAACAGACCAATAGTAGAGCAACAGACCACCACCAGATCACTAACGAAGCAATAAACCACAACTAGACCGATAAAAAAACATATATATTTGCAACAATCGTATATATGCATATTCTAATTATAAACTATTATAATAATAATAATTGATATATATATATATATATATATATATATATATATATATATATATATATATATATATATATATATATATATTATAAAGCGCGTGCTAATATTTGTACGTGTCATTTTCTCAATTAAGTTAATTCACTTTTGATCAATACACGTGCAATGCTTATACCAACATTGCTTATGTCATAAATTATTAGTAATTGTTAATTGTAATTAAAAAAAAAGAGTCAACGTACATCATTTATTTTTCATTTACAATTATTTTTCTTTAAGGTTTACACGTACTTTATTTTTTATTAATATTGCTGATGTCACAATGTCACACACTATTAGTAATGTAATTAAATAAAAAATTAAATAATTTGTAATTAAATAATATAATAATTATAATTACACATGAAAAAATTAAATAAAAAACGAATTTTTTTAGTAATTCGTAATTAAATAAAAATAATAATAATTACACAAGAAACTAGAGATGGTAATGGATCAGATATGGATCGAATTAGCCTATATCTATATCCATATCCATTTAATTTTTAAAATCCATATCCATATCTATATTCATTTAAATATAATATATCCATCCATATCCATATCCATATCCGTTGGATGAAGCGGGTAAACGGATATCCATTGGATGTAAAGTTTTTCTAAAAATATTCTTATTATGAAATGAAATCATCAAAATATTTTTAACAGAGATATGTAATATATGCAAGATGAACGAATTTCATACTATTAAGATATGGGCTCGAAGGGACTCTTGAATTACTAGTCTCTCTCTCCACTCAGGGGCGGAGCCAGGATTCTAAGATAGGGGTGGCTTACGCGGTAAGTAGGTGATTACAATTAAAATTTCTCTGGACTTCATAAATTATTATGAGTTGTAAAAAAAGTAAACAATCGTAATCGCTTTTAACATATACTATAAACATATAATTCGACCAGTGTATAAATATTTTTCAAAAGGATTATGCAAAACTAAAGCTAATTTTTATATGTCTAACCACTTTTCAAATATTATTAGCAGCACAATTCATTAGAACTTTTATTGAAAGAACTAAAATTTTCTTGACTCCATAATCATTTATTATTATCTATGTTTAACGTATCAAGAAGCTCACATTTGAATAAATAAACTTAAGCTAATTTATTATTATGTTTAACGTATTAAAACATTGTATTTATTTAAAAATAAAATACATTAATTAAAAAAGGAAATACGGAGTTAATTTTTCACTGGACACAAAACCTCATACTTAATGCCAAAAGCCCAAATTGTATTTACTAAAGCCCATGTATCCATATACAAAATTGGGCCTTAGACATATTAATATGTCATCTTCAACCTACCTACTGTAACAAAATAAATCTGCATATTTCAACGGCGCTTCATAAAACTTAATGGACGACTAATATAAAGTTAATGTAGTTGGGGCAGTTGGGGGTGGCTCAGCACCCACAAACCCCCCTACTGTCTCCGCCTCTGTCTCCACTCCTTCTTCCGTTAAATTATTGGAAAAATGAACTATTTTTTCATCATCGGAATCGGGAATAAACTCGAGCATTTTATATGCTTTATCCATTCCGGAAAAAAAATTGGATAAGTATACATAATAGGAATAATTGATGAGTTGTGTGTGTAAAAATAAGTAAATATAAGGTATATACAGGGGGAAAATTGATTATATATATATATATATATATATATATATATATATATATATATATATATATATATATATATATATATATATATATATATATATATATATATATATATATATATATAGCAACGGCTATATCCCAACATCCAATCACAAGCTGCCGCCATGTGTATCCCTCACCCGTTGCCTCACCCGTTGAATGGCAACCGACGCCCCCTTCCTCCTCCAACCAACGCCGCGATACACCACCTTCGAGGCGTTTCTTGGTCGCTGACTAGGATCTCTGGCCCGTTTATCGCCCGATAAGTCTCATTGGTAGTTACTACAAGATTATTGCTAAGCTCCTCTCGAATAGATTGAGATCCGTCTTTCCTTATCTCGTGTGGTTCGAGCAAAGTGCATTTATAAAGGGTCGCAATATCCTTGATGGTGCTTTAATTGCAAACGAGTCATTAGATTTCCTAAAACGTAACAAGGGAAGAGTGTGATTTTTAAAGTTGATTTCGAGAAGGCGTTTGATTGTCTGAGTTGGGACTTTCTTGTAGAGATTATGGAAAAGATGGGTTTTGGCGCTAAATGGAGGAGCTGGATTCTTTCTTGCCTCAAATCGGCAAGTGTCTCGGTTCTAGTTAACGGTTCGCCTACGTGTGAATTCTATCTCGAGAGGGGGGTTCGTCAAGGCGACCCCCTTTCTCCCTTTCTTTTCATACTAGCGGCGGAGGGGATAAACTTGATGATCAAATCGGCGGTGTAGTATAATCTTTATAGAGGTGTGAAAATTGGAGGTAACAAGGTTCCTATTTCCCATTTGCAATACGCGGATGACACTATTTTCTTCGGTGAATGGGATTTTGTAAACATTAGAAACCTTATGTTACTCTTGAAATGCTTCGAGCGTGCGTCGGGATTAAAAATCAATTATCCTAAGAGTAATATTTTTGGGGTTGGGGTGGAGAAGGTCGAGGTTGTGCAGGTTGCTAGAACCTTCGGGTGTAATGTGGGTGAGTTTCCTTTCACATATTTAGGGTTGCCGATTGGTTGTAATATGCGGGTGGCGGCTAATTGGAAACCGGTTGTGGATAAGTTTGAGAAAAGGCTCGCGGATTGGAAAGCTCATGCGATGTCATTTGGGGGTCGTTTGACCCTTGTAAAATCGGTGCTTAATAGTCTCCCGTTGTACTACTTCTCGCTCTTCCGTGCTCCGTCAAGTGTGATAAAAAAACTTAGAGAGTATTCGTCGTTCCTTTTTTTGGGGTGGGGCGGGTAATGACTCTAAAATGGCTTGGGTTAAATGGGAAGAAATTTCACTTCCTTATGGGGCGGGGGTCTAAATGTGGGGTCACTTAAAAATAAAAATTATGCTTTGATCGGCAAGTGGTGGTGGAGGTTTTATACCGAAGCTTCCTCCTCGTGGTTCAAGGTTATTAAAAGTATTTATGGTCCTTCGGGTGGTTTCGTATCATCCGGGGATCATCGAGAGTTTTCGTTCACTTCGGCTTGGGCTAACATTATTCGAATCGGTAGTTGCATCGATTCTCTTGGTTTATCTTTCAGGAAATCATTCATTAAAGTTATTGGGAATGGTGCGTCTACAAAGTTTTGGAAGGACCATTGGCTCGGTGACTTTGCACTTGAAGAGAAGTTCAAGAGATTGTCGAGGCTGGAAAATAACTTAGAAGCGCTAGTCAGTAGCAGAATTGTGACTTCAGGTGGCGGAACAGTCGGCACTTGGGAATGGAGCAGAAGTCCTGGGGGAGATGTTTGGGTGAGCTCGATGAGTTAAACTCTCTCCTTCGTGGACTGGTTCTAGATCATTCAAAAGATGACTCTTGGCGTTGGTCCCTTAGTGGTGACGGGAAATTTTCAACAAAACGGCTCACGGAGATCATTAATGACAGAACGCTTCAAGGTAGTCCTGCAACCTTCGAGACAATTCGTAACAGTTTGGTGCCGAACAAAGTCGAGATTTTTGTTTGGAGGGCGAGGAAAAGGAGTCTTGCGGTTTTAACGGAGCTAGACAAGAGGTGTATTGATCTCCATTCGGTCCTTTGTCCCATTTGTGGGCTCGATGTGGAATCGGTAGATCACTCGTTGTTCCGTTGTAAACTCGCAAATGAGATTTGGGGAAAGATTGCAAGCTGGTGGAAGTTAGGGTCGTATAGAATCAACAGCATGAACGACATTTTTTTTGGGAAATTCGGGTATTCAAATGACGGACTCGGGTCGTAAGTTGTGGCAAGCGGTGGAGTGGACTTGTGGGTATTTAATATGGAAGAATCGTAACCTTAAAGTCTTCAAAAATAAATGTTGGAGCTCTCCAGTCGCGCTTAACGATATTCAAGTAAAAAGCTACGAGTGGGTCGCGAAGAGATGCAAATCGAAAAAAATAGATTGGCTTGGGTGGTTAACCGATCCCTTGCAGTTTGCGATTTAGCTCGTCACTTCTGTATTTACTTGTGAATGTATTAGTGCATGTAATGTATAGGTAATATTTTTTCTTGCGGCTTGTTGTGTGTTGGCTGTAGGGTCATTCCCTCAGCTTGTTGTGATGTACCTTGATGTTGAGAATAATGATAATCTATTTCTGCTTTAAAAAAAAAAAAAAAAAAAAAAAATCCAATTACGTTGTTTATTATTAAGGTCTTCACTTTTTAATTAACCAATCATAATTTACGAATTGAAATACAATTATTCTCAAAGATGCGAGTATTTAATAGTGTAAATTCACTGGTGGCTTGATGGTAAGATGCTTGGAAAGTTTTAAAGGAATCCAAGTTCAATCCCCACCTGGTACATTTTGAGAGACTTGCTTTTCAATTAAAAAAGAAAGAAAAAAAAAAAAAAAAGATAATAGTGTAGTTTATATTCGTGTCGTGTTACATCTACTTGTGCATAAACAGGCTTGCTTTTCAATAAAATAAAATTAAAAAAAAAAAAAAAGATGGATATATATCTTAACATAGCAACAAAACTAGAAAATATATATAGCGACTTTCAGTTCAAACCCACATCAAATAAGAAACGAAAAAACATCTTTCTTTTCTATTTATACAACACAAACTATGAAGCAGTGATTAATACATTATACATGTAACACCAAACTTCTATAACCACAAGTCATACTTTTCATTACTTGCATCAAGCAATGAAATTTAATTTAAATTATTCTCAAATGAAAAATTGGTTTCCTACGTTTCGTTCTTCATGGGATGACTCGATGAGGGTTTCAGAGACGTACAACTGATAATGAAAGCAAATGCAGAAAGACACAAGGGTGAGAGCACAGGTCAACGTGACATCCAAATAACAGTTGAGGAAGAAACATCAGTCAGAGAGCGGCTGATTGAAGAAAAGATCGGATCCTTTGCAATAACTCGGCTTTTACTGAATCGGGAACAGCGGCTGCATAAGAAGTACATAAAGGAATAGACTATCATCATAAAAAAACAAAAACATGAATGAAGACTGTATTTTTAAAATGGATCACCAACCTAACCGATGGAGATAGATTATTACAACATATTACAGCAATATGAAGACGTCATTGATTTAAGTTTTTAATTTTATTTAGGTTTTCCCTGTTCAAGGAAGTAATATTACTCAGATGTACGCGGTCTTATTACGTTATCCTGTGACCAGTTCCGACCTTTTCCCAGGCCGTTGCTATTGAGGTTTGACCTTGAGTCCGTTGTGAGATTATCGGGAACCCCACCACTAGGCTATCTTGAGATGGTTATTTCTTTTATTGACACTAACAGTGCGTCAGTTTACCTCTTTTTGAATGGTTTAGCGTTGAATTTTGAACCATTTAGCATTTAGCGCGTTTGTTCTGACTTCTGAATGACAGATGGTGCTGAATGCTTCAGCATTCAGCGTTGAACCATTCAGAGCTGGAACTATCTCTTAACCATTAAACACCAAAATTTTATGTAATATACTCTTAGAGTTATGTCAAGAACACTTGTTAAACAACTATATTGTAGTTTTTATTAATGTTAAAGGTTAATATGAGAATTTTACATCATTCACATTATTCGTTCAAAATGATTATCATAACAGGTTATTTTCATTCATAAGCAACTTCATTAAGAACCTTTGAATCATTCAGATTATGAACTATTCAGCGCTAAATCATTCAGTTTTATCGAACGCACCCTAAGACATGCTATTGACATTGATGAAAGCCTCTAGTGTATATGGCAAACTAGGGGGTCGAATGGTTCGTAGGGTTGAGTGGCATACTTTTGCAATTTCATTGTTTCACAAACTTTTAATAAAATTAATCTTAACGCATTTCTTTTCAACCTTTAAATATACTCGTTAAAAATGACCCAAATGACCTGCATCTACATATATCATAGGAAGTTAGAACTACCCTTCCTGACGGCAAGAGAATCTCTCCCTGATTTTATAAGATACACCCTCAACCACTATATACTATATGCATTTGATAATATTCAAGTTTATCATGTGAACTATGAAGTGGATTAAATCAGAGAAAGCAATAATGCAAGATGGTATAATACTATTTACCGCAGTGACAAATCAAGAACTGATTTTTTTTTTTTTTTTTTTTAAACGAGAAAAAAAAAAAAAATTTAAAGGCGTGGATATAGCGCACCTCTGCCCTTAGGGGTAATGAGATGAATAAGGTCATCAACTGTTACATTATTCCTTCCTTTCTTCCTTGAATATGATCTGTCAAATTAGATATTTATCAGTTAAGAAATAAGAAGATTAAGTACATGAACAATTTATGATTATATTTCCAGCTTATTCCAGTTGGTTAACCATCTTATATTGCAATAAGTTTCTCTATGTAATGTCCTATAAGGCCATAACTTTTTATCGTTGCTCTAGAAGTAAAAGAAACCAACTTTCACATCTAAATTTCACAACGACCACTCACTTTGTTTTGTTCCATACAAGTTGCAACAATTTTATTTTCGGGATGTACAATTACAAAGTTCCTTTGACATTAAAAACAATACTATTACTAATAGTAATTACTTATCAACAGTTATTGCTACGCATATTTGGGTTCATGATATAATCCTTCTATTTGGCATTATCGCCTCGATTCAAATCACTCACAATTAGCGTGGTTTGAAATCTCCTAATCAAATTAACAGGGTAACAAGTAGAGCAATTTCACCATTTATGCAAAAAACACTTTTCCATAAACCCTACAGCATCAACCAAAATGTGTAAACCCTATTAAACTTTAACTATACTTCAATGACTAAAATGTTCACATAAAGAACCAAGATTACAACCATGAAACACGTTGATTGTTACATGTTCAACAAACAATAGGGTGGACCGATTTTATAAGTTTGTACCTTGCACGATCGATAGTTTGTATAAGTATGTTATTAAGATTACATATCATCATCCCAAAATAATATTAACAAGTTTCAGCACAGTTATTATAAATCATAAATAAATACATAATATTCCTTATATATTAAAACCTGCAAAGAGATTTCATCTCATCTTTCCAACCACACTCAATGAGTCTTTCTCTTAGAAGCTCCTTCAATCGTTCTTTCTCTCCACTCTCAATCAACTACACGAATTAAATTAAGCCAAAACCAGAATTATTATTAATTTATTATACGCACTTTGTACTAAAGTCCTAAAATTAAAAACAAAAAATTGTGCCCTAAATTAAGATTAATTAAGATCGTATATATAGTAATAATAATAAAAATTGATACTTTGATGTTAATAATTTCTTGAAGAGTTGGCTCTCGTTCTTGATCTTCCTCTTCTGCATCAGGTGTAGGTGGGCGTTTGATCGAAGCCCTCCTAAAGAATAATTAATTTAATAGAAATCAAATTAATTTAAAGTAAAGTAATTACAAAAACATTGAGCTGGAAATCAGTATTAACGGAGGTCAATGGACTTAGGCTTACATTATTGTGATGAAACCCTGGGAGATGAAGGTACGAGAATGTCGATTACTCTATTCCTAACTTTACTTAACAAGGGTAAGAAATATACACACCCAAAGACGAAAAAACAAAAGTAAGAGCCTTGTTTACTTTTCAGTATATTATTGTACAGCTTCTATTTATTTAATAAATAATAAATAAAATTGTTAATTTAGTAACTAAAATTTTTGTTTCTTTTGTAACTTAAAATTTACCACTTAATTTCAAAAATAGTTTGTTTGAAGGAAAAATTAGACTATTTGAGACCAGAGATATATATGAAAACATCACATAATACAAAATAAAAGTATATCTTATTTAGCTTTAGCTGAGTAGTCGCTCTTTCATTCCTGGGTGTTTGGAGGTTGTGAGTTTGAGTCTTAATTGGGGATTGTCATAATATGATTTGTATTTGGTTATGGAGTAATTGGGAGTCCTTTGTGAGTTTCTTGTAAATGTTAGGTTCTGCTCATATCTAGCAAAGTTCTCTCGAGGGGTTTTCCGTGAGTGCCATATCCTGAGGCTTTCTTCTAACGTATGTAAGAAGTGAGTATGACATATAACCTTTTGGATATGATCGAGTTGGTGGCTATGGCCCCTGTTAGTAACTTTAATATTGTCGTTCATAAAAAGTAGCTACTTTTAGGTCAATCCACAAAACACGATAAATTGACTTTTTTGACAATGATAGATTGAAACTTTAACGATATGTTATGTTTTTACGAATGACATCTAAATTTATGGTGTTATATGTTTTGAGAATAGTTTATTCCTCTTTCGTATTCTATAAAGAACGAGGTGTTAACACTAAATCCGCTAAACATAATATAAAAGGATTGTGATCAGAAGAGCAATGACTATTTGAAACTTGTCGTATTTCGTCCATCAGAGTGCAGTCCGGATAATCGAAAATACACTTGAGAAGTGCTACACATAAACCCTTCACCCTTGGTATTGGACACACAATACATAAACGTAGCATATAAGCCCCTAACCATTGGCAGCCTATATACCTGACAAACTGGTTTGATGGATCGATTTAGGTAATAAGTAAAAAGAGTTTTAGTTTGAAATGAGCCATAGGTCAAACGGTTCAGATTTTTAAACGGGTCTATATGGGTTGAGTTGGGTAACGGGTCATGGATCAAATGAGTCCAAACGGGTCATATACTTTTGCATTTATGATTACGTTTATTGTTTATGTTTACGGTTTACATTTACGTTTAGATATATGTTTTACTTTTACTTTTGAAGATAACCCGTATGATGAGATTCTCCTTAATTTTAGAAATAAGAAATTAAGTATATAGGTTATATAAGATTGCAACCTAGTTTGTAGTATAAATGGAGTAGGTTTACATTATGTAAACTTGCTCCTACGAACTGTTACTATATTTGTGTATTCAAAGTCTATAATAAATCAATTGAGAAACTGTTCTACCATTTTAAAAACATCGTACTTTCTTTCCGTTCATTCCTCTTCATCTCATTTCATTTCTTTCATAAAATAACTCGGAACAAAGCCTTAACTAACTAGTTGAAGAATTAACGTTTTGTTGTACAAAGTCAAAGCCTCTAACTTAACGCTGTGGTTAGAACTTAGAAGGCAAGTGGTACGAGTATAATTTAAGTATTCATGTGCATGACATTTACAAGAGACGTTATTAATATCCACTCAAATTATCAAAGTGCAAAATATTTAAGAATAACAGGTTGACCATTGACTATGCCCTGTTTTCAGGTCAAATGAAGAATCAAATAAAGAAAGAAAAAAAATATAGTTGTAACTTGTAAAACTCCATTAATAATTGAAACTTTTACTCGATTGAAATGATAGGGGTTGTTAATACGGAGTATTACCTTAAATTGAATTCAATTATTTAAAGACTTAAGAGTTTGCCCTGTAGATCTGTAAATCTTGTTTTTGGGAATATCGTGTTTCGTCTTTGTTGCTTCAGTTGTGTTTCTTTAGTTCTTATGTTTCTCAAAATATCTGATTATATATATATATATATATATATATATATATATATATATATAGTTTCTATTAAATCTCTAAAATGATGATGTCATCATTTCACAATTTAACCATTCATTTTGCTTAAGATTGCCACATGTAATTTTTATAAAAATTTAGATGATGTCATTATTTATTAATTATTAATACAATTAATCTCTATCTCTATCTCTAATATACGGGAACTAAATGAGAAGGTAGGGGTTCTTCAAAATATATCATTCACGATCCAACTACTGAAAAACCCTAATTTTCTCTATAAAAAACACACGCCTAAAATCCTCAAATACCCCAAATGCAACTAACCGATAATCAATTCAATGGCTTCCAAGCGATCTGATTTCGACGACGACGACACCAGTTCTGGTTCATCAACATCAACAATATTTCATCTTTTAATTCTTTTTTCTTTATTGATTTTGACCGAAACTTTTATTTATGATGTTACAGGAAAATTTTTATTGGATACAACCATGGGTTAGTTCTGATTCCTATAATGTTTTTTTTATAAATTATTAAGGTTTTATATATGTGTTTGCTTTATATTTATATTTGTGTGTATAGATACGTTTGTGAAATATTTTGGAAAGTATGGAGAGATAACGGATTCAGTGATAATGAAAGATCGATTAACTGGTCGACCAAGAAGTTTTGGGTTTATTACATATGCAGATCCTTCTGTTACTGTTATTACTGAAAAAAGTGTCATCAATGGAAAATATGAAAGGGATTAGTTTCATTCTTCTTTTTTGCTTAATTAGTAGAATTTTAATTGCTTATAGATAATATTTGAATATTTACTTGAGATATTTCTTACATCTTAAGATTTGTTTTGTTGTAAATTATTAATTTGGTATTTAGTGTTCTTTTTTTTTTGCTTGAAGTAACAGAATTTAGATGTTTTGTAGATAAAGTTATTAATAGGGTATTGGTTTATGGGATATGGCTTTAATTCCTCACATACATAGTCCCTTTGGTGTTGTTCAGGTGTTGATAATGTTGTTACTAACTGTTGAAATAACTATTTTAGCTGTTGAAATAACTGTTTTTAATTGGTTAAGATTAAGAGAACTATTCCTAAAGGCTCTGGTGAGTCGAACGATTTTAAGACGAAAAAGATATTTGTTGGTGGCATTCCAGCAGTAGTAGTTACTGAAGGTTAGCATTTTTTTGTCAAATGTATAACAAAGTATAGTTGTACGTGTTTGATATATCCAGTACTACACGTCTGTCAACCTCAAACACAATCTTACCCCATAGGTACCAACCTCAACCTAATGAATTTTACTTTATTTTTGTTCAAGGTGGATTTACCATGAAAAGTTAGTTGCTTTTGTTTCAATTTCAAATTTGAACTCAATTGTTTTTTTTTTTTTTATGTATATAGAGAAGACAATGAACACTTATAATAGCTGCAGAAACATTCAAGATGCACTTCACAACTACCTTTGAATGAAGTCCTCATACAGTCATATCTAACTCCATGTGAGGTATTCCTTCATTTTTTAGTCAAACGTATGTGTTCGGGTTGTTGTGCAGGCCTTTTTAACAATAGTTATGTCAGGATTATGTTCTTTATCAATTAGTTTTCCTTTTTGCATGCAGTTCCATTTGGGCGGGTCGGGATCCAATGGACTGATTGTGTTCATTTTTGGCAGTCTTTGGTTTCATAAACTATGTCCAATTAAGTTGGTTGGTTAGTTGATATTTGTAATAGATAAAATGATGTGTTTGCGGGTATTAATATAATGTGTATGCAGCTTTTGGACTTTTTAATAGATAATGTATGCAGACATCAACTATTAAAATGCAAAGTTAGAATTGACGTTTTATAGTTTATATATGATGATTAGAGTAAAGATATTGATGTGTATATGATGATTAGAGTAAAGATTTTGATTGATCATAGTAGTTGGTGAATTTTTAGCACATGATTATTGAAATGACTAATTTATGCCATGAACAATGACAATGTTAGTAAATAAAGATTAGATTCTATTTTTTTATGTGATATTTTATGGAAACGGCTATGATCATCCTTTATTTTATTCTTTCACATCTCTGATTGATGTCAACCCTGGTAAGTTATACCCATTTAACCTCACAAAAATATGTTTATTTGGGTTTTTGTGATAAATTTATTTGGAGAATGACACCGAGGATGTGTTTTCTGTTGTTTCATGAATGACCACTAGGTATGCACTAACGTTGAATTTATATTTATTTAATTAATAGTTATGAGTAATGAGTATTTGTTTCTTGCATATATGTTGTTTGAAGAAATGTTTGAATGAGTATTTTTTTCTTTCTTTTAGGGTGTTGGTATCTTGGTATCAAAATTTATTATAGATGTATTTGGGTTTGCGCATTTTCAAATGGTTTCCTTATGTTTTACATGAAAAAGTGTTTATTGTGTTTTATAGCAATCTTCACCCAATTACTTTAATATTGCATATATAGATTGTTGTTAGTTTTGATGTATTTTTGGGAAGTTTGCAAATTTATACAGTGCTAATGGTAATAATTATATGGTTAGATTATGCTTTATTATAAATTTGTTTTTAATTAATTTGACATTGTTCTGTGTTGTATGCTTAGATGCATCTAATGAAAAGCAATAGTAACTTCAAGGGTTGCACTCGGGCTATTGGATGTAAGCAACAGTAACTTTGAAAAATTGTGTAAATGACATGATAAAAGTACTTCGTGTTAAAGATAAAAGTGGGTAATGGTCGGAATTCGTGATTTCACATGTCATTAAACTAAATTACTTTATTATTTACATTCACTTAATACTTAAAACATATTATTAAATTATTTCGTTTAAACAAACCCGTGATTTCACGGGTCATTTCACTAGTATATATAATATATAATTGAGCCCCTAAAAACCCTGTGTCCCGAGCAGTCGATCACCTTATTCCCACTCCGAGCCTCCCCTAAAAAAGTGTGACATATATTTACCGAATAACTCACATATTACTATATTAGTATATACTCTTTTATTGCACTTAGTTATGTAGACCAAAATCAATATTTTTATTATCTGGCAACGGAAGATTCAATAGGCATTAACCTACAAAACTTATAAACATAAACTTACAGTAACGACTCTATCCGTAAATAACTAAAAGTTATGAAAACTAGGCTACAAACCAACCATCCATGTTGTAGTTTCTTCGAGCGTAACCCACTAGAAAATTGAAAAGTCGGGCTATCAATCACAGGTCCACATAACACCTGGTGGTCACTAGTTCGAATCTCACTATAGCTAGAAAAGCTTATAGGAATCAATTCAGTGTTGCCAAGCTTCGCGTTGAATGTTACAGAATGTTTTTCACTTGACCCAACACCTATGCTCTTCATCGTAAAGTTCCATATCATGTTTTTAACTTGTAGAGACACCGTAAAATCTCCCACACACAAGTCATTAGCATCACCCATGATAAAGTTTATAGTAACTTTACCATGGTTCAAAAATACTGTATTATATACGATCCCCGATGGACTACCAGATACCAGCTCAACAGCTGCACGTCCTTGTGGGACCGCATAGTGTTTTGAGTCGACGTATTTTACTACATCCAAAATGGTCCATTCTTGTAATGGAGATTGTCCCAAACGAGCTCCAGCCTCGAGTAAGATACCTTGCGAAGAGTTGGCTATAAAAGTAGGTCCAACTTCGAACCCACTATTAGCAAATCCATTGTCTGTCAAAAAGTATTAAACTTTTGATCAAATATCTAAAATACATATTAACAAATGTAATTTAAAGATAAAAAAAAATCCTATATATATGTAGCAATCCGTTTGACTGTCCACGTCAGATTGAGAAAATAAGTGTGAGTCAGTTATAAGCTTAAAGTAGTGACTAACTAATATTTTATACAGTTCCATGATTTTTATTTGAAACTTTGAGATATATGATTAGTTTATTATTTTATCTCAAGATCATTAGTCAAAAGTATGGTATACAGATAAAGACAAACCTCCATAGATAATTTGTGCCGGAATCCCGGTGATTAAAACAGTGTCGACGATAGGCCAACAAGTTGAACTACTCGCGATACTTTGAATTTGTATTCCCATAAGACCATCTCGTAATTCGCCGCCCCATGTTGAATAAGCATAAGTTTGCCACATTTCAGTCCCCAGTGATTCTCTAAAGTAGAATATTTTGGATGAGCTATGACCGGAAACATTTACAGCCGTAGAGCTGTTTGCACACTCTATACTACTTGGTGCAAGTGTGAATGTAACGACATAATCGTAACTTCCATCGGATTTATATGTTTGGTTGATCATACCGTTCGGACCCAATTGGACCCCATGCCCATTTCCTGGCAAAGAAATGTTTCCACCTGCTGTCACGTACCAAACTGTACCTTTAAATGTCCAACCAGGAATAACATTCACTTTGTTATCCAGGAGTACAAATTGGGAGGTCGTATTCATGGTCAAATTTGTCGGTCGAGTTTCGAAACTTGGATTCTGGAGTGGAATTGGTTGAGTAGAGAATCCTTCAGTTTGATAAAAAGAAAAGAAAAAAAATCATTAATAAATAAACAATCAATCTTCAATCAATAATATATTATATAAGCAACCTTTGTAATATACGCATGAAATCATGATCTGTGATCATACCTTTAGATGACACCGACAGAGCGAACACGGATAACTGAACAACGAACACAATCAAAGCCGAGCGAATGAGATCATAGTTGAGTTTACAATGAATAAGAAGGAGTGTGTATGTGTATATATACATTAACAGAATAACAAATTATGGCAAGAGGTTAACAAGCAGTGGCGGAAGATGCTTAAGACAGGAATGGGCATTTGCCCCTGCTGGCTTCTAGCTTGTAACCTTGAATTTTACATGTATTGGGCTTTAGTGTATTATTTTTCTATTTTATTGCCCCACCCCAAAAAGACTAAAAATAATTATATAGATTTAGCCCACTAAAAAATTAAACATAAAGCCTTTAAATAAATAAATCCAAAACAGCCCATTACCTAAATGAGTGAACGGATGCCGTTATTTAATCTTCACGAATACGATTCCTAGCAAACCACAAACTAGTTTCAATTCTGCATATGAAATTACACGAACTTACTTGTTGTTTAAGGTATTTTTCTTAATTTCTATAATGGTATTCAATTTAGGCTTTATGTGTACGTAATGAAATCCATTTTGCAACTGATCAGATACTTAATGCCTTAATTTTCATACTTTCATTGATTTAATTAAATGTCTAGGGCATATAATTTTCTTTATTTGTATAAGGTTGTTGAATCTTCCTGAATGTGTATTTGATTAAAAATCTAGCTCTAGGGCATTTAACTTTCTTAATTTCCTTTATCTTCAGTTGCTATCATCTAATACATTTGTACAGCTAGTTTAGTTCGCCCTTAATTACTATTGCTATATGTAAATGTTAATGCTACTTGACACTACTTGTTATTTCTTATTTTTGTATTTGTAAATTACTATTGCTATATGTAACTTTTTGTATTTTTTCCGTTCATATCAATCTCGCCTCTGGATAAAAAATTTCAAGTTCCGCCACTGTTAACAAGATTTCGAGGTAATGATGGACGCCAGTTTAGATTGATGTCAAAGGTCAACTTGTGACATGTTATATGTGAAGTCGATCACTTAATTAGATGAAAACATTTATGGCTGAAAATGAATATTGTATTGGACATTTGCACAAAGTCAATGGGTGTGATCTATAAGATTGACGTCAAAGGTCAACTGGTATGTTATATGTGAAAAATGTGAAATTAATCAATAGATTACAAGGGAATTAAGAGAATTTATTTGATGGTAACGTGTAGGATCACTGCACTCGGTTTGATTGATATGAACGTTTTTGAACATTTCAAAGTCAAAATGTACAATGAAAAACGTGACTAAAACCCCCCGAAAAGTGCCAAAATATTGGTCAACTTTTTGTATTAGTAAAAATTTATGATACATTGAGAGCAAATCTATTTAAAAAGTTAGTACGGTAGTTATTATTAAAATGCAAATAATCAATTGCAAGTCCGAATAAAGTAGCCTAAACGTCCAGATTTTTTCATTAATTTTATCATCGATATATTTTACTGACTCAAAAGGACCAAAAGCAACTACATACATGGGTACTGTCATTATTATGGATAACAAGACAGTGTAGGCCCAGTTCGCACCAGCCCAAATAATGATTATTGCCAAGTCAAAGAGACATGAGTTGGTTAGTTACAAACTTACAAGTACAGGTTGCAATTTTTGGTTTGTAGTAGTTTCTATTACTAGCAGTTAGTTTACGTTGGGATTTATTATCATTAGTAGTGAAATAATCCGTAAAATCACGGGTTTGTTTAAACGAAACAATTTAATGATATGTTTTAGGTATTAAATGAATGTAAATGCTAAATTTATTTATTTTAATGACCCGTTTGACTAAGAAACTTGTAGTTGTTTTTACAAATATATAGAGACATATATTTTCGCATATATATGTAACGTAATTAATTTCGTAAAAAGAATTCATATTTGAATATTAATATTAATAATATAATAATTATAATTATAATTATAATTATTATATCAAAAGTAAATAATAATAATAAAGTTCGTTCAAAGTTGAGTATTTATATTTTTAATAATAAAAATAATAATAATTATTAGTAATAATAAATGTCTTTTAAATTTTTTTAGAAAATTAAAATTACAATTTATGAGATATTAGTATTTCCTTTTATAAAAGATTTCGTATTATTTTTTTAATTAAATTAATATATAATTATGACATCATCATTATGAAAATTAAAAGTTAATTATCTTAATGATAACATCATCATTTTAGAGTTTTATATGACTATATAGATAGATATAGATATAGATAGATAGATAGATGGATTAGTATTTAGTATTAGTATTATGACAAACAAGGACGGAGGTTACTTTTTTTGGGGGGGGGGGGGGGCACCCCAAAAACTTTTGTACTTATTAGTAATTTTTCGTATTTTATGAGGACTATATGTAAAAATTAAACCTTGGGCCCCCTGAATACACAACCGTCACTTTTGTAATTTGTTTTAAGACTTCAAGAAATTTTGGGCTTTAAGAAATTTTGACCCACCAGTCCACTATGCTGAGGTTTTATTTTTATATTTGAAACTACATGTTTTAGTTGATTTTTTTCAGCCCCTGTAATATGAAATTTCAAGCTCCGTGCCTGATGACAAATATGTAATATGTAACTGGTTTTGTTTGGAACAAAATTGATTTAGTCTATTCTTTTTAACTTACTACTGTATGTACTATTTACTACTGTATCCGTTTAAGGAGCCATCTCAAATACGTCTTTAAAGTAAGCAACGATGAAACATTTTAGCCTGTGAGTCGATTTAGCCTATGATACTTTTTTGCACAAATATTTGCCAAAATATTAGAACAAATTCAATATTATTTTAAATGTTCAAAGCCATACAATAGCCATTAGCATAAAAGCTTCAATATAAAGGATTGAATATTAACTTGATCCGTAAGTAACTAAAATTCATATGAAAATTATAAATACCGCTACGAAAACAAGGCTAAAAACCAACCATATGTGATGTAGTTTCTTCGAACGTAACCCACTAGAAAATTGAATAGTCGGGCTGTCAATCATAGGTCCACATAACACTTGGTGGTTACTAGTTCGAGTCTCATTAAAGCTATAAAAGCTTATAGGAATCCATTCGTTGTTGCTGAATTTTGCGTTGAACGTTACAGAATGTTTCTCACTTGATCCAATACCTATGCTCCTCATTGTAAAGTTCCATATCATGTTTTTAACTTGAAGAAACACCATAAAGTCTCCCACACACGAGTCGTTAGCATCACCCATGAAAAAGTCTATAATAACCTTCCCTTGTTTCAAAAATTGTGTATTATATACGATCCCTGATGGACTACCAGATACCAGCTCAATAGCTGCACGTCCTCGTGGGACTGCATAGTGTTTTGAGTCGATGTACTTGACCATACCTAAAATGGTCCACTCTTGTAGTGGAGATTGGGCTGACTGGTATGGATTGAATGGATCTTCATCTGAACCGGGTTCGAGTAAGATACCTTGAGAAGAGTTGTCGATGAAAGTAGGTCCCACTTCGAACCCACTATTCACAAAGCCCATGGCTGTCAGAAAGTATACAACTTCTATTCAGATATCTAAACTACAGATCAACAAATGTGAAAAAAAATTGATGAGCTTTCAATTAGACCATATGTTTAGCGCCCGTAGCTACGAAGGCGGTTTGTCCCAAAAAAATTTCAAAATTCTGTCTCGAAGACCTTCAGTTTTGCCGTTTTTCGTTGATTTTGACCATTAAACGCACTTTGACCGCTCATAAGTTGTTATAGAACCTTCTAAAATGTGATTAGTTTAATTCTTCGTCATTATTGACTAAAACTAAATGAATCCCCTCAATCAATTTGAAATGCATTATACAGCTCGAAAATCACATTTGTACATATATTACAACTCGTAATATGCGGTTGTTTTTTTAAATTAATAATACAAATAGATCTCTAAAAAATACACACTTTCCAAAAATAAGGTGCCTAAATACGAGCTACGGATCAAATGTTATAGCGATTTGAAAAGGGATTATCACCAAAAAGCCCATTTTTTGTATCTTTTTTGCGTGAGAGCCCAAAAAAAAAATTGCAAATTTGCCCTCGCAAGGCGCAAGGTGCCTTGCTCCCTTGCGCCTTGCGTCCTTGCTCCCTTGCTCCCAGGTGGAAGCAAGGACGCAAGGTGCACCTTGCGTCCTTGCTTCCACCTTGGAGCAAGGGAGCAAGATGCATCTTGCGTCCTTGCTCCCAGGTGGAAGCAAGGGAGCAAGAGGCACCTTGCGTCCTTGCTCCCAGGTGGAAGCAAGGGAGCAAGAGGCACCTTGCGTCCTTGCTCCCAGGTGGAAGCAAGGGAGCAAGAGGCACCTTGCTCCTTGCTCCCAGGTGGAAGCAAGGTCGCAAGGCGCAAGGGAGCAAGGCACCTTGCGCCTGGCGAGGGCAAATTGGCAATTTTTATTTTTTTTGGGCTCTCACGCAAAAAAGGTAAAAAAAATGGGCTTTTTGGTGATAATCCCATTTGAAAATTTAAGCTTGTGTCGGACCGCTCCAAGTCGCAAGTTCGCAAGAGCACCTTGCGACCTTGGGTTCGCATTTTCATCCAGTCGCAAGGCTCGCAAGGCACCTTGCGACTTGTGATGATATTTTAGCACTTTTCTTTTTTCTTATATTTTGAGGGCGAATTGTTATAGTACGTTTGAAAAATGGGCGTTTGGTCAATAGCCCCTCTATAAACAGTAAATTAATAATGGACTCTAAGCCCCCAATTGGGTTTGATCCAAATAACCTAAACTTACGGTCCAATAGTTTCTTCCTGTACGTGTTACCCGGGAACGCAGGTATTTTTACTTTATTTACCACCAGATAAATTCGTGACCGTTTACGAACTCTTACCTAGCCATAATAAAAGTAGAACCAGAGACCTTTTTACAAGGATCTTAGCCCCCAACAACTGGTCTCTTAGTGATGGTTACAGTTTAACAAATATAATGTAAAGATAGAATATCACATGTTTTTGATTATGAACGTTAGTCAAAGTGCGACATATAGATAAAGACAAACCTTCATACATTCTTAAAGTCTCAATCCCGTTGACCAAAATAGTGTCGACAATAGGCCAACAAGCTGAACTACTCGCGACACTTTGAATTTGTATTCCCATAACACCATGGCGTATTTCAGCACTCCATATTGAATAAGCATAAGTTTGCCACATTTCAATCTCGAGTGATTCCTTAAAGTTAAATACTTTCGATGAGCTAGGACCAGAAACATTTACAGCTGTAAAGTTATTTGCGCACTCTATACTACTTGGTGCAAGTGTGAATGTGAGGACATAATCGTAACTTCCATCAGATTTGAATGTTTGGTTGATCATACCATTCGGACCCAATTGGACGCCATGACCATTTCCTGGCAAAGAAATGTTTCCACCTGCTGTCACGTACCAAACTGTACCATTAAATGCCCAACCAGGAATAACATTGATTTTGTTATTGAGGAGTACAAATTGGGAGGTGGTATTTATGGTCACATTTGTCGGCCGAGTTTCGAAACCTGAATTCTGGAGTGGAATTGGTTGAGTAGAGGATTCTTCAGTTTACAAAAAGAAGTAAAAAAAAAAAAAGTTAATCAAGAATCAATATAAGGTAAGATATTAATTATTAATTATCATAATATAAGCAGAAAGAAAACCATGGTTTGTGATCATACGTTTAGAAGACACCGACGAAGCAAACAAGCACAACTGAACCGCAAAAATAACGAGAGCCAAGATCATAGTTAAACTTACTATGATTAAGAACAAAGTGTGTGTGCATGTATATAAATTAAAAAATATATATATATATACAAAATATTGCAAGAGGTTAACAAGGAATTTTCGAGGTAATAATGGAACCCCAGTTTAAGTTGATGTCAAAGGTCAACTTATGGCATGTTATATGTGAATACTGATCAATATATTGTCAGAAAACTATGGGCTCTTCTGGCTGAATTCGAATATTTTATGGCACAATTGTACGAGGTCAATGTGTGTTAATATATTATTGTTATAAGTTAGTAAGCCAAGTGGTAAGAGAACTTAAGATGGTGTAACGTGGATCTCTGCACAATCTTTGATTGATATGAACGTTTTTGAACATTCAAATTAAAACTTTAAAACTGGACAATAAACAAGTGAATAAAAAAACCCCAATGAAGAAGTGATAAAATTTATAATGGCGCCCTTTAATCACCAGCAATCAGAATTTTCAGTCTTCGAATTCTATGCGCAGCAAGTCATTCAGCTGGAACTTTATTTCTGACCTGTCCCCATATCATGTTAACAGCATCATCTTTTTTTGGATGAAACTGCAAAAAAGTTATAAAACTTTGATTATTCGTGTTAATTTAAATCTTATCATGATCATGACATGATAAGAGGACGTTCGGGTACATTTAAGTAGATAAGTATAGTTTTACCTTTAAAGGTCAAAGTTTCATGCTGCAATAATTCAAAACTTATTGCATTAATTCCTTCACCAGTAGCATAGCCTGCTTCAAAGTGGACATCTTCATAACTTTTTGGTATTTTTTCCAACTTGCACCGAACTTTGCGTTCCTGCACCAGCATTTGACACTTTGACATGTCCTTAGTTGACATGTCCTTTGAAACCCATCAAACCCACCCCCATAAGAGCCGGATGTCTGTAAAATACCACCGATACCCCCATATGACAGGAACGAGTATCATCCCACTTTGTTAAAGGTTGTAAATCTTTGCCAAGAATGGGACTCAAATTGCACCCATTTAGCGCAAAGGTATGACGGGTCCCAACTTCTAAGGCAACGGGCACCAGTACCACTGAGCTACTAGCTCATTGGTACATGTACTTAGTTTAACATCATTGTTTGACTATTTATCAAAATCAATATCCTTCAATAAGAGAAGATCTTGTTGATAAATTGACCATAATGGGTAGAAACAGAAAAATAAATTGTTGATAAATTGACCATATGGGTCAGGCCAATTATGTAGCCGGGTCAAAACAAGTATCTTTTTGTAGGTTATACAAATACAAATCTTATATAATTCAATAGCAAGCCTCATTTTTTTTTAACGGCGATATTTTGGCATCAGTAGATCATTTCTTTCAACGACCCTCATCATTTGCACGTAACACACACGTTCGGGCAGAAACCTGAACCTGATCGACGGTACCCGGGAACACATCCATTCGGGCAGTGGTTCCGGGTAGGGGTCCGTGAATGAATCCGGGTAAAACCTCCATATAGGGTCAATATATACCACCATTATTGGTGTTCAATTGGTTTAAAGAAAATCATGTCATCTCTAAGGATCGAACCCATGACCTCTCCCTATCCCATGACACTAAGTACATGAGGAGAACCGTTGGGCTATACCCGCAAGTTCAATAGCAAGCCTCATTGTTAAAGATAGAAATAGCAACCCTTAATACAAAAATTAAAAATAGGTGTTGCAACTTTTATGGGACAGATAGAGTACTATGAACCACCTAACATACAGTTTTAGATTAACTATTTATTACTACTTCCATAACTCCATTATACTTAAACTAGGTTGGGAAACTTGTACGTTTGCTAAGCAGACCAATTTTTATAAAAACAAAAAGGAACTTCATAAACAACCATCCTCTCCTCATCGATTAAAAAGTAAGGGTGCGTTTGTTTGCCTCTTAATGGAATGGTTCAGCACTGAATGCTGAACCATTCAGCATTCGGTGCGTTTATTTCTGACCTCTGAATGGCATATGGTGCTGAATGGTCCAGAATTCAGATATGAACCATTCAGAGATGAAACACTCTCTTAACCATTAAGAGCCTAAAATACTATAATATTCACCGCAAATCATATTCTGATCACCTAACTAGCAAGCATATTAAATTTTTTATTCATGCCACACGTTAATAAGGTAGTTTTAGTCACTTCATATCTTTCATTCTAAATGATTATCAAACAGCTTATTTTCATTCAGAGCAAATCTTATTCAGAGGCTCTGGACCATTCAGATTCTGATTCATTCAGCACTAAATCATTCAGTTTTATCAAACGCACCCTAAATCTTATGAGATTTCAACATCTTATACACTACTCAAGTATTCAAGGATACATTAGCTATTTGTTTGCGTATGCTTTTGTCATTTTACACTTTTCAACTGCAACAAATTGCACAAAAAATGTAGCAATATCAATGCAGTCTACAATAAAATGATTATAACATGCAATTGGTTATCAAATTCATTATTCGGATTTGCATACTATTTCAAAACGAATTAAAGCTCAGCGACCAAAATAACAGAACAAAAAACACATCAGCCTCATCGCCATAACCCTAACCACTTCACTACGCTCATTACCATTCAATAGCATAAATGATGTCATCATAACCTTCTGTTGTAGCTCATGAGGTAGTGGTCTGCCTCTCTTAACGAGAGGTCAGGAGTTCGACTCCCGTGGCGTGCAACATTGCACACAAGATTGCCCCTTAACCCTTGAATTCCACCAAAGAGTGACTTCCGCACATCGCGTTGTGGAGGCAGTGGGGGAGGGGTTTATCGCTCATGCTCTCGGATTGGACCAGGTTTCTCCCTGGGCAGCAGTTGGGGCGGGTTATGCAATTGCGGAAGATGAAAGTGTGGATGGTTTAGTCAACCTCGATGATCCCAAACTGCTGTTAAAAAAAACACAATGACGTCATCATCGAATACTCAACGCAAATTCCGGCTACACCGGGATAGTCCCGGAGGTAATTAGAGAAACTGCCAGATAATAATCATTTTCGACGATTTTACTACTCATCATTCAGACATTAAATTTTTTAAGGTAAATAGTACATGTAAATCCTAAGCGGTCTGGAGTTATCTGTTAACTAAACGATCTAAAACGAACGTAACGGAGCTGAACCTAATCGAGATCAAGTTGTAGTCAAGTTCTAGCAAAATACGAACATCAAAATGAAACTAAAAATTTGGTTTAATTTTTTTCTAACAAATATCATGTTCGAAAAAAATAACTCAAACAAAATATAGATTTTCAGTTCGAGTCGAAGTCCGAACCCATTAAAGTTCAAAGGAGTCAAGCTCATATTGTTTATGCTCAACTCAAATTCGGTTCGTTAATTGAAACAACCACAAACCATTTACCGAACAGCGACATTTTTTTTTTTTTACTTTACTTTACCCGGCGGGTACACTGTTTACCCGCATGGTAAACCTTTTTAACTAGCATTCTGCCCAAATTGACACCTTTTAACAATGTTTATTGGTAACAAACAACCATTCGAGATAACCTGTTAAAAAGACATAGTTACATCCGATTCAACTTTTCATCAATTTTAACAGATCACGTGCGTTCGTAGAATGTTAAACGACCCATGATTACAACAAAGATATCACGACCCATTTTAAAATACAAGTGTCAAACTTGACCCCTTTAAACCGTCACCCCTCTCTCTACTCCTCACTCTCTAGTTTTCTCTTGAAACCTCAAGAAATTAGGAGAAAGGGCTGCTGCCCACCTTTTAATTAAATGGGTTAAATACCCCAAATTACTATTTTAACCCTACCCACAACAATAAAATAATACTTTATAAAAATTGGGTTGTTACATTAATAGCCATAATCTGACTCACAAACAACAATCTAGTATTTGTTTCTGCGCGCTACTCACAGTTAAATGAACGTTGAAATTCAAGTGGGCAAATTTTGACGCCATCGTGTTTTTAATTTATGTATCTTTTTTTTTTGAAAAACAACAAACTAACTAAAATTATGTTCTTTCATCAATAAATGAAAAAACCCTAAAACATGCGATGTGCAACGTCAATACATACAAAACAAGCAAACTCTGCATTAAGAGTGACTCGAAATTCCAACCAAACTAAAACATAACACGAACAAACAACTAACACAACACTAAACCAAAATTATGGACATAAATGAGAGCAAACAACAAAGCAAACAAAAACTATCATCTGCAACCAAAAGGAATGAATAAAAAGAGGAGGCCGAAGTTGCAATTGAAAATAAAACTAAGGAGACGAGAAGCCACCTAGCAAAGGTAGAAAAAACGGAAACAAAACAAACACCACAATCAAGAAACAAAACAAATACCGCACCCTGAATTACTTGGTGTTCAAAGGACCATCATCCCTATATAGTCCATCCATGAAAATGCCAAAACGTTTCAATTCATTATATGTTTCTTATACTTACCTTATTAATTAATGAGAATAATTTAGCATATTGTTCAAAGAAAATGAAGGTTCTTTAAGTTTAAGGATAATTTCAATTAGGAATGGTTCGACACAAATTTTTGTTTAATCCGAAAACACTCATATGATATACGATTAGGCATTCAATTCAATATTTTAAAAAAATAAAAAAAATAAAAAAAATAAAAAAAATAAAAATAAATAAATTAAAAACGGACATTTATCTTGAATTCTTGATAGCTTTCAAAGAGGCCCATATGGCCCGTTAAGTTTGAGCCCTAATGCTGCATATATATAAACGCAGACACCATTTTTCCGTGTAGATCCGCCGTCAACAGTCAATCAACAAAGCTCACCCTCCCCGTCACAGCAGCAGCAGAGTAGTAATGGTACTAGTTTTCATTTCGATTTGTATCTAATTGCATATGTAGTTATCATATATAATCAATTTGATGTTTACACTTCATGTTTAATTATTATTTTGCAGGTGAAGTACTCGAAAGAACCTGATAATCCTACCAAATGTAAGCTTTATATATCTTATCATTTATATATGTCAATTAGTACTCGTTAAATATAATGTTCATGAGTTTTTGTGTTGTATAAATTAACATGAGTGAAATTTAATGAATTTGATTAACTTCAAAGTTATTGTTATTGATTTAAATCATACTAGTACATGTGAATTATCATTGCTATTTGTACATCATTTGTATTTGTATTCATACACTAACATTTATATTTATATATATACAATAATCATGATATCAAGTTATTAACTCAAGTTTGATCTAGAAACCCCATTAACTTTTTGTAACTTAGAAAGACATGTAGTCTAACCCAATACAACCACAATAATATATACTGGACGTTTGCCTTCTAATACAAACACTTGTCTCACTGTATGACTTGAAGCCTCAAGCTGAAGGTTGGATTGCCATAATAATACTCGAGACATTTTCTAGACAATAAATAATCATCGCATAAAATTAATCTAAATACAAAAAGAAATTAGTAATCAATACTTCAAATGACATAAATGCACAAATACAACAAAAATCAAAATGTCTAATAAGAATAACAAAAAATTACTTGACTTAGCACATCTCTTTGCTTTTAATAATACAATTAAAAGTAATTTTAATTGATCACACATGTTCTTTTAAACATCAAACTTTTGAAAAATCAAGTTATTTGAAATTGAAATAGGATTATTGAAAGACATAATTAAATCAACGATAATTCATTACCTAAACCCACAAATTAACTAAATCCAAAATTTACTATGTGGTAATAAATGCCATTTGCTTTGACTATCTTAGTTATTTTATTTCAAAACCAAATAATTAAATCTCAAATAACTAAATCTATATTGCTATGTAATACTAATAACGGCTAAAAAATAATTGTTTTTCACGATTACATCATATCATTAGCTTTCATATCATCATCTTGAGTCATCACCAAATTATTTATCTTTTAACCGTCTTACCATATGTCTAACGCATTCTTAACATCCTCTAACTCATTGATCTTTTTATTGGCAACCGAATTCGTAACCACTTTTTGCAGCACCGAATTATCTCTATGGATTTGGCTTTTCACACACTATAATTCAAAACCAAAATTGTTATCATTAGTTTCATGAATAATAAAAAAATTTCTATTAAAATTTAAGATATATATAGTAGTTTAGTACGTAATATCTTTAAATTTTGATAAAGTAGTTTTTATTCTTTTCATGGAACTAATGATACATTTTTTGTTTTCAAATATAGCTTGTGAAAAGCTAAATACATTAAGATGATCAGGTGTTAGAAAAAGTGATTTTGAAACCGGTTGCTACTAAAGAGATCCAGGAGTTAAAGAATGTTAACAAAACGTCAGAACATGTGGGAGTAGGTTGAAAAAGATAAATAATTTGGTGAATTCTAAAGAGAATTATACAGTATTAGATGAAGGATAACAATATCATCTTATCATGAAAAACAACTAGCTTTTACTAGTATTACAGTGGTATGGATTTAGGTATTTTGTTTTGACATAAATAAATTAAGACTGATAAAACAACCAACATTTATAATTAGACGTTTGTTTCTATAACTCTTTGATTTCTTTACTGGCAAGCATATTTAGAACCATCACTTTTTTTTAACACCAAATTATCTCCATGAATTTGACTTTTAACACACTATTTGAAAATTCTTATGGATGTTAGGGACACAATAACTCAACGCCCCACATTGTGGAGAACCTTACAAAACCACTTTTGTACAACTTATATAATTTGTAATATACGGGATTGGAAGCTTACTTTATGCGATGTTACATTTCTTGATAAAGGCAACTCCAAAGAGCTAAAAGAGGATGATTATATTACCGTTATGGATAACAAGAAGGTTGATACCAACCAGGACTGTGTTTCAAAGATGATGTATTTATGAACATGCTTAGAAATATTTTCGTCACATTGTTGAAAATTTTGGGAAGTACTTGTATTTAATTGGCGGGTTCGTTCATATGTCTACACATTAAACAATTGTTGAGTCATCATTATCTTCGCATGCTACATGGGAGTTCATCAATGACTAAAACAAAGAGAACAAGATGACTGTGGTTCTAGATTAAGTGACTACTATTATTAATTAAGAGTGAATTTATATTTTTGTTAGTTTTTGCAAACAAACCTCTAATATGTTTGCTGTAGAGCAGTAGAGCGACTATGTTGGCATGTTAGACCTTTGTTTGCAAAAAGGAACAGAAACATAAATTCAAATTTAATTTAACTAATAATAGCAGTCACTTAATTTCGAACCACAGTCATTTAGTTCTCTTTGTTTAATAATATTTATTAATTATTAATCAACTTTTACATAGATCTATCGTAGTTTACGAGGGTAATGATGTTTCAGCTCTTCATAAGTAACTCGACATCCTGAACGAACCCACCGGTTTTATATGGGTGTTTTTCGAAAATTTTAGCACTGTGACGAAAAATATTTCTAATCATTTTCAACATTGATACAACATCATTTTTGAAGTACTGGACTGGTTGTTATTCTGGCTGTTTTCCATATTGGTAATCCAATCAATCTATTTGGGACACTTGGGATTGGCTTTATCACGATATGTTCGTTGCGTAAATTATTCATCCAATCACGTATCTTACAAATTGTACAAGCTGTACGAATGGGGCTTTGAAAGGTTCTCCATATTGTGGGGTGTTGAGTTATTGTGGCGTTAGCATCCTTTAAGAAATTGAGTTAGTGTGAAAAGCCAAATCAATGGAGATGATTTGGTGCCGGAAAAAGTTGTTCCGAATCTAGTTGTCAGTAAAAGAGATCAAGTAGTTACAGGATGGAAAAATGTGTTAGACATGTAAAAGTTGGTTATAAGGATAAATAATTTGGTGAAGACTTGAGAGGATTATATGAAGGCTAATGATATGATGGTATCGTGAAAAGTAGTCAACTTTCTGCTTTTACTATTTGACATAAATAAATTAATTTATTATTGTAGTTACTTGATTTGTCTTTCAAGAATCTTATTTCAAATAACTTTTTCTCAAGAGTTTGATGTTTAATAGCAAACCTAGTCTCAAACTGTTTCAACTACTTCTCTCGCTCTTTCGCCTTATTTCTGATCGTTGTTTTTGCCTGTTTTCTCAACGTTTATTTCTGATCGTTGTTTTTGCTTGTTTTCTCAACGTCTCCAATTCTGCTTCCATCGCTTACTTTTCTTCTTTTGTTCCTTTTTATGTTCGAACATTGACTTATCCGAGTCCTCCACTGAATAAATATAGGACCCAATACAGCTAACCACCGCGGTTCAAAATCAACTGAAGTCGCACACTGCATATATTATTTTGTGGTTAATATTAGCTCGTTGTAGACCACATAATCGGGCGTGTAACCCAAATAGTACCCCAAATAGTACGGAGCGAAACTTGGGTGCAGAGATGACATGACATCTCATTTCTACAATTTACATATTCATCGACCCCTTTATATATTGCAGCGTTCTAGAAGTAAGCTAATTTGGCCCACATGAACGGGATTTTGAGCGTTTTAATATGTCTAGTAGTTGGGATCTCAATTCTCGTGCCTTTCGTATTCCCCTTTCACTTGTAGAATATCACATGTATGAAATACATTATATTTGCTAATAAGTCCATGTCACTAAATGATGTATTACTTCATATATAGATGTAGCTAATTGTTTTTATTGTTTTTTCCTTCTGTAATTTTAGATTAACAACTGCTTTTTTTAGAAACTATAGTTGAACCCAGTCATTAACTTTCTCGATGTTTGAAAACTGTTTTTGAACACGAGTGAATTTTTTAATGAATTTGATTAACTTGAAAGTTATTGTTATTGATTTAAATCATACTATTAGGTTAGGGTTCATACTGCTATATGGGAATTATTAATTGCTGTTTGTACATCATTTGTATCCAATACACTAACATGCATATATATACAACAATCAAACAAATAGTGTTGTTAACTCAATTTTGAAAGCATGTTTGGATTAGAAACACATCTTTTTTACTTTTGTACTTTAAAAGGCAGGTAGTCTAACACAACAACCTCACTAATATTCTACGTATATGTTTGCTTTCAAATACATACACTTGTCGCAAACTCGCAATGTATGTTAACCTGCAACTCAGAGTGTGATTAAAGTACATTAACGTTTCACTTAAATATTCTGATGATGTTTTTTTTACATAAAGAGCTACTATGATATGTCTATTGTCATGGTTAAATACTGTATGCTTACTCGAATGGTTTGCTATTGTTGATAGCCATTTTCACAACACTGTAACTATATCTTATCAAGTAAAAATCACAGTTTAATGAATATTTTATTTAAGAATATGCTTATTTAGTTATAAAATTAGAACATTTTTCTGGAGGAAAAGATAATATTTTCAGTCACCCCTTTATAGCGTGTCAACTATCATATGTATGTTTCTTCACTGTGCAATTGAATCATGTTCAACTCTTTTGAGTACATTGGTTATCTATACCAAGGAGAGATAGTTATGGAAAACACAAAAGATTCATAATTAGACTAGTTTACATATGTTTTTATTTTATCTATCTTTATATGCATCATGTACAACAAATTATGCAACTTTTAAAATTGTTTTAATCTGACATACATAACTGTTGTTATCTGCTTGCAGCCTGCAAGGCTAGGGGTGGTGATCTCAGATGTCACTTCAAGGTACTAAAATCAACCCGTTTTAATGTTAAACTTGCAATTTGTTATAGTTTATGTGATGATATACAATGTTTTTCCTCTCTTTTTTTTGTCTGATTCATATAAATACCTTAATTGTGACAGAATACTAGAGAAACAGCCCATGCCCTCAGGAAAATGCCTTTAATTAAGGCTAAGAGGTATTTAGAAGATGTACTGGTCCATAAACAGGCTATTCCTTTCACTCGTTTCTGTAGAGGTGTGGGCCGTACTGCTCAAGCAAAGAACAGACATTCAAATGGTCAAGGTCGATGGCCCGCCAAGTCAGCAAAATACATTTTGGACTTGCTAAAGAATGCTGAAAGCAATGCTGAGGTATATTGACTTTTTCAACAATTACTTGTGTATTGCACGGTTGAGTACTTAAGGAGTTTTAATGTTTATATAATTAATAACTTTGTAGGTGAAAGGCTTGGATGTCGATGCACTTTTCATATCTCACATTCAAGTGAACCAAGCACAGAAGCAAAGACGTAGGACGTACCGTGCCCATGGGCGAATCAACCGTAAGTTTGCATGCTATTATTTAGATTTACATAAATGTAAACATATACATACATATAATATTTTAATTGATCTGAACAATCTTGTTTTCTTGTAGCCTATATGTCATCTCCTTGCCATATTGAATTGACTTTGTCTGAAAAGGAGGAACCAGTGAAAAAGGAGGTAACTTCCCTTATCTCTTGTTTGTGTTCATCCTTAAAATTTTTGATTCAAATGTGACTGACTTGTCAACATAACCTTCAAACCCAAACTTACCCGTCTGAGTTTATGTATTAATCTTTCTTTAGCTAATCTTTAACATTTATATGCAGCCTGAGTCTCAATTGGCAGCTAGTGGAAAGTCGAAGAAACCATGAGTGGTCTATATATGATAGTTAGCTGTGGTCCTTTATCTGTTTTGAACTACTTGTGTGTTGCTAAACCCATTTGTTTTTGTATGACAAATTTTGATCTATGCGTATTGATATTGTACAAGATATCAGGTTTTTGTATGACAAATTTTGTTCTATGCGTTTTGATCAATTCGTTGTGCTCCAAATTCTCTTTTGTTTATTCTTTATTATTGTTTATAGTTTACGTTTATAGTTTAAGTTTATGAAAATGATGTATGCTGTACAAGCTTGTGGATTAACTTTTTTTTGGTTTGTTACCATTATTATTTGTCATGTGTTTGTTAAGTTTTGCTCAAAATGGCGGCATAAAAAAACAAAATTACACGGAAGTTCTTGTGGTATGATCAAAATGGGAGTTCATTTGTCTAAAACCGCTATCCTTTTTTGATAACTTTCACCATGTGCATAGCATATGATGGTACTTTGATCATTTTCCGTTTCCTTATCCTTTAAACTCAGTTTCTCCCATCTAATTATACAGTAATGAATGAGGTAAAGTTTGACTCTATAAAGTCAAACAAACAAGTTTACAACTTCACATCTTTTATTGTAAATTGTAAATTGCTATATAGAGAAGAAGAAATGGAAATGCAAGATGCAGGCAAATGAATTGGAATAGGCGAAAGGAAATATGTGAATTGTCAAATATACCCTCATGTGCAATTCACATGATGGGATTTAACAGAAAAATTAACGGCTGTTAGCAAAATGGACTCCCCGTGAAATGAATGCATACTACGGTGACCCTCAAGTCTAATTCTTTTGGACCCAGGCTGTAGTTTTGAATATATCACAAGGACCCTCCCGTGTAATTTTGTCCCATAAAAATGTTTTTGAACTATATTTGATACTAGTTTGTTAATGTTTAAACCATACATGTTATCCGAAAATGCCAAAGATGTTCGTTTCATCACTTTGAGATTAGCTTTTTAACCGGGAGGTTAGCTTCTAATTAATATAATATAATATAATATAATATAATATAATATAATATAATATAATATAATATAATATAATATAATATAATATAATATAATATAATATAATATATAAATATATATATATAATATACCCTTAATTTAAGTAATTATACTTAAAGTAATACATATATAATTATAGCTTACAATTAATACATATAATATAATATATAATTATATAATTATATTAATCACTGCAAATATATTTCTAATATAATTAAGGTTAGCCGACAACTTGTTTGCCTTTCGAAAAAAAAATAAAATATTTACATCTTATTGTTTTGTGGTATACTAACTAGGGGTGATCACAAAATCGTCAAACCGCGAAAACCGACCGGACCGGACCGATTTTTTGGTTCGGTCCAGTTTTGAATATTAGTGGTCCGGTCGCCGGTTTTAAGATCTCCAAACCGCGAAACTCGGTCCGGTTTACGGTTTCATTAGGCCACCGACCGGTTAAACCGGACCGGACCGGACTAACCATCATTGTTCTAGACATTGGCCCATCATTGTTTATATAATCTTATGATGGTCATTAAATAGAAAAATCATCAAAGAGATGACACTGCAGAACATGAATGTGACAAGAAACAAACCTTGCCACTTGAAAGCTCAACACATTGAGCTATAAACATACTGAAAGGGACAAGAATGCATACAACATCCAAGAACAAAATCAAAGTATCCCAAAACTGACTAAGGCTATCACTATACTTTACAAATATTAAATAAACTTAAAAGCCAGCCACGAATAGAACCGATAATTTACATTCTCCAGTTATCAAAACCGTAACAAGTCATAAGATTAACCATTCTATATTCACTAAAACTCGATCAATGCGTGAGCTCTACCCATCACCTCCCTCCTGTCTAAATTTAGCGTTTTGTAAAGCTTTGACATATAAGTTTGCGTTGAACTTACATAAGCTACCCATATAAGCTACCCATTTTACCACTTCTTAATGGAAAGTAACAAATTACTTATTCAATGCTCTATTAAAAAAAGTGAAGTTCAAAACCGTCAAACCGGACCGGACCAAACTGGACCAAACCAACCAGTTAGACCACTTTCTTGGTCTGCTCTGGTTTTACATTTGTTGAAACCGTAGTTGCCGGTTTGGTTTGAGATTTAGTCCAAACCGGACCGTGAACACCCCTAAATTACTAACCTCTCGTCCTCTTTGTTAAATGAATACTCTTATTGAATGGGAAGGGAATGGAGAATACCATCTAAACTTAACTCATCAGTTTTTACATTTTATTGAGCTTATTTACCTTGTATCTTAAGTTCTTAAGTTAAATAAATGTCCAGCATATACCGCGACATACCGCGACAGCTCGATTTCGTGTTAAAAGGAAAAAAAGGGCATCCTTTGATCAAAAGTCGTTTTATTAAACATGTATGTGGTAGAAGTAATATGAAACGTAAAAGACGTCGGGATAATTTTCGATGGCACGAAAGATATTTCATCGATAATGTGATGAATGACTCGGAAGAGAATATTGGATGCTGCTCATGTTGCTCTTCTTGCGCATCATCAGACTCGGAATCATAGTTTACTTAATTGTCGTGTCGTGCTACCTCTAATGTTCTCGTGATTGTGTGTTTCCATTGTTTCGAGTTATGTTTGTGTGAGCGTTCCTATATGTGGTTGTGTGTTGCATCGTGTATTGTCTAGCTCCTTGCTAGTCTTATTTTGTGTATTGGTTCTCTATAATAATAAAACTTTCTTGTCTTTCAAAAATAAATAAATAAATAAATAAATAAATAAATGTTTAAGGGTATAAGTTAAAATTTATTAATAAAGTTATTGTGTTCGTATCCATTATTGTGTATATATATAATGTATAAATGTAAGTAATTGATGTAGTATATGTAAAGTTTGGATAAAAATGAGTATAAGTTTAAGTAATTAAGTTATGCCTTACGTGACAATCCATTTTAATGTCAACAGTGTTATTTATTTATTTATTTTTAACGGCCAAAATCAACAGTTTTTTTTTTATTGAGATAAATTAAACGGAGATTTTTTATATTATGTATTTTTGCGAAAAATCAACAACTGATTTTGATGCAAATTTGGTAGATCTCAATCAAATCCACTAATCTAGTAATTACGATAACAAATACTGGTATTAGAAAAAAAGTTAATCTTTTCCATAATTAATCACCCGTTATTATCCACATTATTTATCCAAATTGTTTTTTCCAAAGTTGAAACCGGCAAGTGTATATATGCAAAAGTTGCGACGAAACAATTTCATTTACTAAATGTATATTATCAAAAATAACCGACAAAACTGATTTTAATAATTAAGTTATTCAATACTCGATGCTAATTTAGAAACTTTGGGACAGTTTTATCGGTTGATATATCCAAATAAAACATCCACAATATACAAAATAATTAATAAATCCGAAGTAAATCTTGCATGTAAATAAAAGATTTTAATCCAAATTTGTGGATTCCTTAATTCATGCAACCTTCGTATCATCCATTTCTCTATATAAACTGAAACCCTCATTCCTTCAACTATCTTCAACCTTCAATTCTTCATCACAAACACATTAAAAAACATAAACCTTTTGATTTTTCGAACATGTTTACACCAAGAAAGCAAACTGTTTTAATGTTCCCATGGTTAGGCCATGGACACATTTCCCCATTCTTAGAATTAGCCAAGAAACTAAACAACACAAACCTCTTCAACATCTACCTTTGTTCGACTCCGGCTAACCTCGCTTCGATCAAGAAAACGTTCGAAAACAATAACACTAAACCCGACATTCAACTCATTGAACTTCACCTCCCTACACTGCCTGATTTGCCACCGCATCTTCACACCACAAATGGCCTTCCTCACCATCTTATGCCTACTCTCAAACAAGCTTTCGACATGTCAAACGATCGGTTTACAAGAATCTTGAAAACCCTTAAACCCGATTTGCTCATTTATGACATGATTCAGTATTGGGCTCCTGTGTCGGCTGCTGCCCTTGGTATACCTTCTGTGGTGTTCATCACCACTAGTGCCACTATGGCTTCAACCATGTTTCATCTTTATTTGAACCACTCTAAAGGCATTGCATTTCCTTACTCCAAGATCTTTTTCCGCACGTACGAGTACGGGCATGTAACCGAGATTCTGGAGAGCTCGGCAAATAACATTAAAGATAAAGACCGCGTTATGGAAGGTGTTCGTAATTCTTCAACTATTGTTCTTGTAAAGTCTTTTAATGAGATTGAAGGCAAGTATAGTGACTATCTTTCTAAATTGACACATAAAAAAGTCGTACCGGTGGGTCCACTTGTTGCAGACCCTTTTTATGTGGACGCGAAACAAAACAGTGTGATCCAGTGGCTTGACACGAAATCCACTGGATCCACAGTTTTTGTTTCTTTTGGGAGCGAGTATTTTCTTTCTAATGCTGATTTGGAAGAAATAGCACACGGACTAGAAATGAGCAATGTGAACTTCATTTGGGTTTTAAGGTTTCCAAAGAGCGAAAAAAAGATCAAGATTTCAGAAGCTTTGCCGTTAGGGTTTGTCGAAAGGGTAAAAGATAGGGGTTTATTGGTTGAAGGTTGGGCTCCACAAACAAAAATATTACAACATGAAAACATAGGTGGATTTGTGAGCCATTGTGGTTGGAGTTCAGTAATGGAAGCAATGAAATATGGTGTTCCTATAATAGCCATGCCCATGCATCTTGACCAGCCGGTCAACGCTCGGTTGGTGGCTGAAGTTGGGGTTGGCGTGGAGGTCTTGAGAGACGGGAACGGGCGGCTTAGGCGGGAGAAGGTAACGAAAGTTGTCCAACATGTAGTGGTTAGTAAGTTGGGTGAAGTTGTGAGGGAACAAGCTAAGAAAATGAGTGAAAATTTAAAAGTGAAAGGGGATGAGGAAACTAATGTGGTGGCAGAGGAGCTTTTTCGACTATGTGAAAGTGGTGCTAGCCAACGTCGCGTTGAAGGGAAGGGAATTCAGAAGACGAGAAGTGAAGCATTTGCGATGAGTATGTGTCTTCCAACCGTCGAAGGTGAAGCTTGATACCGGATCGATTTCCCCTCTCTTTGGTTCGATAAAAAACTTAGATACCGAAGACCGATAAAAAGTTCTTCAGAGTATGAAAGTTTGTTTAGAAGTATTTGCAAGAAACTCAAATTTTCAGTTGTTTCTTGGTAGTTATTGTTAAGGGATATGTTTTAAGAGGAAAAGGCAATCCTCTCTTTATGTTAGCCTAATTATCAGTTATAATTATTAATTTATGTCAATTTAAGTGTTTATTCTGTTGGTTACTACGTTATTTTGATCCAATTAGTGTAGCCTAAAATAAAGATATAAATTATTTGATTAACAGACAATTAAGAAAAATTAGAGGAACTCAGACTCACTTTTTTCTAATAACTTTGATCTTTTGCTCCGAAATAGATCACTTTCAATATATCGAGTGGATGCAATGTTGCCATAATCTTTTGACAATAAGGAATAACACCAGAGGTATTATTTGATTGACCTCCAATTTAATTAATGGAATCTAGCTAAAAATAAATAAAATATACACGAATTTGGGTTAAGTAAAGACAATTTAAATGTTAAATGATACCTCAACTCTTCTGTCATTTTATAAGGGCTCATACTCTACTGAAAGTTTATCTCCAAGACAATGTAAAAAGTAAAAAAAGTCGTAGTGATTAAATGAAAGTCCCAATTTGAAGTTATATATTTATATAAGAAAATTATAAATACGTAAATTCATGTGTCTAACGATATACATTTAAAAGGTGACTTGTGAATATAGTTTGTGTATCAATTAATAATAAAATTATACATTTTTTTTGTTGTTGCTAAAATAGACTATAACATTAAAACTAAGTCTATTCATCAATAGATGAAAAGACGAACAGAGATACAAATGAACTGAAGGCACTGCAAGGCTCGGGGGCAATAAACTAACCCTAAACTAAACAAAGACCAACAACTAACTAAGTTTGAGCCTTGATCAATAAAATTATACATAGTATCTTATTTTGGATCCAAACTACTCCATTTAGATAAATACATACATCAATATCAATACCCTTTAAATTTTACACTTAATTAGTGTAAAGAGTGATTCTTTTTATAAATTTACTCCGTCTTTTTCGATTGGACTAAACATTTTTTTAAGACAAAATTGCTGAAACGGTCCCTGTGGTTTGTACCAAAATGCTGGTTTCATCCCTATGCTTTTTTATGGATTTGGTCCCAGTGGTTTGTCAATGTTGCTGATTTAATCCTTATTTCTAACGGCCGTCAGAAAATTCCGTTAACTCCAATCATGTGCCAGGCATGTGAAGGTATTTTCATCTATTTCTTTTCTTTATTTACAAAATTGTTAAAATCGTCCCTGTGGTTTGTACCAAAATTGTTTAAAAATTCCGTATGATTTGTAACAAAATTCATTTTATGTTGGCTCTCTTATCCCCTTCATCTTTATCTCCTACCCAAATGATGAACAAACTCTAAGTTTTTATGAAAATTAACCAACTTATAACCCATTAAGAAAACCGAATCAAATTAAAACCAAAGAAAATGAGTTTGATGAAAATGGGTTTGAGGACTAGGGGCCGAAAATCTAATTTACGATACCTGAATTCAAAATCCAATTTACAAAATGTTATTTCATCCTACGAAATTAATTCCACATGAACACTGGATCCAAATTCATTTAACAATTTCATGAAAATTGGTTTGAGGTCAGTTTGAAAATAAATCAATCGTTCCATATTTATTATTCCTTCAAATCAAATGAAAAATCTAACTTTAAACTAAAAAACCTCAAATTGAACTAAGCATAAAGTGTAATAAAAAATTTAAACGTTCATATAACCTATAAATAATACTCAGTTGTTATATCATCATAGAACTTCATTTACAAATAATGGTACTGTATCTTCAACGAAATTAGGTACTATATCTTCAATATATGTGGATTCATCATCGAACTGCAACACTCCTCATCATCATCGAACTGCAACACCACTCATCATCATCATCATCATCATCATCATCGAACTCAGGTACTGTAACTTCAAAGTGGTTTCGTTATTCAGATTCAGGCTTCATGTCCAAGAATGAAAAATCAGGCTTCGATTTTAAAGGAATCGAGTGTGATGACCCGGGAATTTCTGACCAAATTTAAACTTGAATCTTATATGGTTTCGACACGATAAGCAAAGTCTGTAATGTTGAAGTCTCAAAACCTTTGAACTGTGTTCATGTATACATTTGACATTTGACTAATCCCGACGATTCACGAATAATTATTTGTAAATAAATATGTATATATACATAAATGTAATATATATATATATATATATATATATATATATATATATATATATAATACATTAATATTATAAATTATAATTTAAACATTTAAAAATTTAATATGTAAAATAAGATATAAAATCATTATGTTGTACTTAAAATGAATTCATATATATATATATATATATATATATATATATATATATATATATATATATATATATATATATATATATATATATATATATATATATATGTATGATTTCTATAGATAATTATTATAATATGTATATTTGTAAGGATTTATTACTCAATGTAAGCTACTATATATATAATTATTATTTTTAGTATTATTAGTAAAATAAATATTAAAAATCAGGATTATAAATATTATTGTTATAAATTTTATAGATATAGATATAGATATTATTATTACCAAAAATATTATTATTTTTATAAATGGTCATTATTATTATATTAAGAATATTAATATGATAATTATTGATTAATAAGGTTAATTATATCATACAGATGATATACATTACATATAAGATATATGAATAAAATAAGGATACAGTATATTAATGTATATAAACGGTTTATACTTAAATAATTTATAAATCGCGTATTCAGTTGAAGATTCGTTCCTGTGTACGATTGCTGCTAATACAAATCAAATGTAATGCAAACCAAAAGCTGTTAGCCATCTTAATCGATTAGGATATTTTTTTCTTCCCAATTTTTGTTTTTGTCTGTTAGAAAGTCAATCATATATCAGATACATTCAATTATATCACCTGCTAAACACTTTATGTTATTTTATTTTATTCTTTCTGTACGATTTATGATCTTGTTGATTTCACCTTGCTACAAAACAAATTGCAAACGAATCAAATACTGTGCTAATATCTAGATTACGTCCTATATTATACCTAATCTATTGCTGCAAATTCGTTAAGAGAACATAAATCATATGAACCAAGAACACCACCCTTGACAAAATCACTTTCACCCTCATCACTTTCATTCATCAATCGACAACCATCTGACTTCACTTGTTGATTCTGTATTTCTGTTCTGGTACACTTCGAGCAACAACAACAACCATGAAACCACTACAATCACGAACTACCTTGCAAATCACGAGCAAACATCATCGTTAATTTCTCTCTCTTTTTATTTCTGCAGCCCGAAACCTTTGATTCATCTTCTTTTGGTTTTAATGCAATACGCGTATTATTGTTGTTGTCCCACTGTCATCGCTGCTGTCCTCTTTTCTGTTATAGTCAACCGGCAAGACTATCTCTTTCGTCTCTCTCACTTCTCTCTCTACAAATTTTCTTTTCTTCTCTTCTTTTTGATTTTCTGTTACTAACCATTAGAAACACCACTGCAACACCACCATAAATTCACCACTTAGCTGAGTATTACAATTAAAAAACCATTGACAAAAGCCTGCTGCACCTGCGTCATTTTTTTTCACCGCCGAACTATTTCAGTTTTATTTTCTATTTTGCTGTCAACCTAAATCGAGGAACCAGCTGCCTTTATATATATATATATATATAATTCTTTTTGTACCAACAACTACCAAATACAAAACTCACTTGTTCCTTTAATAATGATAATCGAATTTTCCACTTTTGTATTCTTGTTCCTTTTCGCTGTAAAACCCTTTACATATTATGATGCATATGATTTTTATTCCACAAGGATCCCACCCAAAGGGATGTGGCCGACCCATAATGGGTCACATATGTGGCGTGCAATTTTTTTTTATGATGGTGATTATGATACAACGTCAAAGTTGATATTGATAATGATAGTGGGCCGTAACATATGATGCCAATTGAACATGGTTTAATGCTTTGGCAATTTTAATGATTGAGAATCCTACATAAAGTGTTATTTTAAAATCCAAGACAAATGAGTGGGAGTTGGTCATAAGGTAGCTGTATGTTCTTTAACTTCTATCGGCCAAAATTTTCTGTGAAAGCGATGTATACCGAATTCTATCTTCTTTTTGCTTTTGGATCGAATATGATGAAGAAGGTAAGATGATCGATGATGTAATGATGTGATAATGATAAGAGTTCCATGATGGTGATGATGGCGACTGTAATGTATATAATGATGATGAAGTGATCATGATGATGATTAAAGATGATGTCCGATGATTATGATATGATGATGATGCATTGGTGTCCCAGGCGAACCCCCATCCCATTTTCCATCGATCACTTTCACAGGATTATTTGGTTAATGAACTAGATAGATTAATTAGGTTTTGAGTTGGGCTTATTCAGTTTCTGAATCGGACCATGAATCTGTTTATACTAGTTGGGCCATAAATGGTTGTTGGGTCGTAATTTGTTCTTCGGCCAAAGATTGTTAACGATTGGGCTCTTTAAAACGAGTTAAATAGACTTAGGCAGCGAAATAAATCAGATAAACAGAACTAGATGGATGATTAAGGGTGTTTGTGCATGAGCGGGAGGTCTCGGGTTCGAGTCCCGTCTCGGGCAGTTTAACTCTTTTTAATGCTACAAAGGTATAACTAATATTATTATTATTTCTATTATTATTATTATTATTATTATTATTATTATTATTATTATTATTATTATTATTATTATTATTATTATTATTATTATTATTATTATTATTATTATTATTATTATTATTATTATCATTACCATTATCATTAATAGTATTATTATTATTATTATGAATATTTGTATTATTATCATAAATATGATTATTATTACTATGAACATAATAAAATTTATTGTTATTTCATAAATACTAAAATTAGAATAATTTCATAATTTTTAGAATTAGTATCTATTATTAACTTAAGTATTATTAAAGTTATCATTTGTAATAAAAATTGTTAGAATTATTATTAATATTAAACATTAGGTATTAATTATCAAAAATTATTATTCTCATTACAATTATTATTAAGTTTATTTTTTTTATTAATAACTACTGTTTATTATTAAAATTATCATTTATAGAATTATTAATATGATTATCATTAATGTTAATATTAGTATTATCATTATTATAACTACTTCTGCTAAAATTATACTAGTATTATTATAACTACGGGCATGATAAACAAAATATATATATATATATATATATATATATATATATATATATATATATATATATATATATATATATATATATATTTAATACATATGACTTAACAAAAATAATATTTTCATATACAAGAATGAATATATGAAATATACATACTTTATTAAGATAAAAATGTTATAATTAATAAAGTAAATATATATAAACTTATTCGATTACGATTATGTGTAATAATAAATATACAAATGATATAGGTTCGTGAATCCAAGGCCAACCCTATACTTGTTCAATGTCGTTCTATGTATTTTTACTACAAAATACATTAGGTGAGTTTCATTTGCTCCCTTTTACTCTTTACGTTTTTGGACTGAGAATACATGCAAATGCTTTATTAACTGTTTTACAATATTTATATGCGTGAGTTTCATTTGCTCCCTTTTTAAATGCTTTTGCAATATATATTTTTGGGACTGAGAATACATGCGCTGTTTTTTATAACTGTTTTACGAAATAGACACAAGTACTTAAAACTACATTCTATGGCTGGATTATTAAACCGAATATGCCCCTTTTTATTAAGTCTGGTAATCTAAGAATTAGGGAACATACACCCTAATTGACGCGAACTCTAAAGATAGATCTATCGGGCCCAACAAGCCCCATCCAAAGTACTGGATGCTTTAGTACTTCGAAATTTATATCATGTCCGAAGGAGGATCCCGGAATGATGGGGATATTCTTATATGTATATTGTGAATGTCGGTTACCAGGTGTTCAATCCATATGAATGATATTTTTATCTCTATGCATGGGACGTATGTTTATGAGAAATGAAAATATGAAATCTTGTGGTCTATTAAAATTATGAAATGATTATTTATGTTAAACTAATGAACTCACCAACCTTTTGGTTGACACTTTAAAGCATGTTTATTCTCAGGTATGAAAGAAATCTTCCGCTGTGCATTAGCTCATATTAGAGACATTACTTGGAGTAATTTATGGCATATTTCCATAGACGTTGCATTCGAGTCGTTGAGTTCGTCAAGATTATTATTAAGTCAATTATAGTTAGATGTATTATGAAATGGTATGCATGCCGTCAACTTTCGATGTAATGAAAGATTGTCTTTTCAAAAATGAATGCAATATTTGTAAATGTATCATATAGAGGTCAAGTACCTCGCGATGTAATCAACTGTTGTGAATCATTTATAATCGATATGGACTTCGTCCGGATGGATTAGGACGGGTCCTTTCAATTAGTATCAGAGCGGTGGTCTTAGCGAACCAAGTCTTGCATTAGTGTGTCAAACTGGTAGTTGTTTAGATGCATTAGTGGATCTGGACTTCGACCGTGTCTGCATGTTAAAAGTTTTGCTTATCATTTCGTGTCGAAAATTACCTGCTTATCATTCTTAGAGAATCAATTGCTTATCATCCTTAAAGTTTAGACACGCCTTACTGCCTCTATTGCATAGACAGTGTATAGATAAATTCATATCTTAGCGTATCTGCTAATTCATATCTTAGCATATCTGTTATTGTAAACTTTGCCTAACATATTCCGTAGATTCCTCCGTAACTTATGGGATTTTAGTATTATATATGCATATGTAAATTATGTATTGCAGGGTACTAATCTACATCCTATAATCTATTTCTTATCGAAAATCCTTCAGCTGATCGTACGAGATGAATCCTGCAACCAGTTCGAGTCCCCTCAGATTCCGATAGCTATTCCGATAGTTATTCCGACAGTTATTCTGACATGGATTTTCACTCGAGCTCTGAAAGCAGTATAACCGGAATGGATCAACCATTTAGCCATCATCTATTCCGGATGAATTGAAGATGGGTTCGTAGTCGACTTAATCAATGGAGACGCGAAGAAGGCGATTCTTTTCACCAACCAAATTTGCCTCTTGACGAAGAACCGGAAGCATTTACTAGTGAAATAGTCCGAAACACCATTTTCACCCTCATTTCTCGAATATCTTGCTATGATTATATTCTATCTAAAATTCTAAACCTTATTCATTCACTCGTTCTTACCGACAATCATCCCGGAGTAATCGAAGAAGTCAACGAACTTCGCGCTCGAGTAATCAATTTGAAAAACGTGGTGCAAAACCTACCAGCTCCAGCAACAGCACCGGCAACACCAGTACCACCAACAACCCAAGTTTCAACATCACACGCCTCAACATCTCATTCTGTACCTCGAATATAATTATCGTTCTACGAATCGTTCTACATCAATTATCTTCATTCTACGTGACGATTATATAATTTCTAATATTTTAGAGATTATATATTCTGGTTCTAACGATAAATCAAATGAGTTTAATATCATATTGTCTCATTAAATCCATGATTACATCTGAAGAAAAAATATATGTATATATGTTTTCATAAAGATTGTAATTAAAAATTCTTTTGTACAAACTGTTAATGGTGAAAATATTTTAACGGTTAGGTAATACCCGAGGAATATTTAGATTTCACATTAATAAGTAAACTGTACATTCTTTCAAATCTAATTCAACAGTCATTTACTATCCTATTTACAACCACCGATATACGTATCAGTTCACCGCAGAATAACCATTTTCATTCAATTTCATATTTTGATTTTGATCTATCAGAATCCAACAAGTAGCATAATGAAGAAAACATTGGACAAAATAAAATTTATTAGAAACAAACAATTTAATTATGAAGAATTTTGTTAAGAATTCACGCTAACAAAATCCTAGCTAACTGTTCCTAGCTAACTGTTAATTTCGTATTACATTTTAATTATCGCAATTTATTTATCGCAATTTTAATTCTCGCAATTTTATTTATCGTCATTTAATTTCTGTTATTTATGTTACGCACTTTAAATATCGGGACACGTATACAAAGTTTTGACATATCATATCGACGCATTTATATATATTATTTGGAATAACCATAGACACTCTATATGCAGTAATGATCGAGTTCTCTATACAAGGTTGAGGTTGATTCTATAATAATATATATAATTTGAGTTGTGATCGAGTCTGAGACATGTACACGGGTCACGATATGTATTAATTAATTCGAATATTATAAATTAAACTATATATGAGTTATTGGACTGTTAACTGTGGACTATCGACTGTGGACTAAAAACATTGGACAATTAAAATGAATTAAAATACTGATTATAACATATGAAACTAAACATTTCTTCAAGTTTGCCACTTGAGTTCATCCTAAACCTCATTAGTATCTTCACGATTACATTCTGCGTTCAAACCTTTCATGATTCTTGAAAACACCTCAATCGAGAGGATGAACCAACCGCACTTCATCTACGGAAGGAAAGATTTATGTATATAGTATTGCACTTGAGAAACTCTCGGCAACTGAGTAAAAGTTTAACACGTAGTCGCGTCAGATTCTTTGGCATTTAGTAGCAAAAATAACTTTATAATTTCTTTTCAAATTAGCTAATTTTGTCACAGCTCCAACAAATTAACATCGACCTTTCATTCGAATAAGTCTTATTATAACTTTGTTATATAAGTCTACATTTCGTCATCATTATCGGAGAACCGTTTATATTCCACCGCATTAGCAGTAAACTTACCAGCAACATCATTACTCATTTACTTAAGTCTCTCCGAAGAACTATTATATTTGCTCATTAAAAACTATATCTTATACCCATCCGCATCTTGTAATGAGAATTGCCATACCAATTACCAGGAATCAACAAATCTGTATTGTGAGTCTCGCAACGTTTCCACATCAACAGTTATATGTATCCATATAACATTTATCTCTTAGAACTATGATCTTCCATTCTGAAATTCTGAAAAAAAAACACCCAGTCTGTGAATTAATTCTATGAATCTTGAAAAGTTGAATGAAGCAACAAAGACGGTAAACGATCTTAATCATCAGAAGTTTGATGATAAAGAATAGTATGTTGGAAAAGCTCAGAAAAGTTAGAACTGGAAAACGAATTGAGCTAACCACGAAGGAGACCAAGGACAAATACAAGGACCATACCATATATTCAAAGAATCTAGGTAATTCTGGATCCGATGAAACCTTCAACGAATATCTTGCTCCGTACTCATGTTAAAATCTTGCGAAAAATCTTCCTCATCAACCATCGAACTTAGAAATTCCAAAATATCATCATAAATATCTTCGATATTTCTGAAGATATTTTCATAAATATTCTCATCCGAAATTATTTAACTCTTCGTGCTATCTATAGTACATCATAAAGGAAACTACTTTAGTTTCTAAAATTCTTTAAAATTCGAGTTTAAATTATGAATGTTTTTGAAGTAGTGTTGGGAATTGATGCATGAGTTAGTATAATATAATGACACTTGATCAACGTGATTATATTACAGTAAGTCATGATGAGTTTCTATTGGAACGTGATGATTCACAGATCATAATGTCATCATGTGCCATGCTACACGACTCGTTCATTCTACTTCACCTCCGAACATATCAAGAAAATATATTCTTGATAGTTCTATTCTCAGTAATTCTGGTAATTTGACAAATCAAATCGTGTCATTACGATTTCCTTCTTAGAACATTAACAATGTTCATTCCGAAGTTTATATCTGCGAATTCTGAACCATTACAAGCGGTGTTTAATCGCAAGAAGAAGAAACGAAGGGACAAAGCTCCAAAGTATAAGGGAAGATATAAATCCCGATAACAACACATAAATTACAAACCGTGTATATCAATGTTTATAGCAACATAAAGACACCGGAGGATTAAAAGCATTATAACTCCAAGGGCAAAGTAGAAGTAAGCAGATTTCTCTGGTGGAAAATGAAAAAAAAAATGATTGTAAATATGGTTAATATAATAGCAAGGATCAATACAGGATTAAGCATATTGAAAAATCATTTGGAAGTTTGAATTGAGAAAGAAAGTATAGGAGTGGTGAAAATAATGGATCGGAAGAAATTCATTTATAGTAATAATACCAGACAAAGCAGTCGAGACAGATAATCGCTTTTAATTATAGAGATCTTAATTTCCTTACTCGCCGAGGAATCAAATCTTTTAGATTTCGAAGATTTTCTTTAAATCCCTTGAATTTCGGAATTCAACCAAGGCAACGTCACAAGTTAAAACGAAACTTCATTTATTCATTTCATTTTTTTTTTGTGATAGCTTCATTCGTGCTCTTCGAATAATCGAATTATTTTATTTGTATTATTCAATAATGATAAAACTCTATTTATCAGCTCATATTCGTCAGGAAAACATATTTATTGTTAGCCATGACGACCTCACTCAAATTTCGGGACGAAATTTCTTTAACGGGTAGGTACTGTGATGATCCGGGAATTTCTGACCAAATTTAAACTTGAATCTTATATGGTTTCGACACGATAAGCAAAATCTGTAATGTTGAAGTCTCAAAACCTTTTAACTGTGTTCATGTATACATTTGACATTTGACTAATCCCGACGATTCAAGAATAATTATTTGTAAATAAATATGTATATATACATAAATGTAATATATATATATATAATACTTTAATATTATAAATTATAATTTAAACATTTAAAAATTTAATATGTAAAATAAGATATAAAATCATTATGTTGTACTTAAAATGAATTCATATATATATGTATGATTTCTATAGATAGTTATTATAATATGTATATATGTAAGGATTTATTACTCAATGTAAGCTACTATATATATAATTATTATTTTTAGTATTATTAGTAAAATAAATATTAAAAATCAGGATTATAAATATTATTGTTATAAATTTTATAGATATAGATATAGATATTATTATTACCAAAAATATTATTATTTTTATAAATGGTCATTATTATTATATTAAGAATATTAATATGATAATTATTGATTAATAAGGTTAATTATATCATACAGATGATATACATTACATATAAGATATATGAATAAAATAAGGATACAGTATATTAATGTATATAAACGATTTATACTTAAATAATTTATAAATCACGTATTCAGTTGAAGATTCGTTCCGGTGTACGATTGCTGCTAATACAAATCAAATGTAATGCAAACCAAAAGCTGTTAGCCATCTTAATCGATTAGGATATTTTTTTCTTTCCAATTTTTGTTTTTGTCTGTTAGAAAGTCAATCATATATTAGATACATTCAATTATATCACCTGCTAAACACTTTATGTTATTTTATTTTATTCTTTCTGTACGATTTATGATCTTGTTGATTTCACCTTGCTACAAAACAAATTGCAAATGAATCAAATACTGTGCTAATATCTAGATTACGTCCTATATTATACCTAATCTATTGCTGCAAATTCGTTAAGAGAACATAAATCATATGAACCAAGAACACCACCCTTGACAAAACCACTTTCACCCTCATCACTTTCATTCATCAATCGACAACCATCTGACTTCACTTGTTGATTATGTATTTCTGTTCTGGTACACTTCGAGCAACAACAACCATGAAACCACTACAATCACGAACTACCTTGCAAATCACGAGCAAACATCATCGTTAATTTCTCTCTCTTTTTCTTTCTGCAGCCCAAAACCTTTGATTCATCTTCTTTCTGTTTTAATGCAATACGCGTATTATTGTTGTTGTCCCACTGTCATCGCTACTGTCCTCTTTTCTGTTACAGTCAACCGGCAAGACTATCTCTTTCGTCTCTCTCACTTCTCTCTCTCTACAAATTTTCTTTTCTTCTCTTCTTTTTGATTTTCTGTTACTAACCGTTAGAACCACCACTGCAACACCACCATAAATTCACCACTTAGCTGAGTATTACAATTGAAAAACCATTGACAAAAGCCTGCTACACCTGCGTCATTTTTTTTCACCACCGAACTATTTCAGTTTTATTTTCTATTTTGCTGTCAACCTAAATCGAGGAACCAGCTGCCTTTATATATATATATATATATAAATATATATATATATATATATATATATATATAAAATTCTTTTTGTACCAACAACTACCAAATACAAAACCCACTTGTTCCTTTAATAATGATAATCGAATTTTCCACTTTTGTATTCTTGTTCCTTTTCGCTGTAAAACCCTTTACATATTATGATGCGTATGATTTTTATTCCACAAGGATCCCACCCAAAGGGATGTGGCCGACCCATAATGGGTCACATATGTGGCGTGCAATTTTTTTATGATGGTGATTATGATACAACGTCAAAGTTGATATTGATAATGATAGTGGGCTGTAACATATGATGCCAATTGAACATGGTTTAATGCTTTGGCAATTTTATTGATTGAGAATCCTACATAAATTGTTATTTTAGAATCCAAGACAAATGAGTGGGAGTTGGTCATAAGGTAGCTGTATGTTCTTTAACTTCTATCGGCCAAAATTTTCTGTGAAAGCGATGTATACCGAATTCTATCTTCTTTTTGCTTTTGGATCGAATATGATGAAGAAGGTAAGATGATCGATGATGTAATGATGTGATGATGATAAGCGTTCCATGATGGTGATGATGGCGACTGTAATTTATATAATGATGATGAAGTGATCGTGATGATGATTAAAGATGATGTCCGATGATTTTGATATGATGATGATGCATTGGTGTCCCAGGCGAACCCCCATCCCATTTTCCATCGATCACTTTCACAGGATTATTTGGTTAATGAACTAGATAGATTAATTAGGTTTTGAGTTGGGCTTATTCAGTTTCTGAATCGGACCATGAATCTGTTTATACTAGTTGGGCCATAAATGGTTGTTGGGTCGTAATTTGTTCTTCGGCCAAAGATTATTAACGATTGGGCTCTTTAAAACGAGTTAAATAGACTTAGGCAGCGAAATAAATCAGATAAACAGAACTAGATGGATGGTTAAGGGTGTTTGTGCATGAGCGGGAGGTCTCGGGTTCGAGTCCCGTCTCGGGCAGTTTAACTCTTTTTAACGCTACAAAGGTATAACTAATATTATTATTATTTCTATTATTATTAATATTATTATTATTATTATTATTATTATTATTATTGTTATTATTATTATTATTATTATTATTATTATTATTATTTTCATTACCATTATCATTAATAGTATTATTATTATTATTATGAATATTTGTATTATTATCATAAATATGATTATTATTACTATGAACATAATAAAATTTATTGTTATTTCATAAATACTAAAATTAGAATAATTTCATAATTTTTAGAATTAGTATCTATTATTAACTTAAGTATTATTAAAGTTATCATTTGTAATAAAAATTGTTAGAATTATTATTAATATTAAACATTAGGTATTAATTATCAAAAATTATTATTCTCATTACAATTATTATTAAGTTTATTTTTTTATTAAAAACTACTGTTTATTATTAAAATTATCATTTATAGAATTATTAATATGATTATCATTAATGTTAATATTAGTATTATCATTATTATAACTACTTCTGCTAAAATTATACTAGTATTATTATAACTACGGGCATGATAAACAAAAGATATATATATATATATATATATATATATATATATATAATACGGGCATGATAAACAAAAGATATATATATATATATATATATATATATATATATATATATATATATATATATATATATATATATATATATATATATATATATATATATATATATATATATGTACATATCAATATATTTAATACATATGACTTAACAAAAATAATATTTTCATATACAAGAATGAATATATGAAATATACATACTTTATTAAGATAAAAATGTTATAATTAATAAAGTAAATATATATAAACTTATTCGATTACGATTATATGTAATAATAAATATACAAATGATATAGGTTCGTGAATCCAAGGCCAACCCTATACTTGTTCAATGTCGTTCTATGTATTTTTACTACAAAATACATTAGGTGAGTTTCATTTGCTCCCTTTTACTCTTTATGTTTTTGGACTGAGAATACATGCAAATGCTTTATTAACTGTTTTACAATATTTATATGCGTGAGTTTCATTTGCTCCCTTTTTAAATGCTTTTGCAATATATATTTTTGGGACTGAGAATACATGCGCTGTTTTTTATAACTGTTTTACGAAATAGACACAAGTACTTAAAACTACATTCTATGGCTGGATTATTAAACCGAATATGCCCCTTTTTATTAAGTATGATAATCTAAGAATTAGGGAATAGACACCCTAATTGACGTGAACTCTAAAGATAGATCTATCGGGCCCAACAAGCCCCATCCAAAGTATCGGATGCTTTAGTACTTCAAAATTTATATCATGTCCGAAGGAGGATCCCGGAATGATGGGGATATTCTTATATGTATATTGTGAATGTCGGTTACCAGTTGTTCAATCCATATGAATGATATTTTTATCTCTATGCATGGGACGTATGTTTATGAGAAATGAAAATATGAAATCTTGTGGTCTATTAAAATTATGAAATGATTATTTATGTTAAACTAATGAACTCACCAACCTTTTGGTTGACACTTTAAAGCATGTTTATTCTCAGGTATGAAAGAAATCTTCCGCTGTGCATTAGCTCATATTAGAGACATTACTTGGAGTCATTTATGGCATATTTCCATAGACGTTGCATTCGAGTCGTTGAGTTCGTCAAGATTATTATTAAGTCAATTATAGTTAGATGTATTATGAAATGGTATGCATGCCGTCAACTTTCGATGTAATGAAAGATTGTCTTTTCAAAAACGAATGCAATATTTGTAAATGTATCATATAGAGGTCAAGTACCTCGCGATGTAATCAACTGTTGTGAATCGTTTATAATCGATATGGACTTCGTCCGGATGGATTAGGACGGGTCCTTTCATCGAGCTTCGTACCAGCGTGTAAATTTAACGGCGGCGACGGTGATGCCGGTAAGTTTGGAAAACGGCGGTGACGGTAAGTTTGGGTTTGATTTGATCTTGTTATGAATGTTGGGATTAAACGCTACTGCTCTTATTACATGGCTTCGTCTAAATTTACAGATCTGGAACCTTAGTCAATAAGTATTACTTCGCATTTTGTAATTGTTAAGATGGGTATTAATATAAGAGAAATTGAGGAATTTTTGTGATTGGTGGGTTTTTAATATTGTAATTGTTAACAGGGATTCAATCTTTGTTGGTTGGCTTTTTGATTTAATCCTTATTTCTTGTATAGATGTAGAGAAAAACAAAGGATAAAGGCTTTAATTAAAACAAAATTTGGGGTTATTATGTGTGTGTAGGTGACAATTTAATTTGGGGAAGAAGAGCAGGTAATAATGAAAAGGAAAAATAGAAGAAAATTTAAAAGACGGATTTACCCTCATGCGTAGCATGTGACATGAGTTAACAGATTTTTTTAACGGCCGTCAGTCTGAGGGATGAAATCAGCAACATTTGTAAACCACGAGGATGAACTCAGTCAAAAAAAAGTATATGGACTAAATCAACATTTTGATACAAACCACAAGGACCATTTCAGCGATTTTGTCTTTTTTAATACAATAATCATTATTTTGAAAGTTTACAATGTTTTGTAGGTATTTAAGTAAGTTTTTAGTTTCTTTAAAACCTTTTACTATTTATTTCGCCTCTACATTTATAAAATTAAATTTATAATAATCTTTTGTGCCCCTTATTATCCAATTTTCTGGATCCGCCACTGTTGCAGAGTATATATAAAGGATGCGAGGAGAGCTTCAAGAATCATTGATTAGCTACTACGGTATTCAATTCAAATGTTATATTCTTTATGTTTTTTGATATTTTGTTATTTGTTATTTTTTAAATAAATTATATTATTCCTTAGGGTCTAAAAACATTTAAATTCAACTCGTTTTAAGTACTTAATTTTCAAGAAAATTGATGAAAATTTTAATTTTCATGTAAGTGCCTTGATGAAAGAAAGAAGGGTTGCATATATGAAATTTCTACATCATAAATGAAATGGGCTGGCCCATTATCGTTGGGCTTATCTGAACGGAAGAGAGAAAAATCATTTCAAGTTACTTCAAATAAGATTTGAGAATTGAATTGGTTGGATTTGAGGGAGCAAATCACAAAGGGAAGGTCTTCGATCTGTACTAGGCATGTTGCTAGCTACTCAAAGTATTTTTCAAATTGATATAATATTAACATTGTTTGGTACTTTATCTTCAGAAAAGTTGCTCTCTTCATCCTTAGCAGGTACGTTAACTCATAAATCATAATCTTGAAAGTATATATTTGAACATAATTAAACAATAAACTAATTTTATGCATGAGATTGGTGTATAAAAATAGTAAAATATAAATAAATAATGGGTTAGTCATTTGGACCAACGTGAATCAATTTTCTTATAAGTTGTAATCTACTTCATGAGTTGTAATCACTTGAAATTGACATGTGGCGCGACAATCATATGTGATTGAATAAAAAAAAAAATTTTATTTTCGAAAAAAAATTTCAAAATTTTTTTTTCCCGAATTTTTTTTTCAATTTTTTTTTACAATCACATGTGATTGGGTTTTACAATCACATGTGTAATGTGATTGGATTTGACAGGCAGAATCACATGTGATTGGGTTTTACAATCACAGGTGATTGTCATGCAGAATCACATATGATTGTGTTTTACAATCACATGTGATTAACTTTTATCGTGTTCTTCAAAGCTAGTGCTATGTTCATCATCTGAATTCAGATTTTGATGATGTAACGACCCTGGATTTTCCAACGTTTAATTATTAATATTTATTATTAATACTTGTGATTTAATGAATGTATTGTTTATATACATTTACTTGTTACCGCGATTGACTATTAATTGCCCGACACGTCTTTGTGACACACGAACTTTTCACGAATAATATTTTCAAATATTATTTACATTCATGATTAATTTTTATTAATCATTTTAATTAACTAAGGTTACTAGTTAATTACTTGGGCTTATTTTATTTAATTTGTTACTTACATACATACTTGGGCTTTATATTTGTACATGGATTTAGAAGCCCACCCTACACACTTAATGGACTAAGTTAGCCCATCTTATTATGCAAGTATTATACTTAGATGAAACTAGATTGATTAAGTAAAGGAAAGACTAGTTACTTGTACCATTACACACCTTTCCCATGCAAACTAGCTTTATTACCATTTTTGGAGAGCATCTTCATCTTTACATGCATGAAACTAGTGGATTTTTCCTTCCCCCCTTTCTTGTAAAACCGTTGGCCTCTTTTAGGGGTGGAGGAGTTCAAAATCTTTTTTTTTTTGATTACTTATTCTCTTGCATCTTCATTTCTCACACACACACTTACTTGCTACTTCCCTTTTTCTCTCATTTTTCTCTCTACCTTGTAAGCAACTTGAACAAATCTTTCTTTTCTTTCTCTCTTTAAAACCATAGCATATGCATTCATCATCATCATCATCAATTTACTTCTCACTTGTTTAATTACTTGTTATTGTTTAATCACTTACTTTGTTAGTTTGTTGTTTGTTGTTGTAAGAATCAAACTCTCTAGTTTGTTCTTCATATCACCTTGTTTATTCAAGAACATAAAGAACCTAAGAGAATCAAGTTTATGTTTTGATTCTTCTATAAAACTTGTTAAAGAAAGTTCATGAGTTAAAATCATACTTGAAGTTCATGTTGTAAACTTAAAAGTTTACTTTCTTAAAGATCAAAGCCTTGGCTTGAATCTTTAAAAGTATGAGCAACCATGAACTTGTTACTTGTTTATTTAGTTTATTTCTTCATTTTCTTGCATCTTAAATTCGTGATTATTGTTTTGAGTGGTCAAGTATTACTAGTTAATCTTGATCTCATTTTTCTTGAACAAAAGTTAACTTTATAAGTTCAAGAACATGGAAGTATAACTTTCTAGTTATAACTTCACATACATATGAAAGATCTAAGTTTCTATATCTTATGGTCTACTTATTTTGTCATAAACAAAAGCTTGAAAGCTTACATATACTTTACAAGATGAAAATCTAAGTTTTATAGCTTATGGTTTCATTAAAGTAAAGATTCAAGTGTTATTACTTAGGATTTAACTTAATAACTTTAGATATAGACTTTTGGGTCTAGGATCTTCAAGATCCAACTAAGAACTATGTTCTACAACTTAAGATCTTGATTAGTTAGTTTACTTTCAAGTTTGTAGTTCAATATTACTTTTATAGTTCATGTATGTGTCGGATCTAAGATTTTGATGTAACTTTGGTTCATCAAGCTACTTGCAACACTTAAATGAGTTGTGCTACATGTCTTAGACTTACACAAGTTTTATGATGGTCAAACCTTGGTTAAGATGATGCAAACACATCAACGAGTTGTACACTTGAAGCTATACGCATCAAGGATGAGAACCGTGATGAGCATCGAGCACCAAGAACCCACCGGAACACACTGTTTACTGTTTTCTGGAACTAATCAGAATACCTGGGCTACTGTAGAGTTGATTTTCAGTTAGCCCTGTTCGAGTAGATAATTTTTCATTCAAGACTCGTCTTAATCTGAGTTACGGTTTAGGATCTATGGCCCTCCGAACGTCACTATGTCCTTTTAACGTTGTGCTGAAAATTTTGACCTACTCGCACTTAAACCGTCGCCACGGTCAAACAAAGACGAGTTAGCTTCTGGAATTTTTACAAAAACTAAAGGACTCATATACGGAGCCATGGCTACTGGTCTCACCTTATTTCAGTAGGTATAGAGGCCGTGGTGACTGATCGAAGTCAGCCTTTGTTTTAAACTCTTTACTTGATTGAAAACTTACTTTACCCTTTTGACTTAATGATGAATGATGATGATACTTAAGACCTAATTTACATACATTTAAACCTATTGGAACGATTTACTGACTTAGTAATATTTAACTTAGGTTGAGGACTTTCCGGACCTACATACTTGCTTACTTCCCGACTCAACTTTACTACTACTTTACCACTGTGAGTTATAGCATCTCTTTTTACTTTAACTATTTGGGACTGAGAATACATGCATGTTTTACGTTTTACGTACTAGGCACGAGTACTTAAACTTATATATGTGTAGGTTATACAACGGCATAAACATTCCCTTTAGCTCGGTAACGTTTAGTCATTGGTTTTTGAACCTGTGAACGCGAATCTTAGATATGGATCCATAGGGTTTGACATCCCCACTCGGGCTAGTAGCGCTAGCATTTAATGGGTGTTTAATACTTCGTAAACATACACACTCGCCAAGTGTACTTTCAGGGGGTTATAAACGTTAAGTTAGTTACCAAGTGCCCACGGTTAAACATATACTTTACATACTGTTTTGAAACGCTGTTGAAGCACTGAAATCTCGTGGCCTACCTTACATACTGTTATACTTAAACTATAGCTCACCAACCTTTGTGTTGACGTTTTTAAGCATGTTTTTCTCAGGTGCTTAAGGTTGCTTCCGCTGTTGTACTAGTCATGCCTCGTAGACTTCCGATGTGCTTTACTGGAGATGTCACCGCATGAAACACTTTATCTTGCATTCAAACTTTAATACTTTTAAAACAATGATTTGTAACGACCTATGGGTCACATACTATTATCCTTGCTTCTATTCATTGAAGCATACTTTTGGTTGTTAAACATTGATGTTGGTTAAGACATCACCTTTTATCATGAATGCAAACGTATTTTAAAATAGCATATAGTGTTTGACCTTGTAATGATCCTGTTGTTGATGGTCCGTACATGATGATTTAGTACGGGGCGTCACATTTGGTATCAGAGCATTGGTTGTAGGGAATTAGGATGCATTAGTGAGTCTGGACCGACCCGAGTAGGATTCACTAATAGGACTAATCTATAACTTGCTAGTTTACTTGTTTCCGCGAAACTTACTGCATGCTACTGTTTACTTTTACTGATATATGCCGTATGCTACTTGTTTTCACTACTGCATGCTATTATTTGCTTTCGATTGCATGCTACTTCTGTACGATTCGTTATTATTGCCATGCTATTTACTGTTACACATGATCTAGATTGTCGTAGTTACTTTGCCTAATACGTGCTTGCTTTATGACTTACTGACGTGGAAAAAGTTATTTTTCCTTGTTCAGATGTCGGATATTCCACCTGTCATCATTTTGGACAGTGACTCAGACTCGTCCGCCACTTCACCGACCGTTGTTGCCGATTCCCAGATGCCGTCGTCGACACCCACCAGTGACCCTAGCGCTTCATCCTCTGGTGGCAGTAGTCATGCACCTGCCCCAGTGGTTACCTCTGACGGAGCCGAGGACCTCCAGGAGATTCCAGCTCCACTTGTCCCCGGACCCTCGGAGCCACAGCACCATCCCGGTGGTGCGGTGATTCCTACGGATCTTGGGGAAGGTCCAGTCCGTAATGAGCATAACCATTGGTGCCGACGCGCTCTTGATGGACGTCTCGTGCCGATCGGACCCGCCAGATACCGACAGATGATGGTCGCCCGAGGAGAGCCAGTACAGCCACCCGTGCAGCCACCTCCACATGATTCGGACGACCCATCCTCCGCTGACTCTTTATCCGATGACACCTCCTCAGACGACTTCAGTGACGATAATTCTGATGAGGACCCTGATGATGCACCTGTACAGCCACCATCCACCCCGCCGAAGAAGCGGTACCATTTCGATGGTACCGTCATTCCAGGGATTAATGAAGGTTGAGCATTCACTGACGCATATGGTCGGCGTCGTAGGGTTATCGCCCATAAGCGACTTGTGCCGTATCCTGCTGATCCCTTCATCCGTAAGCCTTACCGCTTTGTAGCCTCTACTTTTGGAGCCGGACCGTCTGCACCACCAGCTCCACCAGCACCACCTGTACCGACTGCACCACCTGCCCCACCATCCCCCTCTGTCGAGGAACTGATGAGGGAGGTGGAGATCCTCCGTGCTCGGGTAACTGAGCTCGAGGACCAGATGTCCCACGTATTGGACATCCTACACCCACCGTCACCGTAGGGCTTTTGTAGTAGATTTCATTATGTAATCTAGTTGTAGTTTCATGTTTCACTTATGTATTGTACTAACCTATGCGAATGTATGCAATTTATTATTATTAATGAATGAAACTTTGCGTTATTTAATTCTTGCACAGTGTTCTATTTACGTTACTGTATGATGATTATGTGGTATTTGTACATGGTTGCATTACTTAATAAACATGTGATGTGTTGATTCCATGTTGGTTACCATATACTGTATTATTACTATTTGAATACCGGATTTTGACTTGAGTCAAAATTTTTGTTTAGAACAACATGGCCAACGGAAGATCAACACCGACCATAGCCCAAATCGAGGAAATGATCAATGAACGAGTCACCGCAGCTTTAGCAGAAATGCAACCCCAAGCCCCGCCGCCACCAGTTATTCAGCCCATTCGTAATGGGTGCACGTACAAAGAGTTCCAAAGCTGCAAGCCCCATAACTTTAGTGGAACGGAGGGGCCTGTTGGTCTCACTAGGTGGTTTGAAAAATTAAAATCTGTGTTTCCAGTTAGTAACTGCTCAGAGGCGAACAAAACCAAGTTTGCTTCATGTACGCTGTCTGATGGCGCACTAACATGGCGGAACACATTGGCTCAAGTAAAGGGCATTGATGAGGCGTATGCCACGCTATGGGAAGAATTCAAAGCGGCCATGATTGAAGAGTATTGTCCGAGAACTGAGATACATCAGATGGAGATTGAGTTTATGCAGTTGAAGGTTGTGGGGAATGATCTCGATGGGTACAATCGTAGGTATTTGGAACTAGCCCTGATGTGTCCTACCATGGTCACCCCGGAATTCAAGCGTATGGAGAGATACTTGTGGGGACTTCCTCAGTCCATTAAGGGAAATGTCACTTCGTCTAAGCCCCCTAATGTCCCAGAGGCAATGCGCATGGCGCATACTTTAATGAACCAAATCATCATCGATGAACCGGAGAAGGCTAAGTCCGAAGCGGGTAGTAGTGATAAGCGTAAGTGGGATAACAACAAGGGTAGAGCCTATGATCAAAACCCGGCGAAGCGACATGAGGGTTTCAAAGGAAACAACAACGGTGGGAATCCCAATCCGAACAACAACTTGAACCCCAACTACAGAGGTACCCTACCACAGAGCAAGAGGTGCTACAAGCACCATACCGGGTACTGTAATGTTGTTTGTGAGAAATGCAAAAAGACCAGGCATATTGGCAGGGACTGCAAGATCACCACCATGACTGGAAAGCCGAGCCCCACTGGACCGAGAAAGTGTTACGAATGTGGGCAAACGAGCCACTTCAGAAATGAGTGTCCCAACAAGCGAAAGGACAGCGGACCACCGCGTGGCAGAGCTTTTAATGTAAATGCAAGGGATGCACGTGAGAACCCCGACTTGGTGACAGGTATATTCAGTATCAACAATCTATTAGCCTCTGTCCTATTTGATACGGGTGCCGATAGAAGTTATGTATGTAGACACTTTTGCGATAAGATAAATTGGTCGTTAGTTCCTTTAAAGGAAAGTATGCTTGTAGAGGTAGCCAATGGAAAACTTGAGGTTGACCATATTAGCCGAGGAGCCATTATCAACATAGCTGGCGTGGATTTCGAGATTGACCTGATACCCATTAAGTTGGGAAGCTTTGATGTTATTGTCGGTATTGACTGGTTGACAAAGATAAGGGCCGACATTATCTGTGGAGATAAAGCTCTTCGTATACCGCACGGAGACGGCGAGCCACTGATCATATACGGAGAGAGATGTACCTCGAAGCTGAACCTCATTAGTTACGTGAAAGAGAAAAAGATCATGAAAAAAGGAGGTCTTGCTGTGCTAGCACATGTGAAGATGTTAGAAACCGAGGTGAAGAGCGTGGTCGATGTTCGAATTGTGAACGAATTTTCCGATGTCTTCCCAGAGGAATTGCCTGGATTGCCGCCACCAAGAGCAGTAGAGTTTCAGATCGACAATGCTAGGAGCTGCACCTATAGCTCGCGCACCTTATCGACTCGCACCTTCCGAAATGCAAGAGTTACAGAGCCAACTACAAGAACTGCTAGACCGTGGATTCATCCAACCAAGTTTCTCGCCTTGGGGCGCGCCTGTTTTATTTGTGAAGAAGAAGGATGGATCCTTCCGCATGTGTATCGACTACTGTGAACTCAACAAATTGATGATCAAGAATCGGTATCCTCTTCCCCGTATTGACGATCTTTTTAATCAACTACAAGGATCGAGCGTTTACTCCAAGATCTATTTGCAATCCGGTTATCACCAGTTGAGGGTAAAAGAAAGCGATGTGATGAAGACTGCATTCAGAACTTGTTATGGTCATTATGAGTTTCTCGTGATGCCATTTGGTTTAACGAACGCACCTGCCGTGTTCATGGATCTCATGAATCGTGTCTGCAAGCCATACCTGGATCCGTGTTCATAGATCTCATGAATTGTGTCTGCAAGCCATACCTAGATAAGTTCCTCATCTACTCCAAGAGCGAAGAAGAGCATGAATAACATCTTATATTAGTACTTGAACTCTTGAGACAAGAACAACTTTACGCCAAATTCTCCAAGTGTGAATTTTGGTTGAAGGAAGTCCAATTTCTGGGTCATGTTGTGAGCGACCAGGGTATCAAGGTTGATCCTGCCAAGATTGAAGCTATCAGCAAGTGGGAGACTCCCACTACTCCAACTCACATCCGCCAATTTTTAGGTCTCGCCGGTTACTACTGAAGATTTATTAAAGGTTTCTCTCTGATTGCGCGTCCTTTGATCGCGCTGACTCACAAAGGGAAGAAGTTCATTTGGGAACCTGAACAGGAATCAGCATTTCAAACTTTGAAGAAGAAGTTAACCACCGCACCTATCTTATAACTTCCTGAGGGTAGTGACGACTTTGTTGTTTATTGTGATGCATCGAAATGTGGTTTTGGTTGTGTACTGATGCAACACACAAAGATTATCGTTTACGCCTCTCGTCAATTGAAGATTCACGAGCGGAACTACACTACTCACGATCTTGAACTTGGAGCCGTTGTCTTTGCGCTCAAAATGTGGAGACACTATCTTTATGGAACTAAGAGCACTATTTTCACCGATCATAAAAGCCTCCAACACATCTTCAATCAGAAGCAACTGAATATGAGATAGCATCGATGGATCGAGACGCTGAACGACTATGATTGTGAACTTCGTTATCACCCTGGCAAGGCCAATGTTGTAGCTGACGCTTTGAGCCGCAAGGAGAGGATGACACCTCTTCGTGTTCGGGCACTAAACATCACCATTCATTCGAACCTCAATAGACAGATCCGAGTAGCCCAAGATGAGGCTCTCAAGGAGGAGAATATATCTCATGAATACTTGAATATTCTCGTTTCTCGATTTGAAGTTAAGGAGACTGGACTCCGATGCTATGCCAGAAGAATTTGGGTACCTCGTTATGGAGATCTACGGAACCTTATATTAGATGAAGCCCACAAGTCGAGATATTCGATTCACCTCGGAGCGGGTAAAATGTACCACGATCTTAAAGAACAGTATTGGTGGCCTAATCTTAAGAAGGACGTTGCAAATTATGTTGGTAAGTGTTTGACTTGTCCGAAGGTTAAGGCCGAACATCAGAGACCTTCTGGGTTACTTCAACAACCGGAAATCCCACAATGGAAGTGGGAAAGGATAACGATGGATTTCATTACCAAGCTACCAAAGACGGTGGGCGGATACGATACCATTTGGGTTATTGTTGACCGTCTTACCAAATCTGAACACTTCCTAGCTATGAAGGAAACTAATACGATGGAGAGACTCGCACAACTATACATAAAGGAGGTTGTATCTCATCATGGTGTACCTTTATCGATCATCTCAGATCGCGATCCCCGTTTTGCTTCTAGATTTTGGCGTTCTTTGCAAGAAGCCTTGGGAACTCGTCTCGACATGAGTACTGCTTATCACCCACAGACCGATGGACAAAGTGAACGCACGATTCAGACTTTGGAGGACATGTTGCGTGCATGTGTTATTGATTTCGAGAAGGCCTGGGAAAGGCATTTGCCGCTCGCTGAATTTTCTTACAACAACAGTTATCACTCGAGCATTAATGCCGCACCTTTTGAAGCATTGTATGGCCGCAAGTGCCGATATCCTATTTGTTGGGCCGAAGTAGGCGAAAAGCAAATCACCGGACCCGAGGTAGTCCATGAAACAACAGAGAAGATTGCCCAGATTCAAGCTAGACTTAAGACGGCCCGTGATGGTCAAAAGAGTTATGCTGACCGTAAATGTAAAGACTTTGAATTCAATGTGAGTGACCGTGTAATGTTGAAGGTTCCACCTTGGAAAGGTGTGATTCGTTTTGGAAAGCGCGGAAAGTTAAACCCGCGATATATTGGTCCTTTTGAAATCTTGGAACGTGTTGGACCCGTTGCATACCATTTGAATCTACCAGCACAATTGAGCTCAGTTCATCCTACTTTTCATGTATCGAATTTGAAGAAGTGTCTTGCTGAACCGGAACATGTCATACCTTTGGAGGAACTTACGATTGACGACAAACTCCACTTCGTGGAAGAGCCTGTTGAAATTATGGACCGTGAGGTCAAAACTTTGAAACACAACAAGATTCCGATCGTTCGAGTACGGTGGAATGCCAAACGAGGACCCGAGTTTACCTGGGAGCGAGAGGATCAAATGATGCAAAAGTATCCTCACCTTTTCCCAACTCCTCCATCTACCTCAGCTTAAAATTTTAGGACGAAATTTTCTTTAACAGGTGGGTAATGTAACGACCCTGGATTTTCCAACGTTTAATTATTAATATTTATTATTAATACTTGTGATTTAATGAATGTATTGTTTATATACATTTACTTGTTACCGCGATTGACTATTAATTGCCCGACACGTCTTTGTGACACACGAACTTTTCACGAATAATATTTTCAAATATTATTTACATTCATGATTAATTTTTATTAATTATTTTAATTAAGTAAGGTTACTAGTTAATTACTTGGGCTTATTTTATTTAATTTGTTACTTACATACATACTTAGGCTTTATATTTGTACATGGACTTAGAAGCCCACCCTACACACTTAATGGACTAAGTTAGCCCATCTTATTATGCAAGTATTATACTTAGATGAAACTAGATTGATTAAGTAAAGGAAAGACTAGTTACTTGTACCATTACACACATTTCCCATGCAAACTAGCTTTATTACCATTTTTGGAGAGCATCTTCATGTTTACATGCATGAAACTAGTGGATTTTCCTTCCCCCTTTCTTGTAAAACCGTCGGCCTCTTTTAGGGGTGGAGGTGTTCAAAATCTTTTTTTTTGATTACTTATTCTCTTGCATCTTCATTTCTCACACACACACTTACTTGCTACTTCCCTTTTTCTCTCATTTTTCTCTCTACCTTGTAAGCAACTTGAACAAATCTTTCTTTTCTTTCTCTCTTTAAAACCGTAGCATATGCATTCATCATCATCATCAATTTACTTCTCACTTGTTTAATTACTTGTTGTTGTTCAATCACTTACTTTGTTAGTTTGTTGTTTGTTGTTGTAAGAATCAAACTCTCTAGTTTGTTCTTCATATCACCTTGTTTATTCAAGAACATAAAGAGCCTAGAAGAATCAAGTTTATGTTTTGATTCTTCCATAAAACTTGTTAAAGAAAGTTCATGAGTTAAAATCATACTTGAAGTTCATGTTGTAAACTTAAAAGTTTACTTTCTTAAAGATCAAAGCCTTGGCTTGAATCTTTAAAAGTATGAGCAACCATGAACTTGTTACTTGTTTATTTAGTTTATTTCTTCATTTTCTTGCATCTTAAATTCGTGATTATTGTTTTGAGTGGTCAAGTATTACTAGTTAATCTTGATCTCATTTTTCTTGAACAAAAGTTAACTTTATAAGTTCAAGAACATGGAAGTATAACTTTCTAGTTATAACTTCACATACATATGAAAGATCTAAGTTTCTATAGCTTATGGTCTACTTATTTTGTCATAAACAAAAGCTTGAAAGCTTACATATACTTTACAAGATGAAAATCTAAGTTTTATAGCTTATGGTTTCATTAAAGTAAAGATTCAAGTGTTATTACTTAGGATTTAACTTAATAACTTTAGATCTAGACTTTTGGGTCTAGGATCTTCAAGATCCAACTAAGAACTATGTTCTACAACTTAAGATCTTGATTAGTTTGTTTACTTTCAAGTTTGTAGTTCAATATTACTTTTATAGTTCATGTATGTGTCGGATCTAAGATTTTGATGTAACTTTGGTTCATCAAGCTACTTGCAACACTTAAATGAGTTTTGCTACATGTCTTAGACTTACACAAGTTTTATGATGGTCAAACCTTGGTTAAGATGATGCAAACACATCAACGAGTTGTACACTTGAAGCTATACGCATCAAGGATGAGAACCGTGATGAGCATCGAGCACCAAGAACCCACCGGAACACACTGTTTACTGTTTTCTGGAACTAATCAGAATACCTGGGCTACTGTAGAGTTGATTTTCAGTTAGCCCTGTTCGAGTAGATAATTTTTCATTCAAGACTCGTCTTAATCTGAGTTACGGTTTAGGATCTATGGCCCTCCGAACGTCACTATGTCCTTTTAACGTTGTGCTGAAAATTCTGACCTACTCGCACTTAAACCGTCGCCACGGTCAAACAAAGACGAGTTAGCTTCTGGAATTTTTACAAAAACTAAAGGACTCATATACGGAGCCATGGCTACTGGTCTCACCTTATTTCAGTAGGTATAGAGGCCGTGGTGACTGATCGAAGTCAGCCTTTGTTTTAAACTCTTTACTTGATTGAAAACTTACTTTACCCTTTTGACTTAATGATGAATGATGATGATACTTAAGACCTAATTTACATACATTTAAACCTATTGGAACGATTTACTGACTTAGTAATATTTGACTTAGGTTGAGGACTTTCCGGACCTACATACTTGCTTAATTCCCGACTCAACTTTACTACTACTTTACCACTGTGAGTTATAGCATCTCTTTTTTACTTTAACTATTTGGGACTGAGAATATATGTGTGTTTTACGTTTTACGTACTAGGCACGAGTACTTAAACTTATATATGTGTGGATTATACAACGGCATAAACATTCCCTTTAGCTCGGTAACGTTTAGTCATTGGTTTTTGAACCGGTGAACGCGAATCTTAGATATGGATCCATAGGGTTTGACATCCCCACTCGGGCTAGTAGCGCTAGCATTTAACGGGTGTTTAATACTTTGTAATCATACGCACTCGCCAAGTGTACTTTCAGGGGGTTATAAACGTTAAGTTAGTTACCAAGTGCCCACGGTTAAACATATACTTTACATACTGTTTTGAAACGCTGTTGAAGCACTGAAATCTCGTGGCCTACCTTACATACTGTTATACTTAAACTATAGCTCACCAACCTTTGTGTTGATGTTTTTAAGCATGTTTTTCTCAGGTGCTTAAGGTTGCTTCCGCTGTCGTACTAGTCATGCCTCGTAGACTTCCGCTGTGCTTTACTAGAGATGTCACCGCATGAAACACTTTATCTTGCATTCAAACTTTAATACTTTTGAAACAATGATTTGTAACGACCTATGGGTCACATACTATTATCCTTGCTTCTATTCATTGAAGCATACTTTTGGTTGTTAAACATTGATGTTGGTTAAGACATCACCTTTTATCATGAATGCAAATGTATTTTGAAATAGTATATAGTGTTTGACCTTGTAATGATCCTGTTGTTGATGGTCCGTACATGATGATTTAGTACGGGGTGTCACATTTGGTATCAGAGCATTGGTTGTAGGGAATTAGGATGCATTAGTGAGTCTGGACCGACCCGAGTAGGATTCACTAATAGAACTAATCTATAACTTGCTAGTTTACTTGTTTCCGCGAAACTTACTGCATGCTATTGTTTACTTTTACTGATATATGCCGTATGCTACTTGTTTTGACTACTGCATGCTATTATTTGCTTTCGATTGCATGCTACTTCTATACGATTCGTTATTATTTCCATGCTATTTACTGTTACACATGATCTAGACTGTCGTAGTTACTTTGCCTAATACGTGCTTGCTTTATGACTTACTGACGTGGAAGAAGTTATTTTTCCTTGTTCAGATGTCGGATATTCCACCTGTCATCATTTTGGACAGTGACTCAGACTCGTCCGCCACTTCACCGACCGTTGTTGCCGATTCCCAGATGCCGTCGTCGACACCCACCAGTGACCCTAGCGCTTCATCCTCTGGTGCCAGTAGTCATGCACCTGCCCCAGTGGTTACCTCTAACGGAGCCGAGGACCTCCAGGAGATTCCAGCTCCACTTGCCCCCGGACCCTCGGAGCCACAGCACCATCCCGGTGGTGCTGTGATTCCCGCGGATCTTGGGGAAGGTCCAGTCCGTAATGAGCATAACCATTGGTGCCGACGCGCTCTTGATGGACGTCTTGTGCCGATTGGACCCGCCAGATACCGACAGATGATGGCCGCCCGAGGAGAGCCAGTACAACCAGCCGTGCAGCCACCTCCACATGATTCGGACGACCCATCCTCCGCTGACTCTTTATCTGACGACACCTCATCAGACGACTTCAGTGACGATAATTCTAATGAGGACCCTGATGATGCACCTGTACAGCCACCCTCCACCCCACCGAAGAAGCGGTACCGTTTCGATGGTACCGTCATTCCAGGGATTAATGGAGGTCGAGCATTCACTGACGCATATGGTCGGCGTCGTAGGGTTACCGCCCGTAAGCGGCTTGTGCGGTATCCTGCTGATCCCTTCATCCGTAAGCCTTACCGCTTCGCAGCCTCTACTTTTGGAGCCGGACCGTCTGCACCACCAGCTCCACCAGCACCACCCGTACCGATTGCACCGCCTGCCCCACCATCCCCCTCTGTCGAGGAACTGATGAGGGAGGTGGAGATCCTCCGTGCTCGGGTAACTGAGCTCGAGGACCAGATGTCCCACGTATTGGACATCCTACACCCACCGTCACCGTAGGGCTTTTGTAGTAGATTTCATTATGTAATCTAGTTGTAGTTTCATGTTTCACTTATGTATTGTACGAACCTATGCGAATGTATGCAACTTATTATTATTAACGAATGAAACTTTGCGTTATTTAATTCTTGCACAGTGTTCTATTTACGTTACTGTATGATGATTCTGTGGTATTTGTACCTGGTTGCATTACTTAATAAACATGTGATGTGTTGATTCCATGTTGGTTACCATATACTGTATTATTACTATTTGAATACCGGATTTTGACTTGAGTCAAAATTTTTGTTTAGAACATCATGGCCAACGGAAGATCAACACCGACCACAGCCCAAATCGAGGAAATGATCAATGAACGAGTCACCGCAGCTTTAGCAAAAATGCAACCCCAAGCCCCGCCGCCACCGATTATTCAGCCCATTCGTAATGGGTGCACGTACAAAGAGTTCCAAATCTGCAAGCCCCATAACTTTAGTGGAACGGAGGGGCCAGTTGGTCTCACTAGGTGGTTTGAAAAATTAGAATCTGTGTTTCGAGTTAGTAACTGCTCAGAGGCGAACAAAACCAAGTTTGCTTCATGTACGCTGTCTGACGGCGCACTAACATGGTGGAACACGTTGGCTCAAACAAAGGGCATTGATGAGGCGTATGCCACGCCATGGGAAGAATTCAAAGCTGCCATGATTGAAGAGTATTGTCTGAGAATTGAGATACAGCAGATGGAGATTGAGTTTATGCAGTTGAAGGTTGTGGGGAACGATCTCGATGGGTACAATCGTAGGTATTTGGAACTAGCCCTGATGTGTCCTACCATGGACACCCCAGAATTCAAGCGTATGGAGAGATACTTGTGGGGACTTCCTAAGTCCATTAAGGGAAATGTCACCTCATCTAAGCCCCCTAATGTCCTGGAGGGAATGCGCATAGTGCATACTTTAATGAACCAAATCATCATCGATGAACCGGAGAAGGCTAAGTCCGAAGCGGGTAGTAGTGATAAGCGTAAGTGGGATAACAACAAGGGTAGAGCCTATGATCAAAAACCGGCGAAGCGACATGAGGGTTTCAAAGGAAACAACAACGGTGGGAATCCCAATCCGAACAACAACTTGAACCCCAACTACAAAGGTACCCTACCACAGTGCAAGAGGTGCTACAAGCACCATACCGGGTACTGTAATGTTGTTTGTGAGAAATGCAAAAAGACCGGGCATATTGGCAGGGACTGCAAGATCACCACCATTGTGACGCCCCGTACAAAACCATCGTGTACGGATCATCAACAACAGGATCATCACAAGGTCAAACACTATATGCTGTTTGAAAACCGATTTGCATTCATTAAAAAGATAATGTTTTACAAAGATAACATGTCATATGACTTATTACAAACCATTATTCCAAAATAACATAAGTTTACGAATGCAAAACATAAGTTCATAATTTGAGACATCTCTATTAATGCAGCGGATAACTAGTACAGTAGGTCCATAACAGCAATTCAATAACAGCATGAAAGCAAGTGTAACAGTGGAAGCAATAAACCTCTAGGCACCTGAGAAATACACGCTTAAAAAGTCAACACAAATGTTGGTGAGCTATAGTTTAAGTTGTAATAGTAACGTAAGATAGGCCACGAGATTTCAGTGCTGCAACAGCGTATCAAAATAGTATGAAAAGTATATGTATAACCGTGGGCACCCATGTAGTGACCCGAACTTTTCCATGTTTATATATATTAATTGAGATTGATATTTACATGATTAAATGTTTCCAACATGTTAAGCAATCAAACTTGTTAAGATTTGATTAATTGAAATATGTTTCATATAGACAATTGACCACCCAAGTTGACCGGTGATTCACGAACGTTAAAACTTGTAAAAACTATATGATGACATATATATGGATATATATATAGTTAACATGATACTATGATAAGTAAACATATCATTAAGTATATTAACAATGAACTACATATGTAAAAACAAGACTACTAACTTAATGATTTTTAAACGAGACATATATGTAACGATTATCGTTGTAAAGACATTTAATGTATATATATCATATTAAGAGATATTCATACATGATAATATCATGATAATATAATAATTTAAAATCTCATTTGATATTGTAAACATTGGGTTAACAACATTTAACAAGATCGTTAACCTAAAGGTTTCAAAACAACACTTACATGTAACGACTAACGATGACTTAACGACTCAGTTAAAATGTATATACATGTAGTGTTTTAATATGTATTTATACACTTTTGAAAGACTTCAATACACTTATCAAAATACTTCTACTTAACAAAAATGCTTACAATTACATCCTCGTTCAGTTTCATCAACAATTCTACTCGTATGCACCCGTATTCGTACTCGTACAATACAAAGCTTTTAGATGTATGTACTATTGGTATATACACTCCAATGATCAGCTCTTAGCAGCCCATGTGAGTCACCTAACACATGTGGGAACCATCATTTGGCAACTAGCATGAAATATCTCATAAAATTACAAAAATATGAGTAATCATTCATGACTTATTTACATGAAAACAAAATTACATATCCTTTATATCTAATCCATACACCAACGACCAAAAACACCTACAAACACTTTCATTCTTCAATTTTCTTCATCTAATTGATCTCTCTCAAGTTCTATCTTCAAGTTCTAAGTGTTCTTCATAAATTCTACAAGTTCTAGTTACATAAAATCAAGAATACTTTCAAGTTTGCTAGCTCACTTCCAATCTTGTAAGGTGATCATCCAACCTCAAGAAATCTTTGTTTCTTACAGTAGGTTATCATTCTAATACAAGGTAATAATCATATTCAAACTTTGGTTCAATTTCTATAACTATAACAATCTTATTTCAAGTGATGATCTTACTTGAACTTGTTTTCGTGTCATGATTCTGCTTCAAGAACTTCGAGCCACCCAAGGATCCGTTGAAGCTAGATCCATTTTTCTCTTTTCCAGTAGGTTTATCCAAGGAACTTAAGGTAGTAATGATGTTCATAACATCATTCGATTCATACATATAAAGCTATCTTATTCGAAGGTTTAAACTTGTAATCACTAGAACATAGTTTAGTTAATTCTAAACTTGTTCGCAAACAAAAGTTAATCCTTCTAACTTTACTTTTAAAATCAACTAAACACATGTTCTATATCTATATGATATGCTAACTTAATGATTTAAAACCTGGAAACACGAAAAACACCGTAAAACCGGATTTACGCCGTCGTAGTAACACCGCGGGCTGTTTTGGGTTAGTTAATTAAAAACTATGATAAACTTTGATTTAAAAGTTGTTATTCTGAGAAAATGATTTTTATTATGAACATGAAACTATATCCAAAAATTATGGTTAAACTCAAAGTGGAAGTATGTTTTCTAAAATGGTCATTTAGACGTCGTTCTTTCGACTGAAATGACTACCTTTACAAAAACGACTTGTAACTTATTTTTCTGACTATAAACCTATACTTTTTCTGTTTAGATTCATAAAATAGAGTTCAATATGAAACCATAGCAATTTGATTCACTCAAAACGGATTTAAAATGAAGAAGTTATGGGTAAAACAAGATTGGATAATTTTTCTCATTTTAGCTACGTGAAAATTGGTAACAAATCTATTCCAATCATAACTTAATCAATTTGTATTGTATATTATGTAATCTTGAGATACCATAGACACGTATACAATGTTTCGACCTATCATGTCGACACATCTATATATATTTCGGAACAACCATAGACACTCTATATGTGAATGTTGGAGTTAGCTATACAGGGTTGAGGTTGATTCCAAAATATATATAGTTTGAGTTGTGATCAATACTGAGATACGTATACACTGGGTCGTGGATTGATTCAAGATAATATTTATCGATTTATTTCTGTACATCTAACTGTGGACAACTAGTTGTAGGTTACTAACGAGGACAGCTGACTTAATAAACTTAAAACATCAAAATATATTAAAAGTGTTGTAAATATATTTTGAACATACTTTGATATATATGTATATATTGTTATAGGTTCGTGAATCAACCAGTGGCCAAGTCTTACTTCCCGACGAAGTAAAAATCTGTGAAAGTGAGTTATAGTCCCACTTTTAAAATCTAATATTTTTGGGATGAGAATACATGCAGGTTTTATAAATGATTTACAAAATAGACACAAGTACGTGAAACTACATTCTATGGTTGAATTATCGAAATCGAATATGCCCCTTTTTATTAAGTCTGGTAATCTAAGAATTAGGAAACATACACCCTAATTGACGCGAATCCTAAAGATAGATCTATTGGGCCTAACAAACCCCATCCAAAGTACCGGATGCTTTAGTACTTCGAAATTTATATCATATCCGAAGGGTGTCCCGGAATGATGGGGATATTCTTAAATATGCATCTTGTTAATGTCGGTTACCAGGTGTTCACCATATGAATGATTTTTATCTCTATGTATGGGATGTGTATTGAAATATGAAATCTTGTGGTCTATTATTATGATTTGATATATATAGGTTAAACCTATAACTCACCAACATTTTTGTTGACGTTTTAAGCATGTTTATTCTCAGGTGATTATTAAGAGCTTCCGCTGTCGCATACTTAAATAAGGACGAGATTTGGAGTCCATGCTTGTATGATATTGTGTAAAAACTGCATTCAAGAAACTTATTTTGTTGTAACATATTTGTATTGTAAACCATTATGTAATGGTCGTGTGTAAACAGGATATTTTAGATTATCATTATTTGATAATCTACGTAAAGCTTTTTAAAACCTTTATCTATTAAATAAAGGTTATGGTTTGTTTTAAAAATGAATGCAGTCTTTGAAAAACGTCTCATATAGAGGTCAAAACCTCGCAACGAAATCAATTAATATGGAACGTTTTTAATCAATAAGAACGGGACATTTCAGTTGGTATCCGAGCGTTGGTCTTAGAGAACCAGAATTTTGCATTAGTGTGTCTTATTGAGTTTGTTAGGATGCATTAGTGAGTCTGGACTTCGACCGTGTTTACTTGAAAAATGATTGCTTAACAAATTTTGTTGGAAACTATATATTTTTAACATGTGAATATTATGTGATATATTAATCTCTTAACGCGTTTGATATTATGTGATAGATGTCTACCTCTAGAACAAGTCCCATTGACTCACCTAATAATAATGAAGAGTCAAATGTAAATTGGAATGATTCGTGGACTGATTCACAAGTTCCCGAAGAGGAACCGAAAGAAGAGTCGGAACCAGAAGAAGAATCGGAACCGGAAGAAGAATCGGAACCAGATGAAGAAATAGAACCGGTGGGGGAAATAATAAAACGGTTAAGTAAAAGAAAATCCTCAACCAACCGACCAAGGTTAATTATGGTCAATGGTGTTTCCGCCAAGGAAGCAAAATATTGGGAGGATTACCAATTCTCCGATGAATCGGATTCCGACGAGAATTCCGATGATGTTATAGAAATTACCCCAACTGAATTTAAAAAGGCAAAAGAAAATAATAAGGGAAAGGGCATAAAAATAGAGAAATCTAATTCCAACCCCGATGAACTTTATATGTATCGTCAACCCCCGAAGTCCTTAAGTTGTAACAATGACCCGGGAACCTCAAAACCACCAGGTTTTTCTAAACCAATGTGGAAAATGACGGCTCGTATTAGGGGAACATCATATATCCCTAGAAACTTGGCAAAACAAACCAAAACCGAAGAAGAAGAAACAAGCGAGTCGGAATAAGATAGTTGTATTCGTGTGGTGTAATATATGTAATATAGTGTGCTTATGCTTTATGATATATGTAAAAATTGCTTGTATTAATAAGTATTTTTTTTTATTAATCTAACTCTTGTCTATTTTACAGTATAAAAACACAAAATGGATAGACAACCCAATATTTTAAGAGACCTACCCGGAGACATGATTGATGAAATCTTGTCTAGAGTTGGTCAGAATTCTTCGGCACAACTATTTAAGGTTAGATCAGTTTGTAAGACATTCGAAGAACGTTCCAAGAATGCCTTGGTTTATAAAAGTCTTTCGTTCGAAAGATGGGGGATATCACATTGGGAAATCCATAAGTTACGATATGTTTACTTTGACGCATATATTGCGGGGAACCCAAATGCTATTTTACGCAATGGGTTAAGAAATTATTTTGACTCAATATATCCGAATGTTGGACTTCGTGATTTAGAAAAAGCGGCTAACATGCAACATAAAGAAGCATGTTATGCTTACGGATTAGTAATGTTCGCTTATCACCAAAGTGAGAACAAGAACATCGGGCTACAACTATTAAAAAAAACGTTTTCACAAGTGACGGAGTCGGTAATTGGGGTAAGAAATGAGGTTTTTAGATTGTTACGGGACTGTTGGACATTACGTAACCCTCGTCCCTTTGACGACGTTACAACACGCTGTCTTATCAACGGCCATAACGGTTATGTTCTACAAGACCAAGGATGGGAAGTAATCCTAGTAAAACCAGAATGCATGACTTGTTTCTTGACGTATGAATTACGTGTCTTTATTGCCTTTGCGGAACGACTTGTGTACTAGCTAGAATTATCTTCACAACCATCTTGTATCAAATTTATTGTGTGCTATATTTCATGCTATATGTAAAATAAGCGGTATTGTAAGTTTGTAAAATATTGTGTAAAAGTTTGAACGCGAAATATTATTATAATCAGTTTTTCATATAGAATTGTAGTAGTTGAATTGTATATTAGCTACTAAGTAAGAACTTAACGGGTAGGTACTACCCGAATTTAAACTTATAAAACGCTAATATGAAGAAAAAGCTTTTATAAATGAGTTCATATTATGCTACGAAATACTATTAACTACTCTTAATATTCTGTATGATTAACTTGTTCCATTTGATTATTTTGAAGGAAATGGCACCGACTACTCGACACACCGTAAATATGAATGAAGAGGAATTCCGTACTTTTCTAGCTTCAAACATAGCCGCAGTATAGGCTGCGCTACATACCAACAATAACCTTGGATCTAGCAGTACAGGAAATCATGTAGGATGCACCTACAAAGAATTCACTGCCTGCAAACCTTTGGAATTTGATGGAACCGAAGGACCGATCGGATTGAAACGGTGGACCGAGAAGGTCGAATCGGTGTTTGCCATAAGTAAGTGTACTGAAGAGGACAAAGTGAAGTACGCTACGCATACCTTCATAGGTTCTGCGTTAACATGGTGGAATACCTATCTAGAGCAAGTGGGATAAGACGATGCGTACGCACTACCGTGGTCAGCATTCAAGCACTTGATGAACGAGAAGTACCGTCCCAGAACCGAGGTTAATAAGCTCAAGACAGAACTTAGAGGGTTACGAACCCAAGGATTTGATATTACCACGTACGAAAGACGATTCACAGAATTGTGCCTATTGTGTCCGGGAGCATTCAAAGATGAGGAAGAGAAGATCGACGCGTTTGTGAAAGGATTACCGGAAAGAATCCAAGAAGATATAAGTTCACACGAGCCCGCCTCCATACAACAGGCATGTAGAATGGCTCACAAACTAGTGAACCAGATTGAAGAAAGAATTAAAGAACAGACTGCTGAAGAGGCCAATGTGAAGCAAGTCAAAAGAAAGTGGGAGGAAAATGGTGATAAGAATCACCAATACAACAACAACAGCAATTACAACAATAATCGCAACAATTATCCCAACAATCGCAACATCAATCGCAACTACAACAAATGGCCCAACAACAACAACAACAACAATAACAACAGCAACTACAACAATCATCTCAACAACAATAATAACCGCAACAACAACAACAATCAGAAGCAGCTATGCCAAAGATGTGAAAAGTATCACTCGGGGTTCTGCACCAAATTTTGCAACAAGTGTAAAAGAAATGGTCATAGCGCGATGAAGTGTGAGGTCTACGGACCAGGGGTTAATAGAACGAAAGGAACATATGGTATCAGAACGAGTAATGGCGGAGCAAGTAGTGTCGGAGCAAGTTATGCCAATGTAGTTTGTTATAAATGTGGAAAATCGGGCCACATTATTAGAAATTGCCCGAACAAGGAGAACACGAATAGACAAGGCCGCGGAAGAGTTTTCAATATTAATGCGGCAGAGGCACAGGAAGACCCGGAGCTTGTTACGGGTACGTTTCTTATTGACAATAAATCTGCTTACGTTTTATTTGATTCGGGTGCGGATAGAAGCTATATGAGTAGAGATTTTTGTGCTAAATTAAGTTGTCCATTGATGCCTTTGGATAGTAAATTTTTACTCGAATTAGCAAATGGTAAATTAATTTCAGCAGATAATATATGTCGGAATCGAGAAATTAAACTGGTTAGCGAAACATTTAAGATTGATTTGATACCAGTAGAGTTAGGGAGTTTTGATGTGATAATCGGTATGGACTGGTTGAAAGAAGTGAAAGCAGAGATCGTTTGTTACAAAAATGCAATTCGCATTATACGATAAAAAGGAAAACCCTTAATGGTGTACGGAGAAAAGGGCAACAAGAAGCTACATCTTATTAGTAATTTGAAGGCACAAAAACTAATAAGAAAAGGTTGCTATGCTATTCTAGCACACGTGGAGAAAGTACAAACTGAAGAAAAGAGCATCAATGATGTTCCCATTGCAAAAGAATTTCCCGATGTATTTCCGAAAGAATTATAAGGATTACCCCCACATCGATCCGTTGAATTTCAAATAGATCTTGTACCAGGAGCTGCACCAATAGCTCGTGCTCCTTACAGACTCGCACCCAGTGAGATGAAAGAACTGCAAAGCCAATTAAAAGAACTTTTAGAGCGCGGTTTCATTCGACCAAGCACATCACCGTGGGGAGCTCCTGTTTTGTTTGTCAAGAAGAAAGATGGTACATTCAGGTTGTGTATCGACTACCGAGAGTTGAACAAACTTACCATCAAGAACCGCTACCCACTACCGAGAATCGATGACTTATTTGATCAACTACAAGGCTCGTCTGTTTATTCAAAGATTGACTTACGTTCCGGGTATCATCAAATGCGGGTGAAAGAAGATGATATTCCAAAGACTGCTTTCAGAACACGTTACAGTCATTACGAGTTTATGGTCATGCCCTTTGGTTTAACTAATGCACCAGCTGTGTTCATGGACCTTATGAACCGAGTGTGTGGACCATACCTTGACAAGTTTGTCATTGTTTTCATTGATGACATACTTATTTACTCAAAGAATGACCAAGAACACGGTGAACATTTGAGAAAGGTGTTAGAAGTATTGAGGAAGGAAGAATTGTACGCTAAGTTTTCAAAGTGTGCATTTTGGTTGGAAGAAGTTCAATTCCTCGGTCACATAGTGAACAAAGAAGGTATTAAGGTGGATCCGGCAAAGATAGAAACTGTTGAAAAGTGGGAAACTCCGAAAACTCCGAAACATATACGCCAGTTTTTAGGACTAGCTGGTTACTACAGAAGGTTCATCCAAGACTTTTCTAGAATAGCAAAACCCTTGACTGCATTAACGCATAAAGGGAAGAAATTTGAATGGAATGATGAACAAGAGAAAGCGTTTCAGTTATTGAAGAAAAAGTTAACTACGGCACCTATATTGTCATTGCCTGAAGGGAATGATGATTTTGTGATTTATTGTGACGCATCAAAGCAAGGTCTCAGTTGTGTATTAATGCAATGAACGAAGGTGATTGCTTATGCGTCTAGATAATTGAAGATTCACGAACAAAATTATACGACCCATGATTTGGAATTAGGAGCGGTTGTTTTTGCATTAAAGACTTGGAGGCACTACTTATATGGGGTCAAAAGTATTATATATACCGACCACAAAAGTCTTCAATACATATTTAATCAAAAACAACTGAATATGAGGCAGCGTAGGTGGATTGAATTATTGAATGATTACGACTTTGAGATTTGTTACCACCCGGGGAAGGCAAATGTGGTAGCCGATGCCTTGAGCAGGAAGGACAGAGAACCCATTCGAGTAAAATCTATGAATATAATGATTCATAATAACCTTACTACTCAAATAAAGGAGGCGCAACAAGGAGTTTTAAAAAAAAGGGAAATTTAAAGGATGAAATTCCCAAAGGATCGGAGAAGCATCTTAATATTCGGGAAGACGGAACCCGGTATAGGGCTGAAAGGATATGGGTACCAAAATTTGGAGATATGAGAGAAATGGTACTTAGAGAAGCTCATAAAACCAGATACTCAATACATCCTAGAACGGGGAAGATGTACAAGGATCTCAAGAAACATTTTTGGTGGCCGGGTATGAAAGCCGATGTTGCTAAATACGTAGGAGAATGTTTGACGTGTTCTAAGGTCAAAGCTGAGCATCAGAAACCATCAGGTCTACTTCAAAAACCCGAAATCCCGGAATGGAAATGGGAAAACATTACCATGGATTTCATCACTAAATTACCAAGGACTGCAAGTGGTTTTGATACTATTTGGGTAATAGTTGATCGTCTCACCAAATCAGCACACTTCCTGCCAATAAGAGAAGATGACAAGATGGAGAAGTTAGTACGACTGTATTTGAAGGAAGTCGTCTCCAGACATGGAATACCAATCTCTATTATCTCTGATAGGGATGGCAGATTTATTTCAAGATTCTGGCAGACATTACAACAAGCATTAGGAACTCGTCTAGACATGAGTACTGCCTATCATCCACAAATTGATGGGCAGAGCGAAAGGACGATACAAATGCTTGAAGACATGCTACGAGCATGTGTTATTGATTTCGGAAACAGTTGGGATCGACATCTACCGTTAGCAGAATTTTCCTACAACAACAGCTACCATTCAAGCATTGAGATGGCACCGTTTGAAGCACTTTATGGTAGAAAGTGCAGGTCTCCAATTTGTTGGAGTGAAGTGGGGGATATACAGATTACGGGTCCGGAGATTATACAAGAAACTACCGAGAAGATCATCCAAATTCAACAACGGTTGAAAACTGCCCAAAGTCGACAAAAGAGCTACGCTGACATTAAAAGAAAAGATATAGAATTTGAAATTGGAGAGATGGTCATGCTTAAAGTTGCACCTTGGAAAGGCGTTGTTCGATTTGGTAAACGAGGGAAATTAAATCCAAGGTATATTGGACCATTCAAGATTATTGATCGTGTCGGACCAGTAGCTTACCGACTTGAGTTACCTCAACAACTCGCGGCTGTACATAACACTTTCCACGTCTCGAATTTGAAGAAATGTTTTGCTAAAGAAGATCTCACTATTCCGTTAGATGAAATCCAAATCAACGAAAAACTCCAATTCATCGAAGAACCCGTCGAAATAATGGATCGTGAGGTTAAAAGACTTAAGCAAAACAAGATACCAATAGTTAAGGTTCGATGGAATGCTCGTAGAGGACCCGAGTTCACCTGGGAGCGTGAAGATCAGATGAAGAAGAAATACCCGCATCTATTTCCAGAAGAATCGTCAACACCTTCAACAGCTTAAAATTTCGGGACGAAATTTATTTAACGGGTAGGTACTGTAGTGACCCGAACTTTTCCATGTTTATATATATTAATTGAGATTGATATTTACATGATTAAATGTTTCCAACATGTTAAGCAATCAAACTTGTTAAGACTTGATTAATTGAAATATGTTTCATATAGACAATTGACCACCCAAGTTGACCGGTGATTCACGGACGTTAAAACTTGTAAAAACTATATGATGACATATATATGGATATATATATAGTTAACATGATACTATGATAAGTAAACATATCATTAAGTATATTAACAATGAACTACATATGTAAAAACAAGACTACTAACTTAATGATTTTTAAACGAGACATATATGTAACGATTATCGTTGTAAAGACATTTAATGTATATATATCATATTAAGAGATATTCATACATGATAATATCATGATAATATAATAATTTAAAATCTCATTTGATATTATAAACATTGGGTTAACAACATTTAACAAGATCGTTAACCTAAAGGTTTCAAAACAACACTTACATGTAACGACTAACGATGACTTAACGACTCAGTTAAAATGTATATACATGTAGTGTTTTAATATGTATTTATACACTTTTGAAAGACTTAAATACACTTATCAAAATACTTCTACTTAACAAAAATGCTTACAATTACATCCTCGTTCAGTTTCATCAACAATTCTACTCGTATGCACCCGTATTCGTACTCGTACAATACACAGCTTTTAGATGTATGTACTATTGGTATATACACTCCAATGATCAGCTCTTAGCAGCCCATGTGAGTCACCTAACATATGTGGGAACCATCATTTGGCAACTAGCATGAAATATCTCATAAAATTACAAAAATATGAGTAATCATTCATGACTTATTTACATGAAAACAAAATTACATATCCTTTATATCTAATCCATACACCAATGACCAAAAACACCTACAAACACTTTCATTCTTCAATTTTCTTCATCTAATTTATCTCTCTCAAGTTCTATCTTCAAGTTCTAAGTGTTCTTCATAAATTCTACAAGTTCTAGTTACATAAAATCAAGAATACTTTCAAGTTTGCTAGCTCACTTCCAATCTTGTAAGGTGATCATCCAACCTCAAGAAATCTTTGTTTCTTACAGTAGGTTATCATTCTAATACAAGGTAATAATCATATTCAAACTTTGGTTCAATTTCTATAACTATAACAATCTTATTTCAAGTGATGATCTTACTTGAACTTGTTTTCGTGTCATGATTCTGCTTCAAGAACTTCGAGCCATCCAAGGATCCGTTGAAGCTAGATCCATTTTTCTCTTTTCCAGTAGGTTTATCCAAGGAACTTAAGGTATTAATGATGTTCATAACATCATTCGATTCATACATATAAAGCTATCTTATTCGAAGGTTTAAACTTGTAATCACTAGAACATAGTTTAGTTAATTCTAAACTTGTTCGCAAACAAAAGTTAATCCTTCTAACTTTACTTTTAAAATCAACTAAACACATGTTCTATATCTATATGATATGCTAACTTAATGATTTAAAACCTGGAAACACGAAAAACACCGTAAAACCGGATTTACGCCGTCTTAGTAACACCGCGGGCTGTTTTGGGTTAGTTAATTAAAAACTATGATAAACTTTGATTTAAAAGTTGTTATTCTGAGAAAATGATTTTTATTATGAACATGAAACTATATCCAAAAATTATGGTTAAACTCAAAGTGGAAGTATGTTTTCTAAAATGGTCATTTAGACGTCGTTCTTTCGACTGAAATGACTACCTTTACAAAAATGACTTGTAACTTATTTTTCCGACTATAAACCTATACTTTTTCTGTTTATATTTATAAAATAGAGTTCAATATGAAACCATAGCAATTTGATTCACTCAAAACGGATTTAAAATGAAGAAGTTATGGGTAAAACAAGATTGGATAATTTTTCTCATTTTAGCTACGTGAAAATTGGTAACAAATCTATTCCAACCATAACTTAATCAATTTGTATTATATATTATGTAATCTTGAGATACCATAGACACGTATATAATGTTTCGACCTATCATGTCGACACATCTATATATATTTCGGAACAACCATAGACACTCTATATGTAAATGTTGGAGTTAGCTATACAGGGTTGAGGTTGATTCCAAAATATATATAGTTTGAGTTGTGATCAATACTGAGATACGTATACACTGGGTCGTGGATTGATTCAAGATAATATTTATCGATTTATTTCTGTACATCTAACTGTGGACAACTAGTTGTAGGTTACTAACGAGGACAGCTGACTTAATAAACTTAAAACATCAAAATATATTAAAAGTGTTGTAAATATATTTTGAACATACTTTGATATATATGTATATATTGTTATAGGTTCGTGAATCAACCAGTGGCCAAGTCTTACTTCCCGACGAAGTAAAAATCTGTGAAAGTGAGTTATAGTCCCACTTTTAAAATCTAATATTTTTGGGATGAGAATACATGCAGGTTTTATAAATGATTTACAAAATAGACACAAGTACGTGAAACTACATTCTATGGTTGAATTATCGAAATCGAATATGCCCCTTTTTATTAAGTCTGGTAATCTAAGAATTAGGGAACAGACACCCTAATTGACGCGAATCCTAAAGATAGATCTATTGGGCCTAACAAACCCCATCCAAAGTACCGGATGCTTTAGTACTTCGAAATTTATATCATATCCGAAGGGTGTCCCGGAATGATGGGGATATTCTTAAATATGCATCTTGTTAATGTCGGTTACCAGGTGTTCACCATATGAATGATTTTTATCTCTATGTATGGGATGTGTATTGAAATATGAAATCTTGTGGTCTATTATTATGATTTGATATATATAGGTTAAACCTATAACTCACCAACATTTTTGTTGACGTTTTAAGCATGGTTATTCTCAGGTGTTTATTAAGAGCTTCCGCTGTCACATATACTTAAATAAGGACGAGATTTGGAGTCCATGCTTGTATGATATTGTGTAAAAACTGCATTCAAGAAACTTATTTTGTTGTAACATATTTGTATTGTAAACCATTATGTAATGGTCGTGTATAAACAGGATATTTTAGATTATCCTTATTTGATAATCTACGTAAAGCTTTTTAAAACCTTTATCTATTAAATAAAGGTTATGGTTTGTTTTAAAAATGAATGCAGTCTTTGAAAAACGTCTCATATAGAGGTCAAAACCTCGCAACGAAATCAATTAATATGGAACGTTTTTAATCAATAAGAACGGGACATTTCAACCCGGTAACTAGACTTAACGTTTATAACCCCCTGAAAGTACATCTGGAGAGTGCGTATGTCCACGAAGTATTAAACACCCATTAAATGCTAGCGCGACTAGCCCGAGTGGGGATGTCAAACTCTATGGATCCATATCTAAGATTCGCGTTCACCGGTTCAAAGACCAATGACTAAGTAGTAAGTCGGTCCGAAAGGTCGTCAACCTAAATCAAATGTTACTAGGTCAGTAGGTTGTCTTTATAAATTCTAATAGTGCATAAAATAAGTTTAAGTGTCATCATCATCATCATTCATCATCATAAAAGCTAAGTAAGTTTGACGAGAATAGAGATCGAAACAATAGGCTGACTTTGGTCAGCTGCTACGACCTCTACGTAAATCGAAAAGGCGTATGGTCAGTGACTATGGATCCGTATATGAGTCCTCTAACAGCTGACCAATTTTCAGAACCTAACTCGTCTTCGTTTGACCATGGCGACGGTTTAAGTGCGAGTAGGTCAGAAATTTCAGCACAACATTAATAGGGTGTAGTGACTATCGGAGGGCCATAAATCCTAAACCGTAACTCGGATTAAGACGAGGCCTAAATGGAAAATCATCTACTCGAACCGAACTAACTGAAAATAAAATTTCCAGTAGCCCAGGTGGTCTGATCTGATACGGAAATCAGTGGACAAGTGCTCCGATGGGGTTCTTGGTGCTTGATGCTCATCACGGTTCTCATCCTTGATGATTGTAGCTTCAAGTGTACAACTCGTTGATGGTTTAGCATCACTTTTGACCAAGATTCACCATCAATACACAATATGTTAAGACCAAGTAAGAACACAACTCATTCATGAGTCTTAGATGGATGATGAACCAAGGTTACATCATATCCTTAGTCTTAACACAATTTTAATTCACAATAACAACTAAAGTTATAAACTTTACATTAATTCAATAAGTAATAGCACAATATAAGTCAAATGAGATGATGGAACCCTAATCTAGAGAGTTTGGATCCATTTCACCCAAGTTACAAGGTTGCAAAGCTAGAAAGCTTGAACCTTTAAGTGTTCTTGAAGATCTTGAAGCATAAAGCTTGGATCTTTAAAATATATGAAGATAACAAACACAAGTTTGAATCTTTTTCACAAAACAACATGATCAAAGCAAAAAGAACTTAGATCTAACAAAAAGATATGAAGATTCAAGCTAGAAAGCTTGCATCTTGATTGTTCTTGAAGATCTTGAAGCATAAAGCTTGGATCTTGAAGATGCATGAAGATTACAAACAAAAGTTTGAATCTTTATCATAAAATAGAAAGATTAAAGTATAAAAGAAGTAGATCTACAAAAGATATGAAGATTCAAGCTAAAAAGCTTGAATCTTCCATGTTCTTGAAAGATTCATGCTTGAATCAACAAGATATAAGTAAGATCAAAGCTAAAAGGTACTTTGATCTCCATAAAATGATGAAGATGATCATGAATTTGAAAAGAAAAAGAAGAAGGAAACGAAGACTTACAAGTAATGCTAGAAAGGAAAGAAAGAAAGAAAGAACAAGTGTGTGAAAAACCAAAATGATCAAGTGTGGAAATGAGGGACTAAAGGCTAGTATTTATAGGCATAAAATCACTTGGATTGATGACATGGCAAGGCCATTTGGCTGAAATTTTGAGGAGGGGAGGGGGAGACACCATGTTGCTTTATGCATCATGGTTGTCTAAAGTGTGTCTTTTTGCTAGAATCCCATGTGACAATTAGATAAACCTTATCCATTATGCTAGTATGACTCATAATTAATTAATTAATTAATTAATTATTATTATGGGTCACTAGTAATAATACTTGGACTAATTAATTGAGTCACTAGCTAGAGTAGGGTGGGCTTGAGCCCAACAAGGTAGAAAGTCCAACAAGACTAACTATTGGGCTTTAGCAATTAAATAAATAAAATTAAGCATCCAACGGCCCAGGTAATTATTATTATAAAATAATAGTTAATATTTCGCAGTCCAAAAGTTCCGGTTCCGAAAAAAGTCAAACGTGCGCGCAGTCCGCGGTTTATTCTTAACGACAAGTAACACTAACGGTTATAAAGCATCCAATGGACAAGTTAAGCATTCTACATACCCCAGGGCACGTTTTTAAGTATATATGAATATAAAACACGTTTGCCAAGGTTCCAGAGCAATAAAGTAACACAGTACGCACAAATACGCAGTTTCGCTAAAATACAAGGCATAAAAGCAAGTCGAAAAAGTCGGGTCGTTACATTACCCACCTGTTATTGGAAATTTCGTCCCGATATTTAAGCTGATGGTGATGGAGTCGGAAAAAGGTGAGGATACTTCTGCTTCATTTGATCCTCTCGCTCCCAGGTAAACTCAGGTCCACGCTTGGCATTCCATCGAACTCGTACAATTGGAATCTTATTGCGTTTCAAGGTTTTGACCTCACGGTCCATAATTTCGACAGGTTCTTCCACGAAGTGGAGTTGGTCATCAATGGTAAGTTCTTCCAATGGTATGATAAGTTCCGGTGGAGCAATACATTTCTTTAAATTTGATACATGAAAGGTAGGATGAACGGCACTCAACTGAGTCGGAAGATCCAAACGGTAAGCAACGGGTCCAACACGTTCCAAAATTTCAAAAGGACCAATATATCGCGGGTTTAACTTTCTGAACTTTCCAAAACGGATTACACCCTTCCAAGGTGCAACCTTCAACATTACTCGGTCACCCACGTTGAATTAGTCTTTACGTTTAAGATCAGCATAACTCTTTTGGTGATCGCGGGCCGTCTTAAGTCTCGCTTGAATATGAGAAATCTTCTCCGTCACTTCATGAACTATCTCGGGTCCGGTGATTTTCACTTCGCCTAACTCAACCCAACAAATGGGAGAACGGCACTTGCGGCCATACAACGCTTCAAAAGGCGCGACTTTAATATTTGAATGATAACTGTTGTTGTAAGAGAATTCGGTTAGCGGCAGATGCCTTTCCCAAGACTTTCCGAAGTCAATAACACAGGTACACAACATGTCCTCCAAAGTCTGAATCGTTCGCTCGCTCTGACCGTCGGTCTGGGGGTGATACGCGGTGCTCATGTCGAGACGGGTTCCCAAGGCTTCTTGCAAGGAACGCCAGAATCTGGAAGCAGAACGGGGATTGCGATCTGAGATGATTGATAAGGGCACACCATGTCGAGATACAACCTCTTTGATGTACAGTTGAGCAAGTCTCTCCATTGTATCTATTTCTTTCATCGCTAGAAAATGAGCAGATTTGGTAAGACGGTCAACGATAACCCAGATTGTATCATATCCGCCCACCGTCTTTGGTAGCTTCGTGATGAAATCCATTGTAATTGCTTCCCATTTCCATTGCGGGATTTCTGGTTGTTGAAGTAATCCAGATGGCCTCTGATGTTCAGCCTTAACCTTCGAACAAGTCAAACACCTTCCAACATAAGTTGCAACATCCTTCTTAAGATTTGGCCACCAATACTGTTCCTTAAGATCGTGGTACATTTTTCCGGCTCCTGGATGAATCGAATATCTCGACTTGTGGGCTTCATCAAGTATAAGGTTCCGTAGATCTCCATAACGAGGTACCCAAATCCTTCCGGCATAACATCAGAGTCCAGACTCCTTAACCTCGAATTTAGAGATGAAGATGTTTAGGTATTCGCGAGATATGTTCTCCTCCTTGAGAGCCTCTTCTTGGGCTACTCGAATCTGACTGTAGAGGTTCGAATGGATGGTGATGTTCAGAGCCCGAACGCGAAGAGGTATCGTCCTCTCCTTTCGACTTAAGGCATCAGCTACAACATTGGCCTTGCCCGGATGGTAGCGAAGTTCACAATCGTAGTCATTTAGCGTCTCAATCCATCGATGCTGTCTCATGTTTAGTTGCTTCTGATCGAAGATGTGTTGGAGACTCTTGTGATCAGTAAAGATAGTACTCTTTGTTCCATAAAGATAGTGTCTCCACAGCTTCAATGCGAAGACGATGGCTCCAAGTTCGAGATCATGAGTAGTGTAGTTTTACTCGTGGACTTTCAGTTGACGAGATGCATAGGCAATGACCTTCGTTCTTTGCATCAATACACAACCAAAACCATTCTTCGAAGCATCGCAGTACACAACGAAGTCGTCACTGCCTTCGAAAAGAGATAAGATAGGTGCGGTGGTTAACTTCTGCTTCAGGGTTTGAAATGCTGCTTCTTGTTCTTTTTCCCAAACAAACTTCTTCCCTTTATGAGTTAACGCAGTCAAAGGACGCGAAATCAAAGAGAAACCTTCAATGAACCTTCGGTAATAACCGGCAAGACCTAGAAATTGGCGGATGTGAGTCGGAGTAGTGGGGGTTTCCCACATACTGATAGCCTTGATCTTGGCGGGATCAACTTTGATACCTTGATCACTCACAATATGACCCAGAAATTGGACTTCCTTCAGGCCAAATTCACACTTGGAGAATTTGGCATAAAGCTGCTCTTGTCTCAAGAGTTCGAGCACTAACTGAAGATGTTGCTCATGTTCTTCTTCGCTCTTGGAGTAGATGAGGATATCATCTATGAAGACGATAACGAATTTATCCAGGTATGGCTTGCAGACATGATTCATGAGGTCCATGAATACAGCGGGTGCGTTGGTTAAACCGAATGGCATCACGAAAAACTCATAATGACCATAGCGGGTTCTAAACGCAGTCTTCATCACATCACTCTCCTTCACCCTCAATTGGTGATAACCTGATCGCAAATCAATCTTAGAATAAACGCTTGATCCTTGCAGCTGATAAAAAAGATCGTCAATTCGGGGAAGAGGATATCGATTCTTGATCGTCATCTTGTTCAGTTCACGATAATCGATACACATGCGGAAGGATCCATCCTTCTTCTTCACGAATAAAATAGGTGCACCCCAAGGCGACGAGCTCGGTTGGATAAACCCTCGGTCGAGCAATTCCTGTAGTTGACTCTGCAATTCTTGCAGTTCTGAAGGTGCCAGATGATAAGGCGCACGAGCTACGGGTGCAGCTCCTGGCACTAGATCGATCTGGAACTCCACGGCTCTCGGTGGCGGTAATCCAGGCAGTTCTTCTGGAAAGACGTCGGGGAATTCATTCACGATTCGCACATCATTCACACTCTTCTCTTCTGTTTCTAAAACCTTCACGTGTGCTAAAACAGCAAGACGTCCTTTCTTCATGATCTTCTGCGCTTTCATACAACTAATGAGGTTCAGTTTCAAACTACATCTCTCTCCGTATATAACCAGTGGCTCACCATCTCCTTGTGGTATACGAAGAGCTTTATCTCCACAGATAATATTGGCCCTTACTTTAGTCAACGATTCCATGCCGACAATCACGTCAAAGCTTCCCAATTTGATGGGTATCAAGTCAATTTCGAAATCCATGCCAGCTATGTTAATAATAGCTCCTCGGCTAATTCGGTCAACTCTCTCAAGTTTCCCATTGGCTACCTCAACTAGCATACTTTCTTTTAAAGGAACTAATGACCAATTTATCTTATCGCAAAAGTGTCTACATACATAACTTCTATCGGTACTAGTATCAAATAGGACAGAATCTAAAAGATTGTTGATAGTGAATATACCTGTCACTAAGTCGGGGTTCTCGCGTGCATCCCTTGCATTAACATTAAAAGCTCTACCTCGCGGTGGTCCGCCATCCTTCTTCTTATTGGGGCAATCATTCCTAAAGTGGCCCTGCTGTCCACACTCGTAACATTTCCTTGGCCTATTTTGGTTTGTCCCATTTTGGTTTGTCCTTGCAGCTGGGACGGGAATCTTGCAGTTCTTGCCAACGTGCCCGATCCTGTTGCACTTTTCACAGACCGCATTACAATACCCAGTGTGGTGTTTGTAACACCTCTTTCATTGCGGTAGGGTACCTTTGTAGTTCGAGTTGGAGCTTGTGCGGGGGTTGGGGTTTCCACCGTTGTTGTATCTCTTAGCGGGGGTTTGATCATAGGTCCTCCCCTTACTGTTATCCCACTTTCGCATGTCACTACTACCCGCTTCAGACTTGGACTTCTCCGGTTCATCGATGAGAATCAGATTCATGAGTGTATGCGCCATGCGCATTGCTTCGGGAACATTCGATGGCTTGGACGAGGTGACATTACCCTTGATGGACTTAGGGAGTCCCCAAAAGTATCTCTCCATACACTTGAATTCCAGGGTGACCATGGTAGGACACATCAGCGCTAACTCAAGAAACCTCCGATTGTAACCATCGAGATCGTTGCCAACAGCCTTCAATTGCATAAACTCCATTTCCATCTTTTGTATCTCGGTTCTCGGACAATACTCATCAATCATAGCCGCTTTGAACTCCTCCCATGGCGTAGCACACGCCTCATCAATACCTTATGCCTGAGCCATGGTGTTCCACCACGTGAGGGCGCCATCATATAGCGTGCAGAAAGCAAATTTGGTTTTGTTAGACTCGAAACAGTTGCTGACTCGGAATACTAATTCAAGCTTTTCAAACCATCTTGTGAGACCAACAGGCCCCTCAGTTCCACTGAAGTTATGTGGTTTACAGCTCTGGAATTCCTTGTAGGTGCACCCGTTTCGAACGGGTTGGATAACTGATGGTGGTTCAGCTTGAGGGTTCATTTTCGCCAAGGCTGCGGCGACTCGTTCATTAATCATCTCTTCGATTTGAGCTGCTGTGGGTGTTGTTCGCGTGTTTGCCATTGCCCTTCGAATCAAAAGTTTTGACTTAAGTCAAAATCCAGCATACAACATACAATAATACAGTATATAGTAAACAGGGAAACAACACAATGCATGGTAATATAGTAACGCAACCAGGTACAAATACCGCAAAACCAACATACAGTAATGTAGATAGAACACTGTGCAAGAATTTAACAATACAAAGTTCCATTCATTAATAAAGAGTTGCATACATCCGCATAAGTTCGCACATTACATAAGGAAAACATGGAGCTACAAACGAGATTACAAAATGAAACCTGCTACAAAGCTCTATGGTGACGGTGGGTAAAGGATGTCCAGCACATGGGACATCTGCTCCTCGAGCTCAGTCACCTGAGCACAGAGGATCTCCACCTCCCTCGCCAGTTCTCGATAGAGGGAGGGGCTGGCAGAGCAGGCGGTGCTGCTGGTGCAGATGGTGCTGGTGGTGCAGATGGTCCGGCTCCAGAGGTAGATGCTGCATGGCGGTAAGGCTTACGCACGAACGGATCAGCCGGGTAAGGCACGACCCGCTTACGGGCGGTAACCCTACGACGTTGGCCATGTGTGTCAGTGAATGCTCGACCTCCATTGATCCCCAGAATAACGGTGCCATCGAAACGGTACCGCTTCTTCGGCGGGGTGGAGGGTGGCTGCACAGGTGCATCATCAAGGTTCTCCTCGTCGGAGTCATTGTCACTAATGTCGTATGTGGATGAGTCGTCGGATGATGAATCAGCTGGGGGTGGCGATGATCGGCGACCGGTAGTCATGATCCGGTATCTGAAAGGTGGGATCAGTATGACACGTCCATCAGGAAGGCGTCGGCATCAATGGTTATGCTCATTACAGAACGGGACATCCCCGTATTCCCCGAGAATCACAACACCACCGGGGCGGGGCTGTGGCTCCTGAGGTACCGGAGCAACTGGAGCTGGAATCTCCGGAGGGTCCTGGGCTCCGACTGCGGTAACCACTGGTACAGGTTTATGGCTGCTGGTTCCAGAGGATGAAGCGCCGGGGTCACTGGTTAACGGGATCTATGTGTCGGTAGCAGCAGTAGGTGAGGTGGCTGACAAGTCTGAATCGCTGTCCAAAATGATGACAGGTGGAATATCCGACATCTGAACAAGGAAAATAACTTTTCCATATCAGTAAGTCATAAGCAAGCATGTATTAGGCACTATAGCAACCTAGCATCGCAATAACAACAGTGCTAAATAAAAATAACATGTGAAAGCAGATAATAATCATGCATTAGCGTAAGTAAGCATATAACAAGTTCGCATGGCAGTGAAGATAAGCAATAGCATGCAGTAAGATCATACAGCTGAGAATAGTAGACAAAAGCATGCAGTAAGTTTTGCAGAAACAAGTAAACTATCAAGTTGTAGATTAGTCCTATTAGTGAATCCTACTCGGGTCAGTCTAGACTCACTAATGCAACCTAATTCCCTACAACCAATGCTCTGATACCAACTGTGACGCCCCGTACAAAACCATCGTGTACGGATCATCAACAACAGGATCATCACAAGGTCAAACACTATATGCTATTTGAAAACCGATTTGCATTCATTAAAAGGTTAACGTTTTACAAAGATAACATGTCATAAGACTTATTACAAACCATTGTTCTGAAATAACATAAGTTTACGAATGCAAAACATAAGTTCATAATTTGAGACATCTCTAGTAATGCAGTGGATAACTAGTACAGTAGGTCCATAACAGCAATTCAATAACAGTATGACAACAAGTGTAACAGCGGAAGCAATAAACCTCTAGGCACCTGAGAAATACACGCTTAAAAAGTCAACATGAATGTTGATGAGCTATAGTTTAAGTTGTAATAGTAACGTAAGATAGGCCACGAGATTTCAGTGCTGCAACAGCGTATCAAAACAGTATGAAAAGTATATGTATAACCGTGGGCACCCGGTAACTAGACTTAACATTTATAACCCCCTGAAAGTACACCTGGCGAGTGCGTATGTCCACGAAGTATTAAACTCCCGTTAAATGCTAACGCAACTAGCCCGAGTGGGGATGTCAAACCCTATGGATCCATATCTAAGATTCGCGTTCACCGGTTCAAAGACCAATGACTAAACGTTACCATGCTAAAGGGAATGTTTATGCCGTTATATAACCCACACACATATAAAGTTTAAGTACTCATGACTAACACGTAAAATGTAAAAAGCGCATGTATTCTCAGTCCCAAAAATAGTAAAAGTGGTAAAAAAGGATGCTATAACTCACAGTGATAAAAGCGGTAAAGTCAGTAATGAAAGTACGCAAGTAGTAAGTCGGTCCGAAAGGTCGTCAACCTAAATCAAATGTTACTAGGTCAGTAGGTTGTCTTTATAAATTCTAATAGTGCATAAAATAAGTTTAAGTGTCATCATCATCATCATTCATCATCATAAAAGCTAAGTAAGTTTGACGAGAATAGAGATCGAAACAATAGGCTGACTTTGGTCAGCTGCTACGACCTCTAAGTAAATCAAAAAGATGTATGGTCAGTGGCTATGGATCCGTATATGAGTCCCCTAACAGCTGACCAATTTTCAGAACTTAACTCGTCTTCGTTTGACCGTGGCGACGGTTTAAGTGCGAGTAGGTCAGAAATTTCAGCACAACGTTAATAGGGTGTAGTGACTATCGGAGGGCCATAAATCCTAAACCGTAACTTGGATTAAGACGAGGCCTAAATGGAAAATCATATACTCGAACCGAACTAACTGAAAATCAAATTTCCAGTAGCCCAGGTGGTCTGAATAGATACGGAAATCAGTGGACAAGTGCTCCGGTGGGGTTCTTGGTGCTTGATGCTCATCACGGTTCTCATCCTTGATGATTGTAGCTTCAAGTGTACAACTCGTTGATGGTTTAGCATAAATTTTGACCAAGATTCACCATCAATACACAATATGTTAAGACCAAGTAAGAACACAACTCATTCATGAGTCTTAGATGGATGATGAACCAAGGTTACATCATATCCTTAGTCTTAACACAATTTCAATTCACAATAACAACTAAAGTTACAAACTTTACATTAATTCAATAAGTAATAGCACAATATAAGTCAAATGAGGTGATGGAACCCTAAGCTAGAGAGCTTGGATCCATTTCACCTAAGTTACAAGGTTGCAAAGCTAGAAAGCTTGAACCTTTAAGTGTTCTTGAAGATCTTGAAGCATAAAGCTTGGATCTTTAAGATATATGAAGATAACAAACACAAGTTTGAATTTTTTTCACAAAACAACATGATCAAAGCAAAAAGAACTTAGATCTAACAAAAAGATATGAAGATTCAAGCTAGAAAGCTTGCATCTTGATTGTTCTTGAAGATCTTGAAGCATAAAGCTTGGATCTTGAAGATGCATGAAGATTACAAACAAAAGTTTGAATCTTTATCATAAAATAGAAAGATTAAAGTATAAAAGAAGTAGATCTACAAAAGATATGAAGATTCAAGCTAAAAAGCTTGAATCTTCCATGTTCTTGAAAGATTCATGCTTGAATCAACAAGATATAAGTAAGATCAAAGCTAAAAGGAACTTTGATCTCCATAAAATGATGATGATGATCATGAATTTGAAAAGAAAAAGAAGAAGGAAAAGAAGACTTACAAGTAATGCTAGAAAGGAAAGAAGGAAAGAAAGAACAAGTGTGTGAAAAACCAAAATGATCAAGTGTGGAAATGAGGGACTAAAGGCTAGTATTTATAGGCATAATTTCACTTGGATTGATGACATGGCAAGGCCATTTGGCTGAAATTTTGAGGAGGGGAGGGGGAGACACCATGTTACTTTATGGATCATGGTTGTCTAAAGTGTGTACTTTTGCTAGAATCCCATGTGACAATTAGATAAACCTTATCCATTATGCTAGTATGACTCATAATTAATTAATTAATTATTTATTTATTATTATGGGTCACTAGTAATAATACTTGGGCTAATTAATTGGGTCACTAGCTAGAGTAGGGTGGGCTTGAGCCCAACAAGGTAGAAAGTCCAACAAGACTAACTATTGGGCTTTAGCAATTAAATAAATAAAATTAAGCATCCAACGGCCCAGGTAATTATTATTATAAAATAATAATTAATATTTCGCAGTCCAAAAGTTCCGGTTCCGACAAAAGTCAAACGTGCGCGCAGTCCGCAGTTTATTCGTAACGGCAAGTAACACTAACGGTTATAAAGCATCCAATGGACAAGTTAAGCATTATACATACCCCAGGGCACATTTTTAAGTATATATGAATATAAAACACGTTTGCCAAGGTTCCAGAGCAATAAAGTAACACAGTACGCACAAATACGCAGTTTCGCTAAAATACAAGGCATAAAAGCAAGTCGAAAAAGTCGGGCCGTTACAACCATGACTGGGAAGCCGAACCTCACTGGACCGAGAAAGTGTTATGAATGTGGACAAACGAGCCACTTCAGAAATGAGTGTCCCAACAAGCGAAAGGACGGCGGACAACCGCGTGGCAGAGCTTTCAATGTAAATGCAAGGGATGCTCGTGAGAACCCCGACTTGGTGACAGGTATATTCACTATCAACAATCTATTAGCCTCTTTCCTATTTGATACTGGTACCGATAGAAGTTATGTATGTAGACACTTTTGCTATAAGATAAATTGGTCGTTAGTTCCTTTAAAAGAGAGTATGCTTGTAGAGGTAGCCAATGGAAAACTTGAGAAAGTTGACCATATTAGCCGAGGAGCCATTATCAACATAGCTGGTGTAGATTTCGAGATTGACCTGATACCCATTAAGTTGGGAAGCTTTGATGTTATTGTCGGTATTGACTGGTTGACCAAGATAAGGGCCGACATTATCTGTGGAGATAAAGCTCTTCGTATACCGCACGGAGACGGCGAGCCACTGATCATATACGGAGAGAGATGTACCTCGAATATGAACCTCATTAGTTGCGTGAAAGCGCAAAAGATCATGAAAAAAGGACGTCTTGCTGTGCTAGCACATGTGAAGACGTTAGAAACCGAGCTGAAGAGCGTGGACGATGTTCGAATTGTGAACGAATTTTCCGATGTCTTCCCAGAGGAATTGCCTGGATTGCCGCCATCAAGAGCAGTAGAGTTTCAGATCGACTTAGTGCCAGGAGCTGCACCTGTAGCTCGCGCACCTTATCGACACGCACCTTCCGAAATGCAAGAGTTGCAGAGCCAACTACAAGAACTGCGAGACCGTGGATTCATCCAACCAAGTTTCTCGCCTTGGGGCGCGCCTGTTTTATTTGTGAAGAAGAAGGATGGATCTTTCCGCATGTGTATCGACTACCGTGAACTCAACAAATTGACGATCAAGAATCGGTATCCTCTTCCCCGTATTGACGATCTTTTTGATCAACTATAAGGATCGAGCGTTTACTCCAAGATCGATTTGCGATCCGGTTATCACCAGTTGAGGGTAAAAGAAAGCGATGTGATGAAGACTGCATTTAGAACTCGTTATGGTCATTATGAGTTTCTCGTGATGCCATTTGGTTTAACCAATGCACCTGCCGTGTTCATGGATCTCATGAATCGTGTCTGCAAGCCATACCTGGATCCGTGTTCATAGATCTCATGAATCGTGTCTGCAAGCCATACCTGGATAAGTTCCTCATCTACTCCAAGAGCGAAGAAGAGCATGAACAACATCTTAGACTAGTACTTGAACTCTTGAGACAAGAACAACTTTACGCCAAATTCTCCAAGTGTGAATTTTGGTTGAAGGAAGTCCAATTTCTGGGTCATGTTGTGAGCGACCAGGGTATCAAGGTTGATCCCGCCAAGATTGAAGCTATCAGCAAGTGGGAGACTCCCACTACTCCAACTCACATCCGCCAATTTTTAGGTCTCGCCGGTTACTACCGAAGATTTATTGAAGGTTTCTCTCTGAATGCGCGTCCTTTGACCGCGCTGACTCACAAAGGGAAGAAGTTCATTTGGGAACCTGAACAGGAATCAACATTTCAAACTTTGAAGAAGAAGTTAACCACCGCACCTATCTTATCACTTCCTGAGGGCAGTGACGACTTTGTTGTTTATTGTGATGCATCGAAAAGTGGTTTTGGTTGTGTACTGATGCAACACACAAAGGTTATCGCTTACGCCTCCCGTCAATTAAAGATTCACGAGCGGAACTACACTACTCACGATCTTGAACTTGGAGCCGTTGTCTTTGCACTCAAACTGTGGAGACACTATCTTTATGGAACTAAGAGCACTATTTTCAACGATCATAAAAGCCTCCAACACATCTTCGATCAGAAGCAACTGAATATGAGACAGCGTCGATGGATCGAGACGCTGAACGACTATGATTGTGAACTTCGTTATCACCCTAGCAAGGCCAATGTTGTAGCTGACGCTTTGAGCCGCAAGGAGAGGATGGCACCTCTTCGTGTTCGGGCACTGAACATCACCATTCATTCGGACCTCAATAGCCAGATCCGAGTTGTAGTGACCTGAACTTTTCGATGTTTATATATATTAAATGAAATTGTTATTTAGATGATTAAGTATTTCCAACATGTTAAGCAATCAAATTTGTTAAGACTTGATTAATTGAAATAGGTTTCATATAGACAATTGACCACCCAAGTTGACCGGTGATTCACGAATGTTAAAACTTCTAAAAAATATATGATGACATATATATGGTTATATATATAGTTAACATTATATTATGATAAGTAAACATATCATTAAGTATATTAACAATGAACTACATATGTAAAAACAAGAAGACTAACTTAATGATTTTGAAACGAGACATATATGTAACGATTATCGTTGTAACGACATTTAATGTATATATATCATATTAAGAGATATTCATACATCATATTATCATGATAATATAATAATTTAAAATCTAATTTGATATTATAAACATTGGGTTAACAACATTTAACAAGATCGTTAACCTAAAGGTTTCAAAACAACACTTACATGTAACGACTAACGATAACTTAACGACTCAGTTAAAATGTATATACATGTAGTGTTTTAATATGTATTCATACACTTTTGAAAGACTTCAAGACACTTATCAAAATACTTCTACTTAACAAAAATGCTTACAATTACATCCTCGTTCAGTTTCATCAACAATTCTACTCGTATGCACCCGTATTCGTACTCGTACAATACACAGCTTTTAGATGTATGTACTATTGGTATATACACTCCAATGATCAGCTCTTAGCAGCCCATGTGAGTCACCTAACACATGTGGGAACCATCATTTGGCAACTAACATGAAATATCTCATAAAATTACAAAAATATGAGTAATCATTCATGACTTATTTACATGAAAACAAAATTACATATCCTTTATATCTAATCCATACACCAACGACCAAAAACACCTACAAACACTTTCATTATTCAATTTTCTTTATCTAATTGATCTCTCTCAAGTTCTATCTTTAAGTTCTAAGTGTTCTTCATAAATTCTACAAGTTCTAGTTTCATAAAATCAAGAATACTTCCAAGTTTGCTAGCTTACTTCCAATCTTGTAGAGTGATCATCCAACCTCAAGAAATCTTTCTTATTGACAGTAAGATATCTTTCTAATACAAGGTAATACTCATATTCAAACTTTGATTCAATTTCTATAACTATAACCATCTTATTTCGAGTGGAAATCTTACTTGAACTTGTTTTTCGTGTCATGATTCTGCTTCAAGAACTTTCAAGCCATCCAAGGATCCTTTGAAGCTAGATCTATTTTTCTCATTTCCAGTAGCTTTATCCAGAAAACTTGAGGTAGTAATGATGTTCATAACATCATTCGATTCATACATATAAAGCTATCTTATTCGAAGGTTTAGACTTGTAATCACTAGAACATAGTTTAGTTAATTCTAAACTTGTTCGCAAATAAAAGTTAATCCTTCTAACTTGACTTTTAAAATCAACTAAACACATGTTCTATATCTATATGATATGCTAACTTAATAATTTAAAACCTGGAAACACGAAAAACACCGTAAAACCGGATTTACGCCGTCGTAGTAACACCGCGGGCTGTTTTGGGTTAGTTAATTAAAAACTATGACAAACTTTGATTTAAAAGTTGTTATTCTGGGAAAATGATTTTTATTATGAACATGAAACTATATCCAAAAATTATGGTTAAACTCAAAGTGGAAGTATGTTTTCTAAAATGGTCATCTAGACGTCGTTCTTTCGACTGAAATGACTACCTTTACAAAAATGACTTGTAACTTATTTTTCCGACTATAAACCTATACTTTTTATGTTTAGATTCATAAAATAGAGTTCAATATGAAACCATAGCAATTTGATTCACTCAAAACGGATTTAAAATGAAGAAGTTATGGGTAAAACAAGATTGGATAATTTTTCTCATTTTAGCTACGTGAAAATTGGTAACAAATCTATTCCAACCATAACTTAATCAACTTGTATTGTATATTATGTAATCTTGAGATACCATAGACACGTATACAATGTTTCGACCTATCATGTCGACACATCTATATATATTTCGGAACAACCATAGACACACTATATGTGAATGATGGAGTTAGCTATACAGGGTTGAGGTTGATTCCAAAATATATATAGTTTGAGTTATGATCAATACTGAGATACGTATACACTGGGTCGTGGATTGATTCAAGATAATATTTATCGATTTATTTATGTACATCTAACTGTGGACAACTAGTTGTAGGTTACTAACGAGGACAACTGACTTAATAAACTTAAAACATCAAAATATATTAAAAGTGCTGTAAATATATTTTGAACATACTTTGATATATATATATATATATATATATATATATATATATATATATATATATATATATATATATATATATATATATATATATATATTGTTATAGGTTCGTGAATCAACCAGTGGCCAAGTCTTACTTCCCGACGAAGTAAAAATCTGTGAAAGTGAGTTATAGTCCCACTTTTAAAATCTAATATTTTTGGGATGAGAATACATGCAGGTTTTATAAATGATTTACAAAATAGACACAAGTACATGAAACTACATTCTATGGTTGAATTATCGAAATCGAATATGCCCCTTTTTATTAAGTCTGGTAATCTAAGAATTAGGAAACAGACACCCTAATTGACGCGAATCCTAAAGATAGATCTATTGGGCCCAACATGCCCCATCCAAAGTACCGGATGCTTTAGTACTTCGAAATTTATATCATATCCGAAGGGTGTCCCGGAATGATGGGGATATTCTTATATATGCATCTTGTTAATGTTGGTTACCAGGTGTTCACCATATGAATGATTTTTATCTCTATGTATGGGATGTGTATTGAAATATGAAATCTTGTGGTCTATTGTTACGATTTGATATATATAGGTTAAACCTATAACTCACCAACATTTTTGTTGACGTTTAAAGCATGTTTATTCTCAGGTGAATACTAAGAGCTTCTGCTGTTGCATACTAAAATAAGGACAAGATTTGGAGTCCATATTTGTATGATATTGTGTAAAAACTGCATTCAAGAAACTGATTTCGATGTAACATATTTGTATTGTAAACCATTATGTAATGGTCGTGTGTAAACAGGATATTTTAGATTATCAGTATTTGATAATCTACGTAAAGCTTTTTAAACCTTTATTTATGAAATAAAGGTTATGGTTTGTTTTAAAAATGAATACAGTCTTTGAAAAATGTCTCATATAGAGGTCAAAACCTCGCAACGAAATCAATTAATATGGAACGTTTTTAATCAATAAGAACGGAACATTTCATGAGGTATCCGAGCGTTGGTCTTAGAGAACCAGAAAATTTGCATTAGTGTGTCTTATCGAGTTTGTTAGGATGCATTAGTGAGTCTGGACTTCGACCGTGTTTTCTTTAAAAATGATTGCTTAACATTTTTGTTGGAAACTATATATTATTAACATGTATATATTATGTGATATATTAATCTCTTAACATGTTTGATATTGTGTGATAGATGTCTACCTCTATCACAAATCCCATTGACTCACCTAATAATAATGAAGAGTCGAATATATATTGGACTGATTCACAAGTTCCCGAAGAAGAACCGGAAGAAGAATCAGAACCGGAAGAAGAATCAGAACCGGAAGAGGAGGAACCGGAGGAGGAAATAGAACCGGTGGGGGAAATAATAAAACGGTTAAGTAGAAGAAAATCCTCAACCAACCGACCAAAGTTAATTATGGTCAATGGTGTTTCCGCCAAGGAAGCAAAGTATTGGGAGGATTACCAAATCTCCGATGAATCGGATCCCGACAAGGATTCCGATGATGTTATAGAAATTACCCCAACACAATTTAATAAGGCAAAAGAGAACAATAAGGGAAAGGGCATAAAAATAGGGAAATCTAATTCCAACCCCGATGAACTTTATATGTATCGTCAACCCCCGAAGCCCTTAAGTTGTAACAATGACCCGGGAACCTCTAAACCACCAGGTTTTTCTAAACCGTTGTGGAAAACGACAGCTCATATTAGGGGAACATCATATATCCCTAGAAACTTGGCAAAACGAACCAAAACCGAAGAAGAAGAAGAAACGAGCGAGTCAGAATAAGATAGTTGTATTCGTGTGGTGTAATATATGTAATATAGTGTGCTTATGCTTTATGATATATGTAAAAATTGCTTGTATTAATAAGTATTTTTTTATGAATCTAACTCTTGTCTATTTTACAGTATAAAAACACAAAATGGATAGACAACCCAATATTTTAAGAGACCTACCCGGAGACATGATTGATGAAATCTTGTCTAGAGTCGGTCAGAATTCTTTGGCACAACTATTTACGGCGAAATCAGTTTGTAAGACATTCGAAAAACGTTCCAAGAATGTCTTGGTTTATAAGAGACTTTCGTTTGAAAGATGGGGGATATCACATTGGGAAACCCATAAGTTACGATGTGTTTACTTTGACGCATATATTGCGGGGAACCCAAATGCTATTTTACGCAACGGGTTAAGAAATTATTTTGACTCAATGTATCCGAATGTTGGACTTCGTGATTTAGAAAAAGCGGCTAACATGCAACATAAAGAAGCATGCTATGCTTACGGGTTAGTAATGTTCGCTTCTCACCAAAGTGAGAACAAGAACATCGGGCTACAACTATTAAACAAAACGTTCCCACAAGTGACGGAGTCGGTAATTGGGGTAAGAAATGAGGTTTTTAGGTTATTACGACACTGTTGGTCATTACGTAACCCTCGTCCCTTTGACGACGTTACAACACGCTGTCTTATCAACGGCCATAACGGTTATGTTCCACAAGACCAAGGATGGGAAGTAGTCCTAGTAAAACCAGAATGCATGACTTGTTTCTGGACGTATGAATTACGTGTCTTTATTGCCTTTGCGGAACGACTTGTGTACTAGCTAGAATTATCTTCACAACCATCTTGTATCAAATTTATTGTGTGCTATATTTCATGCTATATGTAAAATAAGCGGTATTGTAAGTTTGTAAAATATTGTGTAAAAGTTTGAACGCGAAATATTATTATAATCAGTTTTTCATATAGAATTGTAGTAGTTGAATTGTATATTAGCTACTAAGTAAGAACTTAACGGGTAGGTACTACCCGAATTTAAACTTATAAAACGCTAATATGAAGAAAAAGCTTTTATAAATGAGTTCATATTATGCTACGAAATACTATTAACTACTCTTAATATTCTGTATGATTAACTTGTTCCATTTGATTATTTTGAAGGAAATGGCACCGACTACTCGACACACCGTAAATATGAATGAAGAGGAATTCCGTACTTTTCTAGCTTCAAACATAGCCGCAGTACAGGCTGCGCTACATACCAACAATAACCTTGGATCTAGCAGTACAGGAAATCGTGTAGGATGCACCTACAAAGAATTCACTGCCTGCAAACCTTTGGAATTTGATGGAACCGAAGGACCGATCGGATTGAAACGGTGGACCGAGAAGGTCGAATCGGTGTTTGCCATAAGTAAGTGTACTGAAGAGGACAAAGTGAAGTACGCTACGCATACCTTCACAGGTTCTGCGTTAACATGGTGGAATACCTATCTAGAACAAGTGGGACAAGATGATGCGTACGCACTACCGTGGTCAGCATTCAAGCACTTGATGAACGAGAAGTACCGTCCCAAAACCGAGGTCAATAAGCTCAAGACAGAACTTAGAGGGTTACAAACCCAAGGATTTGATATTACCACGTACGAAAGACGATTCACAGAATTGTGCCTATTGTGTCCGGGAGCGTTCGAAGATGAGGAAGAGAAGATCAACGCGTTTGTGAAAGGATTACCAGAAAGAATCCAAGAAAATATAAGTTCACACGAGCCCGCCTCCATACAACAGGCATGTAGAATGGCTCACAAACTAGTGAACCAGATTGAGGAAAGAATTAAAGAACATAAGGCTGAAGAGGCCAATGTGAAGCAAGTCAAAAGAAAGTGGGAGGAAAACGGTGATAAGAATCACCAATACAACAACAACAGCAATTACAATAATAATCGCAACAATTATCCCAACAATCGCAACATCAATCGCAACTACAACAAACGGCCCAACAACAACAACAACAACAACAACAACAACAGCAGCAGCAGCAGCAGCAGCAGCAGCAGCAGCAGCAGCAGCAAACAACAACAACAACAACAACAACAACAATCATCCCAACAATAATAACAACCGCAACAACAACAACAATCAGAAGCAGCTATGTCAAAGGGGTGAAAAGTATCACTCGGGGTTATGCACCAAATTTTGCAACAAGTGTAAAAGAAATGGTCATAGAGCTTGTTACGGGTACGTTTCTTATTGACAATAAATCTGCTTACGTTTTATTTGATTCGGGTGCGGATAGAAGCTATATGAGTAGAGATTTTTGTGCTAAATTAAGTTGTCCATTAATGCCTTTGGATAGTAAATTTTTACTCGAATTAGCAAATGGTAAATTAATTTCAGCAGATAATATATGTCGGAATCGAGAAATTAAACTGGTTAGCGAAACATTTAAGATTGACTTGATACCAGTAGAGTTAGGGAGTTTTGATGTGATAATCGGTATGGACTGGTTGAAAGAAGTGAAAGCAGAGATCGTTTGTTACAAAAATGCAATTCGCATTATACGAGAAAAAGGAAAACCCTTAATGGTGTACGGAGAAAGGGCAACACGAAGCTACATCTTATTAGTAATTTGAAGGCACAAAAACTAATAAGAAAAGGTTGCTATGCTATTCTAGCACACGTTGAGAAAGTACAAACTGAAGAAAAGAGCATCAATGATGTTCCCGTCGCAAAAGAATTTCCCGATGTATTTCCGAAAGAATTACCGGGATTACCCCCACATCGATCCGTTGAATTTCAAATAGATCTTGTACCAGGAGCTGCACCAATAGCTCGTGCTCCTTACAGACTCGCACCCAGCGAGATGAAAGAACTGCAAAGCCAATTACAAGAACTTTTAGAGCGTGGTTTCATTCGACCAAGCACATCACCGTGGGGAGCTCCTATTTTGTTTGTCAAGAAGAAAGATGGTACATTTAGGTTGTGTATCGACTACCGAGAGTTGAACAAACTTACCATCAAGAACCGCTACCCACTACCGAGAATCGATGACTTATTTGATCAACTACAAGGCTCGTCTGTTTATTCAAAGATTGACTTACGTTTCGGGTATCATCAAATGTGGGTGAAAGAAGATGATATTCCAAAGACTGCTTTCAGAACACGTTATGGTCATTACGAGGTTATGGTCATGCCGTTTGGTTTAACTAATGCACCAGCTGTGTTCATGGACCTTATGAACCGAGTGTGTGGACCATACCTTGACAAGTTTGTCATTGTTTTCATTGATGACATACTTATTTACTCAAAGAATGACCAAGAACACGGTGAACATTTGAGAAAGGTGTTAGAAGTATGAGGAAGGAAGAATTGTACGCTAAGTTTTCAAAGTGTGCATTTTGGTTGGAAGAAGTTCAATTTCTCGGTCACATAGTGAACAAAGAAGGTATTAAGGTGGATCCGGCAAAGATAGAAACTGTTGAAAAGTGGGAAACCCCGAAAACTCCGAAACACATACGCCAGTTTTTAGGACTAGCTGGTTACTACAGAAGGTTCATCCAAGACTTTTACAGAATAGCAAAACCCTTGACTGCATTAACGCATAAAGGGAAGAAATTTGAATGGAAGGATGAACAAGAGAAAGCGTTCCAGTTATTGAAGAAAAAGCTAACTACGGCACCTATATTGTCATTGCCTGAAGGGAATGATGATTTTGTGATTTATTGTGACGCATCAAAGCAAGGTCTCGGTTGTGTATTAATGCAACGAATGAAGGTGATTGCTTATGCGTCTAGACAATTGAAGATTCACGAACAAAATTATACAACGCATGATTTGGAATTAGGCGTGGTTGTTTTTGCATTAAAGACTTGGAGGCACTACTTATATGGGGTCAAAAGTATTATATATACCGACCACAAAAGTCTTCAACACATATTTAATCAGAAATAACTGAATATGAGGCAGCGTAGGTGGATTGAATTATTACGACTTTGAGATTCGTTACCACCCGGGGAAGGCAATTGTGGTAGCCGACGCCTTGAGCAGGAAGGACAGAGAACCCATTCGAGAAAAATCTATGAATATAATGATTCACAATAACCTTACTACTCAAATAAAAGAGGCGCAACAAGGAGTTTTAAAAGAGGGAAATTTAAAGGATGAAATACCCAAAGGATCGGAGAAGCATCTTAATATTCAGGAAGACGAAACCTGGTATAGGGCTGAAAGGATTTGGGTACCAAAATTTGGAGATATGAGAGAAATGGTACTTAGAGAAGCTCATAAAACTAGATACTCAATACATCCTGGAATGGGGAAGATGTACAAGGATCTCAAGAAACATTTTTGGTGGCCGGGTATGAAAGCCGATGTAGCTAAATACGTAGGAGAATGTTTGACGTGTTCTAAGGACAAAGCTGAGCATCAAAAACCATCAGGTCTACTTCAACAACCCGAAATCCCAGAATGGAAATGGGAAAACATTACCATGGATTTCATTACTAAATTGCCAAGGACTGCAAGTGGTTATGATACTATTTGGGTAATAGTTGATCGTCTCACCAAGTCAGCACACTTCCTGCCAATAAGAGAAGATGACAAGATGGAGAAGTTAGCACGACTGTATTTGAAGGAAGTCGTCTCCAGACATGGAATACCAATCTCTATTATCTCTGATAGGGATGGCAGATTTATTTCAAGATTCTGGCAGACATTACAGCAAGTATTGGGAACTCGTCTAGACATGAGTACTGCCTATCATCCACAAACTGATGGGCAGAGCGAAAGGACGATACAAACGCTTGAAGACATGCTACGAGCTTGTGTTATTGATTTCGGAAACAGTTGGGATCGACATCTACCGTTAGCAAAATTTTCCTACAACAACAGCTACCATTCAAGCATTGAGATGGCTCCGTTTGAAGCACTTTATGGTAGAAAGTGCAGGTCTCCGATTTGTTGGAGTGAAGTGGGGGATATACAGGTTACGGGTCCGGAGATAATACAAGAAACTACCGAGAAAATCATCCAAATTCAACAAAGATTGAAAACCGCCCAGAGTCGACAAAAGAGCTACGCGGACAGTAAAAGAAAAGATATAGAGTTTGAAATTGGAGAAATAGTCATGCTTAAGGTTTCACCTTGGAAAGGCGTTGTTCGATTTGGTAAACGGGGGAAACTAAATCCAAGGTACATTGGACCATTCAAGATTATAGATCGTGTCGGACCAGTAGCTTACCAACTGGAGCTACCTCAACAACTCGTAGCTGTACATAACACTTTCCACGTCTCAAATTTGAAGAAATATTTTGCTAAAGAAGATCTCACTATTCCATTGGACGAAATCCAAATCAATGAAAAACTTCAATTCATTGAAGAACCCGTCGAAATAATGGATCGTGAGGTTAAGAGACTTAAACAAAACAAGATACCGATTGTTAAGGTTCGATGGAATGCTCGTAGAGGACCCGAGTTCACCTGGGAGCGTGAAGATCAGATGAAGAAGAAATACCCGCACTTATTTCTAGAAGATACGTCAACACCTCCAACTGCTTAAAATTTCGGGACGAAATTTATTTAACGGGTAGGTACTGTAGTGACCCGAACTTTTTGATGTTTATATATATTAAATGAAATTGTTATTTACATGATTAAGTGTTTCCAACATGTTAAGCAATCAAATTTGTTAAGACTTGATTAATTGAAATAGGTTTCATATAGACAATTGACCACCCAAGTTGACCGGTGATTCACGAATGTTAAAACTTGTAAAAACTATATGATGACATATATATGGTTATATATATAGTTAACATTATATTATGATAATTAAACATATCATTAAGTATATTAATAATGAACTACATATGTAAAAACAAGACTACTAACTTAATGATTTTTAAACGAGACATATATGTAACGATTATCGTTGTAACGACATTTAATGTATATATATCATATTAAGAGATATTCATACATGATAATATCATGATAATATAATAATTTAAAATCTCATTTGATATTATAAACATTGGGTTAACAACATTTAACAAGATCGTTAACCTAAAGGTTTCAAAACAACACTTACATGTAACGACTAACGATAACTTAACGACTCAGTTAAAATGTATATACATGTAGTGTTTTAATATGTATTTATACACTTTTTAAAGACTTCCATACACTTATCAAAATACTTCTACTTAACAAAAATGCTTACAATTACATCCTCGTTCAGTTTCATCAACAATTCTACTCGTATGCACCCGTATTCGTACTCGTACAATACACAGCTTTTAGATGTATGTACTATTGGTATATACACTCCAATGATCAGCTCTTAGCAGCCCATGTAAGTCACCTAACACATGTGGGAACCATCATTTGGCAACTAGCATGAAATATCTCATAAAATTACAAAAATATGAGTAATCATTCATGACTTATTTACATGAAAACAAAATTACATATCCTTTATATCTAATCCATACACCAACGACCAAAAACACCTACAAATACTTTCATTCTTCAATTTTCTTCATCTAATTGATCTCTCTCAAGTTCTATCTTCAATTTCTAAGTGTTCTTCATAAATTCTACAAGTTCTAGTTTCATAAAATCAAGAATACTTCCAAGTTTGCTAGCTTACTTCCAATCTTGTAGAGTGATCATTCAACCTCAAGAAATCTTTCTTATTTATATTAAGATATCTTTCTAATACAAGGTAATACTCATATTCAAACTTTGATTCAATTTCTATAACTATAACCATCTTATTTCGAGTGGAAATCTTACTTGAACTTGTTTTTCGTGTCATGATTCTGCTTCAAGAACTTTCAAGCCATCCAAGGATCCTTTGAAGCTAGATCCATTTTTCTCATTTCCAGTAGCTTTATCCAAAAAACTTGAGGTAGTAATGATGTTCATAACATCATTCGATTCATACATATAAAGCTATCTTATTCGAAGGTTTAAACTTGTAATCACTAGAACATAGTTTAGTTAATTCTAAACTTGTTCGCAAATAAAAGTTAATCCTTCTAACTTGACTTTTAAAATCAACTAAACACATGTTCTATATCTATATGATATGCTAACTTAATGATTTAAAACCTGGAAACACGAAAAACACCGTAAAACCGGATTTACACCGTCGTAGTAACACCGCGGGCTGTTTTGGGTTAGTTAATTAAAAACTATGATAAACTTTGATTTAAAAGTTGTTATTCTGGGAAAATGATTTTTATTATGAACATGAAACTATATCCAAAAATTATGGTTAAACTCAAAGTGGAAGTATGTTTTCTAAAATGGCCATCTAGACGTCGTTCTTTCGACTGAAATGACTACCTTTACAAAAACGACTTGTAACTTATTTTTCCGACTATAAACCTATACTTTTTATGTTTAGATTCATAAAATAGAGTTCAATATGAAACCATAGCAATTTGATTCACTCAAAACGGATTTAAAATGAAGAAGTTATGGGTAAAACAAGATTGGATAATTTTTCTCATTTTAGCTACGTGAAAATTGGTAACAAATCTATTCCAGCCATAACTTAATCAACTTGTATTGTATATTATGTAATCTTGAGATACCATAGACACGTATACAATGTTTCGACCTATCATGTCGACACATCTATATATATTTCGGAACAACCATAGACACTCTATATGTGAATGTTGGAGTTAGCTATACAGGGTTGAGGTTGATTCCAAAATATATATAGTTTGAGTTGTGATCAATACTGAGATACGTATACACTGGGTCGTGGATTGATTCAAGATAATATTTATCGATTTATTTATGTACATCTAACTGTGGACAACTAGTTGTAGGTTACTAACGAGGACAACTGACTTAATAAACTTAAAACATCAAAATATATTAAAAGTGTTGTAAATATATTTTGAACATACTTTGATATATATGTATATATTGTTATAGGTTCGTGAATCAACCAGTGGCCAAGTCTTACTTCCCGACGAACTAAAAATCTGTGAAAGTGAGTTATAGTCCCACTTTTAAAATCGAATATTTTTGGGATGAGAATACATGTAGGTTTTATAAATGATTTACAAAATAGACACAAGTACGTGAAACTACATTCTATGGTTGAATTATCGAAATCGAATATGCCCCTTTTTATTAAGTCTGGTAATCTAAGAATTAGGGAACAGACACCCTAATTGACACGAATCCTAAAGATAGATCTATTGGGCCCAACAAGCCCCATCCAAAGTACCGGATGCTTTAGTACTTCGAAATTTATATCATATCCGAAGGGTCTCCCGGAATGATGGGGATATTCTTATATATGCATCTTGTTAATGTCGGTTACCAGGTGTTCACCATATGAATGATTTTTATCTCTATGTATGGGATGTGTATTGAAATATGAAATCTTGTGGTCTATTGTTACGATTTGATATATATAGGTTAAACCTATAACTCACCAACATTTTTGTTGACGTTTAAAGCATGTTTATTCTCAGGTGAATACTAAGAGCTTCCGCTGTTGCATACTAAAATAAGGACAAGATTTGGAGTCCATGTTTGTATGATATTGTGTAAAAACTGCATTCAAGAAACTGATTTCGATGTAACATATTTGTATTGTAAACCATTATGTAATGGTCGTGTGTAAACAGGATATTTTAGATTATCATTATTTAATAATCTACGTAAAGCTTTTTAAACCTTTATTTATGAAATAAAGGTTATGGTTTGTTTTAAAAATGAATGCAGTCTTTGAAAAACGTCTCATATAGAGGTCAAAACCTCGCAACGAAATCAATTAATATGGAACGTTTTTAATCAATAAGAACGGGACATTTCACGAGTAGCCCAAGATGAGGCTCTCAAGGAGGAGAACATATCTCATGAATACTTGAACATTCTCGTTTCTCAATTTGAAGTTAAGGAGACTGGACTCCGATGCTATGCCGGAAGAATTTGGGTACCTCGTTATGGAGATCTACGGAACCTTATATTAGATGAAACCCACAAGTCGAGATATTCGATTCACCCCGTAGCGGGCAAAATGTACCACGATATTAAAGAACAGTATTGGTGTCCTAATCTTAAGAAGGACGTTGCAACTTATGTTGGTAAGTGTTTGACTTGTTCGAAGGTTAAGGCCGAACATCAGAGACCTTCTGGGTTACTTCAACAACCAGAAATCCCACAATGGAAGTGGGAAAGGATAACGATGGATTTCATTACCAATCTACCAAAGACGGTGGGCGGATACGATACCATTTGGGTTATTGTTGACCGTCTTACCAAATCTGCACACTTCCTAGCTATGAAGAAAACTGATACGATGGAGAGACTCGCACAACTATACATAAAGGAGGTTGTATCTCGTCATGGTGTACATTTATCGATCAACTCAGATCGCGATCCCCGTTTTGCTTCTAGATTTTGGCGTTCTTTGCAAGAAGCCTTGAGAACTGGTCTCGGCATGAGTACTGCTTATCACCCACAGACCGACGGGCAAAGTGAACACACGATTCAGACTTTGGAGGACATGCTGCGTGCATGTGTTATTCATTTCGGGAAGGCCTGGGAAAGGCATTTGCCGCTCGCTGAATTTTCTGAAGCGTTGTATGGCCGCAAGTGCCGATATCCTATTTATTGGCCGAAGTAGGCGAAAAGCAAATCACCGGACCCGAGGTAGTCCATGAAACAACAGAGAAGATTTCCCAGATTCAAGCTAGACTTAAGACGGCCCGTGATCGTCAAAAGAGTTATGCTGACCGTAAACGTAAAGACTTTGAATTCAATGTGGGTGACCGTGTAATGTTGAAGGTTGCACCTTGGAAAGGTGTGATTCGTTTTGGAAAGCGCGGAAAGTTAAACCCGCGATATATTGGTCCTTTTGAAATATTGGAACATGTTGGACCCGTTGCATACCGTTTGGATCTACCAGCACAATTGAGCTCAGTTCATCCTACTTTTTATGTATCGAATTTGAAGAAGTGTCTTGTTGAACCGGAACAAGTCATACCTTTGGAGGAACTTACGATTGACGACAAACTCCACTTCGTGGAAGAGCCTGTTGAAATTATGGACCGTGAGGTCAAAACTTTGAAACACAACAAGATTCCGATCGTTCGAGTACGGTGGAATGCCAAACGAGGACCTGAGTTTACCTGGGAGCGAGAGGATCAAATGATGCAAAAGTATCCTCACCTTTTCCCAACTCCTCCATCTACCTCAGCTTAAAATTTCGGGACGAAATTTTCTTTAACAGGTGGGTAATGTAACGACCCTGGATTTTCCAACGTTTGATTATTAATATTTATTATTAATACTTGTGATTTAATGAATGTATTGTTTATATACATTTACTTGTTACCGCGATTGACTATTAATTGCCCGACACGTCTTTGTGACACACGAACTTTTCACGAATAATATTTTCAAATATTATTTACATTCATGATTAATTTTTATTAATCATTTTAATTAACTAAGGTTACTAGTTAATTACTTGGGCTTATTTTATTTAATTTGTTACTTACATACATACTTGGGCTTTATATTTGTACATGGACTTAGAAGCCCACCCTACACACTTAATGGACTAAGTTAGCCCATCTTATTATGCAAGTATTATACTTAGATGAAACTAGATTGATTAAGTAAAGGAAAGACTAGTTACTTGTACCATTACACGTATTTCCCATGCAAACTAGCTTTATTACCATTTTTGGAGAGCATCTTCATCTTTACATGCATGAAACTAGTGGATTTTTCCTTCCCCCTTTCTTGTAAAACCGTCGGCCTCTTTTAGGGGTGGAGGAGTTCAAAATCTTTTTTTTTTATTACTTATTCTCTTGCATCTTCATTTCTCACACACACACTTACTTGCTACTTCCCTTTTTCTCTCATTTTTCTCTCTACCTTGTAAGCAACTTGAACAAATCTTTCTTTTCTTTCTCTCTTTAAAACCGTAGCATATGCATTCATCATCATCATCAATTTACTTCTCACTTGTTTAATTACTTGTTGTTGTTCAATCACTTACTTTGTTAGTTTGTTGTTTGTTGTTGTAAGAATCAAACTCTCTAGTTTGTTCTTCATATCACCTTGTTTATTCAAGAACATAAAGAACCTAGGAGAATCAAGTTTATGTTTTGATTCTTCCATAAAACTTGTTAAAGAAAGTTCATGAGTTAAAATCATACTTGAAGTTCATGTTGTAAACTTAAAAGTTTACTTTCTTAAAGATCAAAGCCTTGGCTTGAATCTTTAAAAGTATGAGCAACCATGAACTTGTTACTTGTTTATTTAGTTTATTTCATCATTTTCTTGCATCTTAAATTCGTGATTATTGTTTTGAGTGGTCAAGTATTACTAGTTAATCTTGATCTCATTTTTCTTGAACAAAAGTTAACTTTATAAGTTCAAGAACATGGAAGTATAACTTTCTAGTTATAACTTCACATACATATGAAAGATCTAAGTTTCTATAGCTTATGGTCTACTTATTTTGTCATAAACAAAAGCTTGAAAGCTTACATATACTTTACAAGATGAAAATCTAAGTTTTATAGCTTATGGTTTCATTAAAGTAAAGATTCAAGTGTTATTACTTAGAATTTAACTTAATAACTTTAGATCTAGACTTATGGGTCTAGGATCTTCAAGATCCAACTAAGAACTATGTTCTATAACTTAAGATCTTGATTAGTTAGTTTACTTTCAAGTTTGTAGTTCAATATTACTTTTATAGTTCATGTATGTGTCAGATCTAAGATTTTGATGTAACTTTGGTTCATCAAGCTACTTGCAACACTTAAATGAGTTGTGCTACATGTCTTAGACTTACACAAGTGTTATGATGGTCAAACCTTGGTTAAGATAATGTAAACACATCAACGAGTTGTACACTTGAAGCTATACGCATCAAGGATGAGAACCGTGATGAGCATCGAGCACCAAGAACCCACTGGAACACACTGTTTACTATTTTCTGGAACTGATCAGAATACCTGGGCTACTGTATAGGTGATTTTCAGTTATCTCTGTTCGATTAGATAATTTTTCGTTTAAGACTCATCTTAATCCGAGTTACGGTTTAGGATCTATGGCCCTCCGAACGTCACTATGTCCTTTTAACGTTGTGCTGAAAATTCTGACCTACTCGCACTTAAACCGTCGCCACGGTCAAACAAAGACGAGTTAGCTTCTAGAATTTTTACAACAACTAAAGGACTCATATACTGAGGCATGGCCACTGGTCTCACCTTATTTCAGTAGGTATAGAGGTCGTGGTGACTGATCGAAATCAGCCTTTGTTTTAAACTCTTTACTTGATTGAAAACTTACTTTACCCTTTTGACTTAATGATGAATGATGATGATACTTAAGACCTAATTTACATACATTTAAACCTATTGGAACGATTTACTGACTTAGTAATATTTGACTTAGGTTGAGGACTTTCCGGACCTACATACTTGCTTACTTCCCGACTCAATTTTACTACTACTTTACCACTGTGAGTTATAGCATCCCTTTTTACTTTAACTATTTGGGATTGAGAATACATGCGTGTTTTACGTTTTACGTACTAGGCACGAGTACTTAAACTTATATATGTGTGGGTTATACAACGGCATAAACATTCCCTTTAGCTCGGTAACGTTTAGTCATTGTTTTTTGAACCGGTGAACGCGAATCTTAGATATGGATCCATAGGGTTTGACATCCCCACTCGGGCTAGTAGCGCTAGCATTTAACGGGTGTTTAATACTTCATAAATATACGTACTCGCCAAGTGTACTTTCAGGGGGTTATAAACGTTAAGTTAGTTACCAAGTGCCCACGGTTAAACATATACTTTACATACTGTTTTGAAACGCTGTTGAAGCACTGAAATCTCGTGGCCTACCTTACATACTGTTATACTTAAACTATAGCTCACCAACCTTTGTGTTGACATTTTTAAGCATGTTTTTCTCAGGTGCTTAAGGTTGCTTCCGCTGTTGTACTAGTCATGCCTCGTAGACTTCCAATGTGCTTTACTAGAGATGTCACCGCATGAAACACTTTATCTTGCATTCAAACTTTAATACTTTTGAAATAATGATTTGTAACGACCTATGGGTCACATACTATTATCCTTGCTTCTATTCATTGAAGCATACTTTTGGTTGTTAAACATTGATGTTGGTTAAGACATCACCTTTTATCATGAATGCAAACGTATTTTGAAATAGCATATAGTGTTTGACCTTGTAATGATCCTGTTGTTGATGGTACGTACATGATGATTTAGTACGGGGCGTCACAGATGACGTTTTGGAATGCAATTCGTCCACATACCATATACTGATTATCAATCACTGATCATTATCACATTCATAGGTTAGGAAGAAAAATACAGATTCATATTTTTTGAAGATTCGCTACAGTAGTCGTCATCTTCATCATGAGCTCAACAAAATCAAAATCTCATTTGATGATTCAAACATCAAATTGATTCTGGAAATTAGTTCCTACAAATAAACCTAAACTTCGTGCATTATCAAAACAGATTCACAACAACAGATTCAAGCTAATCGATCTCATGTTCTTCGTTTAACCGAAAACGTCATTGATTTGAGCTTCGGATCAATCTGGAGTGTTAGAGCAAAAAGTAAAAATGCATATGTGTTCATTTTCAACTCGTTAAGCTCTCTGAAAATTCTCAGATCTCAATTTGAAGAATCGAATTCGAATTTTGGAGTCAAAGTTTTGGTGAAAAAGTTAAATGAAGGTTTGAATCATCGAATTGATGATTTATGTGTTGTTTCAGTTGAAGATGATGATTGACGAGTGTTCTAGATATCGTTTGCAGCACTTTTCATTCAGGAATCGCGATCTAAAAAGCCTTACATCTTGAATTCTATTTTATTGTTCATATGAAGAGAACACATCTGATGTTCATTTTTATATTGTATTTATGGATCTGAAATAATCTGAGATTAATTCGAGGGCTGAGATGTGTTATTTGGATCTCAACTAAATAAAAGGTTTCAAATGAATAATCCTCTTTACTTCATATGGAGTTTATTTATTTATTTTTTTATTCATTTATATGTTATTTTTTATTTTATACAATTAACAAAAATCATCTTTTACGTCATACTCTAAAATACTAGTTGGCAGGATAAAATTAAAATAAAAGTATTTGAAAGTTTGTTAAGATGATGAATACTTATCTATTAGACCATATTTAACCATGGGGGGCGTGTTGACGTATTGATGGATAAGGGTGGGCTGTTTGGTGGGCGTGCTGGTAAACTGATATATAATTGGTGGCGTAGTGAATGGCGTGTTGATGGGTAGGGGTTGGAATTTTAAATTTCTTTTTCATTTTTTTTATTATTTATATTTATATATATTATATTGTGACGATCGCTCCAAATCCATATGGACGAACACGTCATTCATTGATTTCATTGCGAGGTATTTGACCTCTATATGATACATTTTGTAAACATTGCATTCTTTTGAAAAGGCACACCCTAAATGAATATTTAAATCAAAGGTTTTCGACATCTGATGATTTCTACATATAGATAATCACCATAAATAATAGTTTACAACAGTATTTCCGTTGACAATGCAGTCAAAATAAGATACATGGTGATGATTTGGTGAATGCAACGTCTCCTTGAAAAATATGTCATGTAAGACTCCATGCACATAGCTTGTTTAACATCTAAGCAAACAGCGGAAGACTTCTAGGAAACCTGAGAATAAACATGCTAACAAGTGTCAACACAAAGGTTGGTGAGTTCATAGTTTTAATGTTGCGCATAATCTGTATATAATGGTGGATCACAAGATTTCAGTTGTTCAATCCAGAAACGTTTATCAAAATATTCTACGAAATTGAGCACCCTGGTAACTAAACTTAACGTATATATAATTTGTACCCTTTGTATAATCATCTTAATAATACACGCAAACCAACGTGTACGCTTCTCAAATAGCATACGTCCGTTAAAAGGCTAGTGCTCTAGCTCGGACGGGGATATCAAGCCCTATGGATCCATATACTACTACTCGCGCCCATCAGTTCTTATAACTGGCAGTTAACAGTTACCAAAGCTAAGGGATTTTCGGTTCAAACTCAGTGTAGAATTTAGTATGTACTTGTATCCATTGCGTTTTAAATAAAGTGCATGTATTCTCAGCCCAAAAATATATATTGCAAAAGCAATTAAAAAGGGATCAATGAAACTCACCTTAGCAGCATATAAAGTCATTCACTAAAATGTGATCGAAACACGGATTACCAAATAACCGTAGATCTCAACCTAGAGAACATATGTTGGTCAATAAATGTCTATCAAGCTAGGTCAGGTCATAGTGTATCACAATCCTAATGCTCGATATTGACATACAAAAGTTATCCAAAGTCGTTTCAAAAAGTCAATTTTGACAGTTGTTTAACAAAATGAGACGTACCTTATATAAGGATTCATTTACTCGGTTGGTAATATTCAAAAATTCAATTTATCAATCTCGTAAACAAGTTGTTTAAATCTTAATTGCAGATTTAAAAGCAATTTCAATTAACGTCAATCATAATTCAGTTGATCATATCTTTTAATCTGTTCATCGAAACTATTCGATATCTAAATGAAAAGTCATTGATTTTTCACCAGCTTTCCAAAAACATGCATATCATATACCTTTTACCAGTAATATATGTATTTAATTCGTGATTCATCATAAACTGTTTAACGATGAAATTTAGCATACAAGCATGTATAAATATATATATACTCGAGCACTAGACATGGATACACAATTAATATATAAAAGATAAAATATGAGTGCTTACGTATCAATATTGAGATTCAATATTGTAGGAAAGTACGTAGACGCAACGGAGATGATAAACACTAGGTTTGATTTACAAATATACCCCCGAACATTACCCATAACCTCCTTGGCAATAACCCATAATTTTCTTAGCTCTATCTCGCTTGAAAACCATTTTGAAAGTGACACGCTCATAACCTCGTCGTAGTATTTTATGTATAATACTAATTAATAATATTAATAATAATAAGATTAATAATAATATTAATCTTAATAATAATAATAATAATAATAATAATAATAATAATAATAATAATAATAATAATAATAATAATAATAATAATAAAATACGGAGTAATATATGATGTGTGAAAACTAAGCCAAAAATCGAGCAATTTATAGAACCTTTTCTGAAAGAGTACCTCATGCGATCGCATGGGATTTGTGCTTCAAGGCCATGCGATCGCATGGCACCCTGGGACAGCTCACAAATTTTTAACTTCTTGTTTGTCGACATAATATTTTATAATATATATAATATATATAATTTAAATAATTAATTATATATTATATTAAATTCATGTGCATAGTTGACTTGTAATTTTCGTTCCGATGACTCGTACGTTGTCACTCGACTTATGTCCCGGTTCCGGTTTCTCGAACGCATTTTTGTACGCTTAGAAAACTCGCAATTTACGTTTTGTGACTCGTACCTTTGTCAAAATATAGTCTTAAATTATCAATAAACTATATCATTCAAAGTGTATCTTAAACTTTCGAGTGTTTTGGTCGTTTACTTCTATAAATCTTTGTCTCGCTATTTGTTAATATATATATAATAACAAATCGTTTTATGACCAAGTTAATATATATTTTCAACATTCATAAACACGTTTTAAATATACGTCGCAAGTTATTCATATAATTAATATTCCAACTTATCATATATATTCAAATAAATATTTAAACCAATAAGTTTAATGTACAGTATCAAACAATTAATACATTGTTACGTTTTCAAGTTATAGTATATATATATATATATGTATCTATATACATATAATTGTTCGCGAATCGTCAAGAATAACCGAAAGGTATTTGAATATATGAAAGTAGTTCAAAAATTTTGAGATTCAGTTTTACAGACTTTGCTTATCGTGTCGAAAATGTTAATCATACAAAGATTAAATTTAAATTTGGTCAGAAATTTCCGGGTCATCACAGTACCTACCCGTTAAAGAAATTTCGTCCCGAAATTTGAGTGAGGTCGTCATGGCTAACAATAAAAATGTTTTCATGACGATTATGTGTTGATAAATAGAATTTTTATCACCGTTGAATAATATGGATAAAAAAAATCCAATTACTTGAAGCGTATGAGGGAAGTTATCGTAATAGAGTGAAATGGAGAATAGAGATTCGTCTTATCTCTTGACGTAGTAACGATTGATTTTCAGAATTTAAGGAATAGAAAATCTTCATAATTTAAATAAGATTTGATTCTTCGGAATTTAAGGAAATTAGGATTTCCTTTGATTAAATGCATAATTTGCCTCGATTGCTATGTCTGATATTTTGCTATAAATTGACCTTTTCCGCTTCATTTATTTTCACCACTCCTATAATCTTCTTCCTTATTTCATACTTACAAAAGATTTATGAAAATGCTTAATCCAGTTCTGATTCTTGATATTTTCCTGGCTATCCTATCCTTCATTCTTCTTTTTCATCTGCCACCAGAGGAAGTTATTTTCTTCTACTATTACCTTGGGGTTATAGTGTTTTTCATTCTCCCGTGTCTTTATATTGCTATACGCATTGATATACACGGTTTGTAATTTCGGGGTTGTTATCGGGCTTTATATTCTCCATTATATTTCGGAGCTTCATGCTTTCGTTTTCTCTTCCCGACCTTAAGTCAAGCGAATAATGGTCCAGAATTTGTAGGTATGAAGTTTCGGATGAACATAACTAATGTTCTAAGAAAGAAATGGTAATAGCACAATCTGACTTGTCAAATTACCAGAATACCTCAAAAAAGACCGAATCATTAAGAAAATATTTTCTTGATATTTTTAGAGATTATATAGAATGAAAGAGTTATGTAACATGGTTCATGATGAGGGGGAGATCTGTGAACATTTATCACGTTCCATTAGAAACTCAGCATGACTTACTGTAATATAATCACGTTGATCAAGTGTCATTATATTATACTAATTCATGCTTCAGTTCCCAACACTACTTCAAAACATTCATATTTTAGACTTGAAGGTTTCAAAATTTAGAAACTAAAATAGTTTCTTTTATTTGTCTATACACTATTCATGCATACAATGCAGCAAGACGTGTCTTAGACTAAAAATGATAAGCAGGTAATTTCCTGAGGATGATAAGTAGTTAATTTTTGACACAAAATGATAAGTAAAACTTTTGACATGCAGACACGGTCGAAGTCCAGACTCACTAATGCATCCTATCGGCTTATCAGTTAGACACACTAATGCAGACCTGGTTCACTAAGACCACCGCTCTGATACCAACTGAAAGGACCCGTTCATATACATTATAAATGATTCACAATAGTTGATTACATTGCGAGGTATTTGACCTCTATATGATACATTTTACAAACATTGCATTCGTTTTTAAAAGACAAACTTTCTTTACATCGAAAATTGACAGTCATGCATACCATTTCATAATATCCACTATCCAACTATAAATTGATTTAATAATAATCTTTGATGAACTCAATGACTCGAATGCAACGTTCTTCGAAATATGCTATGAAAGACTCCAAGTAATATCTTTAAAATGAGCAAATGCACAGCGGAAGATTTCTTTAACACCTGAGAATAAACATGCTTTAAAGTGTCAACCAAAAGGTTGGTGAGTTCATTAGTTTATCATAATCATTTATTTCCATCATTTTAATAGACCACAAGAATTTCATTTCCAGTTCTCATAAATATACGTCCCATGCATAGAGACAAAAATAATCATTCATATGGTGAACACCTGGTAACCGACATTAACTAGATACATATAAGAATATCCCCTATCATTCCGGGATCCTCCTTCGGACATGATATAAATTTCGAAGTACTAAAGCATCCGGTACTTTGAATGGGGTTTGTTAGGCCCAATAGATCTATCTTTAGGATTCGCGTCAATTAGGGTGTCTGTTCCCTAATTCTTAGATTACCAGACTTTAATAAAAAGGGGCATATTCGATTTCGATAATTCAACCATAGAATGTAGTTTCAATTACTTGTGTCTATTTCGTCAAACATTTATAAAAGCGCATGTATTCTCAGTTCCAAAAATATAAAGGGTAAAAAGGCAAATGAAACTCACCATACTGTATTTCGTAGTAAAAATACATATAACGTCATTGAACAAGTGCAAGGTTGGCCTCAGATTCACGAACCTATATTAATTATATTTATATATATATGTTGGTCAAAATTTTTTTAACAATTTAAGTAAGGTCATAGTGTACCACAATCCTAATGCTCGAGAAAATATGCAATAGTCAATAAAAGTCAATTTGACCCAAAATGATTTCCAAAATCCATACATGATTAACATATAACTTGAATATCGTCGTTTTATATTTTTAAATATTTTTAAAAGATTTTAATAGAGTAAATTATATAATTCATTTATTATTAAAATTTATATAATAAAAATATACTTTTATAAATCTTAAGTAATAAAATTTATAAAGTTCATTTAATATAATATGATAGGTAGTATTAACGTAATTATATTACACGTAGTAAAATATCTTTGTATTACATATTTATTTGATAAAATAAAATTGATAATAATAATAAGCAAAACTTGTATTATTTTGAAATAATAATTTTTATTATTCTATTAATAAAAATATCAATATTTATATTTACTAAAAGTGATATTATGAATAAACGATAATTCTAATTATAATAACTTTAATATTTACGATACTTTTTAATATTATCTTTAAAATAATAATTCTATTTAAAATGATAATAATAATGATATTTTATAATACCAATGACATTTCTATTAAAATGATAATTTTTGTTAAAATGATAGTTTTAATACTAATGATACTTTTAATAATAATAGTAATGATAAAATAATAAGAACGATAATTTTATCTAAATCAATATCTTATAATATTTTAATTTCATCATGATACTCTTACTCATTATTTCCTAATCGTTTCGTTTAATAACTTTTAATCATCTTTTATATCGTGTTCATAATAATGATAATAATAGTAATCAAAATAATTAGGTGTTACAAATATTTGTTTTAATTACACTAATATTAATAATGATAGTTACTATAACATTATTAACGATAATACTAATAATTATCTTAATGATAATATAGTAATAATAATAATAACAATAACAATAACCATTTTTAAATAATGATATATATATTAATAATGATAATAATAATAATACTAATAATAATAATAATAATTGGATAATAATAATAATACTAATTATAACTTTAACGATAATAACGATAGTAATAATAAAAAACATAACAATTTTTAATGATAAATCCCTTTTATTGATAAAGATAATAATAATGATAATAATAATAAGATAAAACTAGAACGACGATAAAAACGACGATAATAATAATCATTTTTAATAAAAATATCGAAAATTCAATTGATTATAACTTCTAATCCGTTCATCGAAACCATTCGATATCTAAAGAAAAAGTTCTTAATGTTTCGCTAGCTTTCCAAGGACATGCATATCTTATACCTTATCTCAACCGCAAGTGTAACTAATTCAAGATTCAACCTAACCTGTCTAAGGGCAATATAAAAAGTACAAGCATGCATAATCCTAAATACTCGAGCACTAGTCAGGGATACACTACTAGTATGTAAAAGTTAAATTATGAGTACTCACGTATCAATATTGAGATTCAATATTGCAGGAAAGGTACGTAGACGCAACGGAAATGATAAACACTATATTGACCTCACTAGCATACCCATGAACCATACTCAATCACCTCCATAGCTATAACCCATAATTTCCTTAATCCTATCCTACTCGAAAAACAATTTCGAAATCACTCGGACAGCACTCCGTCGTAATATTTTATGTATACTAATAATATCTTGAAATAATACGGAGTAAATATATATATGTAAATCGATTGAGAGAGTTTAGAGAAAAATATTTTCAAGTTTCTATGAAATAATGAAACCTATTGAATTCTATTTATAATAGATTTTTGAATTATTAAAGTAAATTATTAAAGTATGAATTATTAAAGTGAATTATTAAAGTATGAATTATTAAAGTAAATTATTAAAGTATGAATTATTAAAGTATGAATTATTAAAATGAATTATTAAAGTATGAATTATTAAAGTATGAATTATTAAAGTTAAAGTAAAGTAAAAATAAAGTAAAGGTAAATTTTAAGTATAGTAAAAGTATAAAACTATGTACGTATAATACGCGTATAAATATATATAATATTAATTTAAATCGTTATATATATTTAATAAAATAAAATATAAATATCGTTATCTTTATCATACTAGTTAAGTAATGAGTTGTCAAAAGTGATTCTAGATATTTATAAAAGTTATATACGTTTTAATAATAAAGTTCTTTTAAAACTGAAAACGTTTTTGTACGTTTGAAACTAAATAGATCAATCGAGTCTTTATGAGATTCAATCTTCCACTATCCTTTGTGTAGTTCTCAATGATTGACAATTTGTTCTTATTTATAAATCACTTTACCATTTTCCGAATATTGTTAAAATGGAAAGATTTCTCAAATCAATGTGGGCCTTTCAACAGAGACTTGTAATCATAATTCAATATATCTGATAATTCAATCATTTGATCTTATCTTCTAATTCCATTGATAAACATTTTGAAACAGATACAATCATATAAAGTATTTAATCTAATATTTTGTTTACGTTTCAAGTTATAATATATATACACATATACATATATAATCATATTCGTTTAATGGTTCGTGAATCGTTGGAACTTGGTCGAGGTTGAATGAATGTATGAACATAGTTTAAAATTCTTGAAATTTAACTTAACAAATATTGCTTATCGTGTCGGAAACATATAAAGATTAAAGTTTAAATTTGGTTGGAAATTTCCGGGTTGTCACAGTACCTACCCGTTAAAGAAATTTCGTCCCGAAATTTGATTGGAAAGGTCGTGAATGATAATAAGTATGTTTTCATGATGCATACGGGCTGAAAATTAGAGTTTTATCATCAGCGAATAATTTGGATAAACAATCCATTTATATGAAGAGTACGAATGAAGCTAAGATAGAAGAGTGAAATGAGTAAGTGTAGATTCATCTTATCATTTGACGTAGATATGATTGATTCCCAGATTTCAAGGGATTTGAAGAAAATCTTCTTAATAAGATTTGACTCTCCGGTAATCAAGGGAATTAGGATCCGCTTTAAATGCGATCGTCCATTTTAATTGTTCTGTCGGAGATTTTCTTATAAATTCACCTCCTTCGTTTCCTTACAACTCACACCTTCCGTTGATGCATTTTATGCAAGTCCCTAGACATCTACCCACGTCCATTGCAGGTACAACAGTTTACAGGCCACCATGATTGCTCGTTATTATCCTATCCGTGTTTGTATGTGGTTACGGGAACTGCAGGAACTTGATTTAGATGTTTGACTATGTTAGACTTAGTCAGACGTACGAGTGAAGCCTCACTAGTACGGCTGACAGGCTCATACGCACGGTTGATGCTGAGCTAAGTCACAATTACAACCTAAATGAGAAGACACGAGTGAGTGATCACTCGTACGGCTGATGAAGCCAACTCGTACGTGTGATGAATGAATCGTATGGGTGAGTCAACAGCAGGGGTATATAAAGTCTTATGTTCTTCATTTTAGGTTAAGCCTCTCATTTGTTATACACACTCAGATCTAGTGAGCTCCTCTGATTCTCTCTCAGTCCAAATCACCCAGGTGGTGAATAATAGCTCTAGGTGTTGATCTAATCACACTTGATTTAGTTATGGTTTGACTAAATTAATCAAAAAAAAAAACTTAACCTATTCACTAGAGGGTTTGATTCACTTATTCCGTCATTGTGTGAGTTAAATCTATTGATTTCTAAGTTCCTAGTCATGTTTCATCACCTTATATTCTTTCCCCCTCAACTCATATTTTAAAGTATTCATCAATATGCTCCATCCAGTTTTGATTCTCGATATACTTCTAACTTTCATATCAGTCATTCTTCTTTTTCATCTACCGCCAGAAGAATCTATTTACTTCTACTATACTCTTGGGTTTATAGTGTTTCTAGTTCTCCCGTGTCTTTATATTGCTATATGCATCTATATATATGGTTTATAATTTCTGGTTTGTCACTGGGCTTTATATGTTCCCTTATATTTCAAAGTCTCTGCTTCTGTCTTCTATAATCATTATCATTCACAGTTAATGCTCTCTTTTATTTGCTGCAATTTATACCCAATTTCTATTTCGGAGTTTTGTCATTTCGTTTCTTCTTCTTGCGATTAAGCACCGCTTGTAATGGTCCAGAATTCACAGATATGAATTTCGGAATGAACATTGTTAATGTTCTAGGAAGGAAATTGTGATGGCACGATCTTGACTTGTCAAATTACTAGAATACCTTGGAAAAGGCTTAATCATCAAGAAATATTTTCTTGATATTTTAGAGGGTAACTAGAATACAAGAGTCGTATAACATGGCACATGATGATGTTATGATCTGTGAATCATCACGTTCCATTTAGAAACTCAGCATGACTTACTGTAATATAATCACATTGATCAAGTGTCATTATATTATACTAATTCATGCTTCAGTTCCCAATACTACTTCAAAATATTCCTATCTTAAACTTGAATGTTTCAGAATTTAGAAACTAAAATAGTTTCTTTTATGATGTAATACAGATAGCGCGAAGAGGTAAATGATTTCAAATAAGAAAAATTAAGAAAATATCTTCAGAAATATGGAGGATATTTATAATGAAAGATATGATAATATATTAGAATTTCTAATATCAGAGGATGATGAAGAATATTGTCCGCAGGGGTTTAGAGTCAGGAGCAAGGTATTCGTTAATGACTTCAGCAGGTACTAAATCATTTGGATCCTTTAAAGTCAGGTTCAGTCTTTGTAATTTGTCCACAGCCTCCTTCCTACTTTGCTCAATCCATTTTCCAGTTCCAAAACTTCTCTTTTTCTGCGCTTTGCCAGCACACTTCATCATTATCATCCAGCTTTTACCGTTTAAAGTCGTTTATAGCTTTTTCTACTTCATCAGCATTTTCTCCATTTTCGGAGAACCAATTCGTAGTTCGGAGTGTTTTTCAGAAACTTCACATTCAAATTAAGTCCAGAAGATAGATGTTATATATACACATATAACTGTTGGCGTAGACATGCTGCGAGATTTCAAAATACTGATTGCTAATTCCCAATGATTCGTATGGCAATTCTCATTACAATATGCGAATGAGTAAATGGTGGGGTTTCAATGAATAATTATAATGACTTTTTGGAGTGGCTAAAGTCAAAGGGTAATGAAGTTGTTGGTACATCTGCTAATAATGTGATAGAATGTAAAAGGTTCCCTGGTAACGATGGTGTATATCTCAAGGTTATAATAAGGTTAGTTTGACTGAAAAGTCGAAGTTGACTTGTTGGAGCTGTGACAAAACTGGCTACTTTGAATATGAGTCGCAAAGTTATTTTTGCTAATAAATGCCAAAGAATATGACGCGGATACATTGTTTAAACTTTTACTTTGATTTCAAGAGTTTTTCGGGTACATAACTGTGGGTAACATGTGGTTGGATCATCATCTCGATTGCTCATCATTCGAAGTGTCTTCAGAAATTTTCGAAGGGTTTGAACACAGATTGTAATCGTTAACATACATTTGATGTTCTAACACAGTTTTGAAGTCAAAATATAGCTTGTGAAAGATGTAAGGATCTAAGAGTGATGATTTTGGTCATATCTCAAGTTGAATTTTGAGATTTCAAAATCAGAATATGTAATTAAATTTTGAATGAGTATGGTTGTTTTGATTTCTATAAAAGAATGTATATTGTTGTGAAAGTAGGAGTATAATGGATGATTTGCCGAATCAGATTCGAAGAATGTAACATATTAATTGTGAATTTATATATCTCTCGGGTATTACCTACCCGTTAAAAAAATTTCACAATTAATATTTTGTGCAAAAGAATTTTATTACAGTCTTTATGAAAATATATATATATGTATATTTTCTTCAGATGTAACATAGATTTAATGAGTTAATGTTAAATTAAACTCATTTAATTTACGGTTGAAACTAAAATTGAATAATCCCTAAAGGCTTTAAAAAGTACATAACTTTTACGCAGTATTTCTTTAATGACATTGAAATTATGAATCAATACTTCGTTATTTGTTGATGTATGATGTTCGGTTCGTGGAATTCTTGTGAATTTCTCAAAGTACGAATGATGTTATGTGAAAAGTTTCGGGTACATCGATGATGAAAGTGTAAAATCAAATATATACTTGATTTATTATGAATTGGAATTTGTTGAATTGCGACAGAGATTATAGTTAACGCTGGTTAAGTTGCGGCCGAAGGACGTACATTATTACATATTTGTAATATGAATTAACCGAGTAGTTAAGATTCACACACAATAGCTTAGCACGGAAAGATTTATTTCAATATATATATATATATATATATATATATATATATATATATATATATATATATATATATATATATATATATATATATATATATATATATATATATATATATATATATATATATATATATATATATTTACATATAATTTATTCAGAGGGAATGAGTTAATTCCTCATAACTCGTTGATACAATATACACGTTATTTATTCGTAATGATGTCCACAGTGATTCTTGAACTGACGGAGTTTGTGATGTTATCGGTGTTGTTGATTCGGATGTTGACTGTACTGACGATGCTGGTAACGCTGACGGTACTGTTGATGCTGTTGATAAAGCAAGTTTAGCTTGTTAATCACACACCATTTTTATGAGGGTTTCTACTCTTCCTTATATCATTTTGGTTCGCTTAACTGATTTATGGTTAGGGCTAGATTAGATAATCTCTAAGACTTTAGAGATTACATAATCGCCACAGAATGTTTCTCCAATGAAGTTATGAATTAATACTTCGTCAGTTATTGTTGTTGGTACTCCTTGGTATCTATGGTGCATATGACGTTGATGCTCGTGGGACAGATTGTGAAGTTGAGGTTTACAACGCAGTTGTGGTTGAAGGTGGTAATGGTACTGTTGGCGTTGATGATGGTGGTACTGGTTATGCTGCTGATGCTGCTGCTGGTGTTTGTAATCTCTGCACCATATTCTCCAAAGCCACTATCCGAGCGCGAAGCTCGTTGACTTCCTCTATTACACCGGGGTGATTGTCGGTTCGGACGAGCGGATAAATAAAATCTAAAATTTGATGTAATATATAATCGTGACGAGATACACTGGAAATGAGTGAGAAAATGGTGTTTCAGACAGGTTCGCCGGTAAGTGCTTCAGGTTCTTCGTCAAGAGGGCAATGTGGTGGATGGAAGGGATCACCTTCTTCTTGTCTCCAATGATTGAGGAGGCTAAGAACCCATCCCCAATTCATCCAGAATAGGTGATGACTGATTGGTTGATCTATTTCGGTCACACTGCTTTCGAAGCTTGAATGGGATTTCATTTCGGAATCTGAGTGACTTGAACTGATGACGAATTCCATTTCGTACGATTGGATAAAGGATTTTTTTTTCGATATGAAATGATTTTGGCTAACGGATGGTATTCTAATTACATAGAATATATATGTATGTATATATATATATATATATATATATATATATATATATATATATATATATATATATATATATATATATATATATAGATCAAAAGATTTCGTAGATTATGGAGGACTTTGCGGGATATGTCAGGCAAAGTTTAAAGTAACAGATACGATAAGATATGATTTAGCAGATATGCTAAGATATGAATTTTTGTCTATACACTATTCATGCATACAATGCAGCAAGACGTGTCTTAGACTAAAAATGATAAGCAGGTAATTTCCTGAGGATGATAAGTAGTTAATTTTCGACACAAAATGATAAGTAAAACTTTTGACATGCAGACACGGTCGAAGTCCAGACTCACTAATGCATCCTATCGGCTTATCAGTTAGACACACTAATGCAGACCTGGTTCACTAAGACCACCGCTCTGATACCAACTGAAAGGACCCGTTCATATACATTATAAACGATTCACAATAGTTGATTACATTGCGAGGTATTTGACCTCTATATGATACATTTTACAAACATTGCATTCGTTTTTAAAAGACAAACTTTCTTTACATCGAAAATTGACAGTCATGCATACCATTTCATAATATCCACTATCCAACTATAAATTGATTTAATAATAATCTTTGATGAACTCAATGACTCGAATGCAACGTTCTTCGAAATATGCTATGAAAGACTCCAAGTAATATCTTTAAAATGAGCAAATGCACAGCGGAAGATTTCTTTAACACCTGAGAATAAACATGCTTTAAAGTGTCAACCAAAAGGTTGGTGAGTTCATTAGTTTATCATAATCATTTATTTCCATCATTTTAATAGACCACAAGAATTTCATTTCCAGTTCTCATAAATATACGTCCCATGCATAGAGACAAAAATAATCATTCATATGGTGAACACCTGGTAACCGACATTAACTAGATACATATAAGAATATCCCCTATCATTCCGGGATCCTCCTTCGGACATGATATAAATTTCGAAGTACTAAAGCATCCGGTACTTTGGATGGGGTTTGTTATGCCCAATAGATCTATCTTTAGGATTCGCGTCAATTAGGGTGTATGTTCCCTAATTCTTAGATTACCAGACTTTAATAAAAAGGGGCATATTCGATTTCGATAATTCAACCATAGAATGTAGTTTCAATTACTTGTGTCTATTTCGTCAAACATTTATAAAAGCGCATGTATTCTCAGTTCCAAAAATATAAAGGGTAAAAAGGCAAATGAAACTCACCATACTGTATTTCGTAGTAAAAATACATATAACGTCATTGAACAAGTGCAAGGTTGGCCTCAGATTCACGAACCTATATTAATTATATTTATATATATATATATATATGTTGGTCAAAATTTGTTTAACAATTTAAGTAAGGTCATAGTGTACCACAATCCTAATGCTCGAGAAAATATGCAATAGTCAATAAAAGTCAATTTGACCCAAAATGATTTCCAAAATCCATACATGATTAACATATAACTTGAATATCGTCGTTTTATATTTTTAAATATTTTTAAAAGATTTTAATAGAGTAAATTATATAATTCATTTATTATTAAAATTTATATAATAAAAATATACTTTTATAAATCTTAAGTAATAAAATTTATAAAGTTCATTTAATATAATATGATAGGTAGTATTAACGTAATTATATTACACGTAGTAAAATATCTTTGTATTACATATTTATTTGATAAAATAAAATTGATAATAATAATAAGCAAAACTTGTATTATTTTGAAATAATAATTTTTATTATTCTATTAATAAAAATATCAATATTTATATTTACTAAAAGTGATATTATGAATAAACGATAATTCTAATTATGATAACTTTAATATTTACGATACTTTTTAATATTATCTTTAAAATAATAATTCTATTTAAAATGATAATAATAATGATATTTTATAATAACAATGACATTTCTATTAAAATGATAATTTTTGTTAAAATGATAGTTTTAATACTAACGATACTTTTAATAATAATAGTAATGATAAAATAATAAGAACGATAATTTTATCTAAATCAATATCTTATAATATTTTAATTTCATCATGATACTCTTACTCATTATTTCCTAATCGTTTTGTTTAATAACTTTTAATCATCTTTTATATCGTGTTCATAATAATGATAATAATAGTAATCAAAATAATTAGGTGTTACAAATATTTGTTTTAATTACACTAATATTAATAATGATAGTTACTATAACATTATTAACGATAATACTAATAATTATCTTAATGATAATATAGTAATAATAATAATAACAGTAACAATAACCATTTTTAAATAATGATATATATATTAATAATGATAATAATAATAATAATACTAATAATAATAATAATAATTGGATAATAATAATAATACTAATTATAACTTTAACGATAATAACGATAGTAATAATAAAAAAAATAACAATTTTTAATGATAAATCCCTTTTATTGATAAAGATAATAATAATGATAATAATAAGATAAAACTAGAACGACGATAAAAACGACGATAATAATAATCATTTTTAATAAAAATATCGAAAATTCAATTGATTATAACTTCTAATCCGTTCATCGAAACCATTCGATATCTAAAGGAAAAGTTCTTAATTTTTCGCTAGCTTTCCAAGGACATGCATATCTTATACCTTATCTCAACCGCAAGTGTAACTAATTCAAGATTCAACCTAACCTGTCTAAGGGCAATATAAAAAGTACAAGCATGCATAATCCTAAATACTCGAGCACTAGTCAGGGATACACTACTAGTATGTAAAAGTTAAATTATGAGTACTCACGTATCAATATTGAGATTCAATATTGCAGGAAAGGTACGTAGACGCAACGGAAATGATAAACACTATATTGACCTCACGAGCATACCCATGAACCATACTCAATCACCTCCATAGCTATAACCCATAATTTCCTTAATCCTATCCTACTCGAAAAACAATTTTGAAATCACTCGGACAGCACTCCGTCGTAATATTTTATGTATACTAATAATATCTTGAAATAATACGGAGTAAATATATATATGTAAATCGATTGAGAGAGTTTAGAGAAAAATATTTTCAAGTTTCTATGAAATAATGAAACCTATTGAATTCTATTTATAATAGATTTTTGAATTATTAAAGTAAATTATTAAAGTATGAATTATTAAAGTGAATTATTAAAGTATGAATTATTAAAGTGAATTATTAAAGTATGAATTATTAAAGTATAAATTATTAAAGTGAATTATTAAAGTATGAATTATTAAAGTTAAAGTAAAGTAAAAATAAAGTAAAGGTAAATTTTAAGTATAGTAAAAGTATAAAACTATGTACGTATAATACGCGTATAAATATATATAATATTAATTTAAATCGTTATATATATTTAATAAAATAAAATATAAATATCGTTATCTTTATCATACTAGTTAAGTAATGAGTTGTCAAAAGTGATTCTAGATATTTATAAAAGTTATATACGTTTTAATAATAAAGTTCTTTTAAAACTGAAAATGTTTTTGTACGTTTGAAACTAAATAGATCAATCGAGTCTTTATGAGATTCAATCTTCCACTATCCTTTGTGTAGTTCTCAATGATTGACAATTTGTTCTTATTTATAAATCACTTTACCATTTTCCGAATATTGTTAAAATGGAAAGATTTCTCAAATCAATGTGGGCCTTTCAACAGAGACTTGTAATCATAATTCAATATATCTGATAATTCAATCATTTGATCTTATCTTCTAATTCCATTGATAAACATTTTGAAACAGATACAATCATATAAAGTATTTAATCAAATATTTTGTTTACGTTTCAAGTTATAATATATATATACACATATACATATATAATCATATTCGTTTAATGGTTCGTGAATCGTTGGAACTTGGTCGAGGTTGAATGAATGTATGAACATAGTTTAAAATTCTTGAAATTTAACTTAACAAATATTGCTTATCGTGTCGGAAACATATAAAGATTAAAGTTTAAATTTGGTTGGAAATTTCCGGGTTGTCACAGAATCTTTGTGAACCTTACAAGGCACAGATGATGTTTTCTGGAAAGTTTCGAGTACATCGAAAATGAAAATGTAAAATCAATTATGTAATTGAATAATACACTTGGTTTATTATGAAATGGAATTCATTAAGTTGAAACAGAGATTGTAGTTAACAATGGTTAAGTTGTTAAGGAAGGATGTACATCATTGCATATTAGTAATATGAACTAACCGAGTAGTACCTACCAGTTAAGATTCATACGTAATAGCTTAGTACGAAAAGATTTATTTTGATTTCAAAATTCATATATATTAAATATACATAAAATTCCTTCAGGGGAAATAAGTTAATACTTCATCGGTTATTTTTGCTGGTATTTCTTGGTAACTACGATGCGTATGACGCTGATGTTCAAGGTACATATTGTGATGTTGAGGCTTGCGGTGCGGATGTTGTTGGTGGTGGTAATGGTACTGTTGGTGTTGTTGTCGGTGGTACTGTTGATGTCGGTGATTCTGCTGGTGCTTGTAACCTTTGCACCATATTCTCCAAAGCCACTACCCGAGCGCGAAGCTCGTTGACTTCTTCTACTACACCGGGATGATTGGCGGTTCGGACGAGCGGATGAATAAAATCCAGAATTTGAGAGAGTATATGATCATGACGAGATATTCTGGAGATGAGAGAGAAAATGGTATTACGAACAGGTTCGCCGGTAAGTGCTTCAGGTTCTTCGCCAAGAGGGCAATGTGGTGGATGGAAGGGATCGCCTTCTTCTTGTCTTCAATAATTAAGTAGGCTACGAACCCATCCCCAATTCATCCAGAATAGGTGATGGCTGATTGGTTGATCCATTCCGGTTACACTTTCTTCAGAGTTCAGGTGAATATCCATATCGGAATAGCTGTCGGAATTTAAGGAATTTGAACTAGATACGGGATCCATCTTGTATAATTAGAGAGATGATTTTTGATATAAAATAGATTATAGAATTTAGATTGGTACTCTTCAATACATAATTTACATATGTATATATAATACCAAAATTCCGTAAATTACGGAGAAATTTTCGGAAGATGGCAGTCAAAGTTTACTTTAATAGATATGTCAAGATATGAATTTTATCTATACACTATCTATGCAATCAATGCAATAAGATGCGTTTAGACTTAAGATGATAGACAAGTAATTTCTGACAAGAAATGATAAGCAAAACTTTTGACATGCAGACACAGTCGAAGTCCAGACTTACTAATGCATCCTAACAACTATCAGTTAGACACACTTATGCAAGACCTGGTTCAGTAGGACCAACGCTCTGATACCAACTGTGACGATCCCTCCAAATCCATATGGACGAACACGTCATTTATTGATTTCATTGCGAGGTATTTGACCTCTATATGATACATTTTGTAAACATTGCATTCTTTTGAAAAGGCACACCCTAAATGAATATTTAAATCAAAGGTTTTCGACATCTGATGATTTCTACATATAGATAATCACCATAAATAATAGTTTACAACAGTATTTCCGTTGACAATGCAGTCAAAATAAGATACATGGTGATGATTTGGTGAATGCAACGTCTCCTTGAAAAATATGTCATGTAAGACTCCATGCACATAGCTTGTTTAACATCTAAGCAAACAGCGGAAGACTTCTAGGAAACCTGAGAATAAACATGCTAACAAGTGTCAACACAAAGGTTGGTGAGTTCATAGTTTTAATGTTGCGCATAATCTGTATATAATGGTGGATCACAAGATTTCAGTTGTTCAATCCAGAAACGTTTATCAAAATATTCTACGAAATTGAGCACCCTGGTAACTAAACTTAACGTATATATAATTTGTACCCTTTGTATAATCATCTTAATAATACACGCAAACCAACGTGTACGCTTCTCAAATAGCATACGTCCGTTAAAAGGCTAGTGCTCTAGCTCGGACGGGGATATCAAGCCCTATGGATCCATATACTACTACTCGCGCCCACCAGTTCTTATAACTGGCAGTTAACAGTTACCAAAGCTAAGGGATTTTCGGTTCAAACTCAGTGTAGAATTTAGTATGTACTTGTATCCATTGCGTTTTAAATAAATTGCATGTATTCTCAGCCCAAAAATATATATTGCAAAAGCAATTAAAAAGGGATCAATGAAACTCACCTTAGCAGCATATAAAGTCATTCACCAAAATGTGATCGAAACACGGATTACCAAATAACCGTAGATCTCAACCTAGAGAACATATGTTGGTCAATAAATGTCTATCAAGCTAGGTCAGGTCATAGTGTATCACAATCCTAATGCTCGATATTGACATACAAAAGTTATCCAAAGTCGTTTCAAAAAGTCAATTTTGACAGTTGTTTAACAAAATGAGACGTACCTTATATAAGGATTCATTTACTCGGTTGGTAATATTCAAAAATCCAATTTATCAATCTCGTAAACAAGTTGTTTAAATCTTAATTGCAGATTTAAAAGCAATTTCAATTAACGTCAATCATAATTCAGTTGATCATATCTTTTAATCCGTTCATCGAAACTATTCGATATCTAAATGAAAAGTCATTGATTTTTCACCAGCTTTCCAAAAACATGCATATCATATACCTTTTACCAGTAATATATGTATTTAATTCGTGATTCATCATAAACTATTTAACGACGAAATTTAGCATACAAGCATGTATAAATATATATATACTCGAGCACTAGACATGGATACACAATTAATATATAAAAGATAAAATATGAGTGCTTACGTATCAATATTGAGATTCAATATTGTAGGAAAGTACGTAGACGCAACGGAGATGATAAACACTAGGTTTGATTCACAAATATACCCCCGAACATTACCCATAACCTCCTTGGCAATAACCCATAATTTTCTTAGCTCTATCTCGCTTGAAAACCATTTTGAAAGTGACACGCTCATAACCTCGTCGTAGTATTTTATGTATAATACTAATTAATAATATTAATAATAATAAGATTAATAATAATATTAATCTTAATAATAATAATAATAATAATAATAATAATAATAATAATAATAATAACAATAACAATAATAATAATAATAATAATAATAATAATAATAATAATAATAATAATAATAATAATAATAATAATAATAATAATAATAATAAAATACGGAGTAATATATGATGTGTGAAAACTAAGCCAAAAATCGAGCAATTTATAGAACCTTTTCTGAAAAAGTACCCCATGCGATCGCATGGGATTTGTGCTTCAAGGCCATGCGATCGCATGGCACCCTGGGACAGCTCACAAATTTTTAACTTCTTGTTTGTCGACATAATATTTTATAATATATATAATTTAAATAATTAATTATATATTATATTAAATTCATGTGCATAGTTTACTTGTAATTTTCGTTCTGATGACTCGTACGTTGTCACTCGACTTATGTCCCGGTTCCGGTTTCTCGAACGCATTTTTGTACGCTTAGAAAACTCGCAATTTACGTTTTGTGACTCGTACCTTTGTCAAAATATAGTCTTAAATTATCAATAAACGATATCATTCAAAGTGTATCTTAAACTTTCGAGTGTTTTGGTCGTTTACTTCTATAAATCGTTGTCTCGCTATTTGTTAATATATATATATAATAACAAATCGTTTTATGACCAAGTTAATATATATTTTCAACATTCATAAACACGTTTTAAATATACGTCGCAAGTTATTCATATAATTAATATTCCAACTTATCATATATATTCAAATAAATATTTAAACCAATAAGTTTAATGTACAGTATCAAACAATTAATACATTGTTACGTTTTCAAGTTATAGTATATATATATGTATCTATATACATATAATTGTTCGCGAATCGTCAAGAATAACCGAAAGGTATTTGAATATATGAAAGTAGTTCAAAAATTTTGAGATTCAGTTTTACAGACTTTGCTTATCGTGTCAGAAATGTTAATCATACAAAGATTAAGTTTAAATTTGGTCAGAAATTTCCGGGTCATCACATATATATAGTCCATATTATTTAATTATTTAATTACTCATTTATATTTATCTTTATATAATATCCGTATTATTTAATTATTTATACTTATATTATACTCTGTATATTACTCTTTCTATATCCACACATTTATCTCCCCTCCCTTTCTCTCCACGACTCCATCACTATATTCCCACATCAAACCCTAATTCATTCATCCTCAATTTTTCATCCAGCAATTTAAAAAAAAAAAATACAGAAACAACCATTTATGTTAGACCACAGCCAACAACATCAGGTCACGTAGCTCGAAAACCTCAACACGCGGCTTCCTTTTCCCGTGCCACCTTCCAGCACGGCGTCAATTCGAACCCCCCAACACGCCACATTAATGGCATGTTGCCTCAAAATCGAGCTCGAGCACGCACATTAAATATGGTCTTAGTGCTAGCCTTATGTACATATTTTATTATTTTTAATGAACTAAAATAATAATAATATGGAGTACTTTGTAATATTTAGTGTATTAAAAATGAACTGAACAAATAATGATGTTTTATGTACATATTTTATTATTTTTAGTTTATTTGTACATTATGAAACTGTAAACTAAAGAGAGAAAATGAAAGTAAGTTCAACCATGAGAGATAAAATATGAATTCTATCAATTTTGAAAAATACATGAGAGAGAATAAATAGACAAATTACGTAGGCTTAAAGTTGATAGAAGTTTAAGGTTGGTCCAAATACATAAAGTCTAAAATAATTATAATTAAAAAGACAATTGAGACCAACGGTTACTCTTTATAGTTTTTATGTTTTAGCAAAATGGGTACTTACTCGTACATGTTTTTGTTTTTGTTTCATTTCTCATCTTCACTTCAAACTCTAGATCATAAAAAAAGCTCCCAACTAACCCTCCCGTTCAAATCATTCGCCATCACCCTACCCTATCATCAGTCGTCGTCGTTAACCATACAACTGCCTCTGACAACCGTTGAATTTTGTTTCGTCTCTCATTTTCTCCCTTTTCTGCCGCTGCTGAATTGAACATCACCAAACTGTAGAAAACCACCGCAAGATCTGAAAAAAGCTCCCAACTAACCCTCCCGTTCAAATCGGTCGCCATCACCCTACCCTACCCTACCATCAGACGTCATCGTTCACCATACAACCGCCTCTGATAACCGTTGAATTTCGTTTCCTCTCTCATTTTCTCCCTTTCTGCCACTGCTGATTTGAACATCACCGTAGAAAACCACCGAGATCTGATGTCCGGCAGAAAACGACCGTCATTTCCGCTGCGCTTTTTTCATATAGTGATTTTAGATGTTAAAAAATATAAGTTGCGTTAGTTTCCGACTACAAGTCTGAAAATAATATACCTTATATCGTTTAGTTATGATTTTTTTTAATTTCCTGCTACATAACAGTTGGTGGTGATTTCCGACCACATTACTGTTTGTGGTGATTTTCATTCAGATCTACAAATATTCCTTTTTCTATTGGTTAAATATCACCGCCTCTTTTTATTTCGATGATGGTAGAGATTTAAAAAATATTCATGATTTTAAAATATATTTATTATATTATACTATATATCTAAATGACATAGTTCAAGTGAATAGTGGATTTTAAAAACTTCACAAACTTACGCCAAACTTTTTATTTTTTATAATTCAACCTCACCCTTTTTAATAGTTGCCTTCATAGTTTGTGTAAAATTACCACAAACGTTACACATTTTATAATTTAACCATCAAACTACTCATTCACTATAAATCGCCCACACAATTTTCACTATCTAATAGCTCCCAACTATTATTATTATTATTATTATTATTATTATTATTATTATTATTATACCTATATCTAAATGGTATAGTGGAAATGAATAGTCCTATTCATTTTTCCACTTTCAACAAACTTAATCCCTTAACTTTTAATTAAAATACAAATCGAACCCCCCCACTTTATACGTTAATTTTTCTAAAATTTCACGAGCTTAACCCCCACCTTTTATTAAAATACAAATCGAACCCCTACTTTACTAACTTTTTTTTTACTAATATTCAATTTTCACAAACTTAACCCCCTAACTTTTATTAAAATACAAATCGAACCCCCACTTTATACGTAAAGTTTTTTCAAATTTCACAAACTTAACCCACTAACTTTTATTAAAATACAAATCGAACCCCCACTTTACTAACTTTTTCTTTTTAAAATAAAACCCGAACGCTAAAAGAAGCAACTTTCACAAAAGGAACAACCCTTCAATGTTATGTCGAAAAAAATTCTTTTTTACAAAATAGATCAAGACTTTTTTTTTAACTCGCATTCAAAACGGAGCCCCCGGCGCGAAGCGAGGGCTCCACAACTAGTTATATCTATATATCTAAAAGACAACTTGAAAATGAATACTAATTTTTATAATTTTTACAAACCTACCTCAAATTTTTTATTTTTCTAAAACTCACACACACTCTTTCTAATATTTAACTTTATACCTTTTATAAATATACCACAAACTTTTCTCATTTTATAAGTTAACCATTAAACTTCTCATTCATTATAAATCGACAACATAATTTTTCCTATCTAATAACCATTCATTATTATTATTATTATTATTATTATTATTATTATTATTATTATTATTATTATTATTATTATTATTATTATTACTCTATATACTTAAAAGACATAAGAGAAATGAATAGTGAATTTCATAAGGCTCACAAACTTACAACAATTTTTTTTTTAAATTCAACCACACCCTTTATAATAGTTAATTTTATAGCTTTTATAAACTTACCAAAAACTTTTCACATTTTATAATTTAACCATAAAACCTCTCATTCATTATAAATCGACAACATAATTATATTATATTATACCTATATACTAAAATGTAAGACTTTATAAATAGTGAACTTTATGGTTTCTATAATTTTACAAAAACTTTCAATCTTCCGTAATTCAACCACAACCAATATTATAGTTTAACTTTACGTTTATTAGAAATCAAACAAATAACATTGCATTTACTAACAATCAACCACATAACTTTTCACTTATTACAAATCGTTAATGTTGCTACTATTAATATAATTGTTATTGTTACGTTATTGTTATTATTTGATTTTTTTTACTTTGAGTTTTTTTACCCATTTCAGTTTATGTCATTTGCTTCTTTTTTTTTTTTTTACTTTTCATAATCGAATTTAGCTAACGTTCTTCCGCCGCATCGCGAGGGCGCCACAACTAGTTATTATTATGACATAGTTCAAGTGAATAGTGGATTTTAAAAACTTCACAAACTTACGCCAAACTTTTTATTTTTTATAATTCAACCCCACCCTTTTTAATAGTTGCCTTCATAGTTTGTGTAAAATTACCACAAACGTTACACATTTTATAACTTAACCATCAAACTACTCATTCACTATAAATCGCTCACACAATTTTCACTATCTAATAGCTACCAACTATTATTATTATTATTATTATTATTATTATTATTATTATTATTATTATTATTATTATTATTATTATTATTATCAAATCAACCACATAGTTTTCTACTTTATTATTGTTTAACTTTTTTCTCTCATTACAAATTAATCACGTAACTCATTTTTTAATAACTGTTTTTTTTTTTGTTATATAGTTTTCCCTATTTTATTAAATAGTTTGTACGAATTGTTGATGTACGTCTCACTTTATTGATTGAGCATATGGTTCTTTTTCTCCTGACAAGACGAAAACTAAAACAAAAAATGATGAATAATTACTTTCATACTTATTACAAATTAATCACATAACTATTTTGGGTTTTTCCTCCACAAAATGAAAATTAAAACAAAAAAAATGATAAATAGTTACTTTCTCAATAATTAACTATGTAAGGGTGAAGAACCGGCGCAAAGCCAGGTCGCCCAACTAGTTAGTACTATGCAGTAGATATAGTTTAAGATGTGATTTTTTAAAAAGGGTTATTAGTTATCTTTATGAAATAATGTTAATACATATTTGTTCATAATGAGTGAGAGAGGTCCGCACGTTGATTCGGAAAATAATTTCGGATCTTATCTTTATAATTACAATCCATAATTTTTGATTAAATGAAAAGTTAAATTATACATATGTAGTCCGTTAAAGTTTATAAAAGTAAATTTCAAACAAATTGCGCATGAAAACGATTTTTTTTTAAAGAGTTAAATTCATGTTTTTACAGGTAAGATTTTGGAAAAAAATAAAAAAGAAAAAAAAAAGAAAAGGAAAATATAGTGTAAAAACTGAAAGATTGTAAAAGAATATTAAAGATTTAAAAAAGTTATTTTCACATAGTCCAAACTCTACGTCTCTACCCAAAATTTATTTGATGTTTTAGATTAATCCAATATAATAATCACCATTAGCAACCCAAATTAGATGTAAAAAAAGATTTAACCGATTGATTATATACATACTCGGTAATACATACTGTACTGACAAAACTCCACTTGATTACCTGACATTATCCGGAGTAATATACGTAATACACATACATAATACATACTGGGTAATACGGGGTACATACTATACTGACAAAACTCCACGTGATTACTCCATCCATTATACGGAGTAATATAATACTGTATACTGTATACAGTACGTACGGAGTATTAATGGCCTAGCTTTTCTTCCTCGTAACACGCGTAAATATCTTTTGAGAATCAAATAAAATCTTTTCCTCATATTTTTTCAACAAGAAAGCTGTACTACCTAAGACCCGATATAACCCAGCGTGAAATGGGAGGCGTTAGATGAGGTGGACGGTGTTGACGGCAGCTGATGCTGTTATCCAGGCGTCAAATTTTGACGGAAAACAAGGTCAGTCAATAAAATGACGAAAGAGGGAGAAAAGTGAAGGAGAGAGAATGACCAATGTATTTTTGTTATTTATTTTTTTTTTTTCACCCAAATTCCAATCAGATTTTACCACATAATCCTTCAAATATTTGACACAAAAACTTGACATTTTGGGTTAACGGAGGTCAAGTACAGTCACAGTTAAAAATCCACTTTTTCACCAAAAATGCACAATCTGACTCTAATATTTGGAAACAGTCTAATAGCTTCACATTTACATCTCTCATTTTCATTCTCAAATATCTATATCTATAAATAAATAACACATTAAAACCAATTATCTATTCCAACCACCATCATTACCACCTCACAAACACAACCGTTACAACCAAACACCGCAGCCAACTCACCATCGCTAACGGTAACCACCATTACGAATTGAACTTGTTTCACCAAACATGCTGGCGATGGTGAGGCGTGGTGGCGGTTCAGGGTCGTCGTTGACGGTGGTGGTAAATAAAATTCTTATGTAACGACTGGAAATATATGTTTTTAATATATAAGAGTACTGGAATTAGATGTGAATTGTTGAACCCATAAGATCTGTACGTATATTAAAAATATATAAGAATATCATATGGGTTTAAAATTTCACATCTATTTCCAAGTCTTCTTTTGAAAATTCTTATGTAACGACCTACAAACAGATCCATTCAGGGACAAAATCGTTGGAAGTGAAAGACATAAACAATGTGGTTGGTTTCTCCGTTCTCTAATATTAAAGCATTTTGTTTTAATTTTCCGGCGAAGGTAGTGGCGGTGGTGGTGATGCTGGTGGTAATAATATTTGATATGGATATTGGTACTTTTTGGTGTTTAGTAGATAAAAATATTACTGATTGAAAAATTCAAAAAATTAACTCTTGTAAACTCATGAAAAAAAAAAAAAAAAAAAAAAAAGACCAAGTCTGAAAAGTTGAAAAGTCTGAGCTTTTAAAAAAATTGAAAAGTCTGAAATTCATACATAATTTTTTTTTTTTTTGAAAATTTGTACACTTAAATCTGTTTTTGGACAAGTAGGTTACAAAAATTTGTATACTTAATAACTTAAATCTATTTTATGTGGTCTTCATGTCTAGATCCTTACAGGAGTGTAATAATGACAGTGACTTTCTTTAAATACTTGTAACCCCTAAGAAACTTTTACCACCTTTCCGGCCACCGTCGGAACAAAACCAATCTCAACTCCAATTTGCCTTTTTAGAAACACACCTAAAAGTTGTTATACATTCGATAAAGATATATTGTGCAACACAATCACTAACATTCTACTATTAACTATGATAATTGAATATGTACATGCAAAGGGGCCTTTCCAGGTATTTATATTTTTTTTAAGGATGGGTTGGAGTGGAGAGAGAGATTAGTTTCCTCCATCGGAAAACTAAAAGCAGCGGATCCTCAAAGCACAAATTTCCTCCCAACTATTTCTTCGTTTCTATTGTACTCCTTTGGAGTGTTGTTTATGTCGCTGTTAATCTAGCCTTTTCATACTCGTCCTTTACTCGTTTTGTTATTTCGTTCATCCTCATCAGGTAATTCTTGCGTTTTGGTACCGATTATTTATTATCAAAGTGTTCTAACTTATTGAAATCATAAGAATTGGATTTTTTTTATATATATATAAGTTTTCTACACTAGTATAAATAATAACCGTGTATAGCCAGAAGTATGAGTGTAGTTGAATTTTGTCCGAACGTACACACTCAAATGATTGCTAGTTTTATTATTTTCCAGATGTTTCTTATGGGACATTTGAGCACAAAAAATGTTGCATATTCTACTCTATTTCTTAAATGTTTGATGCTTGTCACAGTTATCTTCCATAGATGTTGCGTAAGTTTGTTTGCATCTGCCTTCAAAAAATACTATCTCGAGGTAAGTTTTATCTATCAAAAATACCCTTTTTGCTGTGTAGTTTTCTAAACTTGAATTGAGAAATTTAGGTTTGAGTAAAAGATAAAAAAAAATTAAACGGATCTTTTTTATACATTTTTTATCGGATAGGATTAAAATATATCAAATTTTGACCCGTTAAATTTATTTCCTTTTTAACTATGTTGTTCAAAGTGTCTTGAAACAAGTCATTTCTCCCAAACGCAATGATTATATATTAAATTGATTTGATATTGTCACGTCGAATCATCCCGTTCTAAAACATGAAATACACTTTAACTTTTATGATTAAGGTGATTCTTGGTATTTGTTTCCTAGTTGGTATCAGGAAGCTGTGGATAGGGACGCGACGAAACAGATGATGAATTTAGCGGGTCAGGAGATGATATTGGAGGTGACTTTGGCGGCGCTTATTTATGTCTAGTATTACATTCGTTCAAAGAATTTGAGGAACTTGAGCTCGGACTTGAAATCGCATTTCGTCTACCACCCACTAAACCTAATTCTCATTTTCCTTCAACTCTATTGAACCTATTTCAGCTCAACAAGGCAATCCACCTATATGCAACTTTTACGTCATAAATTGATCCATATGCGCCTTCCACGTCATTAGCAACCAATATGCTCCTTTCACGTAATATATCGATCCATATGTACCTTCCACGTCATATATCCAGGGGCGGACCTATGAAGGGTCAGGGTGGGTCGGCCGCCCCCGGTGGATTTGCAATTTTTAGTGTAAATTTTTTCGGTTTTTCGATTTTGCCCCCGATGGAATTTTTTTTTGTCCCAAACCCTTCATATTTTGTTCCAAAACCTCCATATTTTGCCTCAAAACCTTGGTATTTGGCCAAAAAATCTCTAAATTTTGCTCAAAAAACTCTATATTTTGACTCAAAACCTTCATATTTTGCCAAAATAAATCTCTACGTTTTAGAAAAAAATTTCGCCCCCGGTGAAAAAATTTCCTGGATCCGCCACTGCATTGCATATATCAACCTATATACACCTTGCACGTCATATATCAACCTATATGTATCTTTCACGTTTTCAACGAGCTCTGGCAAAGTATAAGAGATGTAGCAAGGCAAAGCAATTGATCCATATGCTCCTTAACATTTATTTTTGAAAATTATATTTAGTAGGAATGTAAATTTAGTATTTTTGTGAACAGGGTAGATGTAACTTAGTTAATTGTTTGTTAAATGCTAGTTTTTTTTTTTTTTTTTTTTTTAAACTATATTTACTAGTAGCTAAGACTGATATGGTGGTTATTCTTGATGGTAGCTGTTCTAGCAGCAGCTACAAATGGTTTCGTAAATTTTCTTTGAACTCGGGTTTTTTGTTCATTCAGAAATGGTTACCTTTGTTTTATGTTATTTTGCCTTTTGAAGGTCATGACATTCCTACAGCTTAATATGTCAAAATTTGCTTTATTTTAGGTTCCTCAATGTTATTCATTTTTGTTTTTCTCGTATCCCTCTTAATCAAAACTTGTTGTGTATGTTATTAAAATACCTATGTTAATTGCTATTTATATTATATATACTTTATTTTGACACAAATAAAGATGTAGGGATATCTTGAATTTCAAAAGGCAAAATAACATAAAACAAAGACAACCATCTCTGAATGAACAAAAGCCCGACATCAAAGAAAATTTATGAAACCATTTGTAACTGTTGTTGGAACAGTTACCCTCATGAATAACCACTATATCAAACTTACATGCTAGTAAATATATTTTTCAAAACAAATGGTTAAGGTGGCAAACATTTAACTAAGCCAAATCTACTATGTTCACGAAAAATACTAAATTTACCTTTCTACTACATGTAATTTAAAAAATCTATTGTTAAGGAACATATTGATTAATTGTTTTGTCTTGCTACGTCTCTTATACTTCGTCAGAGCTCGTTGAAGACGTGGAAGGTGGATATGAGTCATATATGATGTTAGAAACAGGGTATGTAAACAGATAATCCGGATATTTCTAAAATCGTGAAACACTTTCCTAATTGAATATTTCGACCCTCCTTGTCTCGGGTTACACGAAATTTCAATTGGGATAAGACTAGAAATACAAATCGTTTCCAGACAAGAAGAACGCGATTTATGTGTATAGATTTGTGTGTTCGTTCTGTGTGAAAATTGAATAAGAATATGAAAGCAGTTTCCCAAAACTGATTATATAAAACATTTTTGGCGGTTACCAAATGAATGGTTATGACGGTTGAAAAAGGAGCAGGGCCCCAGCCAGGGGCTCTGCCCCTTGGACCCCGCCAGGGGCGCTGCCCCTTGGACCCCGCAAGGGGGCGCAGCCCCCTTGACCCCCGCCATTACCGTGCGCCAGTGTCTAGTTCACTCTTATGGGCGTGCACTCCGCACTCACCGAACCCATGTTAAGTATCACTAGTCAACTCCTGCTTTCTAGTAAATCACAATCAGCTAAAATGATAGTTGGATGACACTAAAATCACCAACATATGACGTGGAAGGGTGCATATGGGTCGATATATTACGTGGAAGGTACATATTGGTCGATAATGACGTGAAATATGCATATGGATCAAAATATGACGTAAAAGGTGCATATGGGTCGAGTGCCTTGTCGAACTGAAATATGTTCAATAAAGTTCGAGGGAAATGAAATTTAGGTTTAGTAGGTGGTTGGCGAATTGGGATTTCAAGTCCGAGCTCAAGTTCCTCAAATTCTTTGAACGAATGTAACTGGATATAAATAGGGGCCGCTAAACTCATCATCAGTGTCTTTTTCGCCTTTTTTCACAGTTTCCTGAAACTCAGTAGAAAACAAATACCAAGAATCACCTTAACCTCAAAAGGTATAGCGTATTCCATGTTTTAGAACGGAATGATTAGAGGTGACAATGACGATCAATTTAATATTTAATTGTTAAATTTGGGATTAATGTCTTTTTTCAAGATAACTTGATAACTTAGTTAACAAGGAAATCAATTTAACGGATCAGGAGTTGATTAATCGTAATCTTATCCGATAAAAAAATGTATTTAAAAAAGATCCATTTAAAAACTTTTATTTTTTCCTAAACCTAAATTTTTAATGTCAATTTCCAGGATTACACCTCGAAATGGTATTTTTGATGGATAAAACTTACCTCGAGAGGGTATTTATTGCAAGCATATTCGAACCAGCATACACATCATTTTTGAAAGATCACCATGAAAAACATTAAACATATAAGAAATTGAGCAAAATATGTAACATTGTTTGTGTTCAAAAGTCTCATAAGAATATCTGGAAAATAATCAAACTAGCAATCATTCGAATGTGAACGTGGGGCCAAAATTCAGCTGCACTCTCATACTTCTGGCCATATAGCAGAAAACATAATTAATGTTATATATCTCATAAAAAACTAATTCTTGTAATTTCAATAAGTTACAACACTCAGATAATGAATAATCCGTTCCAAAATGCACGAATGATCTGGTGACTATATATGAAATAACTGAACTTTAATGAGGTATGACTAATGGAGTGACTTTAGCATAAATAGCACCAAAAAGGAAGTACAATAGAAATGAAGGAATAACTTGGGGAAATTTATGCCTTGAGAATCCTCTGTTTTTAGTTTGTTATGAAGCTTTCTTGGAATGATAGGGTAACTTTTGCTATCTGATTGTTGCTTGCAAGGCTAGGGGTGGTGATCTTAGATGTCAAGTCAAGGTACTTGAATAAGCTCTTTGTAATGTTGAAGTTGCTGTTGTAGTTTATGTGATGATATAGAATGTTTTCTCTTTTACTTTGTGTGATTTATATAGATATCTTAATATTTGCGAATACTAGAGAAAGATACCATGCTCTCAGGAAGATGCCTTTAATTATGGCTAAGAGGTACCTAGAAGATGTTTTGGTCCATAAGCAGTCTATCCCCTCGCTTTGGTTCGTTAAAAGGCCAACATGATACCAAAGATTTGACACAAAATTCTTCAAGAGTATTGACAGGAAGAGGCTATCCTCCTTTTATGTTAGCCTAATTATCAGTTATAATAAGGTGTTGCAAAAGTCAGCCGACTTGACCGACGTGTCAGCTGACGCGTCGTTTTTTAGGCATGACTGATGCGTCGTTGCTAAAAAGTCGGTCAAAGTCGGAAAAAGTCGGTCAAAGTCGGAAAAAGTCGGTCAAATTCGGAAAAAGTCGGTCAAAGTCAGTCAAAGTCGGTCAATTTTATTTTTATTTTTTTTTTGTAATATTGTAAATAATTGTTAATTGTTCATGTTTATTGTAAATATAGTTTATATTTTAGGATTCGATCTATATAATATTATATATAAATATATATTTAATAAAACTATTTTAAAAAGTCAACGCCCGTTGCGTCCGACGCGTCATTTTTTAGGCATGACCGATGCGTCCCCGACTCGCGTCTTTTACAACCTTTATAATAATATATATGTTTACATTCCTAGTCTTTATCTTATATGTCAATTGAAGTGTTTAGTCTCTTGATTACTACTCATATAAATCCAACTAGTTTAGCATAGAATCTAGATATTAATCATTTGATTAACAAACAATTAAGAAAGTTTAGAGGCAAGACTTCAATTTCTCTAATAACTTTGTTCTCTTGATCCTAAATAGATCTAGATCACACAGTACATTTAGACCTTGGTGGATGTTCATAGTTTCATACACTAAAGGACGCCAGAGTTATTGTTTAATTTACCACTTTCATAGTTTATAAATTTATATAAAAAGTAAAAAAAATGAGCTTTATTTTTCCTGAACGGCTAATTTTATTAAAATACTAGCAAGGAGCTAGTAAATATACCAAGATTTACAATGAGCTTTGTAGATTCTATAAAAATGAGCTTTAGAGATAAAAAAACAAAAAAAAAAAGTAAAAATAAAGTATACACCAATTCTGCAAAATTGCAAATATTGTAAAAATAAAGTATACACCAATTCTGCAAAAGTGTAAAAATTGAACAAAATCTACATCATCAAAGTACAAATTTAAGTAGACAAAAAATTAGTACTTGACTTGGCATATCTTTTTGTTTTTAATTGTCCAATCATCATCATCAATCATCAATATTCAATATAAATCATCAATATAACATGAAAATCTCACAAACCTAGCCTTTTAGGCCTTAAGTATGTTGATGAACCTTGCTTTAATCCAGGCATAGATATTGCTTGTTGCTGTTTCAACCTCTTCTCACGCTCTTTTGCCTTAATTATAATCGCTGTTTCCGCTTGTTGTTTACTCAACGTCTCCATTTCTTCTTCCATCACCGATTTCTCTTCTTTCTGCTTCTTTTGATGTTCCAACATTGAAGTATCCGAATCTTTAACCGAATAAAACATAGGACCCAATTCCGCCAACCACTGCGGTTCAACTGAAGTCGCACACTGCATATATTCTTTCGTGGTTAATATCAGCTCGTGGTAGACCACGTAATCGGGTGTGTAACCTAAACCATACAGAGCGGAACTCGGGTGCAGATGACATGGCATCCCATTTTTACAATTTTTATATTCACCGATGCCTTTGAGTGTTGCAGCGTTATGGAAGTAAGCTGAACAAATGGCTTTTCTTACAATGTCCCAATCGCGCCCACATGACGTGAGCGAGATTTTGAGCATTTTTAATATGTCTAGTAATTGAGATCTCACTTCTCGAGCCTTTCGTAGTCCTTTCACTTGTAGAAAATGATCGTTACACCAATCTCCACGGTATTGGTTCGCTTTCCATTGTTTGTAGACGTTAAGTAACGTTAAGTGATCGGATTCGGGCACAAAAAACTTTTCTCGGGCAGCATCACTTTCTTCTGCCCGGTCCATGGGTCGAAAGAATACAGACGGGACCGAAAGCATAGATACAACCGTAAGAACTTCATTCAAACATTCCAATTGTTCTCCCATTAAACGCATCTTGGCTAACGGTGGGCCCAACGGGAACTCAACCATTTTCCACCCGAGGTCCGTTAAGCCCCCGACGTTGTTCAACGCACCCAAAAACCATAACTGGTACAACGAGTTAAGAATATTATCTTGTGGAGGTGGGTCCATGAAGTCGAAATCCAACAAGTTTTCAATTTTAAGGGACTTGAGCAACAAAACAATGTTACCAAGGTTAGTCCTTTGAATTTCAGGAACGGATTGAGGAAGCATTTCGTTTTGGTACACGCTATCCGTGAAAAGACGGTAACATGTTCCCGGTCCGGTTCGACCCGCCCGCTGATCAGCAGCTGCCCGGCTGACCGGGAACACCTGGAGAGCGTCCATACCCATACGCGGATTATACACCTTCATTTTACCATACCCTGTGTCAATCACATAGTATATTCCATCTACAGTTAATGATGTTTCAGCAATGTTTGTAGCCACAATGCATTTGCGGGCCCCGTCTTCGGCTTTCTGGAAGATTTTAGCTTGCAAGTCGGCTGGTAGTTGGGAGTAAATCGGGAGGATCAACATGTTGGAAACTGTTTGTTTGTGGAAGCGATTAACTGTTCCATACGTTCGGCTAAGGCGTAACAGGTGGCTTCGATTTCGTCTTGACCGGTCATGAAGATGAGTATGTCACCGGGACCACTCGTGATGTGAATCGTCATTGCTTGTTTAACAGCAGCTTCGACATAATCTTCACATGGTGTTTTGCTGTACAAGATTTGTACAGGAAATGTTCTCCCAGGAATGTGAAAAATCGGGACACTGTAACAATGTAGATTGATCATTATTATTTATAAAACTGCTATTCATTAATAATAATTATTATTAATTTAATTAATTATAATTATATTATATTACTGATGAAATTACCTTCCAAAGAAGTTGGAAAATTTCTGTGCATTTAGCGTGGCGGAAGTGACTATGAGTTTGAAATCTCGCCCCCTGGCGACAACTTTTTTAAGATTCCCGAATAGTACGTCTGTGCTTAAGGATCTTTCATGGGCTTCATCCATCACAATAACACTGCAATATTATGATAATAAAAATAATAACAATCAATAATAATCTCAAAAACTTAAGTATGGATACTGGTCTAATATGATTACCGATATTTGTCAAGATCTGCATCTTTCAACGTTTCACGTAGAAGCACACCATCTGTCATGTACTGTAACAAACAAACAAACAAACAAACAAACATACAAAACGCATGAGTATAGTATATTAAGAATTGTATGGTGTCACCCTATCTTAGCATTTTAAATCAACTGACCTTTATAACAGTATTGGGCCCGGTAACGTCCTCGAAACGAATAGCATAGCCAACCAAATCACCAAGTTCAGTTTCCATTTCTTCACTAACTCTTTTGGCGACACTCATTGCTGCAACACGTCTTGGTTGAGTGCAACCAACTATGCCATTTGTTGTATAACCATCTTCATGTAAATACTACAGAAAAAGAAAAAAAAAAAAAAAATACAATTGTTACAGATCAAATAAGATACAACATTGTTGATACAATGCGGTAAAATAATGTGGTCGGATATTACCTGAGTCAATTGTGTTGTCTTTCCGGAACCAGTTTCACCTACAACAACCACTACTTGATTCTCTCTAACCACCTATTCCACAAAACAATCAAAACATATACTATAAGATTGCATTTAAATGTTTAGACATAATTACTGAGATAGTCCCTGTGGTTAGTATCAAATTGCTGATTTAGTCCTTAGGGTATTTTTTTGACGTGGCTAGTCCTCGAAGTTTGCAAAACTAACTCAGATAGTCCCACACACTGACGGTCGTTAAAAAAATTCGTTAAATCACACAATGTGTTGGACATTTGAGGATATTTTTGTCTTTTACATTTTTCTCCTCTTTCATCTTGAACTTCTATCACTATCATCATCTTCTTCAGACATCATTCAAATTACAACACCCTATAGAAATTAAGAGTAAAAAGATCAGATTCAAGTAAGGCTAAATTCATAGATCCTAAGTTTATCTATATCCACACTTTGTTTTCTACAAACATTGAAAACTCTTAAGACCCTTTTGCTTCTTTCCTTCTTCTTCCAGCGTACAGTACATTGATTTTGATTTTTATTTCAGATCCATTATTGTTCTTATTAATAATTAATACACTTAAAAAAGTGAATAAGATAGACTGATTTCGGGTCTGAACACGATTTCATTCGTGTTTATTGGGTACTGATTTTAATCTAGGGTTTCATTATTAATGTGCAATGAAACTTTGATGAAGAGATGATTTGGGTTTCAAAGGACGTGTGATGGAACTCAAAATTTAGGAAAACATACCTTAAAAGACGGACTTTCCCTCACATGCCCCGCACATGACCGAATTTAATGACAATATTTAACGAACGTTAGTTCGAAGGACTATCTCAGTAAGATTTGCAAACCACGAGGAATATCCATGTCAAAAACACCTAAGGACTAAACTAGCAATTTTATACAAACCACATGGACTATCTCGGTAATTATATCCAATTCTATGACGTATATAAATTTCTTCAACTAGATACCAGTAATTCTTTAAACTAAGAATGATTTATGGCTCTATATGGTTATATATGACTGAACACAAAAAACAATACCTGCAATAATTCATCCCGTTCTAAAACATGAAATACACTTTAACTGTTATGGTTAAGGTGATTCTTGGTATTTGTTTTCTAGTGGGTATCATGAAGCTGTGGATAGGGACGCAACGAAACAGATGATGAATTTAGCGGGTCAGGAGATGATATTGGAGGTGACTTTGGCGGCGCTTATTTATGTCCAGTATTACATTCGTTTAAAGAATTCGAGGAACTTGAGCTCGGGCTTGAAATCGCATTTCGTCTACCACCCACTAAACCCAATTTTCATTTCCCTTCAACTCTATTGAACCTATTTCAGCTCGACAAGGCAATCCACCTATATGCAACTTTTACGTCATAAATTGATCCATATGTACCTTCCACGTCATATATCAACCTATATACACCTTTCACGTCATATATCAACCCATATGTATCTTTCACGTTTTCAACGAGCTCTGGCAAAGTATAAGATATGTAGCAAGGCAAAGCAATTGATCCATATGCTCTTAACATTTATTTTTGAAAATTATATTTAGTAGGAATGTAAATTTAGTATTCTTGTGAACAGGGTAGATGTAACTTAGTTAATTGTTTGTTAAATGCTAGCTTAATTTTTTTTTTTTTTTTTTTTTTTTTTTTTTTTTTTTTAAACTATATTTACTAGTAGCTAAGACTGATATGGTGGTTACTAGTTTAGTGACCCGTGAATTCACGGGTTTGACGAAGAAATTTACGTTAAAATATTACGATCGTGATTATGTTTTAAAGTAAATATCTATGTATAGCAATAGAAAATTAAAAATTCATAAAACACACGAAGTACCATAAATATCGAATATGATTGATGAATATGAACAATCATAATTTCAACTAAAGACATCGATCTTGAGAAGTCAGAAAATTAGGTGGCAATGTAAACAATGCTATCTCCAATTTTACATTATCCACACCCCCAACTCAAAAAATTAGGTGGCAATGTAAACAATACTATCTCCAATTTTTCATTATAAACACTCCTTCATCAAGCACTGCATATATCTGGGCTAATATTTTCATAAAGATAACAATTTTTTAAAACCAATAAACATAATCATTCATTATAATTACATTTTAATAGTTACAATACGACTAAAATAATAAATAACTCACAAACCAAGCTCCCCATGTAATGAAACCCATTAAGATTGAAAAATACCCATTTCAGAGAATTGGAAAAAGATTAAGAATTTATAATACCAGTGGGTTCATCAGCAATTCAGGGGTTTGGAACACCAGAGCTGATGAGTTTCTTATTAAAGCCAGTAGAACTATAAACACATTCTTGACCAACACTCGGAGGTGAAGCTGATTCGATTACTTCGGAATTATTAAACCAAAATAATGTAATCGTAATAAATGGGTCAATATTATCACATGTAACTAAAGCATGCAGGCATTATTAATGATTAAAAGGATATTTGTTTGTTATGAAGATGTAATTCGGACCTTAGATCATACGTTGTATCTAGATTAATGGCGGAAACACTAATTAGAATGAGTCGAATACGTATTAGACTAACGGGATCAAATTAACCAATGAATAATTGATAGAATTGATGCCTAAGACTGTGTATTCGGTTGGTAAGGGTTTTGGGACGATTAGCAGCAAGTAATACGACGGCCTAAGGGTTTATGGTGTGTAACCTAACACAAAACCACGAAACCCGTATTTATACTAAATACAGTGACCATCGGCCGGTGGTCGGGGACCTTCGGCCGATGGTGACAGTCCCTCGACCGATGGTCCCTACCATCGGTCGATGGTCTTGAGCAGCCAACCGACTGCTTGACCTATTCACGACATTATACTAAGCATCATAAACACAAAGTATAAATGTCCACGTACATATATGACTGAAATATCAAGTACATAACAAATAGAACAATAAACGTAATAGAACTCGGGATTTATGCACCAACAAACTCCCCCTAAGACCTAGTTCTATTCCATAAGTCTTCAGTCATCATACGGATCGATCACCATGTTGTTCAAGTAGCACAGCTTAGCCACTTTAACATACTGTTCAGCCTGTACCCTGTTTTCACGACGATAAAGCATACGGTTATAGTACAAAGTAAAAATATCAGCTTCGGTACAGTTCCTTAACCAGATCGGATCCAACACACGAATACAATCGATATCATCTTCCTTCAGCTTATCTAAAACAATCACAGCTTCCTCAGAATATCCCAGACCCTCCCGATTAGAATGATTAAAAGTCTGAGTCACATACGACATCCTCTGCCAGTTATCTATTCTAGCTTTCTCAGACTCATATTTTAACTTAAAAGAATCCTTTTCAGCCTTAAGAGTCTCTATTTGCCCCAAATACATTGTGATCACCTTTTCATCATCTCTAATCGTTGATTTCATGTGACCTATTTGGTTTTCTAGAGACTTAATCACCTCAACATATTCTTTCTGTTTGTTAAGGTAGAAAAGGGCATCTTCATAGTTCTTCTTGTTGGTCTGATTTTCTAAGCTTAGGTTCTTAAGGTCAGTCCTAAGTTTATGGCAGGTCTCACAAGTAACAGGTATTTCACTTAGCTTAGAAATAACGCACTCAAGTCTTTCAATTTCCTGTTCATAACCAAAACAATAAGCACATTTAGAAATTGAATCAGTACATACCTTATCGTTACTGGAAGTATTAGCCATAAAAGCATAGTTATTCCTTCCATCCTGTGATTCTGCATCTGACTCTGATTCGTACTCCGAACTTGTGCTGTCCGAATAATCAGCTTCATAACCTTCCTTACCCTCACTATTATCTGAACTAACTTGACTTTGAACCGTCACAACTTTCTTATCACCACTCACAAAATCACGGTTGAGCAAATGACCCAACTCTTCTCTGAACCAAGTACCCTCATGACAACTTTTACCTTCTTCTTCATCGGATGGATCAGTAGTAAACTCAATGTCTGACAAATCCTTGGCTTTCCGGAACTTATCATACAGCTGTTCCTTAACCCTCTTTCTGAAACACCATTTCATAAGCTCCTCAGCTCTCTTTAACCTTGCATCACACTTGCACACGTAGCATGTGCAGTTTGGATTATCTTTACCCTTACAACCTGCTCTTCTTCGAACTACTCTTTCTTCTTCAATTTCAGCCGGACTCTTTCCCACAAATACAACATTAGCTTTCTGAGCATCAACTGGAATAGACCAGTCACAAACTTCATCAGGATATATTGTGGAACCAGTTAAGGCTTTAGGTTGAGCAGAACCAGATGATTCCTTCTCAACAATGACGTGTTGGGGAGTCACTGAGATGGTTGTACTAAGAAAAGGATCATGATAACCAGCCTTTGGTGGTCTAGTACAAGTCTTCTTGAAGTGACCAAGTTCATCACAGTTATAACATCTAACCTTCGCCATGTCAAAACCAAACTTAGAATCCCTGTTTAAACTCAAAGATCGTTGACCAGTTCTCTTTAAATACTTCCTTGCACGCCTAACAATGCTACCCATACAGTACAGAATGTCCATCCTCTCTAGCTCATCTTCATCGATCTGATCATAATCTTCATTCTCGAGATGATTGTTAAGAACCTGTCCACTAATCATATCGTTGTAAGAGTTAACAACGATAGCAGCTAAAGCCATGTCCTCCTGAATGGACTCAATAGATCTTTTCCTGATATTGTCAGTTTGAAACATAGGACTCTGAGTCTGAGTCTGAGGTGGAATCTGAGTCTGCTGAGTCGGAACGTCCTCAATCATCTTAATTGTAGAGTTCTGTATTTTGGCATTAAAGTAACCAGATTGTGACTTTGGTGCAGATATCTGATTTGCATTTGCTGTGATGTACGCTGTCTGCAATGGAGCATGACCAGAAGAAGAAGCACTAGATGTGACATTGGCTGCTACAGTACCAAGCCTTTTCCTTTTGGCCTCAACCTGAATATCCTTCTCCATTAACTTTGAAGTAAATGCAGTCAATGTCAAAGGACGTGCAGAAGCAACATATAGGTTTTGGATCTTCTCTACTTCATAATCCCACTTCTCAGGAAGACCAAGTGCCAACACTTTTATTGCCTTATCATCTTTTACCTCAATCCCATAATCCGTCATCTCGGCAACCAATAACCTGTACCTTTCTAAGGCCTGGCTCAAAGTTTCTGTTGGAAGGGCTGCAAACACCTTCCACTCATCCTTCAACACTTTACCTTTAGTTGCTTTATAAGTAGCAGTACCCTCAGTTGCGGACACAATAGCCTGCCAAAGAGTATAGCACGTCTTATAACGGTTCTTAAACTGACCGAAGATTTCCTTAGACAAGGCTTGCGTTAACTGAGCATAACACCGACACTCAAGATTATACCCTTCGCGTTCTGCGGGATCAAAATCATGAGTTTCTTTAGGTTCACCGTCAGCCCCTGATGGCCAAACAAAAGGAGTCTCAATACACTCCCAAAGTCGAGAATCTTGTCCATTAAGGTAAATCACAAACCTAACTTTCCATTCTAAAAAGTCTTTTAAGTTTTCAAGCCTCGGAACTTTATTGTTAGATCCTGATTCACTTTCGCTTAATAATAGTCTTTGAATTCCGGGTGCAATAACAAGTGCACTGTATTCGTTTGTTAATTTCTCGTTTGTATCAGACATCATTAACTGATTAAGTGATTAATTATGGATTAATTAAATTATTCTGGATTAAAAGAGGATCGGCCGATGGACTGAGACGATCGGTCGGAGGACTGAGACAATCGGTCGATGGTCTAAGGACGAACGGTCGATGGTCTAGACAAACGGTTCAAGGTTATCACAAACTGTCCTCCGGTTCAACTTAAGACGGTCGGTCGAGTGTGAGTGACTATCGGTCGAAGGTCAAGACACTCGGTCGATGGTCAATGACGACCGGCCGAGGGTAGTTCTTACGTATCTGGGCAGAAAAAACTAAGGTTTTTGGCCAAAACTCAAATTTTGATTGATTCTAACGTTCTGGACTCAAACAAAACCGATGAAAACTTCACAAAAACACCTTTGAACAAAAAAACACTCGAAAACACTGGATTTAAACGTAAAAGTTCCAACCTTTTAATTGAAACCCGTTTTGACACAAACCCTAATCACAAAAATCAAAAATTCGACTCAAATAACGTATGGATCAGCAACACAACGCTCTGATACCACTTTGAAGATGTAATTCGGACCTTAGATCATACGTTGTATCTAGATTAATGGCGGAAACACTAATTAGAATGAGTCGAATACGTATTAGACTAACGGGATCAAATTAACCAATGAATAATTGATAGAATTGATGCCTAAGACTGTGTATTCGGTTGGTAAGGGTTTTGGGACGATTAGCAGCAAGTAATACGACGGCCTAAGGGTTTATGGTGTGTAACCTAACACAAAACCACGAAACCCGTATTTATACTAAATACAGTGACCATCGGCCGGTGGTCGGGGACCTTCGGCCGATGGTGACAGTCCCTCGACCGATGGTCCCTACCATCGGTCGATGGTCTTGAGCAGCCAACCGACTGCTTGACCTATTCACGACATTATACTAAGCATCATAAACACAAAGTATAAATGTCCACGTACATATATGACTGAAATATCAAGTACATAACAAATAGAACAATAAACGTAATAGAACTCGGGATTTATGCACCAACATGTTAATATATCAAACCTCATAAGAAAGAACACGAGGGTGCCATTTAGACACCACATTAGCACCATGTCGGCAAATAGAGTGATCATATTAGCCAATGATCATAAATAGGTCATTTGAATTGTTACTGACCATATATGTAAAAAAGGATTATGCGTAATATAAGGTATCATGAAGCTACATTTTAGAAAGGAGAATAAAAAACAATTTAAAGACTCAATAAAATTATAACAAAGACCTCTTGAAATGAACTTAACTATATTACACAAAAAATATAAAAACTATATAAAGGTTACCATCATTCTGAATAAGAAAGTGTACGCACATGCCTCTTAAACGACTGTCATATCTTTTACTTGTTTTAAAACTGATGTTATCATCATCTTGACATCTTCTATCGTCAAAGGTGCATTACACCTTAGTAATGCTATACCAAAAAAAAAAAAAAAAAAAAAAAAAAAAAAAAACCCACTTGAATGTAACATAGGTAACTTCTTCATCATCCAATTCAATCATGATTTATAGTTATATATCCACAACCCTACACTGTTATTTTTATATATTTAATCCTTCTTAGAACTCTAAGAAGTGAGAAACATAGTGGGAACCATTCCTACAATAAAAAATCAAGCAACTTCATATATGCTATCATTCGTATATTAAGATGATAAAACATAACTACATAAGAATTCCTTTTTTACTTGCACAAAGGCAGCTAAACATGCCAAGTCATGGTTAACAAAATTTGTACCTCATCAATTAAGTTCTATGAGACATTTCATCAAACACATTTCATGCAATTTGATTTCATTTCTCATCTAAACCTGCATTAATTCAAATATAAAAAAACATGAAGTTTGATATAAGAATAGTTTAATCTAACAGATTGAATAGCCAAGTTAAAACAATTTCAAATCAATGATCGAAGGGGATACATGACGAGTTGAAACTTACCCAAAGTTCACTTCACCAAGATTGTCTCCAAAGTCCAAACTCTAACATTTTCATCCATATAAAAACAGAGAAAATTATACATGACAGTTGTTAATTGAAGTAAACATTAAACATATGTAATATTTAAAAAATGAAATGGAAAGACGAAGGGAAAGATGAAAAGACCTGTTATAGAAATGAAGTTGAAAAAATTGTAATAAAAAATGAAATGACTTCTTTTGAAGCAGTTTTTTCAAATTGTCAGACAAAGCTTATTGTGTACACTTGCTTCAACTGATCAACATTAATTGCTTTAAAGTTAAAGGCAAGTTTTTCTATTTATATATGTTAATATTAATTATTAATATTAATATTAATTACATCAGCAAAGTAAATATTACAACTCTTGAAAGCACATTTTACAACCATTGAAAGCACATGATTACCTCACTCAAAACTCCCTTTTCTTAGATAAGATAGATAGATAGATTCTTGATGGTAGCTGTTCTAGCAGCGACTACAAATGGTTTCGTAAATTTTCTTTGAACTCGGGTTTTTGTTCATTCAGAGATGGTTACCTTTGTTTTATGTTATTTTGCCTTTTGAAGGTCATGACATTCCTACAGCTTAATATGTCAAAATTTGCTTTATTTTAGGTTCCTCAATGTTATTCATTTTTGTTTTTCTCGTATCCCTCTTAATCAAAACTTGTTGTGTATGTTACTTGAAATACCAAAAACGAGGGTGGATAGTATGTTAATTGCTATTTATATTATATATACTTTATTTTGACAAATAAAGATGTAGGGATATCTTGAATTTCAAAAGGCAAAATAACATAAAACAAAGGCAACCATCTCTGAATGAACAAAAGCCCGACTTCAAAGAAAATTTATGAAACCATTTGTAACTGTTGTTGGAACGTTACCCTCATGAATAACCACTATATCAAACTTACATACTTGTAAATATATTTTTCAAAAAAGATGGTTAAGGTAGCAAACATTTAACTAAGCCACATCTACTATGTTCACGAAAATACTAAATTTACCTTTCTACTACATGTAATTTAAAAATCTATTGTTAAGGAACATATGGATTAATTGTTTTGCCTTGCTACGTCTCTTATACTTCGTCAGAGCTCGTTGAAGACGTGAAAAATGTATATGGGTTGATATATGACGTGGAAGGTGGATATGAGTCATATATGACGTGGAAGGGTGCATATGGGTCCATATATTACGTGGAAGGTACATATTGGTCGACAATGACGTGAAATATGCATATGGATCAAAATATGACGTAAAAGGTGCATATGGGTCGAGTGCCTTGTCGAATTGAAATATGTTCAATAAAGTTCGAGAAAATGAAATTTAGGTTTGGTAGGTGGTTGGCGAATTGGGATTTCAAGTCCGAGCTCAAGTTCCTCAAATTCTTTGAACGAATGTAATACTGGATATAAATAGGGGCCGCTAAACTCATCATCAGTGTCCTTTTCGTCTTTTTTCACAGCTTCCTGAAACTCAGTAGAAAACAAATACCAAGAATCACCTTAACCTCAAAAGTTATAGCGTATTCCATGTTTTAGAACGGAATGATTAGAGGTGACAATGTCGATCAATTTAATATTTAATCGTTAAATTTGGGATTAATGTCTTTTTTCAAGATAACTTGACAACTTAGTTAACAAGGAAATCAATTTAACGGATCAAGAGTTGATTAATCGTAATCTTATCCGATAAAAAATGTATTTAAAAAAGATCCATTTAAAAACTTTTATTTTTTCTTAAACCTAAATTTTTAATGTCAATTTCCAGGATTACACCTCGAAAGGGTATTTTTGATGGATAAAACTTACCTCGAGAGGGTATTTATTGCAAGCATATTCGAACCAGCATACACATCATTTTTGAAAGATCACCATGAAAAACATTAAACATATAAGAAATTGAACAAAATGCAACATTGTTTGTGCTCAAAAGTCTCATAAGAATATCTGGGAAATAATCAAACTAGCAATCATTCGAGTGTGAATGTGGGGCCAAAATTCAGCTGCACTCTCATACTTCTGGCTATATACGGTTATTATGCGAATTAGCAGAAAACATAATTAATGTTATATATCTCATAAAAAACTAATTCTTGTAATTTCAATAAGTTACAACACTCAGATAATGAATAATCCGTTCCAAAATGCACGAATGATCTGGTGACGATATACAAAATAACCGAACTTTAAAAAGACAGTATGAGAGGTATGTCTAATGGAGTGACTTTAGCATAAATAGCACCAAAAAGGAAGTACAATAGAAATGAAAGAATAACTTGGGGAAATTTATGCCTTGAGGATCCTCTGTTTTTAGTTTGTTATGAAGCTTTCTTGGAATGATAGGGTAACTTTTGCTATCTGATTGTTGCTTGCAAGGCTAGGTGTGGTGATCTTAGATGTCACGTCAAGGTACTTGAATAAGCTCTTTGTAATGTTGAAGTTGCTGTTGTAGTTTATGTGATGATATAGAATGTTTTCTCTTTTACTTTGTCTGATTTATATAGATATCTTAACATTTGCGAATACTAGAGAAAGATACCATGCTCTCATGAAGATGCCTTTAATTATGGCTAAGAGGTACCTAGAAGATGTTTTGGTCCATAAGCAGGCTATTCCCTTTACTCGATTTCAAAGATCACTTGTAATACTTTGTTGGGTACTTAAGGAATTGTAATGTTTGAATTAATAACTTTGTAGGGAAAAGGTTTGGATGCTGACACACTTTTCATACCTCACTATCAAGTAAACCAAGCACAGAAGCAAAGACTTGGGACAAATGCCCATGGGAGAATAAACCGTAAGTTTGCTTGCTATAATTTACAGTTACATGTATGTATACATATTACATAAATTGACCTGACTTTGTCCGAAAAGGAGGAACCAGTGAAAATGGAGGTAAATCAAAATTACACAAGTGTGCTAGATCATTCCATTCCTTTCTTTTTAGTTTGATGAAAGTCATCGCTATTTATAAAATCGTTCCGCAAAAAACTTGTCAAAGAATATGTAAATTGCATGGGACATTTCTTTGAACGTACGGAAACTAATAGTTCTCTCAAGAATGAGAGCAGCGGTTGCTAAAGAAGTGATTTTTAGTATGGGTTAATTTTTTAGTGAACTGCAAACGCATATATGGCTTACTTTTACCCGTTTGCTCTTCTTCCCGTATCCCTTGTTTACTGATGCAGGTACGAGAACAACAACTAGTATTGGGCTTGGATTATTTGAGGATGTTGGAGATTAATGGCAGCCCAATACAAGCTCCTAATGGGCCGATGGTCAAGGCAACATGAAGGAGATTTATTTTACGTGTTTTAGTTGAATAATAAGGAATTGTATTCCAAGTCAAAGTCCTAGTTTGTTACCTTATTTTTCTCTTGTTTAGTTTTATCTCCTTATATTTTGTTCATTATATAAGGAGGGGGGGTCTGTATCTTGTTTTCTTTTTAGTTTTTGTTTTGAGAAAAGCGTGGTTAATAAATAAACCGAGAGGGTTTTGTGCACTTGTGTTATATAGTGTAATTTGTGCACTTGAGTTATATAGTGCAGGTCACAGCCATCGATCCTTACATCAAGTGGTATTCAGAGCTTTGGAAATGGCTGAACAACAATCTCGTGGTGGTCAGGAAGGAGGTAGTCGTTACCGAACTGTCCGAATCAGTGAACCTGATCCATATGTCGAAATCGAACACCTTCAAAGGCGGATCGCGAAACTTGAATTTAATCAGGAGCGGACTGACTCAGAACGATCATCTAATCGATCTGATTATGACAATCCATTTGGACGACCAGACCGTGGATTTCGCAGAGATTATGACGCCGATCCCTTGCGTCGTATAGGGATGAAGGTTGACATACCTGAATTCACCGGCGCGGTTCATCCCGATGAATTCCTAGACTGGCTAAGTACAGTCGAACGCGTGTTTGACCCAAAGGATATTCCTGATAACTTGAAGGTCAAGCTAGTTGCTCTTAAGCTTCGTAAACACGCATCACTGTGGTGGGACCACGTTAAGAAACAACGAGCGCTTGACCGCAAGTCCAAAGTCGCAACATGGGAGAAGATGAAGAAGTTGATGCGGGACAAGTTTCTACCTGAAAACCATCGACAAGATGCTTTTGTCGAGTATCATAATTTACAGCAGCACACTATGACCGTTGAAGAAGTCGCTTACGAGTTTGATAAATTACGTATGCGTTGTGGTATACAAGAAGAAGAAGAACAGGTTATTGCTCGCTTCTTGGGTCTCAAACCCGAGATCGCAGATGTGGTATGTTTACAGCCTTTCTGGACATATACAGATGTATATCGGCTTGCGTTAAAGGTAGAAAAACAATTAAATAGAGGGAAGGCAAAACAACCCTTCGTACGTAGCCCAGTGACCCCAAAAACGCTTTCTACATCTGATGATAAAGAGAAAGGTGAGGTCCAACCTAAAACTACGCAACAACAGAAAGGTCCCAAGTGTTTTAAGTGCCTTGGTTTCGGACATTATGCTCGCGAATGCCCAAACAAGCGTGTAATTACAGCATTGGATGAAGAAGACGAACTCCGTAATGACGCTGACTGCGCGCAAGATCAAGATACACCAACGGGTTTCCCTGCTCAGGAAGAAATAGTATATCCTGACCAAGGGGCATCCCTCCTCATCCATCGATCACTTGTGGGTAATCCAGTAGAAGACTCAGTGTGGTTGCCACCAACAGATGGTCCTCGTGATGGTATGGAACACGCTGAAAACACTACAGCCTTACAAAAGCAGGTTCAAGACCGCACTAATAATCAGATGATTGTTAATAAGCACCGGTCCGACACGCGTAAGAAGAGAGTCGTATTCAAAGAGGGCGATCTCGTTTGGGTTCATATGGGAAAAGAAAGGTTTCCTGGGGGACGGTGTGGCAAGCTTCATCCACGTGCGGAAGGCCCGTTTCGAGTTCTACAAAGGATTGATGATCATGCCTACAAAATTAAGCTCTCTGGACATTATAACATTTCGGCAACTTTTAATGTAGCCGACCTCTCCCCTTATGTTCAAGATGCTGATGACGGTTTGGACTCGAGGTCGAGTCTTTCCGACGGGGGAGGAGATGATGCAGGTACGAGAACAACAACTAGTATTGGGCTTGGATTATTTGAGGATGTTGGAGATTAATGGCAGCCCAATACAAGCTCCTAATGGGCCGATGGTCAAGGCAACATGAAGGAGATTTATTTTACGTGTTTTAGTTGAATAATAAGGAATTGTATTCCAAGTCAAAGTCCTAGTTTGTTACCTTATTTTTCTCTTGTTTAGTTTTATCTCCTTATATTTTGGTCATTATATAAGGAGGGGGGTCTGTATCTTGTTTTCTTTTTAGTTTTTGTTTTGAGAAAAGCGTGCTTAATAAATAAACCGAGAGGGTTTTGTGCACTTGTGTTATATAGTGTAATTTGTGCACTTGAGTTATATAGTGCAGGTCACAGCCATCGATCCTTACATCATTTACGTTTATGTTTAAAATCTATTATTCAATTGTTTGACTTGTCAAATTTTGGTCTATGCATTTTGATATTGTATGATCAGCCGATGAACAGTCAGTAGGTAGCTGAAGTTGGGGTTGGTGTGGAGGTCTTCAGGGACGAGAATGGGCGGCTTAGCAAATAGCAACGTTGCGTTGAGGGGAGAGGAATTTAGAAGACTAGAAGTGAAGCATTTGAGATAAGTATGTTTTTTTTGCCTTCAAATTAAAGGTGAAGCTTGATATGAACGGAATCAATTTCCCCTCGCTTTGGTTCGTTAAAAGGCCAACATGATACCAAAGATTTGACACAAAATTCTTCAAGAGAATTGAGAGGAAGAGGCTATCCTCCTTTTATGTTAGCCTAATTATCAGTTATAATAATAGATATGTTTACATTCCTAGTCTTTATCTTATATGTCAATTGAAGTGTTTAGTCTCTTGATTACTACTCATATAAATTCAACTAGTTTAGCATAAAATCTAGATATTAATCATTTGATTAACAAACAATTAAGAAAGTTTAGAGGCAAGACTTTAATTTCTCTAATAACTTTGTTCTCTTGATCCTAAATAGATCTAGATCACACAGTACATTTAGACCTTAGTGGATGTTCATGCACTAAAGGACGCCAGAGTTATTGTTTAATTTACCACTTTCATAGTTTATAAATTTATATAAAAAGTAAAAAAAAATGAGCTTTATTTTTCCTGAACGGCTAATTTTATTAAAATACTAGCAAGAGCTAGTAAATATACAAAGATTTACAATGAGCTTTGTAGATTCTATAAAAATGAGCTTTAGAGATAAAAAACAAAAACAAAAAAAGTAAAAATAAAGTATACACCAATTCTGCAAAATTAATTCTGCAAAAGTGTAAAAATTGAACAAAATCTACATCATCAAAGTACAAATTGAAGTAGACAAAAAATTAGTACTTGACTTGGCATATCTTTTTGTTTTTAATTGTCCAATCATCATCATCAATCAATATCAATATTCAATATAAATCATCAATATAACATGAAAATCTCACAAACCTAGTCTTTTAGGCCTTAAGTATGTTGATGAACCTAGCTTTAATCCAGGCATAGATATTGCTTGTTGCTGTTTCAACCTCTTCTCACGCTCTTTTGCCTTAATTATAATCGCTGTTTCCGCTTGTTGTTTACTCAACGTCTCCATTTCTTCTTCCATCACCGATTTCTCTTCTTTCTGCTTCTTTTTATGTTCCAACATTGAAGTATCCGAATCTTTAACCGAATAAAACATAGGACCCAATTCCGCCAACCACTGCGGTTCAACTGAAGTCACACACTGCATATATTCTTTTGTGGTTAATATCAGCTCATGGTAGACCACGTAATTGGGTGTGTAACCTAAACCATACAGAGCGGAACTCGGGTGCAGATGACATGGCATCCCATTTCTACAATTTTTATATTCACCGACGCCTTTGAGACTTGCAGCGTTATGGAAGTAAGCTGAGCAAATAGCTTTTCTTACAATGTCCCAATCGGGCCCACATGATGTAAGCGGGATTTTGAGTGTTTTTAATATGTCTAACAATTGAGATCTAACTTCTCGAGCCTTCTTTAGTCCTTTCACTTGTAGATAATGATCGTTACACCAATCTCCCCGGTATTGGTTCGCTTTCCATTGTTGGTAGACGTTAAGTAACGTTAAATGATCAGATTCGGGTACAAAAAACTTTTCTCGGGCAGCATCACTTTCTTCTGCCCGGTCCTTGGGTCTAAAGAATACAGACGGGACCGAAAGCATAGATACAATTGTTAAAACTTCATTCAAACATTCTAATTGTTCTCCCATTAAAAGCATTTTAGCTAACGGTGGGTCTAACGGGAACTCAACCATTTTCCACCCGAGATCCGTTAAGCCCCCGGCGTTGTTCAACGCACCCAAAACCCATAACTGGTACAACGAGTTAAGAATATTATCTTGTGGAGGTGGGTCCATGAAGTCGAAATCCAACAAGTTTTCGATTTTAAGAGACTTTAGCAACAATACAATGTTACCAAGGTTAGTCCTTTGAATTTCGGGAACGGGTTGAGGAAGTATTTCGTTTTGGTACGCGCTCTCCGTGAAAAGACGGTAACATGTTCCGGGTCCGGTTCGACCCGCCCGACCCGCCCGCTGATCGGCGGCTGCCCGGCTTACCGGGAACACCTGGAGAGCATCCATACCCATACGAGGATTATACACCTTCATTTTACCATACCCTGTATCAATCACATAATATATTCCATCAACAGTTAATGATGTTTCAGCTATGTTTGTAGCTACAATGCACTTGCGGGCCCCATCTTCGGGTTTTTGGAAGATTTTAGCTTGCAAGTCGGATGGAAGTTGGGAGTAAATCGGGAGGATCAACATGTTGGAAACTGTTTGTTTTGTGGAAGTGATTAACTGTTCCATACGTTCGGCTAAGGCGTAACAGGTGGCTTCGATTTCGTCTTGACCGGTCATGAAGATGAGTATATCACCGGGTCCACACGTGATGTGGATCGTCATTGCTTGTTTCACAGCAGCTTCGACATAATCCTCACATGGTGTTTTGCTGTACAAGATTTGTACAGGAAATGTTCTACCAGGAATGTGAAAAATCGGGACACTGCAACAATGTGAATTGATCATTATTTATATAAAACTGCTATTCATTAATAATAATTATTATTAATTTAATTAATTATAATTATATTACTAATGAAATTACCTTCCAAAGAAGTTGGAAAATTTCTGTGCATTTAGCGTGGCGGAAGTGACTATGAGTTTGAAATCTCGCCGCCTGGCGACAACTTTTTTAAGAATCCCGAATAGTACGTCTGTGCTTAAGGATCTCTCATGGGCTTCATCCATCACAATAACACTGCAATATTATGAAAATAGTAAACATAAATAACAATCAATAATAATTTTAAAAACTTAAAGGATACCGTTACTACAAAATGTTTACCGATATTTGTCAAGATCTGCATCTTTCAACGTTTCACGTAGAAGCACACCATCTGTCATGTACTGTAACAAACAAACAAACATACAAAACGCATGAGTATAGTATATTAACAAGGGAAATTGATGAAAATACACTTTTTTTTCAAGGCTTCAAACAAAATACATTTTTTTTTAAAAAATTGCCTTTTTACACCATTCGGTAGACGGGATTTCTGTCTACCACCTTTATCTGTCGTCTACTACCATTTTTACAAAGTAGTAGACAGTAACAACAAGGTAGTAGACAGTGAGAACAAAGCAGTAGACAGCCAATTACAAGGTAGCTGACCGTCTACTGCCTTGTTGTTACTGTCTACTACCTTGTTGTTACTGTCTACTACCTTGTTGTAGGTGTCGACTGATATGTATTATTGGTGTCGACACCTACAACAAGGTAGTAGACAATAACAACAAGGCAGTAGACGGTCAGCTACCTTGTAATTGAATGTCTACTGCTTTGTTCTCACTGTCTACTACCTTGTTACTGTCTACTACTTTGTAAAAATGGTAGTAGACGACAGATAAAGGTGGTAGACAGAAATTCCGTCTACCGAATGGTGTAAAAAGACAATTTTTTTTAAAAAAGTGTATTTTGTTTGAAGCCTAAAAAAAAAGTGTATTTTGAACAATTTCCCTTAAAATATGGTGTCACTCTATCTTAGCATTTTAAATAAACTGACCTTTATAACAGTCTTGGGCCCAGTCACGTCCTCAAAACGAATAGCATAGCCAACCAAATCACCAAGCTCGGTTTCCATTTCTTCACTAACTCTTTTGGCGACACTCATTGCTGCCACACGTCTTGGTTGAGTGCAACCAACTATGCCATTTGTTGTATAACCATCTTCATGTAAATACTACATAAATATAAAAATATGATTGTTACAGATCAAATAAGATACAGTATCGTTGATACAATACGGTAAGATAATGTGGTCAAATAATTACCTGAGTCAACTGTGTTGTCTTTCCAGAACCAGTTTCACCTACAACCACCACCACTTGATTCTCTCTAACCACCTATTCCGCAAAACAATCAAAACATATATGAGGTTCCATTTTACTTTTAGACATAATTACTGAGATAGTCCCTGTGATTTGTATTAAATTGCTAATTTAGTCCTTTAGGATATTTTTGACGTGGCTAGTCCTCATTTTTTGAAAAACTTACTGAAATAGTCCCTCACTGACGATCGTTAAAAAAATTCGTTAAATCACATAATGTGCTAGCCATGTGAGGGTATTTTTGTCTATTACACTTTTCTCCTCTTTCATCTTGAACTTCTATCACTATCTTCATCTTCTTCAGACATCATTCAAATTACAACACCCTATAGAAATTAAGAGTAAAAAGGTCAGATTCAAGTAAGCCTAAATTCATAGATCCTAAGTTTATCTATATCCACACTTTGTTTTCTACAAACATTGAAAACGCTAAGACCCTTTTGCTTCTTTCCTTCTTCTTCACGCGTACAGTACATTGATTTTGATTTTTATTTTTCAAATCCATTTTTTAAGTGGCGATACTCTACATTTATTTCAGCTTTACGTTTATTGTTCTCATCAATAAACGTAAAGAATGTGAAAGATAGAATTATTTTCGGGTCTGAATATGATTTCACTTGTGTTATTGGGTATTGATTTTAATTTACGGTTTTATTATTGATGTGTAATGAAACTTTGATGAAGAGATGATGGGTTTCAAAGGAAGTGTGATGGAACTCAAAAATTGGGAAGAGATACCTTAAAAGACGTATTTACCCTCACATGCCCGCACATGACCGAATTTAATGACAATATTTAACGAACGTTAGTGCAAAGGACTATCTCAGTAAGATTTTCAAACCACGGGGACTATCCATGTAAAAAACTAAGGACTATACTAGCAATTTTATACAAACCACATGGACTATCTCAGTAATTATATCTAATTCTATGACGTATATAAATTTCTTCAACTAGATAACAGTAATTCTTTGAACTAAAAATGATTTATGGCTCTATGTTGTAATATATGACTGAACACAAAAAACCATACCTGCAATAACTCGTCCCGTACAGAAAAAATTGGGAGGTACTGCCTTTGTTGTGATAGCGATTTTGTTTTTGCAAAATCGCTTACAGCTTCACCCTTTTTAAAGTGTTGCGCAAACTTTGAATCTTCCTTGAAATCAACTTCGCCATCTTCACCAACTACAGCAGTATCAGCATCAATCTGATATATAAAAAGACCAAAATATTACACGGTAAACATGATTATTATAAACTAATATTAAATTAAATATCATGAAATTATAAATGTAACATAGTAAGTATTAACCTGCTCTGCTGACTTCTCAACACCAAGGATATTACCCAGTTTCGAACCAGCAAGTTCCCAAAAACGGTGACGTGATTTATTCATACTTTGTTTTTCATGAATTTCACGAACAAGGTTGGAACCTTTTCTTGAAATAATAGCCATATCAGACGTAGGATCTTTTAGAGGCAGTATAGGCTCTGCTTGCTTTGTAAACACAATCCTTCCATCTAAAAACGGTGGCTTTGTATCTAAAATTAATAAATAAACTATCAGCAACTGCCTCTCAATTCAAAATTATTGAAAAAAAGTGCTAAAAAGTCTGGATTAATACCATGAACAATAAGAGTAACCCTGTGTTCTTCCTCATCATCAAATTCCGTCTGCAAACCTGTACCTCTGACAGCACCAGATCTTAGAAGCTGTCGATCTTCCCATTGAGCATTATCGGCTGTAAGTTGAGATAACTTTTTGCTCTGAGAAAGTGTCATCCGGGTTCCATCTTTACAAACCTACAATATAACCCACAATATGCAACAGATTATTAGTCACCATATGCAAAAACATCTAATAAGATATATGAAAAAACATGTCTAGTTGCACACATTACACGTACCAGTCTTTTGGTTCCTTCTGCTTGTTTCTTCTGGACAGAAGCTTCATCCCCGAGATAAAATGAAGAGCTGTCACCATCGAACACATTGTTGCCTTCTTCTCGGTCATACCTTTATTATATATTTATACTAAAATTAAAAAGTAATTTCAACAATAAAATCTCAAAATATAGATTTCCAATACAGAACTGTTTATAATAGGAAGTTACCATGCACGGTCAGAGTTGTATTCCATCTCTAACCGCATACTCTCAGTTATCTCTGTTTTAACAAAATTTTCCATTTCATTATCTTCGTGCTGTAGTGAATCAACTACTGCAGACGGTGATCGTTGAGACCTTCCGCTACATGAAACTGAACCAGATGCCCTTATCGGAACTGGTGAAGGGCCCACACTGTCCCATGGTGATGCACCGTGCCCTGTAATGGTTCCAAAGTAATTAGTACAAACAACCAAGGGTAGTATATATAGATGGTGATTTTGGCTAACATACTAAATGCTTTTTTTTAACATGTACATCCATACCAGGGGTCCTCCTTGAGCTTTCATATCTGCTTCTTTTATTACTATAGTCTCGATCATCCCTATTAGTGCAATATCTTCTCGGCCCTCTGCTTTGACTTTTTGAGTCAACTCTGAAATCATTTATCCACCTATCATATTCTGTTGAATCATACCTCGAACTATGATTCTGGAAGCTTCTAGAACTTCTGGATGAAGGGGTAATATCCTAGATCACCCGAATAAATAATTAAAATTATAATTATCACATATAGGAAATCTAGCATAGCACCTACATTAAAAACTAATTATATTTGGTAAACAAACAACCTACATTCAAAATTCTTTACGACTAATGGATGATGAGTATCATTAGGTAGAGGATGTACGTAAACTGAGACACGCTTAATAGTATGCAACTCGTTAATGGTACATAATTTGTTGCAGATCGTTAATAGTATGTCAATTGGATTCTGTTTATAATAGATTGATTTAAAACTAACACTTATAATACAAATTCATTACATGAAATTTAAGGAGCGGTAATTTAATTATACACTAACCTCCATGATCTTTGTTCTAACTTCTTATGAAGCTACAGCAGCACCAATCAGTGGAAGAAACTATATATACAATCGATTTAAATGAGCACAGATTAATAAACACAATTACACAAATATATCAAATCAACACGTGAAATTCTGAAACTGAAACGGCTATAGGCTAATTTAACAGATTGGCGGAGTTAGGGTTCTATAGGGTGATTTTGGCATATAAGTTTACAGTTAGATTAATAAATACAGTTGGATGAACGATTGCAGGTAAATGGTTATCAGAATATAACCAAAACCCTAGAATTCAGAATAGCAAAATCTTCCACCGCCTGAATGAATGACACTATAAATAAATAAATGTGCGTTTGTCGCTATAGGTCGGTGATGAAATTAGGCTGATGGGAAAAGAAAAAAGAAACGGAAAATCCTTATATAGGTGGGTGGGTTGGTTAATAAACACTAGCCAATGTCCCAATGGGGCCAAATATTAGAGTGCTTCCAATGAAGAGCTCCTTTAATCCTTAGTCTTTAGTGTCACATCAGCGTCACGTAAATACTTCCTTCTTAGAATTAAATACTACTAACAATGACATACTTTCTTATAAAAATATGAACCCACTATATTAATTAAATATTGTGTGGCACAAATAATGGAACAAAATGTACAAGTCATGCTAACATTTTTTTCACCTTCATCCGTCCACAAATATGACAGAAGGACACGAGAGAAAGGGCGAGTCACCTGGGCAGAAGGGAAGACAAGGTACTACCATCAGGGTCCTTGTGAGCGGGCTTGTGGGTGGAGGGAAAGATCCTACCGTTGGAAGCGACCTTATAATTGTCCAAAACTAAGGGGTGTATTTGTGTTTTTAACTTTTTATTGGATTCCAAAATAATACCATGGGGTATAAATGAGTCCGAGTCCAGGCGAACTTGACTAACATCTTTCTTTTTATATTTCATCAAGCCTAATATTTTAAATTCGAGCTCAACTTGAGTTTCACTCATCAGTTACGTACTTCTTATTTTTCTTTATATATTTAGTTTGGTTGATTTTATAATTTTTATCTATATATAATAAAATTTACTATTATTCTTTTAAATATTATTGATAGTGTGAATAATTATAATATTATTATATTTTATATTATTAAAAATATAATATATTTTGATGGTATCATTCCCTTAAAGAAAAAATATAAAATAATAGCACATCAGTCATAACAGATTTTAGTCATAACTAGTAATAGGGGGCGCGCGTTGCCGCGCTTTTCTGCGAATGTTTGTGTAAAATGACGTACTTATTCATGTACGTCTCTACTGTTGTTGATGTCGATTGGCGAAGTGGCAGCAGCTGTCTAGCAGCTGCAGCATCCAAGTAGCAGCTCCAGTAGCAGCATGTGAAGTTTGCTAGTAGCAGCAGCAATCTTTCCTTTCTAACGGAAGCTACATCTGCATTTGAATGGAGGAGTATGAGATTTCTAAAATACAATTAAACAACAGTTAACTAATGAAAAAGTACTACCGAAAACAAAAACCTCAAACACAATAACAACTACATAATAAACATTCAGTAATTGTAATATCAGATTTCTAAAGTAAATGACAAATGCTTCCGACTACAAACAATATTTATATTAATAAAGTAATCGACTAAACAATTGGAAGCTTAACTATTGACGAAATAAACGTAGTTTGATATTCTGTAAAATTCAATAATGAACGTATCGAACTCCACCATAACTTTTTGAGCCATCCGGATTCAAGAATGTGGCTTCATCCTCACATCCAAGTCAGTAAAAGAAACCTAAAAACTAAAAAAGGTAGACATTACCAAGCCAATCAAGTTAAGTCAAAACTCAAATTCACAGACCAGATACAAGCCAAACCAACATTCAAGATTTCCATAAAAGAGCAATCGAAAAAAGAACCATATACTTGAAGTGATACGTACCTGGTCATCAATCATCAAGAGCAGTATAATATATAATAACGACTCAGTAAATGAGTCTAATACAAATACAATTTTAGCAGTTGCGGAGAAATATTAAATTTGACTAAATGTTAAAAGACTCCTAAATATATATATTTCATGTGTAAAAAAAAAAAGAGTACCAGGCTCCGATATATATTGAACCAAGCAAGGGAACACGTACCGCCATGGCTGCAACCTGCAGGTTGCCTCGCCAAGATGCGCACGCATTCTTTCTCGTTACCTGGCCAACTTCCGACGTATCAATCATCATAGCCTTTATTTTTAAAAAAAATTTAACTGCAGCCAGCATGACGCAAACCTTTCCGAAACGTCTGTTCACAAATAATCTACTATAGCTGCAACCTATATTCATAAATCGATTGTTTAATTGCATTCTATCTACAGGATCATTTATATAGCGAAACTCAACATGTTAAGTTATAAAAATAGAACTTACTTATCTTTCTGATCAGATCATTTAAGAGGGGCAAACCAAATCAAGAAGTTAATTCAATAGTATAAAAAGTCAACGATACAACCAAGTTCCCACATATTCATCATCACGACCTTTAATTTTTAAAAACTCGGTAGCTGCAAGTTGTATTAAACATTCATAACTTGTAAGATAAGAAATCAGGCTCAGATACGTACAAAGCCGAGCAAGGAAAGACGAACCGCCATGGCTGCAACCTGTAGGTTGCCTCGCCAAGATGCGGATGCATTCTTTTTTATTGCTCGCCGAGTTCCCGCGTGTTTATCATCACAGCCTTTCCTCTGTGTAACTTGGGAACTGCAAGTAATTCTCAAAGAGTGTACACTTTCAATACATTAATAGCGACTAAGCAACTGATAAATGAAATCATACATACGGTCAAAACAATCTGGTAGATGAGACAGTGAAATGGGGTCTCAAACCCCTATCAGTTTTAAATATGAGGCTTGAGCATGAGCCACAAATTGACCAAAATACCCAAAAAGGATAATGTAAAAAGACAACTCACTCCGAAGCAAACAGTAACTCAAGAGGGGTAGTAAGCAAATTTTGGAATTAGTATATTAGGATAATACGTTTAGGACTCGGGCATGTGCATAACTTAAGCAACAAATAATCGATCGCCATGGCTGCAACTTATGTTGCCCCGCCAAGTTACGAACTCGTTTATTATAATTTCTCAATTAAGCTGCCAAATGTTCATCATCATTGCCCATGTAGGTGTGTGACGACCCGAAAATTTCCGACCAAATTTAAACTTAACCTTTATATGTTTTCGACACGATAAGCAGAATTTGTAATGTTGAATCTCAAAAAGTTTGGAACTACATTCATGTAATCAATTACCCTTTGACCGTGTTCGACGATTCACGAACAATTATGAGTATATAGATATGTATATATAATATTAACTGAAAACATTAACAAAGTATTAGATATATGATACTTTACATGAACGTATTTGTTTCGATATATTTATCGACAGAATTAAGAGATAATATCAAATGATTGAATTATCAGATACATTATGATATGATTACGGGCCTATGTTATGAGGTCTACTGTGATTTAAGAAATCTATTCTTTTTGACAACATTTGGAAAATGGTAAAGTGATTTATAAATAAGAACAAATGTGTTAATTAACGGGAACTAGACAAGGGTTAGTGGAAATTCCTGTTTAATTTCCAAGGCATGTTTTATAATATTTTCCTCGTGACCTTGATAAGATAACTATGTTAACTTTCATTTTATTTAATATGAAAATAAGAACGTGGAGTGTAAATAACTTAGATGTTGGATATCGACAAGTTAAGTAACTCGACATTTTTCATTAAGATGATTTCATACGTTTATTTAACCTTTGGACTTTATCCCATGCTTCACCAACAGACTGTAATTTAAAAACTTGAAACCTATTATGAATATATATAATTCTACTTTTCTAAAATGTTTTGTGGTATAACGATTTCCATTATTTTAACCTTTTAACAAAATGATTCTTAAATATATTTAGTTTTGGAAAACAAAATTATCATATTTATTTGATTTAGTTTCAAAAGTACAAAAAACGTTTTCAGTTTAAAAAGAACTTTATTATTAAAACGTATATATCTTTTATAAATATCTAGAACCACTTTTGACAACTCATTACTTAACCAGTATGATAAAGATAACGATATTTATATTTTATTTTATTAAATATATATAACGATTTAAATTAATATTATATATATTTATACGCGTATTATACGTATATAGTTTTATACTTTTACTATACTTTAACTTTACCTTTACTTTACTTTTATTTTACTTTAACTTTAATAATTCACTTTAATAATTCATACTTTAATAATTCACTTTAATAATTCACTTTAATAATTCACTTTAATAATTCATATTTTAATAATTCATTTTAATAATTTACTTTAATAATTCATACTGTAATAATTCACTTTAATAATTCACTTTAATAATTCATACTTTAATAATTCACTTTAATAATTCACTTTAATAATTCATACTTTAATAATTCACTTTAATAATTCATACTTTAATAATTCAAAAATCTATTATAAATAGAATTCAATAGGTTTCATTATTTCATAGAAACTTGAAAATATATTTCTCTAAACTCTCTCAATCGAATTACATATATATATATATATATATATATATATATATATATATATATATATATATATATATATATATATATATATATATATATATATATATATATATGTATATATATATATATTTTTTGTATTATTTCAAGATATTATTAGTATACATAAAATACTACGACGGAGTTATACTCGGACGATTTCAAAATAAGTTTTCAAAAGGGATAGAGCTAAGGAAATTATGGGTTATAGCTATGGAGGTTATGGGTATTGATCGAGGGTATTGCTCGTGAGGTCAACCTAACGTTTATCATTTTCGTTGCGTCTACGTACTTTCCTGCAATATTGAATCACAATATTGATACGTTCGTGAATTCGAGATAAACCTTGCACTTGTTCAGTGCCGTCATATACATAATTGCTACGAAATACAGTATTGTGAGTTTCATTTGCTCCCTTTTTAATTGCTTTTGCAATATATATTTTTGGGCTGAGAATACATGCGCTGTTTTATAAATGTTTTACGAAGTAGGCACAAGTACTAAAACTAATTCTATGTGGGTTTAAACCAGAAATATACTCTTAGCTTGGTAACATTAAACTACTTGTCTATGTACGGTAGGCGCGAATCCTAAAGATAGATCTATTGGGTCTGACAAACCCCATCCTGACTATGGGATGCTTTAGTACTTCGAGGTTATTTTAAACACACCTGATCTGGTGTACTTCAGAGGGTAAAACATGAATGTTAAGGCTTGTTACCGGGTGCCTACAACTTATAGAATACTTTTAAACACTTGCGAGTGTACGGATATTTATGGAAACTGAAATCTTGTGGTCTATTACTATTACAGAAATGATTGATTATGATAAACTAATGAACTCACCAACCTTTTGGTTGACACTTTAAAGCATGTTTATTCTCAGGTATTAAAGAAATCTTCCGCTGTGCATTAGCTCATTTTAAGGATATTACCTGGAGTCATTCATGACATACTTTGAAAGACGTTGCATTCGAGTCGTTGAGTTCATCAAGATTAATATTAAGTCAATTATAGTTGGATGTAATATGAAATGGTATGCATGCCGTCAATTTTTGATGTAAAGAAAGTTTGTCTTTTAAAAACGAATGCAATGTTTGTAAAACGTATCATATAGAGGTCAAATACCTCGCGATGTAATCAACTATTGTGAATCGTTTATAATGTATATGAACGGGTCCTTTCAAGGTGTTACAATTAAAATTTTAAATCATGAGAGAAGGGATAATCATGGCTGCACCTAATTTGTTGTCGTGCCAAGATATGACCCGACTCTTGCCCATTTTCAGCATGTAAACTAATATCCTCTGCCAAGATACACCTCACTTATGTGCATGAGTTGCCATGGCTGCAAGTCAGTCGTGACAATCTAAACGTCAGAAAGAAGTCGTTAAATCGAAGAATTCACCAATTTGAATGTTACATGTTAGAGGTTTATAATAACACATAGAAAAATATGGATCATCTCAAATAACCAAACAGTTCAACTGTAGCAAATTATCAGTTATGATTCAAAAGCCTATAGTCAGTAACACGCAAACTCAAATATATCAAATTCATCTAGAAGTCTTCATCTAGAAGTCAACTACTAATTTCTAAAAGTGACTTATAATTTCTTAATAAAAGTCACTTATTAAAGTTACTTATAAAAGTCAATTATAATTTCTAAATAGAAGTCAGGTACTAATTTATGTTTGCCGATACAATCACAACCATTAGGGTTTCAATGGAGGTTATAGTGGGAATAAGGTTAGATGAAAGTTACCCTGGTGAACAAACGATGAACGGAGAAGACCATAATAAAATTTCGGCCGACAACCAAAATCAATCCGACCAGGGCAAAATTCCGGCAAAAATCAAGCCCAGCAACCAAGCCGACGACCAAAATAAAGGTCATCAATCATCAGAAAATCAATTTTAGGGCACGAAAATCATACCCAACGCCACCGCTAAGAACATCTGCTTTAGCAAATCATCGGTCACTTGTGGAGACGCCAGGCAATAAGGATGAAACCATCACCATCGCCATCGCCAGTAAGCAAGAAATGGGGTCTCCAAACCCTAACAGGTATAAATAAATTGATTGTATAATTGATTTGAAGAAGACACCACGATAGGTGTTTTTGGGGAGAAAAGCAGAGACCCTGAAGAAGAAAAAAAAAACTGCTACAGTATAACAGTAAAGTGAGGGTACTGTTATACTGTAGCGGGCAACTTACGCAAATTAGTATATTGTTAAATAGATTTTAAATTCTGATGTTCTTCTTTTAGACTTTCTATATAAGAAATCTCATCTTGAATGAGCATGTTTCATGATGACTATATGAGCTGAAAATCTGGAAACATCATCTTCGGTATCTTACGCTGACCCGATCCCTATTAATCTCATCTTGAATAAATGCATTCAACCGTCATCTTAATGTATACCGTCAAACCTGCTATATGCTATATGAACTGTTACATCAAGTTAACATCATTATTATATCACATATCACATACACACAGCAATCAAACTGCTATATAAAGTGGTTGTGTTTATGTAACTTAAATACAAGTAAATCATAGTATGGTCTACTAACATGTTCAATATGTACACCAATATTGGTCGGATAATAGTTGCAAATATATCAAACCACCTGCAATTTAAATGTTCAACAGCGGCCCTTAGGCTAGCAATTAAACCCTTCACAACTTTGTCTCTCCTCCAAAGCTCTTGAACATCATCTTCATGATCCCTAATCTGAAAAACACAAGCCGGGTCAAATCAACAACAAAAGATACCTGTAGGAGGGAAGACAAGAGGGATTTGGGTACCGGAAAACACGTTCAGGCTGACGGGTCACTTTTAGTGACAATTCATAAGGGTTAGTTTAGATTTGACCCATAAACTCTGCTTTCATTTCTTTTAAACACTTAATATGTAATTAATGCGTAAAATTTTTTATTGAGCAAACAATATTAACACACTAATGATCTATACTTCTAAATGGAACGGTTCAGGAGGTCGTATGCATCAAGAGTTATGTGGGTTACTTCCAAGTTTCAACCCACTTAACACGTTGCCTATTAGCTATCTTATCATTCCCATTTAAGAGATACCAAAATTAATATCGGCCCATTGATAGGTAATTGCCTAACTGGTATGAATTTGTACCTCTAAATCGATCTTACTTTTGTAGCTATATAACTATACATACCTGGTAGCATTCTCCACGACATGTGGCACATCTGTATTCCAGGTGATTATTCACTTGAAATTGCATGTACTTTTCATCACTGACACATAATTCATTGATATAAGAAGCTGATTTGTAAACCTTGAAATTGCAATAGGACTGTAAGAACACAATGATATGCACAATCACACCTTTAATAAAACATGAGCTTGTTTGGATCACTGGTTCTTTGGCAAACCTATGTTGCAATACGATTCAATATCTCCAAAGTAAGATGATGAACTGCTTCTAAATCGCTAGATCGACCTTGACTAATATTTCTGCGGTTTATAGGTTAATACGGTTAGCACCTACGACAAGGGTACACGAATATACGGTTTGCATCTATACATAAGTAATGCCTTAACAAGTCAACATTTAACTATATGACCTGTTAAAAAAAAAAAAAACCTATCCAAATCAACATCTTCATAAGTAAATTGGTCAAATGTATCATTTCTTATGATATAACTGCAACAAAGTAATTATACCAGTTACATGTTTCACAAGAACAACAACAGGCGTTTAGGTCAATCTAACGTCTGAAGAGTAAAGGTAGGATCACTTTTACTAACTTAATGTAAGTATACGTGCGTAGTTGAAGGACGATTTAAATGTAGGATTACCTTTATGATATTTCCTAATCAATTATGTTTCTTCAAATTCTTTCAGTAGTAAGACAATAACCTTAAGATATTACTATCTACCTTCGATCAACAATGAGTTAATATCATGAAACAACTTAAATAGGTTTGTCAATTCTATAAAACAATTTAGGCATTAGCTACACTTACAAAAACACTATATTAGGTCGTATGCTTAAAAATAAGACTGACTTCGAACCATTTGACCCATTTATCTTTTTAGCTGAACTTTGTTATTGATTTAACATGTTTTTGATTAAACACAACCCAACACATATTTTATCTTCGTATATGGGTCGACATTTGCACCTTCAAGTTTTTATACAATCTACAAGCCAAATACCCAATCAACTGATTTATAACTATTTTCCATGACAACCCAATCAGTTCAACTTCAACCCAAACAAAAAGTGGCCTGACCAAACCCAAAATAAATTCGTATTTACCCATTCTCTAAAGCACCAGACAAGGTGAACTAATAAGTAGCAAAAGTAAGGTCACAAGTTTGCAATCGCTTATCACCTCAGTTTGTTTTGGATAAAAAAAAAACCCTCCAACATACTAAACCATAAACGGTAGCAGTAGTATAAGATTAAAAATATGCCTTATTAGTGATTGAACATGTTTATATTTTTTTAGATCTTTGATCCTCCGCGAGTATACAAACTATTCGCTTTATGATCCTACAAATAAAAAATTATAAACTTTAGTACCCTTTTTTTTAAATCAATTAATCTAATGTTAATAATCCCACTTTAATTTCCATTTGTATACATGAATTGATATTAGCAAAATGATTGATTAAAAAGCAAGACCTCATAAACTGTACATTACCTCAACATTAACTAATTTGATAGACGTTAGGGTTGATCTTTAAACCATATTCTTGAAGCTTTCGTCGTCGTTCGATTGGTAAGTAGAAAATAATCATGATTAAATTTTTCAATCTGTTGGACGAATCATCATCTTATTTGATAGCATTCATAATCATCATCTTGCATGTCTTGAAATTTTGGGCGAAACCAATCATGTTTCCATAAGATTTCGTCGACGATATTAGGGAAGACGCCTATGTCATACTAGTATAAGCTACATTCTTTTCACAATAACATAACATCATATCATTAACCTTCATTAAAATCCTATTTAGTCTTCACCAAATTATTTATCTTTTCAACCAACTTTCACATGTCTAACATCAAGGTTGCAAAATTCGCTATTCGGGGATTAATCGGTCGGGACTTTGAAAAGATTAATCGGCAATTCGGGGATTAATCGGATTGTACTGTATACATTAAAATATTAAAATTTAAAAATTATATGTGTAAATATAGAAAAAAATCATAAATATAAAAATAAATTTTAACATATTTGTTTAAAATTGTTTATTTTGCTCCAAGACTATAAAGTTCTGGATTATATTCATGTTAAAATGGTAACCATTTTTTACTTTGACCGATTTTGATTACCAAATTCGATTTTAACCCATCAATTGACGTTGGCCATTTAATTAAATGAATTTTTGGAAAACGGAACGGATTGCTCTTAAAAATGATTAATCGGAGATTAATCGGCGAGTAATCGAATTTTTTACAACACTGTCTAACATCCTATAACTCCTTGATCTCTCTAGTGGCAACCATATTCAAAACAACTTTTTCCATCACCAAATCATCTCCATTAACTTTGATTGTGAAAATTCTTAAAGGATGTTAGCGATACATTAACACCTCACAAGGTGAAAAAACCTTTCAAAACCTCATTCATACAGCTTGTAAAATACATGACTGGAAACATGTTTTACGCAATGAAGCATATGGTGATAAAGGCGATCCCAAGCGGGCCAAATAGAATTATTGGATTACCATTATTGATAACCACAAGATGGATAACAACCAGGGGCGGTACTTCAAAAATGTTGTATCAATGTTGAGAATACTTAGAAATATTTATCGTCACAATGTTGAAAATTTTCAGAAAGCATCCATATCTAATCGGCAGAGCTCATTTAGGTTGTCGAGTTACATGAATAAGAGTTGAGACATCATTACCCTCATATGCTACATGTGATCTATGGAAGTTGGTCAATGGCTTAAACAGGAAGAACTAGATGATTGTAGTTTTATATTTATTTATTAAAGTAAAATTGAAATTGAAATTATGTTTTTGTTTCTTTTTTCAAACAAAGCTCTAATATGTTGGTTGTAGAAGCGGCTATGTTTGGTTGTTATAGTTTTGTTGTTTCGAAGTCAGCAACTATAACGGCCAACATAGCCACTTTACTGCTGCACAACATTCCAGCTTTGTTTGCAAAAAGGAACGGAAACACAAATTCAAATTTACTTTAACTAATACAATAAGTCATTTAATCTAGAACCACAACTATCTAGTTCTCTTTGTTTAAGCCATTAATCAACTTCCACATATATCTGATGTATAGCATACGAGAGTAGTGATACCTTTAACTTTTCTTCAAGTAACTCTACATCCTGAACGAGCCTGCCAATTATCTATGGGTGTTTCCCGAAAATTTTAACATTGTGACGAAAAAAAATATTTCCTAATCATTCTCTACAAGGATGCAACATCATCTTTTAAGTACTGGCCTTCTTGTTGTTATTCATAACGATAATCCGATCATCCTCTTTAGGCCCCTTATGATTACTTATATCACGATATGTTACATTGGATAAAACATGCTTCCAATCACATATCATACAAACTGTACGAATGCAACTTTAAAAAGTTTTCTACATTTTGAGACGTTAAGTTACTGTGTTGCTAACATCCCTTACAAATTTAAGTTATTTTGAAAAACTAAATTCATGAGATTATCCGGTGCTGAAAAAAGTGGCTCCAAAGGTGGCGACACTACAACAGGAGCAACAAATCGATCGAAAAAGAATAGCAGCAATAACATGATTAAATTTTACATAGTTGTTTGAGGAAGATAAGAAAAGGGAACCGAGGAGCATTATAACGAATCGGAAGACTAACAAGTACAACTGATACAAACTTAAAATTAAAATTAAAATTAAAAGACAAAACTAAAAAATCAAGTTTAACAAAGTAAGTTTGATGCATGTTATTTTTTGGCAATAAAAACGTAATAACATCATAATCATAACGAATCTTAAAAACAACAAACACCACCGATACAAAAGAATTAAAACCGAGTCGAGCCTAACGAAACAAACCTAAACAAAAAGATCTCACCAACCAACAGGGTGACGTGTTTAAACTAGGAAAACAAAGTAAGGTTAATGTTATAACAAACGGAGACTAAAATACCGACTACATCGAGTAAATACAACAAACAAATAAACAGCTACAATCACGGGGACAACTTAGGCCACCATCTCAACAAACGAAACCAACACTCCGAACTCCACAATAGGGGTCCACCACTAAACAGGGTGTTGGACCACCACAGGCCACCACAAACAACCAGAGCACCGATGGTCACCACCAACGGGGTGGTGAACCACTACAGATGCATGTAAACAGCGAGGGAGGGCAGGAGAAGGAGTACCACTAAGGACAGTAGCCACCGGAGCCACCATCAACAGGGTGGACAGCCACCAGTCGCCACGTCCCTAGAACTGCGGCAAAATCATACAGGCTGAGTTAGGCGAGATCCGGACGGAACTAAAAAAATTCGGGCAACAATAGCCAAGACCACCCCGAGAACAGTGGTGGACTAGGCTATGGCGGCCGGATCCACCATACCACCGCCGGAAAAGACGGAAAAAATGAGAATCGGAGCAAGAAAATGGATACTAACGAACAAGAGACCAACAACGGATGAAGTGAACCAACCACCCACAAACACTCCCACCACGAAAACGGTGGTGGAGAGTGGTCGGTTGACCGGAAAACCCACTAAACGACGGTAACCGGAGAAACAAAAGAGGATGCGAAGAGGTAAACCTTCCAACACACAGATCTACCGTGAGAAACGGCGACAAACATAGTTAGTCGGACGGAAAACGAAACACCTTCTGGAGAAAAGGAAAAAATGAAAAAGAGCCCCGTGCCGGTGGCTGCCGAAGGAAGCGGCAGAAACAGCTACACAACGAAGGAGTAAACTTGAATAGAGGCGTAGAGAGAGAGAGAGAGAGAGAGAGAGCGAGAGCGCAAAGATGATGTCGACGGAGTACATAGTTAGGGTTACAGTGGGAAAAATTTGAAACAGAGAAGAGAAGTAAGACTAATTCTACCCTGGCTACATGTCAAATTTTGACCCAATAATTCAAAATGTCAAGTCCAAAATGTCAAGTTTATGGTGTCAAATATTTGTAGAGTTCACTAATTTATTTATTTTATTCATTTTATTTATTTTGTTCATTTTATCATATTATTTTAAAACATAAAATTATTAAAACTAATTTACTTTATTCAAAAAAAAAAGTACAACGTTAAAAAAAAAACCACACACCGAAATATAAAAAAAAAAACTAATCTTCATCGGATTGTTCTTCGTCGGTGTCCAGATTTTGTGGTTTCGGTGGGTTGTCGAGCAAAGGCTTAAAATTATCAAGGTACATTCGCTTAAGCCTAATGAGGAAGTCTCGTTGTTCCGGGTCGGTGATATCTTCGGTTTTCACCGATAAAACACTTGCACCCGTTAAAGCGGTGCGGAGGAGCTCCTGTTGATCTAAAAGTTTAATACTTTTAGTTTGTTCCTTTTTATGCTTCGAAATTGCGTTCAAAGCATCCTCCGCTTTTGACGAACGTGACGATTGACTAGAATCGGAGTCATGTGATTTTTTGGCCTTCTTTTTTTGCCTTGTCACGTCCCATTGGCCTACGAACAAAATCATCATCAAAAAGATCGTTTTGAGACAACGAAGGTTCAAAACTCTCCTCATCCGCACTAAGATCAACTCGACCACCCGTGCCCGGAACATGCCACTTTGATTTATCTTTCAACACGTACCAAGCTGCTAGGTTGTTAAACTTTTTCCCTTTTGTATTTAACATGTAGATTTGGTGGGCTCGTGTCAACACATCGACATCATTTGATCCACTTTTCCAATTGTGTTCCGCCTCGTTGAACGCCGCGGCAAACTCACTACAAGCCTTGTTGATGTTTCGCCACTTTGATGACAATTGGTCGTCACCTCGTACCCACCCATTGTTGTTGTTGTTGAACTTGTTGTGAATCGTACCCCACAAAGAACCATACTTTTGATTATTTCCCTTTCGATTATCCTCGGACGAATCAACCCAACACTGAGCTAGCCACGCTTCTTCCTCAGGTGACCACGCCGTAACCTTCTTGGTTGCCGGTGTGTAACGAACTTGATCCTCGCCTACAAATATAAACAAACAATTAACAAAATACAACAAATACATATACATATACTTGACAAACAATAATTAAAATATATATACAACCAAAAAAAAAAAAAACAAACATAAAAAAACAAAAAAACAGTTAAAAAAACGAAAAAATAAAAGAACATAAAAAAAAAAAAATTGGGCCAAAAATAATACCTAATTAATAAATATATAAACATATACATATACTAACAAATACATATACAGATTTACATATTGTTATACAAAAAACGAAAAAAAAACAAAAAAAAAACAGAAATATATAGCTGGAAGAAAAAAAACATTAAAAAAACAAATAAAAAAACAGAAAAATATAGCATGAAGCAAAAAAGCAGTAAAAAAACGAAAAAAAATAAAAAAAACAGAAAAAATACCGAAAAAATATATATTGGAAAAAAATAATACCTAACTCGATGTTCTTTTTTTTGTGCTTTCGTTTGGCACGCTCTTGTGTTTCCGGAACCGTTTCGGTAGGAGTTTCCGGCACCGTTTCTTGGTAAATCGGAGTCATCGGGGTTTGAAAGTTGCGAAATTGTTGGGCTTCTTCAATACGCCTTTGTTGTTCCAAAAATAATTGATGTTGTTGTTCGGGTGTCAATACTCGAAATTGAGGCGCGATCAACGGAACTTGTTGATAGTTGTTCGGGTTTGAAGAACCTCCTCCCATGTAAGTTCCGTACCAATCGGGTGGAGTGTTTGGTCTTTGATTTGGATTTGACATAGTGTTTTGAAGAAGATTGAAAAAAAAAAGAGTTAATTACACCGATGGTCCCTGTTGTTTTATCTAAATTATGTCGGTCGTCCCTATTTCTTTAAAATTATATGAGTCATCCCTGTGGTTTTTAATTCCAACGGCGCTGGTCCAAATTCATATGTCTGTTAACTTACTCCGTTTACGTAAATCACATGATCCTCACATGATGGGTAAATAAGTAATTTACAGTCATTAATAAGTAAATACGGAGTACAACCCTAAGGTAATCCAAATATTAACAGATGAAAAACACAGTCGACGTTTCGGTTTCCAGATATTATATTAAGCCGTATTTTATCAATACCTTTTAGTCCATTCAATTCCGGCTATTGCAACTAATTTTCACGATGTACATATCACAAGAACATGATAAAGATATCGAAGAACGGGAAGAAGAACATGAAGAAGAACATGATAAAGATATCAACAGTCGTCTCAAGAGACCCCAAGTCACTTTATGTTTTAATATGTGGGATGTTTTTTAATTTTTGGTATGTATTGAATATTTGGGATGTTATGACTATTTACTATGTTTCTGAATTTGTGTTATCTGATGACTATTACTTTGACTTGTTTTGAATATTTGGGATGTTATGATGTTTTGAATTTGTCTTATGAACTAAGTTAATGTTTATGTTTTTGACTTGTTTATGTTTATGTCTTTGTTTAGTTTTTGTGCTGGTTGTTAGGCTTTCCTTTTGAAAGCCTCTCCTCTGTATCTTTTGGTTCTTTATAAAATTGTTTGCTTTTCAAAAAAAAAAAAGTTAATGTTTATGTTTTAATATAGTTGTTATCGTTTTCAGAAAGTTTAGCCATAAGAACCATTAGAACCATTTAGTGATAAAATGCATATTTGAATCTGTATATGAATATGTATTCTGCAGTTTTTTTTTTTTTTTTTTTTTTTTTTTTTTTTTTTTTTTTTTTTTTTGGTTTTTGGTACTCCACATATTTGAAAATGTATGTTTTTTATACTCTGTACACTACGAGAAACTGTTTGTTTAGTTTGGGTCAAAATTTCATCCAAATTAGTTTGGGTCAAAATTATAGCCAAAATAGTTTGTTTAGTTTGGGTCAAAATTACAACCAAAATTATAATCATAACAGTTTGTGCAGTTTGGGTCATACTTACAACAAAAAGTATATTAGTAACATGTAATCTGTTGTAGTCTGTATATATGTTAGTCAAAACAACCCTTTGGGTCAGAATAACCCCATGGGTCAATGTAGGTCATTTGTTATTGCAACTCAAACATGTCATTTAACTTGCACTTGACAATTTGTCATTTGGGTCAAACTAGTTTGAATTACTGGGTACAAACTGACTTGTGCACAAACTTGGCCATATGCATAATACACTTTAGGTACAAAAGGATACAAACTTGGCCATTTGCATCATACACATTGGATACAAACTGACTTGGGCACATTATTAATACACTTGGCTATATTCAAACATGAATCATATTGTTGTACTCAAATGCTACACATTACAAAACATGAAACATATTGCACTTCAAACTGATGTTAACAAAAACTGAAAGGGACTTTAACATTCTTTAACTGCAAACTGTTAAATTAAACATTTGAAATACACGATTTTTGAATAAGAGCATTACGCTTCTACACTTCTGATACAATTCAACAAAACCATTGTAACTACTAAGAATTAACTAAAAACAAAATACAAGCATAACGACTAGGACAAAGACAACAATTCACAAACAAATCTTGAGCCTTCGAATTTCAGTTTCTTTAGCTCTCAACAACTCTGCTAATACGGCATGAGCACAATTGCACTTTACTTGATCCACCCATCGAAAAAATGAGCAAGTAGACAACTGCAAATTGTAGAATATATCATGTTTTGGATAAAAAGATCTAAAACAACACCCGAATCAATACAATTTAAAATAATTTAAAACAAATTGTAGAATATACCTGACAAGTATAAAAACTTCGTCCAGGGTTGCCGGCTGTTGTTGAAATTCGAAATATTGCTTTCTTGCCACAAAAACAATTCATCTTGTGAATCAATACGCTTCAATAATGGTCGATTTATGAGGTGCATGCGCGTATTTGAGGGGAGTCGAATTTGATTTATGAGGTGCAGGTGCGTAAGTGACAATGGAACCCCTTAATAAAATCGAGCCCTAAATATAACCATGGGGTTTTGAACGACACTGGATCACACCAATTAGAGTACCAATGTAATATTACGTATGTACCCATCACGTGCACAGCATGTGTCTCCTGGTAATGGAAACATCTAACAGAAGTGTCAAATTGGACCAGTACCGTTGGAATTAAAAACCACAGGGACGGCTCATATAATTTTAAAGAAATAGGGATGACCGACGTAATTTAGATAAAACCACAGGGACCATCGATGTAATTAACTCAAAAAAAAATTGAAAAGTTGTAGAGAAGAAGAAGAATGAGATAGAAGATGAAGGAAGATGGAAGGAATAAATAAATAAGTAATTAAATTCGGATTTAATAATTAAAAAAAAAATATATCTCAAACGGATATATATCCGTTGTATTCGCAGCCAACCACACCGCTCCACCTGTCCCTGACCTGAACTTGACCCGACGTCAAATAGTAGACTGACGCCCCAACGCGTCAGATTCTGACGCCGCGTTGGAGGTGTCAGGGGCGTCAGATTATGCCACCTAGTCTGACGCGAGTGATTCTGACGCCGCGTTGGAACAAGTCTAAAGAGATACTTGGTCAAGGATATTTTGCTGCTATGGATGTTTTTTCCATCTAAAAGATACGGATTATTATTTTCCAATGAAATTACCCGTAAAATTACGGATTTATTTAAACGAAACAATTCAATGACATGTTTTAGGTATTAAGTGAATGTAAATGCTAAAGTCATTTATTTTAATTACCCGTTTGACTAAAAACTTATCGTTGTTTTTACAAATATATAAAGACATGTATTTTCGCATACATATGTAACGTAATTAATTTTGTAAAAAGAATACATATTTGAATATTAATAATATAATAATTATAATTATTATATTAAAAGTAAATAAATAATAAAGTTCGTTCAAAGTTGAGTATTTATATTTTAATAATAATTATTATTATTAGTAATAATAAATGCCTTTTAAATTTTTTTAGAAAATTAAAATATAATTATTATATAAAAGTTGTACAATATGTTTTAAAATTTGAGTGTTCTGTATAAGATTTTAAAATTTAGGAGAGATTAGTATATTTGATGTCGTGCGAGGTGGTGTACAAAATAGTTATATTTTTTTAGGAAAATACTATTAAATACGATACAATTTTACACAAGTGATTTATTTATTTATAGAGTGGATATACCTAAACCTTGCTACAGCACTTATAGGCAGTGTACCTAATCGTACAGTAGTGTAGTTTTTAGTAAGTCCGGTTCGTTCCACAGTGAGACTTAAATTAGTTCAACGCTATATTTGTTTTAATTGTAAAAATACAAATATATATATATATATATATATATATATATATATATATATATATATATATATATATATATATATATATATATATATATATATATATATATATATATATAAGTAATATAATTATTATAAAAGGTGGTTTTTACCGTTTAATGACCGGTTTGTCGATTTTAAAACTTTAGTCGCAGTTAAAACCTAATGTAAAATATTAAAAATAACTTAAATTAAAGCGTAAAATAAATAACGATAATGAATTTGCGATAAAAATGCGATAAAATAAAATTGCGATAATTAAAAAGTACGATAATTAAAAGTGCAATTAAATAAAATGACAATAAATAAAAGTGTGATAATTAAAAGTGCAATTAAATATGAAATAAAGGAATTATGCTTATTTAAACTTCCGTAATCATGATGTTTGACGTGTTGATTTTACTTTATTCCCATGGGTTAATTGTCCTTTGTCCTGGATTATTTAATATGTCCGTCTGGTTTTTGTCCATAACAGTCCATCAGTCATAAATATAAAGTGCGAGTATCCTCGTCAAATTATCCTTATATCCGAAGTCAAATATTCCAACTAATTGGGGACTTAATCTGTAACAAGGTCTTAATACTTTGTTTAATAATTACACCAGGATATCGACTGCCTGTAACCCAAGGTTTTAATACTTTGTTAACAATTACGCCAAGTGTCCTTGTACATAATTCACCCCTGTTTTAATAAGTCTATTAACTATTAATCCATTCTCGTGTCCGGTTAAATGAACGATTATTCGTACATATAAATATCCAGCCCATCGTGTCCGATCGAGTGTATATGGTTATTTATAGGTACGTCCAATTGTAAATCTTTATATTAAATTAACAAACTATCATTTAATTAAATAAATATAAAGCCCATTAATAGCCCATAGTCTAATTTTCACAAGTGTCGTTCTTTTGTCCAAACCCCAATTATGGTACAAAGCCCAATTACCCCGTTTTAATATTTTAGCCCAACATCATGATTACTTCGATTTAAATAAGCATAATAATAACTTAGCTACGAGACATTTATGAAAATAATATAAACATAACTTACAGTGGGTATTAATAGCGTAGTGGTACACGGACAGAGTTTCGACTTACAAAACCTTAAAACATTCGACTAACCCAACCTTATTATTATCACTAACTTAAAATTAAAATTACAAATTGAGATTACGACTTGGATTGATAATTGATACATATATTATGTATATAGAGTAAAAAATAGAAAAAGGTGTAAAAAATTCGATCAGAATGCGCGACTTTTACAGCCCCACAATTCACTGTAGACCTCCGCGAGTGCGGATATTTTGTTCACAAAAGTTCCGCGAGTGCGGAGGTATGGAATACAGCTCATCTCTTGATTTAAACGTGGGCTGCTGTATTTTTTTAATATATATATATATATATATATATATATATATATATATATATATATATATATATATATATATATATATATATATAATATATATAATTTATATAATTATATATATTATATTATATTCTTGTGCATAGTTGACTTGTAATTTTTGGTCCGTTGCGTCGCGCACTGAAAGTTGGTTCATGTCTCGGTTCTGGATTTTCGAACGTCCTTGCGTACTATTTAATATCTTGTACCTTGCGTTTTGCGTCTTGTACTCTTGTAATTTTGAGACGTTTCTCATCAATAATTTGAACCACTTTGATTGTACTTTGCACTTTTTAGCTTTTTGGTCGTTTGCGTCTTCAAATCGTCGAATCTATCTTTTGTCTTCACCTTTTATTATTTAAACGAATATCACTTGTAAATAGAACAACCTCAACTAAAAGCTTGTCTTTCTTGAGAGATAATGCTATGAAATATATGTTTGTTTTTAACATTATCAAATATTCCCACACTTGAGCGTTGCTTGTCCTCAAGCAATATAGTCTTGAAATAAAAATACTAGAATCACTTCTTTATTCTTCACACTTTGTACATCAGTGATTTTGATTTGGCGGTATGAACAATGGTAGTAGCGATGTGGTTTACAGTCCCACATGACTTATGAAAATTTAGATCCTTAAGGAAATTGGATCTTTATGAAAACATTTGATCTTTTGAAAATTTAATCTAGCTTTTACCCTAAATAAGTTTTCCGGAATAACCCTTCACCGGTGTTGCAAAATGTTTTTGTGGGTTTGGTGGGTTTCAGATTTGAAAATTTTAGCTCAAAACTTACGGTTTTGTGTCACCCACTTGCTAACCTTGTATTGGGATAGTAACACGTCCAGAATACTTACTCCGTACACCCCCTTTCGGTAAACTACCGTCCGGTTGTAAAGGAAAGCGTTGAACAAGCAACTGTTAAGGCAATGTCCCCTGACATGCTTTTAATTATGGTCTATAACGTGTTGGATGCAATTACTATCCTTTGTAGGAGCAATAGTAAAGCTCACCCTATAGTTTTTCGGTCTGGCACAAGGTCCTGTCTTTGACCATGCTATGCAACCACCGTTCTTACGGTTGACACACAATTTGGTTCAGGTGACCTAATGAATTCCAGGTGAATTCCTAGGATTTTACGTTCAATGGTAATGAACGCATTAAAAATGGGTTTTCAGAAAACAAATCGGTTTGTAATTTTGATCAAAATATTTTCTCGTTCAAGCTCGAGTTTAGATATCATCAAATTCCATGAGTTTGAATTCTCAATCTTTAAGAGTCAATCTCAAGGATTGAGTAATATCAGTCTTAAAAGCTGATTTTTGATCTTTTAAGGAGATTATCCTTTCCGGGGGTCTGATTCATTAGTCTTATCAAGCTAATTTGCACGGCGTCCTCCCCATTTTACGAGACATATCCTCTCATGGTTAGGATAAGTCTGACCACTTGGCGACCCTGTTTGATGCTGAGGTCCGTGGATTTCCTGCTGATTTTAGTGATGACTTTTCTAGATTTTTCGTCAACCTACAGCTGGTCTGGACGACAACTTCCTGACCTAAATCAAGAAGTGCGTTTCTTTTTCGGAAGACTTTACTTCCTTTTAATGATGGAATTGATTCATCATGTAGATCCATCTTTCTTTCAAATATATTACAGTTTTCCTGGTAAAATAGTTAATTTTGTCCAAATCAAAAGTATCTTTGTACAAAATATGTGATATATGTTTTAAAGAACTTGGTAAATTTTTCCCACACTCGGCTTTTATTTTCCTTTCTTTGCCTTTTTATTGTCTTCTATTCCATTTTAAATGAATTCTAACATTTTGGGTTGTTTCTCAATTTATGTTCTTTCCGATGAACAATAATTTCGGTGTTGACACCTAGTTTTATCGTTCATAAATATGTATAAACATGATTTTGAATTCATTTATTTGAAAATTTTGAAAAATTTTACTAGAATTGGGTAGTCAGTATATAAGACTAGGGCTGTTCTTTATTATCAGAGAGCACTAGATTCTAATACAACTACTGCGTTACTAGTATTTTTAATGGTAACCAAGTGTATAAGTCTAAAAATTTTAAAAATCCGAAAGAATTTAACCCCTTCCTATACTTAAGATCTTGCAATGCCCTCATTTGCAAGAAATCAGTACAATTTAAATTATTGAGGGTGATTAGCGTAGAAAAATGATTAAATTTTACCAAAGTTTCCAAACGTATTAGCGTTTGTTTGTTGAACGATAAATGGTGCACATCATTTGTTCATTCCTGCAGTTGTTATTTCATATATTTTGCATCTTGTCGTCAAAATTTGTTGCTTTTGCTGAACTTAATGCCAGTCTTTGAAAATGCACTGTTTTACCATGTGTTGTACATAAGATAAACTACAAGCATATATATACATATTTTTGAAGTTGGGTATATCACCCCACATTCATAAATTATTAAAAATTTAATAAGAAAAGTTAGAAAATTATAAAAACTATTAAAGTATCAAAAGAAATATTAAAAGTATAAAATTACAAGTTACCAAATAAATAAAAATAAACAAAAAAAAATCAGGGTTGATAAGGATTGTGCCAGTAGGGATTCCATTCATAGCCGTATGTACTGTAGAATGCTTGAGCTGGGTCATATGTAGGGTATGGTGGTCGGGTCTGTATAGTCCAGGGAGGAAATACGGGCATTGGAGTCGCAATGTAAGCTGCATTTATGTGTGCATAATGACTTATGATTTGGTTTTGATGATACTGCCAATCTTGAAATGCTCGTTGTCTAGCCATTTCATACTCATGATGAGCCATAAAAAGTTGCATTTTTGTCATCTCATCCCCCCCTCCCGCGTTACCTTGCTGTTGATCTCTTTCGACCTGTGGATGCGAGCCATCATATGGTGCTGCAGCGTTATGTTTTTTCTTTAAAACCTTAGCACCATGATATACTTTCAAACCAATTGTATCACGGGGTTTCGGTGCTGCAATTATTAATCCCCCCCGACTTCTATCGATACCGAGATACTCAGCAATTAAAGTAACAAAGATACCACCTCCGATTATACCATTAGGACGTATACTCTTAACTATAGCTGATAAATAATAACCCACACAATAAGGTATACTCACAGCGCTCTGTGGGTCTCGAATACACATGAGATAAAATAAATCATTCTCATTTACTTTCTCTTTGTTCTTACCTCGCTGTGTAATCGAGTTTGCTAAGAACCTATGGATTACTATTAGCTCAGCTCTATCAATATCAGTATAAGAGTTATTCCCCCCACGAAATCGGTTATGCCTAGTCATTCTACTCCATACACCATTCATATCAAAATTCTCATCAACCCTCCTACCCTCAACTATCAACCTTTGACAATCAGCAGATGCTAGTTCCTCAGGCGTATATATACACAAAGCCTGAGCCATGTCTAGTAGAGACATATGGCGCATCACACCTCCTAATAAAAATCTAATAAAACTACGATCGGTTAAGGTAGATACCCGATCATTTATTTCAATACTACATAATAACTCCACACACCATTCTCTATATATACGCCTACGTATATTAAACAAACGTTCCCAATCAGTAAAAGTAGAATTACCATACCTTTGTATAAGTAATTCTCTGATTGGATCGGCCAATCCAACTGTTTCTAACGGTTTCCAATCTATGACTCTAGGTACTTCAACAACATTAGACTGAAGGGTGTGCAGGTTCCTCTGGTATTTTGGATAATCTATCCAATGTCGATCAAACCTTAAATTAGGATGTAAATCTGCCAATTCTATATTTGAATATGAATGTATTGATGTGGTAGATTTTGTCTATATAGGTCGTTAATCTCCTGTTCTTCTGCATTCTCAGGAGGAGCATTCTGAGCCTGAGATACGGATAAAGATTCACCCCTTTCAGTCTGCAAAACACATTAAATACAATTTTTGTGCATCCAAATATGCATTAGTGTTAGCAAAATCATAAACCAAAACAATCATAATGACATGTTTAATCCATATTAAACTTTATACACATTTTTCATAATATTAATAATTCTACACTTTTACAAATGAACATATATTGTAACACCCCGTTTTTCCCCGTACATGATTTATAGGTGTAAAGTGTACGTACGACTAGTGGATGAAAGGTTCGAGACTTATTCGTGTGTTGAAGTTGTACGCGAGAAAAATGAATCAGGAAGGGCATGGTGTCGCGGCGCGACAAAGAGGGCCGCGACGCGGCGTTTCGAAGAAATCCTGACCAGAAGTTCGTTTAAAAGTGATCCCAGTTCAAGGCAATCGTCGCGGCGCGACGAATTAGGCCGCGGCGCGGCAATACGGGTAAACTGGTGCCGGTTTTGTGTAATTTTAAATGAGGAGCAAGGGCATTTTGGTCTTTTCACGTTTGAGCCAGATTTGAGGCTTTAACCTCATCTACTCATTCATTTTCTCATTTTATTTTCCCTTTTCATTTCATTTTTCCTCTCAAACTCAAACACCCATTTGATTTCAAAAGGATTTTTGGAAAGGAAGGATTGGGAGTTGATCTTTGGCGTAGATGACAAGTGTGCTCCTCGTTCTTGGCTACACGGTGATACTAGTGGTTGATAGTGCACCAAATGAACATATATTTAGTATCAATATCCTTCCAATATGTAAAGTTTTTAGTTGTAATTATTCTATTTTTAAGTTGTAATCGTTTAAATAAATAAGTGCGAAGACAAAAGGCGAAAACGAAGATTTGAAGACACAAACGTCCAAAAAGCTCAAATGTACAAGATACAATCCAAGTGATTCAAATTATTGATGAGAAACGTCTAAAAATGACAAGAGTACAAGTTGCGGAACGCAAAGTACAAGATATTAAATTATACGAAAGGACGTCCGAAAATCCGGAACCGGGACCAGAGTCAACTATCAACGCCCGACGCAACGGACCAAAAATTACAAGTCTACTATGCACAAGAATATAATATAATATATATATAATTATATAAATTATACATATATATTATATATATTTATATATTATGTCGACAAAGAAGAAAACAAGCAAATGTGGCTGGATCCAGCTGGCCATGCGATCGCATGGCCTGGAAGCACAAATCTCATGCGATCGCATGGCCTACTTTTTCTGGCCACATTCCTATAAATTGCAAGTTTGGGCAACGAATTTATACACACAAAAATATATATTACTCCCTCTGTTTAGTATAATATATATATATATATATATATATATATATATATATATATATATATATATATAATATAGGTTAGTTTTATATTAGATTAGTTTTGGGTTATGCAAAGGTTATTTTACGGGTTTTAAAGTCGGAGCTCTGTCCGTGTAACACTACGCGATAAATAATCAATGTAAGCTATGTTCTCCTTTTTAAATTAATGTCTCGTACTTAAGTTATTATTATGCTTATTTAAGACGAAGTAATCATGATGTTGGGCTAAAAATATTAAAATTGGGTAATTGGGCTTTGTACCATAATTGGGGTTTGGACAAAAGAACGACACTTGTGGAAATTAGACTATGGGCTATTAATGGGCTTTATATTTGTTTAACTAAATGATAGTTTGTTAATTTAATATAGTTGTTTAAAATATAGTGTAAAATAAGTGTAAAATAAGTGTAAATATAGTGTAAAATAAGTGTACAAATATAGTTGTTTAAAATATAGTGTAAAATAAGTCGTCTCCCTGTGGAACGAACCGGACTTACTAAAAACTATACTACTCTACGATTAGGTACACTGCCTATAGTGTTGTAGCAAGGTTTAGGTATATCCATTTTGTAAATAAATAATTAAAACTTGTGTAATATTTCGTCGTATTTCATATTTAAATTAATACTATTTCGTACACCCCGCTGCACACATCAAGTTTTTGGCGCCGCTGCCGGGGATTCGGCGAAACACTATATTTTATAAATATATTTGTATATCATTTTTAGAAGAAAAAAAAATATAAAAAGAAAAACAAAAATTTATATATTTTTAAGAGTTTGTTAAAAGTTTTATAAAGTTTCTTTATTTTTATTTTAGTTTATAAAAATATAAGTTTTATTTAAATATTTTGTATTTATATAAAAACAGAAAATTAGGGAAAAAAAAAATTTTAAATAAAAACTCTCGGGACCGAACACTGTAGCAGCCCAGCTCCTGGCCCGAAACCCTACCTCATGCGATCGCATGAGATTTTAACTTCCAAACCATGCGATCGCATGGCTTGAGTTGACAGGCCTGGTAACCTCAGGCGACAGTTTAGGGTTTTAATTAATTTATAATTATTATTATTATAACCCTAATTAGGTTAGTTTGTTTAATTATTAGTTTTAGTTTTATTTAATTAATTTGTATTTTTAGTTTAATTAGTTTTAATAAATTATAAAATTAATAGTTTTATAAAATAAATAATATAAAAATAATATTTTTATAAAAATTGTACTTTTTACAACTTTAAGTTTATTTTTATATTTTGTATCTTTTTATTTGTTTTAGTATAATATTTGTATTTTTTTTCTCATATTTAGTTTTAAATTTAGTTTTTGCCGTAGCTTATTTTTATTTCTAGATTTTTAGGCTTTGCCATAAAATCCCTTAAGTGCTTTTTCTTTAGACTAATATTTAGGTGCTTCAGAATTTTGCGACGCCCTTTTTAAGTTTTAGTACCTTTTTAAGATATTGTCATTTGGGATATAGTTTTTCTTTTAAGCTTTAATATTTTTAGACGCAACTTTTAATTTTTAGTTTTTAGTTCCTTTTTAAGTTTCGACGCGCTACTTTCTTATTTTTATTTTTCGACGCCTTTTATTTTTCAACCCTTTTCTTTTTCGACGTTTTTCGACGCGCTCTTTTTCTTTCTTATTTCTCGCCACTCTAGTTTTTAGGACATCGAATTTTCTATTTCTTATCTAATATTTCTTTAAATTACGAAAAATTATTTTAAGTGGTTAAATTAATAGACATCCAAATTTTCTGCTTCGTACTAATAGTTGGATTTGTTAGTGGCTGAGTTGTGAGCTTCCGATTTAAAGGGTTCTGGCTCCCTGCTGCATCTATTGGCTATTCGAAACGTGGGCAAAAGCAGAAAAGTCTATTAATTTGATAACTTATATAATTTTTATTTTTATAACTAATAGGATAATTAAGTAAATGCACCACATTGTAGCTAAAATTTGGTAATAAGCGCATTATGGAAAATCTCGAGAATATTTTGGAACCTCTTTATGACATACGAAATCAATTTAATCAATACTCTCAAACGGATGTTGATGACAATTCGTTCGGTCAATCTTGGATCACGAATGATGAAACAATAACTGGTTGTGAAATCTGTGGAGATTATCACTCAACTTGGGAATATTTTTATTCCGTTCCTATGGAAAATTATGCACCCATGGAACCTGAATGGAATGATTATGAAGAATACAATTCAAATTGGGATTATTCCCAAGAATATATCCAAACTCAACAACCAGAAGACGGGAAAAATTATGTGTCTGAAAATCTTTTAGACAATATGAAAATCAAACTCGAAGAACTCAATGCTCAAAATGAACAAATGAGAGAGTTTGTAAACCGGCAAGCTGAAACTCTATCAGAATACACACCTGTTGATCTGAGGAGTCGTGTGCAAGAAAATCTCATATCATCGAATTTTGATGAATTCGAGAGCTCCGAAATCACCAACTATCCCGATGATACTTTTTATCCAGTCTTACCAATTTCACAACATATCGACACATTAGCCTCTACCGACGAAATCATCGATCCATCAATGGATAAAGAAGAAGTAAGGGTGACAAATTGGTACTCATGGGAATACGATAACGTTGAAAATTTTACCCCCGAGGCCAAACCGAACTTCACCATTCCACAACCTTCCAACCTAATATTCTCAATAGACGAGTCATCCACCAGAAATGAACTACGAGCTGTAATAGATAATGACACCTCGAATTTCACCCAATTGGGTAATAGAGGTGAAAACTTTAATCCTGAGAATAAAAGGAAGGAAATATTAGGAATTGTCCACCCTATAGAAATAAGTATGTCGGTGTATATCGATCCATTTGACCAAGAACCAGAAAAGAGACATATCCATTTACTAAAAGCTACACTTAAGAAAGAATTAAGTAGTGACGATCGGGTGGGTCTAAACTTTAAACCCATTGATATATTTTATACCATCCAAGATGTAAATAACTGGCTCACTATTCTAATTCGTGGAACTTATTCTACCGACTTCACATGTCGTCAGCTAAGTTTGGGGAAGTCTAACCCCACTTAACGTTAAATTCGGGGTTCGGGTTATTGCATAACTCGTTAATAAACATGCATAATAAATTAGGGTAAAAGACGCATTTTTAAAGATTAGCAAACAGTTCAGAAAAGCAACCGTTTTTGAAGAAAAATATGTGTGATAAAACAAGAAGGAATGAACGATGAGGCGCGCCATCTATCATTCGACGAGCTTTGTAATTACAAACTGGGTATTTTTAATCACTTTTCTACACTAATCACCCTCATGAATTTATAATTAGAGTCTGATTTCATGCAAATGAGGGCATTGCATGATCTCAAGTGTGGGGAAGGGTTATAAATTCTCTCGGGTTTATACTTGGCTTATTTTCTAAATATTGTGAAAATTTTAAAATTTTTCAACTAAATGAATTCAAAATCATGTTTATACATATTTATGAACGATAAAATTAGGTGTTAATGCCGAAATTATTGTTACCTCGGAAAGGACATAAATTGAGAAACAACTAAAACGCTTGAATTTATTTATTAAGATATAAAAAGACGCATGAAAAACAAGCCAAGTATGGGGAGAATGTACCAAGTTATTCAATTAAAAACTATCTATCACATGTTTCTGTAAAGTTATTGCAGGTGCTTTTGTTTTAGACTAAATTAACTGTTTTACCCGATTTATTGTAATACATTTGAAAGAAAAGATGGATCTACACGATGAATCAATTCCATCATTAAAAGGAAGTAAAGTCTTCCGAAAAAGAAACGCGCTTCTTGATTTAGGTCATGAAGTTGTCGTCCAGACCAGCTGTAGGTTGACGAAAAATCTAGAAAAGTCATCTCTAAAATCAGCAGGAAATCCACGGACCTCAGCATCAAACAGGGTCGCCAAGTGGTCAGACTTATCCTAACCATGAGAGGATCTGTCTCGTAAAATGGGGAGGACGCCGTGCAAATTAGCTTGATAAGACTAATGAATCAGACCCCCAGAAAGGATAATCTCCTCTTAAAGATTAAAAATCAGCATTTAAGCCTGATATTACTCAATCCTTGAGATTGACTTTAAAGATTGAGAATTACAAATTCATGGAATTCGATGAAATCTAAACTCGAGCTTGAACGAGAAAATATTTTGATCAAATTAAAACCGATTTGTTTTCTAAAAACCTATTTTCAATGCGTTCATTACCATTGAACGTAAAATCCTAGGAATTCACCTGGAATTCATTAGGTCACCTGAACCAAATCGGGTGTCAACCGTAAGAACGGTGGTTGCATAGCATGGTCAAAGACTGGACCTTGTGCCAGGCCTAAAAACTATAGGGTGAGCTTTACTATTGCTCCTACCAAGGATAGTAATTGAATCCGACACGTTATAGACCATAATTAAAAGCATGTCAGAGGACATTGCCTTAACAGTTGCTTGTTCAACGCTTTCCTTTACAACCGGAAGGTAGTTTACCGAAAGGTAATATACGGAGCAAGTATACTGGATGTGTGCTTTCCTAATACAAGGTTAGCAAGTGGGTAACACAAAATCGCAAGTTTTGAGCTAAAATTTTCAAATCTGAAACCCACCAAACCCACAAAAACATTTTGCAAACACAGATGAAGGGTTATTCTGGAAAACTTATCTAGGGTAAAAGCTAGATTGAATTGTCAAAAAATCAAATGTTTTCATAAAGATCCAATTTCCTTAAAGGATCTAAATTTTCATAGTCATGTGGGACTGTAAACCACATCGTTACTACCATTGTTTATACCGCCGTATCAAAATCACTGATGTACAAAGTGTGAAGAATAAAGAAGTGATTTGTGTGATGTATTATTTCAAGTTCTGTATTGCTTGAGGACAAGCAGCGTTCAAGTGTGGGGATATTTGATAGTGCACCAAATGAACATATATTTAGTATCAATATCCTTCCAATATGTAAAGTTTTTAGTTGTAATTATTCTATTTTTAAGTTGTAATCGTTTAAATAAATAAGTGCGAAGACAAAAGGCGAAAACGAAGATTTGAAGACACAAACGTCCAAAAAGCTCAAATGTACAAGATACAATCCAAGTGGTTCAAATTATTGATGAGAAACGTCTAAAAATGACAAGAGTACAAGTTGCGGAACGCAAAGTACAAGATATTAAATTATACGAAAGGACGTTCGAAAATCTGGAACCGGGACCAGAGTCAACTATCAACGCCCGACGCAACGGACCAAAAATTACAAGTCTACTATGCACAAGAATATAATACAATATATATATATATAATTATATAAATTATATATATATTATATATATTTATATATTATGTCGACAAAGAAGAAAACAAGCAAATGTGGCTGGATCCAGCTGGTCATGCGATCGCATGGCCTGGAAGCACAAATCTCATGCGATCGCATGGCCTACTTTTTCTGGCCACATTCCTATAAATTGCAAGTTTGGGCAACGAATTTATACACACAAAAATATATATTACTCCCTCTGTTTAGTATAATATATATATATATAATATATATATATATATATATATATAATATAGGTTAGTTTTATATTAGATTAGTTTTGGGTTATGCAAAGGTTATTTTACGGATTTTAAAGTCGGAGCTCTGTCCGTGTAACACTACGCGATAAATAATCAATGTAATCTATGTTCTCCTTTTTAAATTAATGTCTCGTACTTAAGTTATTATTATGCTTATTTAAGACGAAGTAATTATGATGTTGGGCTAAAAATATTAAAATTGGGTAATTGGGCTTTGTACCATAATTGGGGTTTGGACAAAAGAACGACACTTGTGGAAATTAGACTATGGGCTATTAATGGGCTTTATATTTGTTTAACTAAATGATAGTTTGTTAATTTAATATGAAGATTTACAATTGGACGTACCTATAAATAACCACATACACTCGATCGGACACGATGAGCGGGATATTTATATGTACGAATAATCGTTCATTTAACCGGACACGGGAATGGATTAATAGTCTATGGAATTATTAAAACAGGGGTGAAATTATGTACAAGGACACTTGGCGTAATTGTTAACAAAGTATTAAACCTTGGATTACACGCAGTCGATATCCTGGTGTAATTATTAAACAAAGTATTAAAACCTTGTTACAGTTTAAGTCCCCAATTAGTTGGAATATTTGACTTCGGATATAAGGATAATTTGACGAGGACACTCGCACTTTATATTTATGACTGATGGACTGTTATGGACCAAAACCAGACGGGCATATTAAATAATCCAGGACAAAGAATAATTAACCCATGGGAATAAACTAAAATCAACACGTCAAACATCATGATTACGGAAGTTTAAATAAGCATAATTTCTTTATTTTCATATTTAATTGCACTTTTAATTATCGTACTTTTTAATTATCGCAATTTTATTTATCGCAATTTCATTATCGTTATTTACTTTACACTTTAAATTAAGTTGTATTTATTTTTAATATTTTACATTAGGTTTTAACCGTGACTAAAGTTTTAAAATCGACAAACCGGTCATTAAACGGTAAACCCCTTTTTATTATTATTATATATAAAAATATATATTTTGTACAAATATAGTTGTTTAAAATATAGTGTAAAATAAGTCGTCTCCCTGTGGAACGAACCGGACTTACTAAAAACTATACACCTCTACGATTAGGTACACTGTCTATAGTGTTGTAGCAAGGTTTAGGTATATCCATTTTGTAAATAAATAATTAAAACTTGTGTAATATTTCGTCGTATTTCATATTTAAATTAATACTATTTCGTACACCCCGCTGCACACATCAGTGGTACATTCCATCGGTGAGTTGCGGATTGTTGGAAACATTCATCAAGGCGATAAGGTGAGTGTTAATATCCTATGTGCATATGTATGTGTAGGATGGGTGCGGTTCGGGTGAAGTGGTTCTCGGTTATAGAGTTCACTTCACATATAGGTGGATTTGATGGACTTGTGTATAGGTCCAATTGGCACGGTTGTGTGTTTTGGTTGACCACCTTTGGCGAGGTGCACACTTTGTGTGTACGTTATCACATGGGCGTGTGATGTGGACTTATATAACCCCAATGACGAAGGGTTAATATAGTGAGTGGAATAATTATATGCGTAGGTATATAATGTATTTATTTGTTGTAGCGTGAGATGTGAAGTGTCGATGTGCTAAGACACCACATTTCACGTGACGAGTGAAGTGTCGAAGTGTTAAGACACCACTCAAAGTAATGTGACGGGTGAAGTGCCGATGTGTTAAGACGCCACCCGGGGTGAAGTGTCGATGTGTTAAGACACCACCCGGAGTGAAGTATCGATGTGCTAAGATGCCACTACAAGAGAATAACGGGTGAAGTGCCGATGTGTTAAGGCGCCACTCGAGGTGAAGTATCGACGTGTTAAGATGCCACCTCAAGTAAAATGAAGAGTGAAGTGTCGAAGTGTTAAGACACCACTCGGGGTGAAGTGTCGACGTGTTAAGACGCCACCCGGGGTGAAGTATTGAAGTGTTAAGATGCCACCCGTGGGGTTAGTGTACGAAGTGTTAAGTGCACTAATGGTTGTTATGAACATCGATGACTTGTTTCGCGAAGTCATTCCCTTGCGAAGGTTTGGTTAACCATGGTTATTGCGTTGTAAGTGTAAGCATTTATGTTATTCGAGTTATATATATATATATATATATATATATATATATATATATATATATATATATATATATATATATATATATATATATATATATATATTTTGTATACGTATTACGTTGTTTTGTCGTGATATAGCTAACCCTCCGGGTGTAGTTTATTGGCATTGTTCACATCGTTGTTGGTGAACTTATATTTTGTGGATATATCTTTAGCTCATTGCTTAGTGATCTTACGGTATGCTTAGACTAGCTTGCCTTTATGCTTGGATGCTCCGGTATGCGGTATTTGGATATTTGTGTGGTGTGTCCATTTTATGCATATATATGTATGTAGTATATTTTCACTCACTAAGCGTTAGCTTACCCTCTCGTTGTTGATATTTTTATAGGTTCGCATGCTTGGCGGCTCGGGTAAGCTTGGGGATTAGAGATCTTGGCTAGTTGCTTAGAAGATCTTGCTTTTGTATTCGATTAGGATTTGGGTAGCGTAGTCCCAAATCACCATGCTCGGTTTATGTTTTTAAATAACGTATTATTGCATTAAAGATGTTTATGGAAACACAATTGGGACCTAAAGTATTATTTAACGCGTATTAAAAGGAAAAAAAATTTATGGGCCGGTTTTAACACGGGTTGGGTTGTTTCAAGTGGTATCAGAGCATGGTCTAAGGGATTTAGGTGACTTGAGATAAGTGCCTAGACTTAGACTTATGTGTATGCTTATTTGCTGCGGGACTTGTAGGTGAACGGGTCGGAATGGGAACTTGGTTAGTGCCTTAGCGTGTAGGTGAACTAACTAGGATTTTGGCTTGTGTTGTGATGTAATTCTTGCTTGTGCTTATATCGCGTATAAATTGCGTTGTGTTGGTTTATATCATCGAGCGAGGCGGTCGTTGTACTAACGAGTCGATACGGCGTGTGTGCGTAATAAGGACTTGCAAACCTTATTACGGGTGCAAATCGTGTCAAACAAGTGATGTACGACGGGTGTTGAGCAAGATGGGGCGGTGTTGTGCGTATGGTTTTATATGTTTGTGGACTAATCGTTTTGCATTCCTTGGAATGGCGACGAGAAATGGGATCGAGACGAACGACGCTGAGTTTAACGCTAGAGTTGCGGCCGCCGTTGCGGAGCAAATGAGTGCGTTTCGAGAAGAAATGGATAGGAAGTATTCCGAATTTCGGGGTAGTAGTGAAATGGAGCGTTGTCTTAAGAGCTTCATGAAGACTAAACCCCCGATGTATGACTGGAAACCGGATCCTTTGGTAAGCACAACTTGGATCTCGGATGTCGAAGGGTGTTTTCGTACTATTGAATGCCCTCCTGAGAAGAAGACGAGACTCGCTACTAGTTTGTGGCGGGGTAGGGCAAATGATTGGTTGGATGGTAAGTTTGATCTTGTCGGTGGTGAGCCGTTTATGGCTTTATCGTGGGACGAGTTTAAGAAGGAATTCTTCGAGGAGTTCCGGACTTCAGCCTATTTGTCAGAAATGTGTAATGAGTTGCGAAATTTGCAACAGGGTTCTATGGATCTGAATACTCTCAAGACGACCTTTATGGCGAAGGCTCGTTTTTGCCCGGAGTATTTAAGGAATGATAATTTGTTGATGCAAGATTTCTATCGGACCTTGAATGATGACTTGAAGAGTAAAATTAGCCGGGGGCAAGCGAAATCTTTTGCGGAATTATTCGACTTGGCTAGAGGTTTCGATTCATATTCGCGATCGAAGGTTGGTGAACCTTCAAGTGAGAGAAGGGTTGTTTCTTTTGGTGCTCCAAGTAAGAGGACTAAGGGTCCGAGTGTGAGCATGGGTGGTACACGGACGGGTATAGCAGATTCTAGTGCATCTAGATGTTACAATTGTGGCATGAGAGGTCACAAGTCTTGGAAATGTTCGGTACCAAAGGGTGATGGCATGGTGTGTTTCAATTGTCAAGAGGAAGGACATCGTAAGTCGGAATGTCCCAAGTTAGCGGGGACGGGTGCGGCAAGGAGACGTTAAGGTACGTTTCGTTTTAATAAATATGCCCTTTGATTATTTATTAAGTGCCGTTTGAGTTGTTAAATGCCTTGTGTTGTGCATGTTTTCGTCATGGGTGACGTTCCTAATGGAAGTACCCTATGGTGACGTTTTGATTGTTGGGCGAAGGGCGTAAGACTTAGCGTAACCAAGCATTCCTTAGTATTTGGGAAATGTTTCTACCAAGCCATGGAAATGAGTTTTGGTGTTTGATTGTTAAGCGCGTGTTCGCTATAGTGTGGAAGTTGATGAACTATGAGGTTCGTCGGGTGGTTGGAAAACCTTGAGATCGAGTGTTTTGAATCTCGATGTATGTTGGTAATGGAGTTTATATGACGCGACATTAGGTGCCTCTTTTATACCTACTAGCGTGGTGTTCGACTCCGATTGTGTTGTGGTTACATTATACTTAGGGTACCGGAGTGAAACCCTTACGTACATGAGTGACTAGGTGGAAATTGACAAACTAGAGCAATTGGATGATTGCGAGGGTGTGGTTTGTGTAATCGTGGTACACTTTTTGTTCGAAGTGTTTAAGGATTGATTGAAATCCATCGTGTGCTCAAGGCTGTAGCAAGATATGGTGATGGGTCATGTGAGCCCAATCGTTTGTAAAGTCTACCTTTGGTAGCATTGTACGGTTGTACGAGTTGTGGATATGGGACGTAGTTCCAAGTGGGGGAATTACACTCCCGCACGAGGAAGTTTTAGTGTGAGATTTCGGATGATGCTTTTGGTAGATCCGGAAAATGTTGTCGAGACCTGGTTTTGGTCGATTTGTGGTAGATTACAATTTCGGATAAATTGTACTTATGGTTTGGATTTGAATTATCACCGAGGTGGTAATGTGGTAAATCTCATTGAGAGATAATGGACGTGTTTGGCGAGCAAGGTGAAATCCCTCGGTTAAGGGATGTGTGTGTCGGATTCTCTTTTAGAGAATTTTTGTTTTGTGCCTATGTTCGATATAGGTGGTTCTTGCTTGATTGTGTGAATGGTTAGTGGTATCCGTTAGAATTCACTATGGCGTAGCAGAGCGCGATATTACGCTACTCGTTGTTCGAGGCCAAAAGGGCGTTGCTTGGTGAAGCATGACCTTCGGGGTCCGCTGACTTCATCATGGTATTGTTGATTGGTGAAGCATGACCTTCGGAGTCCGCTGACTTCATCATGGTATTGTTGATTGGTGAAGCATGACCTTCGGGGTCCGCTGACTTCATCCTGGGAGTAGTGATATATCGGTGAAGCATGACCGTTGACGGGGTCCGCTGACTTCATCCGGTGTTGAGTGATCTATCGGTTGTTTTATACACTGATGGTGGGGTCGTGAGGACCATGTTGTATGATTAGTGATGTGATAGCCGTGCTTCGCTCACATGATGTTACGGGTGTGACAATAGTCGATTTGGTACACCTTGGGATTTGCGTTGCCATAGTCGTTTGGGCGCTATCGGTTTTAACCGTTGGATTATGATGTTACGGTAGTTGCGTATTGGTTGTGTTGCGCACTACAATGGATGGTTAGTGATTTGGTATTATTCGTAAGGATTCGCTTTAATTCGGTCTTCTTCGGTTTGGTGGTTGACCTTGTCTTGGTTTGTGGTTGTTACTAGCGATGTACTTGGTATGGTACGCTAGGAGTTGATATCTCGGAACGAGATTGGTTGGGTTTTCCCGATGTGAGGGATTGAGTTGGTGCTAGTGCTCGGAATTGTGGAATGTAATAAATCGCGGATGACGATTTAGTCATTAAGGGTAACTCTTTGAGGAGAATTGTCTAAGGGGTCGTTGTAGACTTCGGTTGTTGCGAGTATTGTACGTCTCGGGATGCGAGCAAGTGTGTGATATGTCATTGGATTAACCATCGGGTTAGCAAATTTGTGGTAGAAGTCGGTTTGAAATGCATGTTCGACGACCATTGAGTGTGGGTCCGTTTGGGTTCATGACTAGGATCACGAGGACGTGATCGAGTCTAAGTGGAGGAGAGTTGTAACACCCCGTTTTTCCCCGTACATGATTTATAGGTGTAAAGTGTACGTACGACTAGTGGATGAAAGGTTCGAGACATATTCGGGTGTTGAAGTTGTACGCGAGAAAAATGAATCAGGAAGGGCATGGTGTCGCGGCGCGACAAAGAGGGCCGCGGCGCGGCGTTTCGAAGAAATCCAGACCAGAAGTTCATTTAAAAGTGATCCCAGTTCAAGGCAATCGTCGCGGCGCGACGAATTAGGCCGCGGCGCGATAATACGGGTAAACTGGTGCCGGTTTTGTGTAATTTTAAATGAGGAGCAAGGGCATTTTGGTCTTTTCACGTTTGAGCCAGATTTGAGGCTTTAACCTCATCCACTCATTCATTTTCTCATTTTATTTTCCCTTTTCATTTCATTTTTCCTCTCAAACTCAAACACCCATTTGATTTCAAAAGGATTTTTTGAAAGGAAGGATTGGGAGTTGATCTTTGGCGTAGTTGACAAGTGTGCTCCTCGTTCTTGGCTACACGGTGATACTAGTGGTACATTCCATCGGTGAGTTGCGGATTGTTGGAAACATTCATCAAGGCGACAAGGTGAGTGTTAATATCCTATGTGCATATGTATGTGTAGGATAGGTGCGGGTCGGGTGAAGTGGTTCTCGGTTATAGAGTTCACTTCACATATAGGTGGATTTGATGGACTTGTGTATAGGTCCAATTGGCACGGTTGTGCGTTTTGGTTGACCACCTTTGGCGAGGTGCACACTTTGTGTGTACGTTATCACATGGGCGTGTGATGTGGACTTATATAACCCCAATAACGAAGGGTTAATATAGTGAGTGGAATAATTATATGCGTAGGTATATAATGTATTTATTTGTTGTAGCGTGAGATGTGAAGTGTCGATGTGCTAAGACACCACATTTCACGTGACGAGTGAAGTGTCGAAGTGTTAAGACACCACTCAAAGTAATGTGACGGGTGAAGTGCCGATGTGTTAAGACGCCACCCGGGGTGAAGTGTCGATGTGTTAAGACACCACCCGGAGTGAAGTATCGATGTGCTAAGATGCCACTCCAAGAGAATAACGGGTGAAGTGCCGATGTGTTAAGGCGCCACTCGAGGTGAAGTATCGACGTGTTAAGATGCCACCTCAAGTAAAATGAAGAGTGAAGTGTCGAAGTGTTAAGACACCACTCGGGGTGAAGTGTCGACGTGTTAAGACGCCACCCGGGGTGAAGTATTGAAGTGTTAAGATGCCACCCGTGGGGTTAGTGTACGAAGTGTTAAGTGCACTAATGGTTGTTATGAACATCGATGACTTGTTTCGCGAAGTCATTCCCTTGCGAAGATTTGGTTAACCATGGTTATTGCGTTGTAAGCGTAAGCATTTTATGTTATATATATATATATATATATATATATATATATATATATATATATATATATATATATATATATATATATATATATATATATATATATATATATATATATATATATTTTGTATACGTATAACGTTGTTTTGTCGTGATATAGCTAACCCTCCGGGTGTAGTTTATTGGCATTGTTCACATCATTGTTGGTGAACTTATATTTTGTGGATGTATCTTTAGCTCATTGCTTAGTGATCTTACGGTATGCTTAGACTAGCTTGCCTTTATGCTTGGATGCTCCGGTATGCGGTATTTGGATATTTGTGTGGCGTGTCCATTTTATGCATATATATGTATGTAGTATATTTTCACTCACTAAGCGTTAGCTTACCCTCTCGTTGTTGATATTTTTATAGGTTCGCATGCTTGGCGGCTCGGGTAAGCTTGGGGATTAGAGATCTTGGCTAGGTTGCTTAGAAGATCTTGCTTTTGTATTCGATTAGGATTTGGGTAGCGTAGTCCCAAATCACCATGCTTGGTTTATGTTTTTAAATAACGTATTATTGCATTAAAGATGTTTATGGAAACACAATTGGGACCTAAAGTATTATTTAACGCGTATTAAAAGGAAAAAAATTTATGGGCCGGTTTTAATACGGTTTGGGTTGTTTCATATATGAGAATGTATACAATGTTCTTTAGTTTTTATCTCAAATAACATGTCAAAATAATCATTACTAGCAATTAAACAAGTTCCAAATGGCATTCATATCAATTAAATTGAGTTCATGCATTTTTGACTCAAAAAGTCCACTTTAATTCTTGAAAATCATGTTTAGGATCAAAGTTTTGATCATTTAGCAACCTAAACATGTTATACTACTCAATTTACTATAAACTAACAACAAAATTCGGTCATAACCCGTTTATATCAAAAAGCCCCAATTTTGCTCAAGAACACAAACCCTAGATTACTCAAAATTTGAAGTTTAAGGCTTCTAATCATGTTAAATAGCATCAATCTAGGTTATACAAGCATAATATACAATCAATTTAAGCACAATTTCACTAGAAATCATCAAAATCAAATTAGGTATATTTTTGTTCAAGAACACTAATAATTCGAATTAAAGAGTGTTTAGGTGTAGAAATTACCGATTTCCTTGAAAAACTTCTTGGTAGCATCCTTCTCAACATGATTTTAGCAAAAAATTTGATGTTTATCGGTGAAAAATCGCGATTTTGGGAGTGATTTTGTGGGTTTTTTCGCAGAAAAAATGAGATGGGGTGTGTGGAAACTGGCCTGTTCTACCAGTTTATCTGGTCTGGGATTCCAGACCTCCGCGAGTGCGGATGTGGAACCCACAGAGTACCGCGAGTGCAGGTTTTTTTTTTAAACTTTAATAATAAAACAATTTATGGAGTAATTTAAAATTTTGTTTTCCTTTTTATTTAGGACGAAGTTGTTTCGGTACGTTGACCTAGTCCATCCCTTGACAAAATTTTAAAATTTTGTCATTTTAAAGCGTTGTTTTAAAAGCAAAGATTTTTGGATTTTTTAATATTTTTGGCATACTTTAATTCAACAAGATTAAAAATAATGATAATAAAAGTTCTCGTCCCTCCCTTGGGTAGAGCAATTTCGGTTCAACGACCTAGTTTTCAACTCACGACGAATTTTAAAAATCATATTTTTAACTTAACGAAATAAAGTATATTTTTGTTTTTAAATTCACACCAAACTTAAATTTAAAATGCATAAAATTAAAAATTCATATTATTAAAATTCACATCAAACTTTTATTATATTTTTGTTTTTAAAAACATACAAACTTATATAAAAAAATATTAAATTTTTAAATATTTACAAACTTAAATATATTGATTTTAAAAAGTTTACAATATTAGTTTAATATTTATTAATTTTAAAAATATGGTAAAAATTAAAAAAAAATCTTTTTGGTTTTTTTATCCCACTTTAATTAATCAAATATTATCAAAAATATACGCCCCTCTTTTCGGTAAAGTAATTTCGGCTATATTACCTAGTTTTACTCCTGACGAATTTTTGAAATATTTTTGGGTTGATTGATTAAAGATGTTTATACCTTAAGAATAAACGGTAAATTTCGCAGTGATGTAATAAATTTTTGTATGATATCAATAATTTCGGTTGCAAAACCTAATTTTATTGAGTATCAATTTAATACTTTATAGCGAACAATTTAGCGTTTATTATCAAAAGGTTAAAAGCAATAAAATAAAAATAAAAACTGTACATACTTACCTGTGAGATAGAATTCTCAGTTACTTGCTTTAGCCCACTCATAAGATAGTCGGACTAATTGGTTTTCCATAGCTACGTAGGCGTAACCTCGAGCATTCAACGATTTTTCTTCTAAACATATGAACGGTCCATCTCTGCATAAAGTAACGAATTCGGTATTGGAATATGTCTGATTCGTCGAGCATTTTCCTTCGTGTGACCATTTTCCGCATTTGTGACATCTTTCAAGGTGTTGTGCTCTTCTTTTCGCTGCGGATTTTGATTTTATTTTACCAAATTGTAACTTATTATTTTCGTTCCTGGATTCTTTTCTTACTCCCTCCAATTTGGCTCTTATTATTGATACCAGGTCACTCGGGAGTGTGTCATTATTACGTTTAGTGATCAAAGCGTGTAGCATTAGACCATGGTTTAGTTCACAGGAAGTCTTCATCTGTAACGACCCGCACTTTTCCGATCGTTCTATACTTATGAGATTAATATTTACATAAATTAAACCTTACCAACATGATAAGCAATCCAAATTGTTGAGACTTATGTTTTTGAAAAGAGTTTTACACAACGTTTGACCGTCTAGTTTGACCGATGATATCACGAACTATACAATATATGATAATTATACATACATATTTAACATGATCTAAGGATGTTTTAATATCTCATTTTGTATTAATAACAAAAAGTCATAAGTATATTTTGAAACTACTAACTTAAGTTTTCAAAACAATAACCTACGTAACGTTATTTGACATAAATACTGATGATTTATAATGTTTATACATATATCGTATAAGTAATGTATTTAATCAATTTTAAAGGGCTTTTATACATAAAACAATATAAGTATATTTACAAAAGATAGTTATATTTGAATTCTCGTTCCGTTTCCTCAATAATCCTATACGTATATCTAGGGTACTATACACAGCTTCTAGAAGTATTTACTATTGGTATATACCAATAGAAATCTTCAATTATTGGAATAATATGTCATTCATGACATAATAAATTTTAACTTATCTTAGATATTTTCACTAAAAACCAAATTTTCAAGCCTATAAATAAGCACCATTTCTAACTCATTTTTACACATTCATTTTCCAAATTTTACTTCCAATTTTCACACACACTTGCAAGAACTCTCTCAACTTTTATTTTACTACTTCTTTCCAGCAACTTTACATTTTAAACTTGAGGTAAAAACTCTACTTCAACTCTTTTTCAATTCATATATTTAAAGCTATATATATAAGAGTTTATAAACTAGAACATAGTTTGAATGATTTCAAACTTGTTCGCAAACTAAATAGATTCTTCTAACTTAACTTTTAAAATACTTCAAGACCTGTAACATATCTTAATTATATACTAACTTAACAAGGTATAACTTGGTTTTTCAAAGAACACCTTAAAAACTGAATTTACGACGTCGGAGTGCAACCGGGGGCTGTTTTGGGTTGGATAATTAAAAACCATCTTAAACTTTGAATTGGAGGTTTATTTTCTGGAAAAATGATTTTTACTATGAATATGATAACACATAAAAATTTCATGATTTAACTCAAAGTATAAGTATTTTTAGAAAAATAATCATTTGAGGTTGTTTACATGATGGAAAATGATTAACTTCATAAGTTTCACTAAAGTTTGACCTATGCCATGTGATTTTGAATACAAACTAAGGTATTTAAAGTTCATAGTCTTAAAGAGGGACTCGATCCAAGGAGATGGCAAGTTGAATCAACGAAAACGGAGTTGTAACGAAGAAACTATGACCGAAACAAAATCGGATATCCAAGACTAGTTTAGCCACGAAAATAATTGGGAAAAAATTAAATAAATCACATCTTTTTAAGTTAACATGATATTTTATATATATGTACTTATAATTCAATTTTATATGGTTCAGGATCACCCGTAAACAACACGAGAAGATTAATCATAAGATCCCATGATTGTACGCAACACGTCATTTGACAACACCGGTACTTTATGTACGCAACACGTCATTTGACAACACCGGTACCATGGGTCAAGATTAATCTCGACCAATACATATACGATGGGGTTTTATTTATTTCGTTGGGGGTTTTATTTATTTCATTGCGGGTATATTAAACATCTAAAAATGAACCATTAAAATTGAATTACTAACAACAAACTGCTAACTACGGACTAAGGAATTATTCAAAGTATTAAAAGTATAACAAGTATATATATGTGACGTTTGTTTAAAAAGAAAAGGTATTGATATATTATATATGGATAGGTTCGTGATATCAACCGGAGACCAAGTCAAATTATATATATATCTTCAAGACGAAAGTGAGTATATAGTCCCACTTTTAAACTCTAAATATTTCGGGATGAGAATACATGTATTTTATGTTTTACGTTATGGACACAAGTAACTGAAAAATATATTCTACGTTGAGTTGTACCACTGGCATACTTCCCTGTAGCTTGGTAACTGTTATTTACAGCGGTATTGTAAACGCGAATCCTGTTGATAGATCTATCGGGCCTGACAACCCCAACCGGACTGGACGACCAGTATTCAACGGTTGCACAGTACTTCGTTTCGTGACTACACTTGGTACGGTGTAGTAAGATTTCATAATAAAGGGAATATGCGACGTGATTAAATGTTAAGTATGGTTACCAAGTGCTCAACCACTTAGAATATTTTTATTAAACTGTTTATATACGAAATCTTGTGGTCTATATATATATATATTGCTGCCGGCATTAAACCTATATCTCACCAACTTTATGTTGACCTTTAAAACATGTCTATTCTCAGGTGATTACTAAAGCTTCCGCTGCATTATGTTGAATTTGAGCAGGATCTTGCGTACGCATATTTGTGTCAAAAATAAAACTGCATACCCAAGGATTTGTGTTGTAAAATATGCTCGAAATCGTGTTGTTATCATTATATGTAAAGTTTGTAAGTCGAAGATTATCGCTAAACGATAATCATCTTTTTATTGTCTAAAGCTTGTAACAAAAATAATGGTTATGGTTTGTAATGTATAATATATGCAGTTTCTCTTTTAAAAATGTCGCATATAGAGGTCAATACCTCGCAATGAAATCATACGTTATCTAACACGTTCTTATGGTTAAGGACGGGTTATGACATGTGGTATCAGAGCGGTGGTCTTAGCGAACCAGGTTTGCATTAGTGTGTCTAACCGATAAGTCGTTAGGATACATTAGTAAGTCTGGACTTTGACCGGGTCTGATTTAAAAACCATTGCTTATCATTGTTGGTTAAAATTTATATGTAAATATTATGTAGTACTAATGGGTTAGTTGTTGTATGATAGATGCCGGGCTCAAAACTTGTTATCACATTCAGCGACTCCGAACCAGAATCTTCAGATGGTGTTCCAGTCATTAACCTATCCGATGACGAAAATAATATCTTTGGGGAAGACTCACAAATTCCGGATGAACCGACTATAGAGAACCCGGAAAGTGAACCCGAGGAGGAAAGTGAACCCGAGGAGGAAAGTGAACCCGAGGAGGAAAGTGAACCCGAGGAGGAAAGTGAACCCGAGGAAGAAATACAGGAAATTACAAAAGACGAGTTCGAACTAGGAAAGAAACGAAAGGCTAATGAATTAGAAAATTCAAATCCCGAGTTTAGTAAGGATGATGTGGCACCAACTCCACTAGACACTACCACTCCTATTCCCGCTGATATCGCGTATTTCATATGCATTTTCCTTAGCGATATCGGGTACATTTTGGTCCTTTTGGATACGATTTAGAGTTATTTTGGTTAAAGTTGTGAAAGTTTGAGTTCCAAGACCAAGAAGGTTAAATTTGATGTTATTTGATGGTTTTGGATGTCTTTCGATGTTTACGAGTGAAAAGGTTTGATTCGGTTCGAGTTTTGGTGTTTATATGATGTTTTTAAGCTCGTTTCAGCAATATTATAATGGAGCGCCGCTCCAAAATAGGGCGCGCCGCGCCAAACAACTAGAAAAACAAGTCGAGCAGTTTTGAAGTTCAAAGGATTGATTTTCAGTGATTCGGCGCGCCGCGCGGTATATTGGCGCGCCGCGCGGGGTTGTGCCCGGGTTCAGAATTCCCTCCTATAAAAGCCCGAATTATACCCTAACTTATCATAATCGTATCCTGACGAATTCCAGCCACTTTTTGACGAACTTAGGTGATTTTTGGAGATCTTCAAGGTCATTCTAAGGTACTAATCATTCCGGGAACAAGTCTCGATTCGTGTATCATTCAGATTTCAATCTTTAATTAGTTTTATTCTTTTGTTATCAACAATGAATTATTCTATGTCTTTGATTGTTATTTTGATTTCAGCCATGATTGTAGGCTAAACCTTATATGTTTGTCTAGATTGAATATTTGCAAGTGTTTGGATGATACTTTAATGTTTTATTGATTGATGCATGATTAATTATGAGTTTTGATTAAAGAACCATTCTTGTGGGTGTTAATTATTGTTACTAGGTTGATTAGTGAATCTTGTTTGAACAAAGGGAACCCTGTTTCAATTTAGTGATCTAATTCCCAATTGATTTGTCTTAACCGATTGGGTGCTTACTGGACCAAGGGGGTAAACCGGGTAACGTAATTGAACAAAATAGGGGTGAATTGTGTGGAGCGAACGCGTAACCAATTGAATCTTAATCTTATAATTAGCTAGTTACTAAGTCACAAACGAAAGATGGTATTTGGTAAAAGGGAACCCTAAGCCAATTAATCCTAGTTTGACGTGTTTGCTAAAAGAGAACTCTGGGTAAACCGACTCTGTAATTGCGTGCATTGATTAATATAACTAGTGCTTAAAAACAAATCATCCAACACTGCGAATAGGATATCTAGGCGAACATTCTTTTATCCATTGAATTCAAATATCTTTATTTTTCTATCGAGTCTGCATTTCCTTTATTTAAACTTAAAAACCAAAAATATTGTCTTTTATTTTCAAAGCTATCTTGATTTGGCTAATCGTTAAATAGCCGCAAAACAAACTATCTCGTACTTTCGATTTTCATAGTTTAACTTAGTTTACTTTTATTTACAAACTTAATTCTCACGTTAATACTGTCCTTGGAACGATCTTGGAATTACCATTTTTATACTATTGCACGATCGGGTACACTGCCCGTTAGTGTGTAGTAATCTTTAAACCAGGCATATTTCCAGTGATAAATTTATATACTAGATTTCACACATCAAGTTTTTGGCGCCGCTGCCGGGGACAGTTGTGTTGAAAATTAAGTTTGATAATTAAGTTTGTTTTTAGTTAATTTTAACTGTTTAGTTTAATTTAATTCTAATTGAGTCGGTGCGTTTAATCGGTTTGTTAGCTGTGTTCTTGCAGTTACAGGTAGTGCATGCAACATACGCGTTCTTCAGATTCTCCAATTGTTAAACCATTTGACGAGCCTGAAAGAGAGTTGTTTAAAGCTTTAAGTCAGAAGCAAAAGTTAACAGTGGATTCATCAGTTTCATTGGGTGATACTTACGTTAATTTGGGAAGTACTTCTGAGACTGTGGTGCCCGAGACACCACCTGAAATTTTTAACGAAGAAGACTCCTACGCTTCGTCTGATACTACAGAACCTGAAGAAATGGCCGAAGGAGAAGCACCCCGTCCTCAGACTATGGCTGAAAAGTTAAAGGCCACCCGAGGAGGCCAAGGCAATTCGATTACTCAGCCGAATATTACTCAGCCTTTTCAAATTACAGGGCCGATCCTGAATTTGATTTCTTCTGATTGCCGATTCTATGGCAAAGATACCGAGGATGCTAACGAGCATCTTCGTAATTTTAATGATGTTTGTAACTTGTTTAAGCTACATGAGGTTGCCGACACTTCAATTAAGACAAGACTTTTCCCTTGGACTCTTAAGGGAGAAGCTAAGAGATGGTTAGATAAGCAACCCGAGGGTACGATTAGATCTTGGGAGACTTTGGAGGATAAGTTTTTGTCAAAGTTTTTCCCTGCATCTCGAGCTGCTCGACTTCAAGCAGATATTTCTCAATTTAGACAAAAGAGCAGTGAGACATTGTTTGATGCTTGGGACCGTTTTGCTACTTTGTTACGCTCGTGTCCGCAACACGGGTTGAATGATTTACAGAAGGTTCAGATTTTCTACAAAGGTTGTGATATTCCTACGCGTCAGTGTATTGATCAAGCTGCAGGTGGTACGTTAATGGATAAGACTGAAGAAGAGGCGTTAGAAATCATTGAAAAGCAAGCTGCTTACTCTCATGAGTGGCATCAGGATCATGAGTCTTTCCATTCTGCTTCAGTTAAGAGAACAGAGACTACAGGTACAGGTGCTTATGATGATTTTGGGTCTATCAGTGCTAAGTTGGATTCGTTTGGTAGGAATTTGGAGAAGATGAACAAGGATATTCATGGTATGAAGGTTGGTTGTGAATACTGTGGAGGTTTGCATCTGGGCAAAGATTGTGATGCGGGTTTGACTATGAATCAGAAAGAAGAGGTCAACTATATTAGTCAGCAGAATAACAATCAGTTTCAGGGACGTGCTCAGTTTAATAGGAATTTCAATAATCCTTATAATCCGCAAGGTAATCAGGGTTCGAGGTTCCAACCGGGTTCTAGTGGAGGTTTTCAGCAGCAAGCTCCCGGTTATTTTCAGAAACCACAGGTCGAAGAGAAAAAGTCCAACCTTGAGGCTATGATCGAGAAGTTAGTGATATCTCAGACTCAACTTGTCACTACCGTTACTCAGAATAATGAAAAGAATGACCAAATGTTTCGAAATCAACAAGCAGCTATTCATAATCTTGAACAGCAGATTGGTCAACTTGCTAATAAGAGTAGTGAGAGGAAACCGGGAGAGTTACCTAGCAAGACGGATACTAACCCGAAAAACGGGCATGTTAATGCTATCACCACCCGAAGTGGTTTAGCGTATCATCCACCGAGGAAGCCCGACGAGTATGATTTGAGGGTACCGTTAGTTAATGATAGTGAGCCGGTTGTTGAAAGTGAACCGGCAAAGGAAAAGGAGCCGGAACAGGTGGCTGAAAAAGTTGTTAAGGAACCGGTTACTGTTGCTGCTAAACCGGTAGTTAGAGAGTATCAACCACCGCTCCCATTCCCGAGGAAACAGCGATTGGAGAAGCTAGAGGCCGAAAAGTCCAAGTTCATGGACTTGATTAAAAAAGTTAACATAAATTTGCCTTTTATTGATGTTATTGCAGGTGTGCCTAAGTATGCGAGGTTTCTTAAGGATTTGCTGACTAACAGGCAGAAGCTGAAGAACGTGTCTTCAGTCAGGTTGAATGCCGCATGCTCAGCGGTTGTTGCAAACAAGCTTCCCGAGAAGCTTGAAGATCCTGGAAGTTTTACCATTCCTTGTTTACTTGGTAATTTGGACTGTATGAGGGCTTTGGCGGATTTGGGGGCTAGCATTAATTTAATGCCTTATTCTATTTACTTAAAGCTAGACCCCGGGGAGTTAAAACCCACGCGTATGGCTGTGCAGCTAGCCGACCGCTCTATTAAATTCCCTCGTGGAATCATAGAGAATATGCTAGTAAAGACCGGGTCGTTAGTTTTTCCGGCGGATTTTGTGGTTTTGGATATGGAAGTGGATGAAAGGATTCCACTAATTTTGGGTCGGCCATTCTTAAATACTGCCAGATGTATGATTGATGTTTATGGCCAAAAGTTGACCCTTCGGATAGACGATTTGAGTGCAACATTCTCAATCGACCATGCTTTGAAATACCCTGGTTACACTGATGATACATGTTATTTTCTTAACACTGTGAATGTCCAGTCTGAGTTTTTGCAGGAATTCCCAGAGTTACAGGGTTCAGGAGAGTGCTCTTTGGTTGAGATTGATGAGGATGTGCAGGTTGAGGAGGTGGAAATTTTAACCACCTTGATGGAAAACGGCTATGAGCCGACTGAAGAGGAGTTCAAAGAACTCGAACGTGATTCAGATTACCGGAGCAAGTCTTCAATTGAAGAACCTCCCGAGCTTGAATTGAAGCCACTTCCAGATCATTTGGAATACGCTTACTTGCATGAGGAATCTAAGCTTCCGGTAATTATTTCTTCTTCTCTTTCAGCAGGTCAGAAAACTGAGCTTGTAACCATGCTAAAGGCCCATAAACCGGCCATTGCATGGAAGATTCACGACATTAAGGGTATTAGTCCCTCCTATTGCACCCACAGAATCCTAATGGAGGATAACTCCAAACCCGTGGTGCAACGCCAAAGGAGGTTGAACCCGCACATGCAAGATGTCGTGAAGAAAGAGATAATAAAGCTCCTTGATGCAGGTCTGATTTACCCGATCTCTGACAGTCCATGGATTAGCCCGGTACACTGTGTACCTAAGAAAGGTGGTATGACTGTTACCACCAATGATAAAAATGAGTTAATTTCCACGCGGACGGTCACGGGGTGGCGTGTTTGTATCGACTACCGTAAGTTGAACGACGCCACACGTAAAGACCACTTCCCGCTACCTTTCATGGATCAAATGCTAGAGAGGTTGGCGGGAAACAGTTTCTATTGCTTTCTCGATGGTTTCTCGGGGTATTTTCAAATTCCTATCTCGCCCGAGGACCAAGAGAAGACTACTTTCACGTGCCCGTATGGCACGTTTTCTTATCGACGCATGCCCTTTGGCCTTTGCAATGCTCCGGCCACTTTTCAAAGGTGCATGATGGCCATATTCCATGACATGATCGAAGATTGCATGGAGGTGTTCATGGATGACTTCTCGGTCTTCGGTGACACTTTCGATTCATGCCTTCTTAACTTAGAACGGATGTTGGTCAGGTGCGAAAAGTCCAATCTTGTGCTCAACTGGGAGAAGTGCCATTTCATGGTTCAAGGGGGCATCGTTCTCGGGCACAAGATTTCTAAAAACGGTATAGAGGTGGATCCCGCAAAGGTTACCGCTATTAAGAACCTTCCACCCCCTACCGATGTTAAGGGTGTTAGGAGTTTTCTCGGGCACGCTGGTTTTTACCGGCGATTCATTAAAGATTTTTCTAAGATTGCCAACCCGATGAATAAACTCCTTGAAAAGGACACCCCGTGGAACTTCTCCGACGAGTGCCAAAAGGCATTCGAGCTTTTGAAGGAGAAACTCATCAATGCGCCAATCATAATTGCTCCGAATTGGTCCTTACCGTTCGAGCTTATGTGCGATGCATCTGATTTCGCTGTTGGCTCAGTTTTGGGTCAAAGGGTCGAGAAGCATTTCCGACCCATCTACTATGCAAGCAAGACCTTGCAAGGAGCGCAATTAAATTATACTACCACTGAAAAAGAGCTTCTTGCGGTGGTCTTTTCGTTTGATAAGTTCCGGTCCTACTTAGTCTTATCTAAGACTATTGTCTTTACGGACCATTCTGCTCTAAAGTACCTTTTTGCTAAACCGGATGCAAAACCCCGACTTCTTAGATGGATCTTGCTTTTGCAAGAATTTGATGTGGAGATCCGGGATAAAAAGGGTGCTGAAAACTTGGCGGCCGATCACCTTTCACGTCTTGAGAACCCCTCCCGTGAGGTTCTCGATGAGACGACCATTCGTGATGATTTTCCCGGCGAATATCTCATGAAGGTGGATAAGGTTGATGAGCCGTGGTACGTGGACATTGCTAATTATCTAGTTGGGAGATTCTTGGAGAAAGGGTGGTCACATCAAAAGAGGAAGAAATTTTTCAGTGACCTTAAGTACTATTTCTGGGAGGATCCCTATCTTTTTCGTTGTTGTCCCGATGGAGTTATCCGCCGGTGTGTTTCCGGTGATGAGTGTATGCGTATTTTGACCGAGTGCCATAGTGGGCCTACCGGTGGGCATTTTGGACCCCAAATTACGGGGCGTAAAGTTTATGATGCCGGCTTTTATTGGCCGACAATCTTCAAGGATGCTCACCTGGTTTGTAAGTCTTGTGATTCGTGCCAAAGGGCCGGTAAAGTCACCAAACGTGATGAGATGCCTCAACAAAGCATCCAGGTTTGCGAAGTGTTTGACGTTTGGGGAATTGACTTTATGGGGCCATTTCCGAAATCTCAGAATTATAGTTACATACTCGTTGCCATTGACTACGTGTCTAAATGGGCTGAAGCGCAAGCTTTACCCACAAATGATGCACGAGTTGTGATTTCGTTCCTTAAGCGTTTATTCTCTCGATTTGGAACTCCTAAAGCTTTAATTAGCGATAGGGGTACTCATTTTTGTAACGCCCAAATGGAGAAGGTATTGAAGCGATATGGAGTTGTCCATAAAGTTTCTACTTCATACCATCCCCAAACGAGCGGACAAGTTGAGAATACCAATCGAGCTCTTAAAAGTATTCTTGAGAAAACTGTGGGTTCGAATCCAAAGGAGTGGGCAAATAAGCTCGATGAAGCTTTGTGGGCGTTTAGAACCGCCTTCAAAACGCCACTTGGTACCACACCTTATCGGTTGGTTTATGGGAAAGCGTGCCATCTCCCGTTGGAGATTGAGCATAAAGCTATGTGGGCACTTCAAAAGTGCAATTTAGATTTGAAGGAAGCCGGACGCCTAAGGGCGGGGCAATTGAATGAGCTTGGTGAGTTACGCCTTGATGCGTACGAGAATTCATTGATTTATAAAGAAAAGACCAAGAAATGGCATGATAGGAAGTTAAAGGGTCCAAAGGAGTTTAACGAAGGCGACCGAGTGCTTTTGTTTAACTCTAGATTAAAGCTTTTACCGGGAAAACTCAAGTCCCGGTGGACGGGACCATTTGAGGTTGTTAAGGTGTACCCATACGGTACGATCGAGTTGAAAAATGCGAATGGTATTACCTTTAAGGTTAACGGACATCGTGTGAAGAAGTATGTTGATGGTCCGTTAGTGATTGATGATGAGGTTCGCGTTGAACCCGATCCCAACGCCACTTGAAGTTGGGGACGAGTCGTGTGAACGACTCGTTAAATAAGGTTCACATTGTTGTAAAGTTTGTATATTTTTGTGCTTGTTTGATAATATGTGCAACATGATCGTGCTTGGATTGTTATTGGGGATGGTTTGGTTGTTTTATGGCGAGAAAATTGGGTTTAGAGGCTTTAAAATACGAATTTTTGATGTTTCTGGAGGTGGAGCGCCGCTCCATTTATGGGCGCGCCGCGCCACTGTGTAGTATCTGATGCATCAGTTTTTGAAAACGCTCGGCATCGTTTTACAGTTATTCGGAGAGCCGCGCGTGCTTTCGGCGCGCCGCGCGGTTTTGTTGCGCGCCGCGCGACTTACTGGAGCGCCGCGCCACCTGGTCGGGTAGACTGTTTTGGGCTTTTAATTTAAATTACACCCGAATTTTTACATCCCCACAATTTAGAAACGGGATACCAGCTGTTTTTATACCCTTTTACTTCAATTACTTTCATTCTTACATCTCTTAAACACCTACAAATCCTTTGATCTTTCAAAACCCTAATTCTACAAAGTTTAATTTCTTGTTTCAAGTAACCTTAATCTTTCAAGAATGGCACCCAAGAAGGTCCGAATTTGTTCCTTTCTCTACTAATTTCATCTTATTATATGTAATTGCTTGTTTAATTTCTAATTATCATGATGAATTAGTGTGGGGTTGTTTTAATTTGGGTTATGTGATTCAATTAGTAATGGGTTTTTGTTAGATAATGTTTAAATGCTTTGATTTTATGCTAAAGTTGGTGTTTGTGGAAGTTTAACATGAACCTAGGGTTTGTAGGGTTTGAGTCCGAATTTTGTAAGTAAAAAGGGGTTAATTGCTTGAAAGTGTGATGTTCTTTGAATTGTTCATATGTTTTTGAACTAGTGTGGGGTAGTGTCCATATGGGCGGGTCACTTTGTTTTGAATGACTTATGCTACATTGTTCTAATTATGTGATATGCCATGCTAGTGATGATTAAGTATATGATTTTAATTGAGATAAAGCTTTTGTTTAATGGTTGTTGAATTTGATAAAAGTTGCTAACATGATGAAGTTGATTGGATTTTTGAAATTTAGAAGAGTTATAAGTAATCATGTTGGTCATGTTTTGGTTATGTTGTTTGATGATTCAGGTTATGAATTATTTGTTTATGGATAATGTGATTTGGTTGAGAGTTAGTTTTTGAAAAGTTTTCAAAAGAGTTATTTGGTTATTGTATTTAAAAGTGATTTAACATGAAACAAGGATTGATTGTAAAGGTGTTTGTTGCTTATTATGATGACTAACACTAACTTTTGAGTTTTGTGTTTGTTTTCTTTACTTGTTTCATGAATGCAGAGAACAAGAGGTAACCCACCACAACAACCGCCGAACAACCCTGAACTGTGGTTGTCCCAAGTTGGTAATATTGAGGATTTGGAACAAAGGTTTAACATCAATCTTGCTCGTCCGATTGAGCAAACCTACTACTTGGATTGGACGCAACTTCGGAATGAAAGTGTTCAAGCTTATCGAGAATTGCGCGGATACTTATGGGTTACGTATAGCGGTAATGAGTTGAGACCGTATGAGCGTTTGTTTCAGATTAACGAAGATGTGTATGAGCAATTGACTGTCGAGTTCTTTTCAACTGTAAGTTGTCGGCCCCGAGTTGCTCCTCGTGATTCGGACTTTTTGATATTTAGGCTTGGCGGGGCGGACCGTCAAATGAGTAAAGTTGAGTTAGCTCGGGCGTTGGGTTTGTACCCCGAGTTAAATGATGACATCGATTTAGGGTACCATTTGTTGGGGTGCAGGGTATTCGGTGACGGCGAGTTTAGTGAAAGTGAGTATTGGCCGACGATTATTAATCCGGGGGTTAGGGCTTTCAGTTCTAGTAGAAGCATTCAGTCTAATCTTCGACGTCCGGTGGACCGTATTCTGTTTAAAATGATTGCTACTATGTTCATGGCCCGGAGGAATGCAAACAAAATCAAAAGAAAGGATCTTTGGATCCTCCAGCAGATAAAAGCGAGAGAGGCAATTGATGTGCCGACTATGTTGGGGTCCTGGTTTCAGGAAATCGGTGAAGATAATCGTCCCGAGCGCCCGTTGTTAGGGGGCCATTTAGTGACACGGATAGCTGAGGCATTTTCTGTGCCTACTGATAGGTGTACTATCGCGGGGGTCGAAGCAATGGTAACAAACATTTTGTTTTTCGCTAAAGCCGATTTTATTAGGCGAGGACCGAACGGTTGGGTTTTGGTAGAGGATGAAGAGCAACAACAGGGTCAAGGTCAACAACAAGAGCAGGGTCAAGGTCGAGGTCACGGTAGAGGACGTGGTATTGGGTCCACGTATGAAGCAGGGGGTTCTAGTGGTAATGTTCGGGGAGTATGGACTCCCGATGAGGAAGCTTTTAATGGGTTGGTGAATAGTGTTGACGGGCTGCATCTCGAGTTCCAAGATAGTCGTACATTTTATAATGATCAGGTTGCGCATAATCAGCGTATGTATGACGAGCAGCGCCGTCATAATGAGGAGTTGATGACGTGGCACCAGGGTAACTATGGGTCGCTTAACACGAGTTTGGGTCAGGTTCGGACAGAGGTTGGTAATTTGGGCGACCGTGTTGACAGGATAGAGTATGATGTTCGAGGGATTCGGGCCCACAATCAGTGGGAAATTCATCAGAGGCAGCTCCAACGGCAGATGCGTCATGTGCCGGATGCGTACATTCCTACGCAAACCACTATTCCGGACTACACCGCCGTGACGCCTCCGAGACCGGATCCGTATTATGACCCGTATCAAGCTTGCCAAGATACTTATGGCGTGACTTGGGACCCGTTGAGAGATTTTTGGCCGGGAAGCGATTGATGTGTTGCACGTATTATTGTTGTATTTGTTTAAACTATTTCCGTTTCGATTTGGTTGTACTAGACTATTTTTATTTTTCGTATGATGTACTTTGAGACCTATTTGGGGCAAGGCGTTTCGGTACCGGGTGGTACCACCTTGCCCATTTATGTATTTGGTGTGTTTTTCTTTTTGTTAGGTGTGTTGGTGAAACGGTTTTTCAAGTCTGGCATTAAGTTCAGCAAAACTACTTTAATGATGGTATTGGTGTGAGGATCGGGAATGGACGATGTTCTTATGCTGGCAGTCAGTTCAGCGCCATCTGTCACTGTCATTCCACGATCTGTGGTTAAGCTCGATAAGTTTTTATTTTTCTTACCCTTTTGATTTTAATCCATTTTTGATCTCAAGTGATGGGGACATTACTTGATCTCAAGTGTGGGGTGGGGGATGTAAAATCTCTCGGGTTGGTTATTAATAGAATCATCATTATTTTGGTTTTGATATTTAAATGACGTTTCACGGGGTTTTGGTCGTAAAAAAAAAAAATTGAAAAATTTAGGGGAAAATAAAAAAAAATAAAAAAATTAGTTAGTTAAAAAGAAAAAAAATATATATAAAAGTAGTTAAAAATTCGATCAAAACCTTTGTTTAAGTATGGCTTGGAATTTATATTTCATGATGTTTAAAGAAGCCAAAGTTGTTTTACATGTTCATTACCATTGAACATGAAATCCTACGAGTTCGAAGAACTCAATAGTAGGTCACCTGTACCAAAACGGGTGTCAACCGTATGAACGGTGATTGGATCGTGTGGTCGAAGCCGGGCCATACGCTAGATCGAAAACTTTATAGGGCGGTCTTCATTGTTTCTCCTAACAAGGACAATGTATGCGCTCGACCACCTTTTATGACCATACAGGATGTATCCACTCCATCCTAAAGGGAGTCAAGTCTCCCGAACGACACACTTGCTGATTCATTTCAGAAGTCGTAGTCCAGACCAGTTGTAGGGTGACGAAAAGTCTTGAAAAGTCATTGCTAAAATCGACTGGAAATCTACCAGGCCTCAACATCAAACAGGGAAACTGGTAGTCAAAGCTTATCTCAATGAGGGAGATTTGCTAGCCAAATGGGAAGCGCACCATGATACACAAAATGTCAGTGATTGATCAGATTCCCAGTGGATAACCTCCGGAAAGGTAAGATATCAGCTTTTAAGCCTGATGAACCTCAATCTTTATGGTTGAAATAACGGATTAGACGGTTACCTCATAACCATCGATGATATCCGGACGTAATGTGTATCCTCCTAAGCACATTATTTTCTACCGACATCTCGCGATGTTAGGTACTGTGGGAGGCTTGGCTTGACCAATTGCGGGGTAGCCCGTACGTTCTCTTGGCACACATGGTTCGATTGTTACATCTTTGGTGCTTGGTTCCTACTTGATTCCCGGTTTCTTTGAAGACTTTTATTATGGTTCGAGATTCTCTATTTCATCAGTATGGTACGTTATCGAGATTATTTTTGGTTACTATTTTGATTCATATTGATTGCGGTTTGGGAAGTTACATCGGGGGAATGCAAGTGGGAACCATGGTTGTTATTTACTCCAAATCGTGCCCACGCTAGTTGCTTGATTGGTTCTTGTTCGTTTGATTCTACATATTTGCTTGAAGACGTTATTTTATTGTAGAAGATTATTATCGAGTTTCATTGCTTGAGGACAAGCAAAACTCTAGTGTGGGGTTGTTTGATATCGCGTATTTCATATGCATTTTCCTTAGCGATATCGGGTACATTTTGGTCCTTTTGGATACGATTTAGAGTTATTTTGGTTAAAGTTGTGAAAGTTTGAGTTCCAAGACCAAGAAGGTTAAATTTGATGTTATTTGATGGTTTTGGATGTCTTTCGATGTTTACGAGTGAAAAGGTTTGATTCGGTTCGAGTTTTGGTGTTTATATGATGTTTTTAAGCTCGTTTCAGCAATATTATAATGGAGCGCCGCTCCAAAATAGGGCGCGCCGCGCCAAACAACTAGAAAAACAAGTCGAGCAGTTTTGAAGTTCAAAGGATTGATTTTCAGTGATTCGGCGCGCCGCGCGGTATATTGGCGCGCCGCGCGGGGTTGTGCCCGGGTTCAGAATTCCCTCCTATAAAAGCCCGAATTATACCCTAACTTATCATAATCGTATCCTGACGAATTCCAGCCACTTTTTGACGAACTTAGGTGATTTTTGGAGATCTTCAAGGTCATTCTAAGGTACTAATCATTCCGGGAACAAGTCTCGATTCGTGTATCATTCAGATTTCAATCTTTAATTAGTTTTATTCTTTTGTTATCAACAATGAATTATTCTATGTCTTTGATTGTTATTTTGATTTCAGCCATGATTGTAGGCTAAACCTTATATGTTTGTCTAGATTGAATATTTGCAAGTGTTTGGATGATACTTTAATGTTTTATTGATTGATGCATGATTAATTATGAGTTTTGATTAAAGAACCATTCTTGTGGGTGTTAATTATTGTTACTAGGTTGATTAGTGAATCTTGTTTGAACAAAGGGAACCCTGTTTCAATTTAGTGATCTAATTCCCAATTGATTTGTCTTAACCGATTGGGTGCTTACTGGACCAAGGGGGTAAACCGGGTAACGTAATTGAACAAAATAGGGGTGAATTGTGTGGAGCGAACGCGTAACCAATTGAATCTTAATCTTATAATTAGCTAGTTACTAAGTCACAAACGAAAGATGGTATTTGGTAAAAGGGAACCCTAAGCCAATTAATCCTAGTTTGACGTGTTTGCTAAAAGAGAACTCTGGGTAAACCGACTCTGTAATTGCGTGCATTGATTAATATAACTAGTGCTTAAAAACAAATCATCCAACACTGCGAATAGGATATCTAGGCGAACATTCTTTTATCCATTGAATTCAAATATCTTTATTTTTCTGTCGAGTCTGCATTTCCTTTATTTAAACTTAAAAACCAAAAATATTGTCTTTTATTTTCAAAGCTATCTTGATTTGGCTAATCGTTAAATAGCCGCAAAACAAACTATCTCGTACTTTCGATTTTCATAGTTTAACTTAGTTTACTTTTATTTACAAACTTAATTCTCACGTTAATACTGTCCTTGGAACGATCTTGGAATTACCATTTTTATACTATTGCACGATCGGGTACACTGCCCGTTAGTGTGTAGTAATCTTTAAACCAGGCATATTTCCAGTGATAAATTTATATACTAGATTTCACACATCACCCGCTATTCCTATTCGTGCTGTCCCGGCATCCAGTTCTTCAGCCCCAGAGCCAAAATATAGGCAGACAGCTAGGATAAGCGTTAGGCCATTCCTTGAACCTAAACGTCCTAGAAAATAGACCAAACGATGCGCTGCCGTATTAAACCATGGGATCATATAATGTTTTGTATAATATTATTAGTGTGGTTTGCTTAATGTTCGATATAAGATAAGCATATGTAAAATAGTGAAGTGTGAAATGCAATAATTTTCCATGGTTAAGTATTATTTAGATGGTAGTAATTGATTCTGTACTAAGCTATTAAGTATGGACATTAACGGGTAGGTACTACCCTAGATATAATTATAAAACGCTAATAAGAAGAAAAGGCTTTTATAATAATACCTGGTTCATATTATTAATAAGCTATAATGTACTGTAAATATACACTACATCTATAATATTCCATGTGAATAATTATTTTCTTTTCATTCTTATAGAAGAATATGGCGCGATTGAACCGAATGACGGAACAAGAAATCCAGGAACTCATCAATCAACGAGTGAACGACAGAATGTTATGGGTCGAGGCTGCAAGAGGTGCTGCAGTTAACCCAAATCCTCGTGTGGGGTGCACTTACAAAACTTTTCAAGCTTGCAAGCCCTCATCATTCAGTGGAACAGAAGGACCAATCGGTTTAACCCGGTGGATAGAAAAGATGGAGACTGTGTTTAAAATCAGTGGTTGTGTTGAAAAGGACATGACCAAGTATGCATCGTGCACTTTACAAGATAGTGCACTCACGTGGTGGAAAAATTATGTGAAGGCTGTAGGAGGAGATGTAGCTTATGATACTCCGTGGGAAGAATTCAAAACAATGTTAATCAACGAATATTGTCCAAGGAACGAGGTTAGGAAGTTGGAAGATGAGTTACGAAGTCTGAAGGTTATTGGTACTGAAATCACCAACTACAATCAGCGATTCATGGAATTAGTTTTGCTATGTCCTGAATTGGTTCCAACCGAAGAACGGAAGATTGAAATGTACAAAGATGGTTTGCCCAAAAAGGTCAAGGCAAACGTTACAGCATCGAAACCTAAGACAATTCATGAAGCTATAACCATGGCAAACGAGCTAATGGATCAGGTCATCATGGATAAGAAAGCATCCAATACTGATGTGAAGGTATCAGGTAACAAAAGAAAGTGGAATGGAAATTATGATCGAGGTAACCAACAACAATCTTTTAAGAAACAAGAAACCATACAAGGTGCAGGTGGTGGTTCAAGCTTTGGTTACAAAGGACAAAATCCTTTATGCAACCGATGCCACAAACATCACTCTGGCTACTGTAATGTGGTATGCAACAAATGTAATCGAAAGGGTCATCTTGCTGAAGATTGTAGGGCTCTCGTTACAAATACAAATGGTACCAAGACTCCTGCCACCAATGCAAATAGAACTGCTTTGGCTACCATTACTTGTTATGGGTGTGGAAAACAAGGTCACTATAAGAGCCAGTGTCCGAATCCAGAGAAGAATAATGGATCTGCACGTGGAAGAGCATTTGTTATTAATGCTAGAGAGGCGTGTGAAGACCCGGAGCTTGTTACGGGTACGTTTACCATTAATAACTTATCCGCATATATTATATTTGATACTGGTGCCGATAGAAGTTACGTGAGTAGAGGCTTTTACGCTAAATTGAATTGTTCATCATTACCTCTAGATGCTAAGTACATGATTGAGTTAGCTAATGGTAAACTAATTAAAGCCGATAAAATTTGCCGTGATTGTAAAATAAATTTAGCCGGAGAAACATTTAAAATTGACTTAATACCCGTAGAATTAGGAAGTTTTGATGTAATAGTCGGCATGGACTGGATGTCCAAAGTAGGAGCTGAAGTTGTGTGTGCCAAGAAGGCAATTCGCATTCCTTGTAAGGATAGAATGCCGGTGATGATTTATGGAGAGAAGGGTAACTCAAAGCTAAAACTCATTAGTTATTTGAAAGCTCAAAAGTGCTTGAAGAAAGGGTGCTATGCTATCTTAGCACATGTTAATAAAGTCGAAAAGAAAGAAAAAGAGAAGTGCATCAACGACGTGCCTGTGGCAAGAGATTTTCCTGAAGTTTTTCCGGAAGAGTTGCCGGGATTACCTCCATTTAGATCTGTAGAATTTCAAATAGATTTAGTACCAGGAGCCGCACCAGTGGCTCGTGCTCCATATAGACTTGCACCGTCCGAGTTAAAAGAACTTCAGAGTCAGTTAAAAGAATTACTAGATCATGGATTCATACGACCAAGTACTTCACCGTGGGGAGCTCCGATTCTATTTGTTAAAAAGAAAGATGGATCTTTTAGGATGTGTATAGATTATCGTGAATTAAATAAGTTAACTATCAAAAATCGGTATCCACTACCGAGAATTGACGACTTATTTGATCAACTCCAGGGATCATGTGTTTATTCGAAAATCGACCTAAGATCGGGCTATCATCAACTACGTGTCAAAGAAGAGGACATTCCGAAAACTGCTTTTCGGACACGTTATGGTCATTACGAATTTTTGGTCATGCCGTTTGGATTGACGAATGCGCCAGCTGTATTCATGGACCTCATGAATCGAGTTTGTAGTCCGTATTTAGATAAGTTTGTTATCGTTTTCATTGATGACATTCTTATCTATTCCAAGAGTGAGCAAGAGCATGAGCAGCATTTAAGGTTGATATTAGAGTTGTTGAGAAAAGAACAGCTATACGCTAAATTTTCTAAGTGTGCTTTCTGGTTGAAAGAAGTGCAATTTCTTGGCCACGTTGTTAGTAGCAAAGGAATTCAGGTTGATCCAGCAAAAATTGAAGCCATTGAAAAATGGGAGACTCCTAAAACACCAATGCAGATACGCCAATTTTTGGGTTTAGCCGGTTATTATAGAAGGTTTATTCAAGATTTTTCCCGAATAGCTAAACCGTTGACAGCATTAACGCAAAAAGGGAAGAAATACGAATGGACCTCGGAGCAGGAGAACGCATTTCAATTACTGAAGAAGAAGTTAACTACGGCGCCTATTTTATCGTTACCTGAAGGGAACGATGATTTTGAAATATATTGTGACGCTTCGCGACAAGGTTTTGGTTGTGTTCTTATGCAACGAAAGAAAGTTATTGCATACGCATCTCGACAATTGAAGATTCACGAGCGGAATTATACGACGCATGATCTAGAACTGGGAGCAGTCGTGTTTGCGTTAAAGATATGGAGACACTACTTATATGGGGTTAGATGCACTGTGTTTACTGATCATAAAAGTCTTCAACATATTTTTGATCAGAAACAGCTGAACATGAGGCAACGTAGGTGGGTCGAGTTAATAAACGACTATGATTGTGAAATTCGTTATCATCCCGGGAAAGCGAATGTGGTGGCTGACGCACTAAGCAGAAAGGAACGAGAACCAATTCGAGTACGAGCGATGAACATAAAAATTCGCATGAATCTCAACTCACAAATCAAAGAAGTTCAACGAGAAGTACTTACTAAAGAAAATATAGGAAATGAAATAATGAAGAAGTATGAGAAGCAACTCGTTATACGGGAAGATGGAATTCGATATTTTGCAAACCGTATTTGGGTACCGAAGTTGAGTGGATTAAGGAAGTTGATATTGAACGAGGCACATAAGACAAGATACTCGATACATCCTGGAGTTGGAAAGATGTATCAAGATCTTAAGACACATTATTGGTGGCCTAACTTAAAGACAGACGTTGCAACATATGTTGGGGAGTGTTTAACTTGTTCCAAGGTCAAGGCAGAACACCAGAAACCATCAGGGTTACTTCAACAACCAGAAATCCCAGAATGGAAATGGGATGGTATTACCATGGATTTCATCACGAAGTTACCAAAGACTGCCTGGGGATACGACACCATTTGGGTGATTGTTGATCGTCTTACCAAATCTGCCCATTTCTTGCCTATAAAGGAAACGGATAGAATGGAGAAACTATTACGATTGTATATAAAGGAAATTGTTTCAAGGCATGGAATACCTATTTCCATTATATCCGATCGTGATAGTAGATTTACCTCAAAGTTCTGGCAATCACTGCAGGAGGCACTAGGAACTCGTTTAGATATGAGTACCGCATATCATCCGCAAACCGACGGGCAGAGTGAAAGAACGATTCAGACTCTTGAAGACATGCTCAGGGCATGTGTGATCGATTTTGGAAACGGATGGGATAAGTATCTACCGTTAGCAGAATTTTCGTATAATAATAGTTATCATGCAAGCATTAAAGCTGCACCATTCGAAGCATTGTATGGAAGGAAGTGTAGATCTCCTATCTGTTGGAATGAAGTAGGAGATCGACAATTAACTGGTCCCGAGATCATACACGAAACGACTGAGAAGATAGTACAAATCAAGGAGAGATTGAAAACAGCCCGAAGTCGCCAAAAGAGCTACGCCGATGTCCGAAGGAAACCATTAGAGTTTCAGATTGGGGACATGGTTATGCTAAAGGTGTCACCTTGGAAAGGTGTAATACGTTTCGGTAAAAGAGGTAAACTGAACCCAAGATATGTAGGCCCGTTCAAGATCATCGAACGCATTGGACCGGTAGCTTATCGACTCGAGTTACCGCAACAACTCGCCGGAGTACACAATACCTTTCATGTCTCAAACCTTAAGAAGTGTCTTGCAAAGGAAGACCTCACCATTCCTCTTGAAGAAATCCATGTCGATGAGAAACTACAATTCATCGAAGAACCAATCGAAATCATGGATCGTGAAGTTAAACAGCTCAAGCAGAGCAACATACCAATCGTTAAGGTTCGTTGGAATGCTCGAAGAGGTCCTGAGTTTACTTGGGAACGAGAGGATCAGATGAAACAAAAGTATCCACACTTGTTTCTCGATGACGCAAAATAGGTACAATTTTAAAATTTCGGGACGAAATTTATTTAACGGGTAGGTACTGTAACGACCCGCACTTTTCCGATCGTTCTATACTTATGAGATTAATATTTACATAAATTAAACCTTACCAACATGATAAGCAATCCAAATTGTTGAGACTTATGTTTTTGAAAAGAGTTTTACACAACGTTTGACCGTCTAGTTTGACCGATGATATCACGAACTATACAATATATGATAATTATACATACATATTTAACATGATCTAAGGATGTTTTAATATCTCATTTTGTATTAATAACAAAAAGTCATAAGTATATTTTGAAACTACTAACTTAAGTTTTCAAAACAATAACCTACGTAACGTTATTTGACATAAATACTGATGATTTATAATGTTTATACATATATCGTATAAGTAATGTATTTAATCAATTTTAAAGGGATTTTATACATAAAACAATATAAGTATATTTACAAAAGATAGTTATATTTGAATTCTCGTTCCGTTTCCTCAATAATCCTATACGTATATCTAGGGTACTATACACAGCTTCTAGAAGTATTTACTATTGGTATATACCAATAGAAATCTTCAATTATTGGAATAATATGTCATTCATGACATAATAAATTTTAACTTATCTTAGATATTTTCACTAAAAACCAAATTTTCAAGCCTATAAATAAGCACCATTTCTAACTCATTTTTACACATTCATTTTCCAAATTTTACTTCCAATTTTCACACACACTTGCAAGAACTCTCTCAACTTTTATTTTACTACTTCTTTCCAGCAACTTTACATTTTAAACTTGAGGTAAAAACTCTACTTCAACTCTTTTTCAATTCATATATTTAAAGCTATATATATAAGAGTTTATAAACTAGAACATAGTTTGAATGATTTCAAACTTGTTCGCAAACTAAATAGATCCTTCTAACTTAACTTTTAAAATACTTCAAGACCTGTAACATATCTTAATTATATACTAACTTAACAAGGTATAACTTGGTTTTTCAAAGAACACCTTAAAAACTGAATTTACGACGTCGGAGTGCAACCGGGGGCTGTTTTGGGTTGGATAATTAAAAACCATCTTAAACTTTGAATTGGAGGTTTATTTTCTGGAAAAATGATTTTTACTATGAATATGATAACACATAAAAATTTCATGATTTAACTCAAAGTATAAGTATTTTTAGAAAAATAATCATTTGAGGTTGTTTACATGATGGAAAATGATTAACTTCATAAGTTTCACTAAAGTTTGACCTATGCCATGTGATTTTGAATACAAACTAAGGTATTTAAAGTTCATAGTCTTAAAGAGGGACTCGATCCAAGGAGATGGCAAGTTGAATCAACGAAAACGGAGTTGTAACGAAGAAACTATGACCGAAACAAAATCGGATATCCAAGACTAGTTTAGCCACGAAAATAATTGGGAAAAAATTAAATAAATCACATCTTTTTAAGTTAACATGATATTTTATATATATGTACTTATAATTCAATTTTATATGGTTCAGGATCACCCGTAAACAACACGAGAAGATTAATCATAAGATCCCATGATTGTACGCAACACGTCATTTGACAACACCGGTACTTTATGTACGCAACACGTCATTTGACAACACCGGTACCATGGGTCAAGATTAATCTCGACCAATACATATACGATGGGGTTTTATTTATTTCGTTGGGGGTTTTATTTATTTCATTGCGGGTATATTAAACATCTAAAAATGAACCATTAAAATTGAATTACTAACAACAAACTGCTAACTACGGACTAAGGAATTATTCAAAGTATTAAAAGTATAACAAGTATATATATGTGACGTTTGTTTAAAAAGAAAAGGTATTGATATATTATATATGGATAGGTTCGTGATATCAACCGGAGACCAAGTCAAATTATATATATATCTTCAAGACGAAAGTGAGTATATAGTCCCACTTTTAAACTCTAAATATTTCGGGATGAGAATACATGTATTTTATGTTTTACGTTATGGACACAAGTAACTGAAAAATATATTCTACGTTGAGTTGTACCACTGGCATACTTCCCTGTAGCTTGGTAACTGTTATTTACAGCGGTATTGTAAACGCGAATCCTGTTGATAGATCTATCGGGCCTGACAACCCCAACCGGACTGGACGACCAGTATTCAACGGTTGCACAGTACTTCGTTTCGTGACTACACTTGGTACGGTGTAGTAAGATTTCATAATAAAGGGAATATGCGACGTGATTAAATGTTAAGTATGGTTACCAAGTGCTCAACCACTTAGAATATTTTTATTAAACTGTTTATATACGAAATCTTGTGGTCTATATATATATATATTGCTGCCGGCATTAAACCTATATCTCACCAACTTTATGTTGACCTTTAAAACATGTCTATTCTCAGGTGATTACTAAAGCTTCCGCTGCATTATGTTAAATTTGAGCAGGATCTTGCGTACGCATATTTGTGTCAAAAATAAAACTGCATACCCAAGGATTTGTGTTGTAAAATATGCTCGAAATCGTGTTGTTATCATTATATGTAAAGTTTGTAAGTCGAAGATTATCGCTAAACGATAATCATCTTTTTATTGTCTAAAGCTTGTAACAAAAATAATGGTTATGGTTTGTAATGTATAATATATGCAGTTTCTCTTTTAAAAATGTCGCATATAGAGGTCAATACCTCGCAATGAAATCATACGTTATCTAACACGTTCTTATGGTTAAGGACGGGTTATGACATCATCTCGTAAAACCTAAAAAAAAAAAAAAAATTCAGAATGGGGGGAGAAGACTAGTTCTTTAGGGTCTGCCAGGAAAAGACCATTCGGATTCCATTCTCGGAAACTACACGAAAACAGAACATCTAACTCTAACAGAAATACATATTATCCTTAAAAAGACTTGATTCTCCCCACACTTAGTTAGTTGTGGTGTCGAAATTGTGATTAACTTCATCTTCAACTTCCATTAGATTATCTATGTAATGTTTAACTCTGTGACCATTAACTTTAAATTCAATCCCATTTGAATTTATTAATTCTACCGTTCCGTACGGGAAAACTCTTTTGACTATGAATGGTCCAGACCATCTTGATTTCAATTTTCCAGAAAATAGCTTGAATCGTGAATTGAAAAGAAGAACTTTGTCTCCTTCTTTAAATTCTTTTGAACTTCTGATTCTTTTATCATGCCATTTCTTCGTTCTTTCTTTATAGATTAACGAATTTTCGTATGCTTCATGTCTTAATTCTTCTAATTCATTTAGTTGACTTAATCGTAGACGTCCGGCTTCATGTAAATCAAGATTACATGTCTTCAAATCCCAAAATTCTTTGTGTTCAATTTCTACTAGAAGATGACATGCTTTTCCGTAAACGAGTCTGAAAGGTGTGGTTCCAATTGGAGTTTTGTAGGCTGTTCTAAAAGCCCAGAGTGCATCCTCCAATTTCATGGACCATTCCTTCGGATTTGATCCTACGGTTTTTTCTAGAATACGTTTTAAAGCTCGGTTGGTATTCTCAACTTGTCCACTTGTTTGTGGATGATAAGCAGTGGAGATTTTATGAGTTACTCCATATCTTTTGAGAACTTTCTCAAGTTGATTATTACAAAAATGAGTACCCCGATCACTTATTAAAGCTTTCGGTGTTCCAAACCTAGCAAAAAGACGTTTTAAAAAATTGACTACAACTCGTGCATCGTTAGTTGGGAGAGCTTGTGCTTCCAGCCATTTAGATACATAATCAATGGCAATGAGAATGTAGAGATTATTATGAGATTTTGGAAATGGACCCATAAAGTCAATACCCCAAATGTCAAATACTTCACATACTTGAATGACATTTTGTGGCATTTCATCACGTTGACTTATTTTTCCGGCCCTTTGACAAGCATCACAGGATTTGCAAATAAGGTGTGCGTCTTTGAAAATTGTAGGCCAATGGAATCCAGCATCGTAAACTTTTCTTGCTGTGATTTGAGGCCCATAATGCCCTCCTGTTGGTCCTGTGTGACAATGGTTTAAAATTTGACTAGCTTCGTCTCCGAATACACATCGGCGGATTATTCCATCGGGACAACTTTTAAACAAATGTGGATCTTCCCAGAAATAGTGTTTTATATCACTAAAGAATTTCTTTCGTTTTTGGTATGACAACCCTTTTTTAAGGAATCCACATACTAAATAGTTTGCATAGTCTACAAACCATGGAATTTCATTATAATCTATCTTCAATAGATATTCATCAGGAAAGTTGTCTTGTATGGCCGATTCATTTAGAACTTCTAATTCGGGATTTTCAAGACGAGAAAGATGATCAGCGGCGAGATTTTCTGCTCCCTTTTTATCTCGGATTTCAATATCAAACTCTTGTAAGAGTAAGATCCAACGGATTAATCCTGGTTTAGCATCTTGTTTCGAAAATAGGTATCTAAGAGCAGAATGGTCGGTATAGACCACCGTTTTAGCTAGAACGAGATATGAACGAAATTTGTCGAAAGCAAAGACAATAGCAAGGAGTTCTTTTTCAGTAGTTGTGTAATTCGTTTGTGCTCCTTGTAACGTCTTACTAGCATAATATATAGGTTGAAATTGTTTTTCAATCCTTTGACCTAAAACGGCTCCCATTGCAAAATCACTTGCATCGCACATTAGTTCAAACGGTAGATTCCAATTTGGAGTTATCATGATCGGCGCATTAGTGAGTTTCTCTTTAAGTATATTAAAAAATTTGATGCATTCATCTGAAAAGATGAAAGGAGCATCCTTTTCTAGGAGTTTATTCATAGGAGTGGCAATTTTAGAAAAATCTTTTATGAAACGTCGGTAATGCCCTAGAAAACTCCTAACTCCTCTAACATTGGTGGAATGTGGAAGTTTAGCAATTACATCTACTTTAGCTCTATCCACTTCAATTCCTTCCTTTAAAATTTTATGTCCAAGAACGATGCCTTCTTTAACCATGAAATGGCATTTCTCCCAATTAAGTACTAGATTTGATTGTTCACATCTAATAAGCATTCGTTCAAGATTAACTAGACATGATTCAAAAGTATCACCGAAGACTGAAAAGTCATCCATGAAAACTTCCATGCATTCTTCTATCATGTCGTGAAAAATCGCCATCATGCACCTTTGAAAGGTTGCAGGGGCGTTGCAAAGTCCAAATGGCATGCGTTTGTATGCAAAAGTACCATAAGGGCACGTGAATGTGGTTTTATCTTGATCTTCAGGTGCTATTGGAATTTGAAAATATCCAGAAAAACCGTCAAGAAAACAATAGTAACTGTTTCCAGCTAATCTTTCCAACATTTTATCAATGAAAGGTAAGGGAAAGTGATCTTTTCTGGTGGCGTCATTTAATTTTCTATAATCAATACAAACACGCCATCCTGTTACAGTCCTAGTAGGAATAAGCTCATTTTTTTTCATTCGTGATGACAATCATACCACCCTTCTTAGGTACGCATTGAACTGGGCTTACCCATGGACTATCAGAAATTGGATAAATTAAACCTGCATCTAGCAGTTTAATTATTTCTTTCTTAACAACATCTTGCATATTTGGATTTAGTCTTCGTTGGCGTTGCACATAGGTTTTATGACCTTCTTCCATAAGGATTTTATGTGTGCAATACGAAGGACTTATGCCTTTAATGTCATGAATCTTCCATGCAATAGCTGGTTTATGAGCTTTTAACACAGAAATTAGTTGAGATTTTTCATTTTCAGTAAGAGAAGACGATATTATTACAGGTAATTCAGATTCACCATGTAAATAAGCATATTCCAAATGGTTTGGAAGCAGCTTTAACTCTAATGTCGGTGGTTCTTCTATCGATGATTTGTATCGATATATGTCTTCTTCTTTTAGCATTTGAATTTCTTCTGTTGTTGGTTCATATCCATTAGCCATGAGTGTAGCTAACATTTCAGTTTTATCAATTGGTTCAGTTCCTTCTCCTAAAGAACATTCTCCTGTTCCTTGTAATTCTGGAAATTCTTCTAACAATTCTGCATGTGAATCTATAGTTTGAATATAATAACATGTATCATCTGCAGATTGCGGTTATTGTATTGCTCGATCAACTGAAAAGGTAACACTCTCGTCCTCTATACTTAAGGTCAGTTTCTTACCGAACACGTCTATTATTTCTTTGGCCGTGTTTAAGAATGGTCTTCCTAATATGAGAGGAACTCGAGAATCTTCTTCCATATCCAGAATAACAAAATCTACTGGAAATACTAAAGTACCAACTTTAACTAGCATGTTTTCCATTATCCCTCTAGGATATTTTACTGATCGATCGGCTAGTTGTATACTTATTCGTGTTGGTTTCAATTCTCCAAGGTCTAGTTTAGTGTATAGTGAATACGGCATTAAATTTATACTAGCACCTAAGTCTGCTAATGCTTCTATTGAACTTAGACTACCCAGAAAACATGGAATTGTGAAACTTCCTGGATCTGATAATTTTTCTGGTATCTTATTCAACAGCACTGCAGAACAATTAGCATTCATAGTAACAGCCGAGAGTTCTTCCATTTTCTTTCTATTCGTGATTAGATCTTTCAAGAATTTAGCATATCTAGGCATTCCTGAAATCACATCAATGAAAGGAAGATTGACATTTATTTGTTTAAACATATCCAAGAATTTGGATTGCTCGGCTTCAAGTCTCTCTTTTCTCATTTTACTCGGGTAAGGAAGCGGTGGTTGGTATGGTTTAACATAAGGTTTAGCCTTAACTGTGTTATCTTCATTATCCTTTTCAACTACCGGTTCTGTTTCCTTTTCTTGATCAGATTGTGGTTCTTGTGGAGTAGGAATGGAATCATCAGAAATTACAGGTATTTCAGGTGGTTTAAGTGTAATACCACTTCTGGTGGTAATGGCTTTAGCTGTTTCATTCCGGGGGTTAGCATTTGTATCACTAGGTAAACTTCCCGATTTTCTTTCACCTATCAACCTTGCTAGGTTACTTACTTCTTGTTCCAGATTTTGGATAAAAGCTTGTTGATTTATAAATGCTTGAGCATTTTGTTCATTCGTTTGCTTCTGAGATGTGAAAAATTGAGTTTGAGAATCAACTAGCTTTGACATCATATCTTCAAAATTTGGCTTTTTATCATCGGTTTGTGGTGGTTTGTTTTGAAAAATAGGTCTTTGCTGGTTGTAAGTATTGTTAGATACTTGTTGATTACTAGGACCTTGTTGGTTGTTGTATGGAATATTTCGGTTATAATTCTGGTTTTGATTGTAGATTGGTCTTGGCGGTTGATAATTATTCTGATAATTATTTCCAGGCCTTTGGTTCATGTATGAAACATTCTCTCTTTGTTCCATTGTTAGTTCAATACTGAGACAATCTTTTGTCAAATGTGGTCCTCCACACTGCTCACAACTAATTCTTATTGAGTGAATATCCTTAGTCATCTTTTCCATTCGTCTCTCGACAGCATCTATCTTTGCAGAAATGGAATCTAAGTCATGGCTAGAATCGGCTCTAGGTGCTTTAGATGATCTAACGATATCTTTTTCTTGGTGCCACTCATATGAGTGGGAAGCAGTGTTATCAATAATTTTGTAAGCATCAGTTGCGGTTTTCTTTATAATGGAACCACCAGCTGCTATATCGATGTCTTTCCTTGTAGTGATGTCGCATCCTTGGTAGAATATTTGTAACATCCTCATTCGGGCCTAGATGTAAGATTACTAATGTGCCCTTAAGTTAGTGTAGTGTTATTATATGCTTTTATTTTTATTTAATGTTTGGTATTATTTAATGATGAGGTTAGGACCAGTTTGTGACAAGGGTCACAGAACAGGTTTGTTTATTTAATTTGGACTTCGTTTGGGTTGCCAAATGATGTACGAAAGATATCAGATAACTGATAAATACCCGTGTGCCACACAGTGTGGGATTTTAACCCACTTTTGATGCCTTATGCAGTGCATTTCATGCACTTTCCAGACCCTTCTCAAATATTACCCCGTACCTAAATTCTTCCCCTTTGAAACCCCAATTGCTAAAAACTAGTTCTTGAGCTCAAATTGTTCTTGGAATCGTGTTCTTTGTTGTCTACTGATTCTAACAAGGTAAGAAACATGTGTTTTTGTGTTCAATTCGTGGTTAAATTCATAGTTTTGTGTAAGTTTTGTAAAAAGCTTGATTTTGTGTCAAAACCCATGAATTTGATGTTGTTATAGTCCAAACTTTGTGGGTTTATAGTCTATAACATGTAGTGATTGAGTTGTGGTAAGTTTTGGTGTCGAAAATGAGCTCTAGATCGAGTTTTGGCGATTTTAGCTTGAAGTCCGTAACTTGTGTTCAGCTTCTGAAGAAGATGAACACAGTAGGCCGACTGTCGGTCGACAGTCGACCGACTGAGGGTTGAACCGGCCGATTAACGAAGACAACCGACCGACTGAGTATTGACTTTCGGCCGATTGTGGATATACCAAATGAATCGGCCGACTGGGAATGTCAGTCGACCGGTTGTGACAACAGTCGACCGACTGTGTCGACAGTCGACCGACTGTAAGAGTCAGTCGACCGACTGAGTGTCCAGGGCAGAATATTTTACCAAAGTGTTGAGTTTTAGCCGTTATGCTGCCCGTTTGTATTTTGATGATTTTGATGTAAATTTTGAAAGTGCATAAGTGTTAAGGAGAAAAAATTTTAGCGGACAGTTTTTCTGACAAAAATTTTTATATTGTGTTATTTGGTGTTAACGGACAGAAACTAACTGGTGTATATGTTTTCTCAGGAGAAAAGGAGAAAGAGAAGGTTCAGTGATTAGATAGCTGAATACCTTCTCGTTTGCTGGTATTTGGTGAGTGGGACTAACTGGAGAATATAGTATATTGTAGCATGTTATATTATGATTGCCATGCTTGTTAGATATACTTATTGTTGTGATTAGTTAGTACCTTGTGATGACTGCATGTTAGTTGATGCTTGTCTGCTGGAGCCCAGTGCGTCCCTATCTTGTGGTAGCCTAATTCGATAGGAGAGATCAACCTGCGGGTTGGGTTCCTCATGTGGTAGCCTATTTGCATCCGTGTAGTATATGTTTGAATGACGCGTACGTCGCGTGTGGATGATTTATGCAGCACGGTATGTAGGAGGAACTTCCGGTAAACCCCAGCCCGATCAACTGGAGGTTAATGGTTTGGCCGAACCGCCGGAGTCTCTGTAGACTGCACTACTGGGTGATGTTTGTGTGTTAGACTATGTGACATGATTAGTATAACACTTATGTATGCTATGGCCTGTAGTTAGTCGTACTCACTTAGCTTCGTGCTAATTCCCCTCCCTCTCCTCCCTGCAGGTTATTAGCTTTTGTAGTTTATGCTTTTGGGGAGAAGACGGGCATGAAGATGTTATGTTTGACAGGAGTCAACTCTGATGTTGTCTTGCTTTATGAAAACAATAATCTTTTTGTAAATATGTCTTCTCTGTATAAACAAGTATTTTGTAATGACACGTGACACAGGTTGTATTAACAATAGTTAATGTGGATATCGTATTAAATTAATATTATGCTTCCGCCACGTATAAAAAAAAAAATCAGCGGTGTCACAATATTTGTACTATTTGACAGGTGTCTAAACCATGTTGCGGACATCCTCTCAATAACTTTTCAAATCTTGTCCACGCCTCATACAGAGTTTCGTTTGGCTTTTGTGTGAACGTAACAATTTCTCCTTGAAGTCTTACGGCTTTAGATGCCGGAAAGAATTGTTTAAGAAATTTTTCAACTAAAACGTCCCATGTATCAATCGCCCCTTCAGGTAACGATTCTAACCAATCTTTGGCTTCTCCCTTTAAAGTCCAGGGAAATAACATGAGATATATCTGTTCATCCTCCACTTCTCTTATTTTGAATAAAGTACAGATTCTATTAAAAGTACGAAGATGTTCATTTGGATCTTCCTTCGGTGCACCACTAAATTGGCATTGATTAGTTACCATGTGTAGGATTTGTCCTTTGATTTCATAATCTGGCGCATTAATGTCAGGTTGAGTAATTGCGTGACCTTGGCCAGTGCGTTTAGCTCTCATTCGGTCTTCCATACTTAGAGGTTCCAGATTCTTCATGATTGAATTTGTTGAATCTGAATCACTATAGGATTCTGATTTAATGGTTGGTTCCTCGACAATCTCTGTTTGAATGATTGGTGGTTCCGGAGGAAAGATTAATGGTTCAAGATCTCTGAATTGTCCCTGAATATTCTCCGGATTCTCAATTGTGAGGTCGGGTTCAAAAAATGGATTATCGAAAATTTGAATTGGAATACTTGGTCGACTGGATGACGATTCTAAAGAAAAATCAACGGCGACAATATTTGCTAGATGTCTTGATCGAGTTACAGGTGGTGAACGTACAAAAGGTGGTGAACGTTTTGCTCGGTGCATTCACTGAATATCCTATTAGTTATAAAAATAAAAATTATATAAGTTATCAAATTAATGGACCTTTCTGATTTTGCCCACGTTTCGAATAGCCAATAGATGTAGCAGGGAGCCAGAACCCTTTAAATCGGAAGCTCACAACTCAGCCACTAACAAATCCAACTATTACTACGAACCATAAAATTTTGGATGTGTATTAATTTAACCGCTTAAAATAATTTTTCGTTTGAAGTTTAAAGAAATTTTAGAGAAGAAATAGAAAATTCTATGTCCTAAAATCTAGAGCGGCGAAAAATAAGAAAGAAAAAGAACGCGTCGAAAAACGTCGAAAAATAAAAGGTAGAAAGATAATAAAAAGAACGTAGCGCGTCGAAACTTAAAAAGGAACTAAAAACTAAGAATTAAAAGTTGCGTTTAAAAATATTAAAGCTTAAAATGAAAACTATATCCAAAACGGCAATAACTTAAAAAGTACTAAAATATAAAAACGGCGTCGCAAAATTCTAAAGCACCTAAATCTTAGTCTAAAGAAAAGGCACTTAAGGGATTTTACGACAAAGCCTAAAAATCTAGAAATAAAAATAACTATGGCAAAAACTATGACTTAAAACTAAATACGAGCGAAAAATAAATATTACGCTAAAACAAATAAAAAGATACAAAATATAAAAATAAACTTAAAGTTGTAAAAAGTACAATTTTTATAAAAATATTATTTTTAAATTAATATTTTATAAAAGTATTAATTTTATAAGTAATAAAACTAATTAAAACCTAAAAATACAAATTTAATTAACTAAAACTAATTAATATTTTAATTAAATCCTAATTAATAATAATAATAAATTAAACAACCCTAATTTCATAATTAATGCTGCAGTATTTGACCTGTCAGAAACCTCCGCGAGTGCTGATTCCAACTGGCAAAAAGTACCGTGAGTGCGGATACCGCAGGTTCAGATCAGATGCAGTTCGAATTTTGCAGGCTCAGTTTGTTTTATTAATTTTTTTTACTTTTTATTTTAATTTTCTATTTTATAAAATATTTATTTAAAATAAATAAAAACTTATAATTTGAAAAATAAAAATAGAATTACTTTATAATTTTATATATTTTAAACAAATTCTTAAAAATATATAGACATTTTTTTTTATATTTTTGTATTTTTAATATTTAAAACGTATTTTTACAAAAATAAACTAAAACTTAATAATTTTTTTTTATATATATAGCGTTGCGCTTTCGGCGTTTAATTCTCCCCGGCAGCGGCGCCAAAAACTTGATATCGTGCGAGGTGGTGTACAAAATAGTTATATTTTTTTTAGGAAAATACTATTAAATACGATACAATTTTACACAAGTGATTTATTTATTTATAGATTGGATATACCTAAACCTTGCTACAACACTTATATGCAGTGTACCTAATCATACAGTAGTGTAGTTTTTAGTAAGTCCGGTTCGTTCCATAGGGAGACTTAAACTAGTTCAACGCTATATTAGTTTTAATTGTAAAAATACAAATATATATATATATATAAGTAATATAATTATTATAAAATGGGGTTTTTACAGTTTAATGATCGGTTTGTCAATTTTAAAACTTTAGTCGCAGTTAAAACCTAATGTAAAATATTAAAAATAACTTAAATTAAAGCGTAAAATAAATAACGATAATGAAATTGCGATAAAATAAAATTGCGATAATTAAAAAGTACGATAATTAAAAGTGCAATTAAATACAATGACAATAAATAAAAGTGCGATAATTAAAAGTGCAATTAAATATGAAATAAAGGAATTATGCTTATTTAAACTTCCGTAATCATGATGTTTGACGTGTTGATTTTAGTTTATTCTCATGGGTTAATTGTCCTTTGTCCTGGATTATTTAATATGTCCGTATGGTTTTTGTCCATAACAGTCCATCAGTCATAAATATAAAGTGCGAGTGTCCTCGTCAAATTATCCTTATATCCGAAGTCAAATATTCCAACTAATTGGGGACTTAAACTGTAACAAGGTCTTAATACTTTGTTTAATAATTATACCAGGATATCGACTGCCTATAACCCAAGGTTTTAATACTTTGTTAACAATTACGCCAAGTGTCCTTGTACATAATTCACCCCTGTTTTAATAAGTCTATTAACTATTAATCCATTCCCGTTTCTGGTTAAATGAACGATTATTCGTACATATAAATATCCCGCCCATCGTGTCCGATCGAGTGTATATGGTTATTTATAGGTACGTCCAATTGTAAATCTTTATATTAAATTAACAAACTATCATTTAATTAAACAAATATAAAGCCCATTAATAGCCCATAGTCTAATTTTCACAAGTGTCGTTCTTTTGTCCAAACCCCAATTATGGTACAAAGCCCAATTACCCCGTTTTAATATTTTAGCCCAACATCATGATTACTTCAATTTAAATAAGCATAATAATAACTTAGCTACGAGACATTAATGAAAATAATATAAACATAACTTACAGTGGGTATTAATAGCGTAGTGGTACACGGACAGAGTTCCTACTTACAAAACCTTAAAACATTCGACTAACCCAACCTTATTATTATCACTAACTTAAAATTAAAATTACAAATTGAGATTACGACTTGGATTGATAATTGATACATATATTATGTATATAGAGTAAAAAATAGAAAAAGGTGTAAAAATTCGATCAGAATGCGCGACTTTTATAGCCCCACAATTCACTGTAGACCTCCGCGAGTGCGGATATTTTGTTCACAAAAGTTCCGTGATATTACTCCAATTAATCATATCTTTAGTCGTAATATCACGTCCTATTGTTGTTTATTTCATATGTAAACATCGTAAATCCGTTTGTAATTCATAGTATTGTAATATAGTCTAGAATCATTGTAAACTTGAAGAAATATGAAGATTATGTATGACAATAGCTCAGAGATCGAAAACGAGACCAGAAAGCCAAAAACAGGAGAGTGCGCTCAGCGCACCACAAAGAGTGCGCTCAGCGCACATTGCAATATTTTGATCAGAGGATTTCTTGGCAAAAACCAAAGTGCGCTCAGCGCACAATTTGATGGTGCGCGCCGCGCACAGTCGTGCGCTCAGCGCACCCTTACGCGCACTTTTGACAGAATAGCAGATTTGAACGTGCGTAGTCGAGCTGTAAAGTATAAAGTGAAGTAGGTGAGAGTGCGCTTGGCGCACCCTTACTGTGCGCGCCGCGCACAGTACTTTTCACCAACATTTCAGCTTATTTAATTCCATTTCCAGTTTCATTTGAGGGGGACCAGTATCCTTTCTGCTGAGGGACGAAAACATACGATTCAAAGCAGTTCTAGGGCATATCAAAGTGCATTTAAGCACTCAAATCATTGAAGAATCCAAGATCATTCAAGAGCTTCATCCAAGATTACTCCTAAAAGGTTAATCTTGTATTTACAATGAATTCTATCTTTGTTACTGTTGTGTTTAAGTTTTCAAGCATGATTGTTGGCTAGTCCATTTTATGTTCATCTAGATAAATAACCGAGATGTTGAATGTTTACTATTGATTGATTGTAGCCATGCACGATAGTTTGTTGTTTGAATACAAGAACCATTCTTGTTAAGTTTAATCCTTTCGATTCAACTAGTTGATGTGTTCATTTGATTAAGAAAGATCATCTTGTTAAGTTAATATATTGATTTACACTTAGTGACATGTGTTTATCCGTCTTTTACCAAAAGGGATAAGTTGAATTCAAATGGTTAATTTACATAAGAATGTAAGAACGACTCTTGTAGATACTTTGGAATAACTTAATTAGTATGTGTAATTGTCTAGGTGAATGACCAATTCTTTAGAATCTGTTATACACACTTTCAACTACCTTATTCCATTAATTAGCATGTGTTAGTGATTTGCCTTATCTAGTAACGTTTATAGGGATCTTGTTATAACACTTAGTTAATTATTTGGGTTGGGTGAATTGAGCATTTAACCGGACCAAGGGAATGAACTAAGTTAAACCTTTAGTTGATATAGGAGTGGATCATGTACAACACACCATTGACTTGATCATTATTCAAGTCTTCAAACTAGTTGAATTAATTGATTACAAATAGGAGGTCTTAGATGGCAAGAACATCACTTGCGTCGTGTAATCCCGTTTGAGTGTTTGCGCAAGACTACTCTTGGTGAACCAATTAATTAGTTCTCGTGCATAACCAATCAATCCGATCTCAATCCTAAATAAACATTCAACATTAAGGGTAAAAAGTCTAGATGAGCATATCTCTTTAATTCGATATCAAAACTATCTTTCTGTTTTCATAAACTTAAAATACCAAAAATATTGTCTTTTTAATCTTATTCATCACTTGATTCGCCTATCGTAAAAGGGCAAACCAAAATATATCTTGTACTTGTTATTTTCTTAGTTAATCATAATTTAGTCTATAATCCTAATTTGATTTAGTTACTGTCCTTGGAACGATACACGAATTTTACCATTTAATATACTACTACACGATCTGGTACACTGCCCGTTATTGTGTAGCAATCTTTAACCGGTATTTTTCCATACTATTTCATACAACAATTCATATACCACGTTTCGCACATCAAGTTTTTGGCGCCGCTGCCGGGGACAGTTTTGTGTCAAAATAGAATTATTGACTAATTTGTGATTAAGTAGTTTCTTAATTATTTTAAATTATTAATAGTCTTTGATTTTTAAACTTATAGAATCGATACATTTAAGAGTTTTTGTTAGTTGTGTGATCGACAGATTCTAGGTTGCATATGCCACATACCCGAAGTTCAGATTCTCCATTACTTACACCGCTTACGGAACCTGATAGAAAGCTTGGTAGGATTCCGAAAGAAGTACTTGAACTTTTTGAATCTTCATCAAAGCAGGAAACTTTTGAGTCGAAATCAAGTACAACCAAGCCGAAATATTCTGAATTTGGTGAGCCCGTTCCTCCTCCAAAATTTGAAATAGAAGGAGAAGCAAGACCGGTGATACAAAGACAATCAATGGCAGCCAAGATGAAGGCAACCCGAACCGGACAAGGTAGTGCCATTACTCCGCTCACTGGTGAGGTAAATTTTGAAATAAAAGGACCTATTCTCTAAATGATTAATAACAGGTGTCAATTTAGTGGTGGTCCAAATTAAGATGCAAACGAACATATTCGTCTCTTTCAAGAGATATGTCTTCTTTTCAAACTTAAACCAGACACTGACCAAGCCATATTTTTAAGACTTTTCCCATGGACACTCCACAGAGAAGCATGAAGTTGGTTAGATTCATTGGCTGAGGCTACGATAGAAACTTGGGATGGTATGTTGGAAAAATTTCTTAAGAAATATTTTCCAGCATCTAAGTCCGCGAGACTCCAACACGAAATTACCCAATTCTGTCAAAAGCCGATGAAAACCTTGTACGAAGCATGGAATCGATTTTCCAAAATGCTGAGAGGTTATCCAAACCATGGTTTGGATACCTTCCAAAAAGTTCAAATCTTTTACAAGGGTTGTGATGTTGCAACCCTAATTTCCATTGATCAAGCGTCCGGAGGTTCACTCATGGACAAAACCGAGCAAGAGGCTTATGAGATAATCGAGAAACTAGCCGATTATTCTCATGAGTGGCATCAAGAACGACTAATTACTCGTAATGCTCAAGTCCAAAGCGCCGGTGCTTATGATGACCTTAGTTCCCTAAGTGTAAAAATAGACGGTGTTGCTCGAAACATGGACAAAATCATCAAGGAAATTCATAGTATGAAAGTAGGTTGTGAATATTGTGGTGGTCTCCATTTAGGAAAAGATTGTGATGCCGGTCTAACAATGGCTCAAAAAGAAGAAGTGGCTTTCATAAGCCAAAGAAATAATAATCAATTTCAAGGAAGAGCCCAGTTTAACCGAAACTTCAACAACCCATACAACCCTCAAGGTCAAAATTCTAATTACCAACAAGGGTCAAGTAGTGGGTACCAACAACAAACTCCGAGTTTTTATCAAAAACCCCAACAGGAAGAAAAAAAGTCAAATTTGGAGAATATGTTGGAAAAGTTGATTGCATCACAAACCCAGCTTGTTACAAACATAAATCAAATGAACGAGAAAAATGAACACCAATTTAGGAACCAACAAGCCTCAATTCAGAACTTGGAGAAGCAAATGAATGGTTTAGCTAGTTTACTTAGTGAGAGAAAACCAGGAAGTTTACCGGGCGATACTAATAAGAACCCTCGAAATGAGCACGCCAATGTTATCACCACACGGAGTGGTCTAGCATACGAAGCTCCAAGAATGCCCGAAGATTCTGATTTCGGTGTTCTGTTGAACAAAGATGATGAACCGATTAAGGAGCCGGAACAAGTGGTTGAGAAGGAAGAACGGGAAAAACCCATAGTGAAGCCATATCAACCACCGCTCCCATACCCAAGGAAACAGCAACAAGAAAGGCTCGAAGCCGAAAGGTCAAAATTTTTAGATATGTTTAAAGAAATTAACATAAATATGCCTTTCATTGATGTAATTTCAGGTATGCCCAAGTATGCTAAGTTCTTAAAAGACTTACTTACTAATCGGAAGAAAATGGAGGAACTTTCATCCGTCACCATGAATGCTAATTGTTCCGCAATTTTGATGAACAAAATACCAAAGAAGTTAGCAGATCCTGGGAGTTTTACCATACCATGTCTCCTAGGAGATTTGGAATGCATTAAAGCATTAGCAGATTTAGGGGCTAGCATTAATTTGATGCCTTATTCATTATATGTTAAGCTAGACCCCGGGGTACTAAAACCAACCCGAATGGCAATTCAACTAGCGGACCGCTCTGTTAAATTCCCTCGTGGAATTTTAGAGAATATGTTAGTAAAAGTGGGTACCCTAGTATTTTCGGCCGATTTTGTAATTTTGGACATGGAGGAGGATACACGTGTGCCTCTTATATTAGGTCGACCTTTCCTCAATACCGCTAGAGCTATGATAGATGTTCACGGGCAGAAATTGACCCTTAGCATTGAGGATATTAAGGTCACTTTTTCTGTTGACCACGCCTTGCAATATCCTGAGTCTACTGATGATAAATGTTATTATTTGCAAACCATAGACGCATATTCAGAGTTGTTGCAGGAATTTCCAGAATTGCAAGGTTCGGGAGAATGCATTTTGGTGGAAGGTGATGAAGAAAACATGGTGGAAGAAGTGGAGATGTTGACCGCTTTGATAGCTAACGGTTATGAGCCAAATGATGAAGAATACAGAAAGTTGAATTTAAAAAATGAGTACCGATGTAAAACATCAATTGAAGAACCTCCCGTTTTGGAACTGAAGCCACTTCCAAGTCACTTGGAATATGGTTACCTTCAAGAGGATTCTACTCTCCCGGTTATCATTTCATCCGAACTCTCTGTAAGTGAGAAGTCTAAACTTGTTTTCATGTTAAAAGCCCATAAACCGGCTCTAGCGTGGAAAATTCATGACATCAAGGGTATAAGTCCCTCTTATTGTACGCATAAGATTTTAATGGAAGATAACTATAATCCATGTGTACAAAGACAAAGGCGACTGAACCCTAATATGCAAGAAGTCGTTAAAAAGGAGATTGTCAAACTCCTTGATGCAGGTCTTATTTACCCAATTTCGGATAGTCCTTGGGTGATTCCGATCCAATGTGTACCCAAAAAGGGTGGCATGACCGTTATCACCAACGAAAACGATCAATTAATTTCCACTAGGACTATCACGGGTTGGAGGGTATGTATTGATTACAGAAAATTAAATGATGCTACCCGAAAAGACCATTTTCCCCTTCCTTACATTGATCAAATGTTGGAAAGGTTGGCAGGAAAGAATTTTTATTGTTTTCTTGATGGTTTCTCGGGATATTTCCAAATCCCTATAGCGCCTGAGGACCAAGAGAAAACAACCTTTACATGCCCTTATGCTACTTTATCCTATCGACGTATGCCCTTTGGCTTATGCAATGCTCCTGCTACCTTTCAAAGGTGTATGGTAGCTATTTTTCATGATATGATTGAAGACTTTATGGAAGTATTCATGGATGACTTTTCAGTCTTCGGTGATTCTTTTGACTCATGTCTTAATAATCTTGAGCGTATGTTGATAAGGTGTGAAGAATCTAATCTCGTGCTAAACTGGGAAAAATGCCATTTCATGGTAAAAGAGGGCATTGTATTAGGTCATAAAATTTCTTGTGCAGGATTGGAGGTTGATAGAGCTAAAGTGGAAGTCATAGCCAAATTACCACCCCCGACAAATGTGAAAGGTGTAAGAAGTTTTCTGGGGCACGCCGGTTTTTACCGTCGGTTCATTAAAGATTTTTCTAAAATTGCGACCCCAATGAACAAACTTCTTGAGAAAGACGCTCCATTTGTCTTTACGGACGAGTGTCTTAAAGCCTTTAACCTACTTAAAGCAAAACTCACGCAATCACCCATTCTCATATCGCCGAATTGGTCATTCCCATTCGAACTTATGTGTGATGCTAGTGACTTTGCTATTGGTGCCGTCTTGGGGCAAAGAATTGAAAAACATTTTCAGCCCATTTATTATGCTAGTAAGACATTGTAAGGAGCCCAACTTAATTACACTACCACCGAGAAGGAACTCCTGGCAATTGTCTTTTCGTTTGATAAATTCCGATCCTATTTGGTACTAGCAAAGACGGTTGTCTATACAGACCATTCAGCATTAAAGTACTTGCTCACTAAGCAAGATGCTAAACCCCGGTTAATACGTTGGGTCTTGGTTCTGCAAGAATTCGACATTGATATTAAAGATAAAAAGGGGGCTGAAAACCTAGCTGTCGATCATCTTTCTCACCTTGAGAACCCGAATCTTGAGGTTCTCCATGAGACTGTTATCCAAGATAACTTTCCAGACAAAAATCTCATGAAAATTGAGAAAATTGATGATCCTTGGTTTATTGACATAGCCAACTATCTTGCGGGTAGATTCCTAGAAATCGGTATGTCACATCAAAAACAAAAGAAATTTTTCAGTGACTTAAAGTACTATTTTTGGGAAAACCCGTATCTCTTCAAACGGTGTCCCGATGGGATAATCCGTCGATGTGTCTCCGGGGAAGAATGCAATCAAATTCTTCTCCAATGTCATCTTGGTCCCACTGGTGGACATTTCGGACCCCAAATCACGGGGAGAAAAGTCTATGAGGCCGGTTTTTATTGGCCTACCATCTTTAAAGATGCTCACCGTATATGTAAATCATGCGATTCTTGCCAAAAGGCAGGAAAGATCAGTCAAAGAGATGAAATGCCTCAAAACATAATCCAAGTTTGTGAGGTTTTTGATATTTGGGGCATTGATTTCATGGGACCATTCCCAAAATCTCATTCCAGCCAATACATACTCGTTGCAGTTGACTACATCTCAAAATGGGCAGAGGCAAAGGCCCTCCCCACAAACGATGCACGAGTTGTTGTAAATTTTCTTAAAGAGCTTTTTGCCCGGTTCGGTACCCCGAAGGCTTTAATTAGTGATCATGGTACCCATTTTTGCAACACTCAATTGGAAAAGGTGTTAAAACGATATGGGATAACCCATAAAATTTCTACATCTTATCACCCACAAACAAGTGGGCAAGTTGAAAATACGAATCGGGCACTAAAAAGGATCCTTGAGAAAACGGTTGGATCCAATCCCAAGGTGTGGTCAACAAAACTTGACGATGCTTTGTGGGCATTTAGAACCGCCTACAAAACTCCTATTGGAACCACACCTTACCGTCTAGTCTATGGGAAAGCATGTCATCTCCCTTTGGAGATCGATCACAAATCACATTGGGCTCTTAAGACGTGTAATCTTGATCTTGAAGAAGCGGGAAACCTTCGTTTGAACCAACTTAATGAGTTGGATGAGTTGAGACACAACGCCTATGAAAACTCGCTCATATACAAGGAAAAGACCAAAGTTTGGCACGATACCCGTCTTAAGAATCCGAAAGATTTTAAAGAAGGTGATCGTGTTTTGTTATTTAACTCACGATTTAAACTTTTCCCTGGAAAACTCAAGTCCCGATGGATGGGACCATTTGTTGTTAATAAGGTTTTTCCGTATGGAACGGTGGAATTACGGAATGCGAAGGGTGACACATTTAAGGTAAACGGACACAGGGTCAAACTATATATTGACGGACCCATAAACATTGAAGATGAGGTAAAAATCATTTTCAACCCCAAAGCTACCTAAGTTTGGGGGAAGAGTCGGGTGAAGTGACTCGTTTTTGAAACCTTCACAAATGTTAAAAATAGGTTTTTGTGTGAATTACGTGATTTTGAGTGATTTTTAATTTTTGTTGAAAGCCATTACGTTCACCAATATGTTACCAACCTTACTGTACTGACCAAACACGAAAACAGCTGAAAAACAATAGTGCGCGCCGCGCACCCCTAAGATGTGCGCTCAGCGCACTTTGCAAAAACTGGGTCAGAGGTTTTTTTAAGCTCAGATCACTGGTGCGCGCCGCGCACCCAAAATGTGCGCTTGGCGCACTCTTAAAAAATAGGCGGATCAGCTTCAAATTTTTGTGGGGCCCACGATTTTATCTCCTCATTACAACCACACACTCGTTTTTCCCTCACTCCTCACCCAAAATTGCAGATTCATTCTCTCTTTCACTCTAAAACACTCCAAACCCTAATTTCAATCCTTCCAATTTGAACCATTTCTTCTCAAATCAAAGCCTAAATCAAGATGCCTAGGGTATGTTCATGTGATTCCACTTAATTTTCTTTTCAATACTTCGATTTCATACTTAATTTTTCGGATTGTTTAAGAAATTTATGTGGGTTTTCTTGAATTGCTAATTGTTATGAACATTAACATGCTTTAGGTTGTTATAATTGCTTTGTATAGCTTGAAATCATATTACATTGTGTTTTTAGGGTATATTCATGATTCTAGGGTTTATGTAAAAATTAAATCCGAATTTTGGCTTTAAGTTTGGTTGAATTTGATTCCTAGCAAAGTGTTTGTGAATGTTTGAGATAATTTGTGTACTTCATAAATATGTATCACATTTTGAGCATAACATGGTTCATGTTTTGGAAATCTAACATATTTTAGTTCTTAATTGTTATAAATTCTTGAAAATTGTTAAGTTTCCATGTGATAGGTTGAGGGATGAGAATGATATGAGGTCCATGTTCAAATTTGGTTTCTAAAACACTAGACTAGTTATGTTAATCTTGGATCTGTTGAGAAAATGTTTATATGAATGATTAACATGATTATGTGCTATATATATTTTTGAACATATACTTGATTTATGATGAACTCACACTAATGCATACTATTGTCTATGCGCCTCTTTTGTTTTGGTGTATGTTTTATGTGTGCAGTACAACTTTAGATCAAGGACAGGTCAACAACACGAAGAACCTTCCCACCGGTACCGAGAAGAACAAGATTCTTCGGATGAACAAAATTCTCCACCAAATGAACGACAATCTTCACCCGAAGGATCACCGGATCACAATGATCCAAGGGTTTGGTTAGCTTATGTCCGGGATCATCCGGATTACGCAAGTGCATATAATTGGGTAGCAAACAAAACATGTGATGCCACTTGGTATTTTGACCCGGCTCCATTGGTTGAAGCAAGGGAATATGATAGAGTGTCGAGAATGTTGGAGGTTAAATACCGGATTTTAACTGGCAGGTTAATAACAGTCAGGGCATGGGAAAGGATTATGGGATTCAATGATGTCATTTACCCGGAATTATGCAAAGAATTCATAGCATCCTTACGTTTTGATCTCGTTATGGACCCGACAGCTCAAAACTTCGTGAGGTTTCGTTTAGGTGGGATGGATCGGGCACTTAGTCAAATTGAGTTTGCCTGACTATTTGATCTGTATATCGAACTAGATGATGCCCAACTTAATGCCTACTTACGATCAGCCGAGTATTATGATGATTCCTATGATCCACGCCCATTTTGGGACGATATGAGTGACACTCAATTCTCCTCGAGCCGAAGCAAGTTCACCGATATAAATGATAAAGACAAAAGAATGCTTCATCGGCTTGTTGCATGTACATTTAATGCAAGAAAACATGGCACAAATAAGGTGACACGTCAAGATGTTTTTCTTGTAGACAAAATCTACAACCAAAGTAGTGTCGACATTCCATCCACTTTGGCAGATTATCTTGATAATTCGCGGGGAGATAGAGGGTTGAATCAGATTGTTGGTGGGCATTACATCACCCAGATTTCCAGGCATTTTGGTGTCGATTTCTCTCGGTTGATTCCAAATAGTACAACAACGAAGCCTTTAAACAAGACTTATTATCTTAATGCACAATTTTTGAGCTATAATAATCATCAAAGGCTTATTCCATTTGTCCCGAGAGTAGACGAACCACCACGTGCCCATGATCATGAAGTGGGTGGTAGCGGTGTTGGAAGAGATGAAGCGGAGGGAGAGGTTCGCTTGGAAGAACCTGAAACTGAAGAAGAATTACCACAAGCTCAAAGGCAAAGGCGTAGGCGGACACAAAGGTCGAGGGAGGAAGAGTTGGAGGAAGTGATTTCTGGTTTTCATGATATGAGGGTAGGTTATCAACACAGGGATAACCAATATGAGGAACAAAGGCAACAATTTAACCAATTTCATGAAAAGCAGCGCGAGCATAATAGGGCGGAATGTATGACCGAAGGTGGGGGAATTATAGGGGCGATTGGCTTCGCCATAATGTCGGTATGTATATGCAAAACCCCCAAGAGTATTATGCCACTTCCTACCAACATCCGACCTATTATCACATGCCGAACCGAATTCCGAGTCCTCCGACATATGATGAACAAGCGGCTATGCAGGATGCACAAAGACGATTTGAGGAGCAATACCCGCACGGAAGACCTAGGAATGATGGTTCGGGCATCTACTCCAGATGGCCTTTTGGTAATTTCTTTGGTGATAATTAGAGGGCAAATGCACCTTATTTGGTAATATTTGGTAACATTTGGTAATTTTTCAGATTTGTTTCTTTTGAGACAATTGGTTTGTAATAATTAGGATATTTATGTTATACGTTTGACATTTGTGGTGGTTGTGTTAAAAACACCACTTTTATCTATTCTATTTTGTGTGTTTTGTGTTTATTTCTTATTGTTAAGGTTTAGTGATGCTGGAATTAAGTTTAGTGAAGTACTATCAATTGGGAATTTGTGATAAAGATCAAGGAATGAACGATGTTCTTATGCTGGCATTAAGTTCAGCGCCATCGCTCACCTACATTTCACGATCTCCGGCTTTATGCCAAGGTTTTTCGAATTCTTCTTTACACTAATGCCCTCGTGAATTTTTAATTTGTTTCTGATTTTAAGTAATGAGGGCCTTACTTAATCTTAAGTGTGGGGGAGTGGGTAATTCTCTCGGATATGCAATACAACTTGGCTTATTGTCGCATTTTATGAAAAAATTTAAATTTTAGAACTAAAAGTATTAGCGAAAAAGCCAAGTGTGGGGGATGTTACTAATCTTTTCAAATTATTATCACAAATTTTTGCAAAGTTAAAACGATTAAAGTACTTTTGGCTTGGAAATAAAAGAAATAAAAGTCACTGAACGAAAAGGATGAATCATGACACACTTGCTAACTTTTGTTAGAATATGTAGTCCAGAACAGCTGTAGATTGACAAAAAAACTTAAAAAGTCATCTCTATCATCGGCTGGAAATCCACCTCACCTCAGCATCAAACAGGGTTTTTGGTGGTCAGACTTATCCTAACCATGAGATGGATCTGTCTCGTATAATGGGGGGCACATTGCAAATTAGCTTTTAAGACTAATGAATCTAATCCCGAGATGGATGATCTCCGTAAAGATCAACCGCATCTATGTTTGACCACGGTCAACATACATATGCCATAACAAATTGAGGTGTGCAAACTCATGGTTCACCGATGATATTTGGACACGATATAAGTTTCTTCTAAAACTTATGCTATTTTATGAACTATATTGTGTAAAACCATTTTTTTTTGGACATTCGGTTAAGAGTTCCATGATACTACAATCATGGGGGTGGATAGCTTGCTAATCGCTGATTGAGACTTCAGTTTTCAGTTACCCTCAACCGGAATTTGAGGTTAAAACCGGAAAACGTGTTTAGTTTAAAAACTAACATTGACATTTTCAAAATATTAAAACGTTTTTCTCAAAGATCCAATTTTCCCTAAAGATCCAAACTTTTTCTCTCCCAAATAATCCAAATGTGTGCGTGTGTTTCATAAATTGTGTGTGTACCTAAACGAGTGTGTATTCCAATAGTGTAAACTTGTGTACTATACCGTGTGAGTGTGTTTTCCATTTGTGTTTTATGAGTTTCATATAGCGTGAGTTTGTGTGTTTTTGGCATGAGTCGTGTGATTCGTGTAAATTGTATTTCAAACAATGCGTGTGATTCATTTATGTTTATGTTTCGTATATGAATGTTTAGAACAAGACTTGCTTGAGGACAATCAAAGGTCAAGTATGGGGGATTTTGATATTACTCCAATTAATCATATCTTTAGTCGTAATATCACGTCCTATTGTTGTTTATTTCATATGTAAACATCGTAAATCCGTTTGTAATTCATAGTATTGTAATATAGTCTAGAATCATTGTAAACTTGAAGAAATATGAAGATTATGTATGACAACAGTTCAGAGATCGAAAACGAGACCAGAAAGCCAAAACCAGGAGAGTGCGCTCAGCGCACCACAAAGAGTGCGCTCAGCGCACATTGCAATATTTTGATCAGAGGATTTCTTGGCAAAAACCAAAGTGCGCTCAGCGCACAATTTGATGGTGCGCGCTGCGTACAGTAGTGCGCTCAGCCACCCTTACGCGCTCTTTTGACAGAAAAGCAGATTTGAACGTGCGTAGTTGAGCTGTAAAGTATAAAGTGAAGTAGGTGAGAGTGCGCTTTGTAGTGACCCGAACTTTTCCATGTTTATATATATTAATTGAGATTGATATTTACGCGATTAAATGTTTCCAACATGTTAAGCAATCAAACTTGTTAAGACTTGATTTATTGAAATATGTTTCATATAGACAATTGACCACCCAAGTTGACCGGTGATTCACGAACGTTAAAACTTGTAAAAACTATATGATGACATATATATGGATATATATATAGTTAACATGATACTATGATAAGTAAACATATCATTAAGTATATTAACAATGAACTACATATGTAAAAATAAGACTACTAACTTAATGATTTTTAAACGAGACATATATGTAACGATTATCGTTGTAAAGACATTTAATGTATATATATCATATTAAGAGATATTCATACATGATAATATCATGATAATATAATAATTTAAAATCTCATTTGATATTATAAACATTGGGTTAACAACATTTAACAAGATCGTTAACCTAAAGGTTTCAAAACAACACTTACATGTAACGACTAACGATGACTTAACGACTCAGTTAAAATGTATATACATGTAGTGTTTTAATATGTATTTATACACTTTTGAAAGACTTCAATACACTTATCAAAATACTTCTACTTAACAAAAATGCTTACAATTACATCCTCGTTCAGCTTCATCAACAATTCTACTCGTATGCACCCGTATTCGTACTCGTACAATACACAGCTTTTAGATGTATGTACTATTGGTATATACACTCCAATGATCAGCTCTTAGCAGCCCATGTGAGTCACCTAACACATGTGGGAACCATCATTTGGCAACTAGCATGAAATATCTCATAAAATTACAAAAATATGAGTAATCATTCATGACTTATTTACATGAAAACAAAAATTACATATCTTTTATATCTAATCCATACACCAACGACCAAAAACACCTAAAAACACTTTCATTCTTCAATTTTCTTCATCTAATTGATCTCTCTCAAGTTCTATCTTCAAGTTCTAAGTGTTCTTCATATATTCTACAAGTTCTAGTTACATAAAATCAAGAATACTTTCAAGTTTGCTAGCTCACTTCCAATCTTGTAAGGTGATCATACAACCTCAAGAAATCTTTGTTTCTTACAGTAGGTTATCATTCTAATACAAGGTAATAATCATATTCAAACTTTGGTTCAATTTCTATAACTATAACAATCTTATTTCAAGTGATGATCTTACTTGAACTTGTTTTCGTGTCATGATTCTGCTTCAAGAACTTCGAGCCATCCAAGGATCCGTTGAAGCTAGATCCATTTTTCTCTTTTCTTGTAAATTTATCCAAGGAACTTAAGGTAGTAATGATGTTAATAACATCATTCGATTCATACATATAAAGCTATCTTATTCGAAGGTTTAAACTTGTAATCACTAGAACATAGTTTAGTTAATTCTAAACTTGTTCGCAAACAAAAGTTAATCCTTATAACTTGACTTTTAAAATCAACTAAACACATGTTCTATATCTATATGATATGCTAACTTAATGATTTAAAACCTGGAAACACGAAAAACACCGTAAAACCGGATTTACGCCGTCGTAGTAACACCGCGGGCTGTTTTGGGTTAGTTAATTAAAAACTATGATAAACTTTGATTTAAAAGTTGTTATTCTGAGAAAATGATTTTTATTATGAACATGAAACTATATCCAAAAATTATGGTTAAACTCAAAGTGGAAGTATGTTTTCTAAAATGGTCATCTAGACGTCGTTCTTTCGACTGAAATGACTACCTTTACAAAAACGACTTGTAACTTATTTTTACAACTATAAACCTATACTTTTTCTGTTTATATTCATAAAATAGAGATCAATATGAAACCATAGCAATTTGATTCACTCAAAACGGATTTAAAATGAAGAAGTTATGGGTAAAACAAGATTGGATAATTTTTCTCATTTTAGCTACGTGAAAATTGGTAACAAATCTATTCCAACCATAACTTAATCAACTTGTATTGTATATTATGTAATCTTGAGATACCATAGACACGTATACAATGTTTCGACCTATCATGTCGACACATCTGTATATATTTCGAAACAACCATAGACACTCTATATGTGAATGTTGGAGTTAGCTATACAGGGTTGAGGTTGATTCCAAAATATATATAGTTTGAGTTGTGATCAATACTGAGATACGTATACACTGGGTCGTGGATTGATTCAAGATAATATTTATTGATTTATTTCTGTACATCTAACTGTGGACAACTAGTTGTAGGTTACTAACGAGGACAGCTGACTTAATAAACTTAAAACATCAAAATATATTAAAAGTGTTGTAAATATATGTTGAACATACTTTGATATATATGTATATATTGTTATAGGTTCGTGAATCAACCAGTGGCCAAGTCTTACTTCCCGACGAAGTAAAAAATCTGTGAAAGTGAGTTATAGTCCCACTTTTAAAATCTAATATTTTTGGGATGAGAATACATGCAGGTTTTATAAATGATTTACAAAATAGACACAAGTACGTGAAACTACATTCTATGGTTGAATTATCGAAATCGAATATGCCCTTTTTATTTAGTCTGGTAATCTAAGAATTAGGGACCAGACACCCTAATTGACACGAATCCTAAAGATAGATCTATTGGGCCTAACAAACCCCATCCAAAGTACCGGATGCTTTAGTACTTCGAAATTTATATCATATCCGAAGGGTGTCCCGGAATGATGGGGATATTCTTAAATATGCATCTTGTTAATGTCGGTTACTAGGTGTTCACCATATGAATGATTTTTATCTCTATGTATGGGATGTGTATTGAAATATGAAATCTTGTGGTCTATTATTATGATTTGATATATATAGGTTAAACCTATAACTCACCAACATTTTTGTTGACGTTTTAAGCATGTTTATTCTCAGGTAATTATTAAGAGCTTCCGCTGTCGCATACTTAAATAAGGACGAGATTTGGAGTCCATGCTTGTATGATATTATGTAAAAACTGCATTCAAGAAACTTATTTTGTTGTAACATATTTGTATTGTAAACCATTATGTAATGGTCGTGTGTAAACAGGATATTTTAGATTATCATTATTTGATAATCTACGTAAAACTTTTTAACCTTTATTGATGAAATAAAGGTTATGGTTTGTTTTAAAATGAATGCAGTCTTTGAAAAACGTCTCATATAGAGGTCAAAACCTCGCAACGAAATCAATTAATATGGAACGTTTTTAATCAATAAGAACGGGACATTTCAGTTGGTATCCGAGCGTTGGTCTTAGAGAACCAGAATTTTGCATTAGTGTGTCTTATCTAGTTTGTTAGGATGCATTAGTGAGTCTGGACTTCGACCGTGTTTACTTGAAAAATGATTGCTTAACAAATTTTGTTGGAAACTATATATTTTTAACATGTGAATATTATGTGATATATTAATCTCTTAACGCGTTTGATATTATGTGATAGATGTCTACCTCTAGAACAAGTCCCATTGACTCACCTAATAATAATGAAGAGTCAAATGTAAATTGGAATGATTCGTGGACTGATTCACAAGTTCCCGAAGAGGAACCGGAAGAAGAGTCGGAACCGGAAGAAGAATCGGAACCGGATGAAGAAATGGAACCGGTGGGGAAAATAATAAAACGGTTAAGTAAAAGAAAATCCTCAACCAACCGACCAAGGTTAATTATGGTCAATGGTGTTTCCGCCAAGGAAGCAAAATATTGGGAGGATTACCAATTCTCCGATGAATCGGATTCCGACGAGAATTCCGATGATGTTATAGAAATTATTCCAACTGAATTTAAAAAGGCAAAAGAAAATAATAAGGGAAAGGGCATAAAAATAGAGAAATCTAGTTCCAACCCCGATGAACTTTATATGTATCGTCAACCCCCGAAGTCCTTAAGTTGTAACAATGACCCGGGAACCTCTAAACCACCATGTTTTCCAAAACCAATGTGGAAAACGACGGCTCGTATTAGGGGAACATCATATATCCCTAGAAACTTGGCAAAACGAACCAAAACCGAAGAAGAAGAAACAAGCGAGTCGGAATAAGATAGTTGTATTCGTGTGGTGTAATATATGTAATATAGTGTGTTTATGCTTTATGATATATGTAAAAATTGCTTGTATTAATAAGTATTTTTTTTATGAATCTAACTCTTGTCTATTTTACAGTATAAAAACACAAAATGGATAGACAACCCAATATTTTAAGAGACCTACCCGGAGACATGATTGATGAAATCTTGTCTAGAGTCGGTCAGAATTCTTCGGCACAACTATTTAAGGCGAGATCAGTTTGTAAGACATTCGAAGAACATTCCAAGAATGCCTTGGTTTATAAAAGGCTTTCGTTCGAATGATGGGGGATATCACATTGGGAAATCCATAAGTTACGATGTGTTTACTTTGACGCATATATTGCGGGGAACCCAAATGCTATTTTACGCAATGGGTTAAGAAATTATTTTGACTCAATATATTCGAATATTGGACTTCGTGATTTAGAAAAAACGGCTAACATGCAACATAAAGAAGCATGTTATGCTTACGGATTAGTAATGTTCGCTTCTCACCAAAGTGAGAACAAGAACATCGGGCTACAAATATTAAACAAAACGTTCCCACAAGTGACGGAGTCGGTAATTGGGGTAAGAAATGAGGTTTTTAGATTGTTACGGGACTGTTGGACATTACGTAACCCTCGTCCCTTTGACGACGTTACAACACGCTGTCTTATCAACGGCCATAACGGTTATGTTCCACAAGACCAAGGATGGGAAGTAATCCTAGTAAAACCAGAATGCATGACTTGTTTCTGGATGTATGAATTACGTGTCTTTATTGCCTTTGCTGAACGACTTGTGTACTAGCTAGAATTATCTTCATAACCATCTTGTATCAAATTTATTGTGTGCTATATTTCATGCTATATGTAAAATAAGCGGTATTGTAAGTTTGTAAAATATTGTGTAAAAGTTTGAACGCGAAATATTATTATAATCAGTTTTTCATATAGAATTGTAGTAGTTGAATTGTATATTAGCTACTAAGTATGAACTTAACGGGTAGGTACTACCCGAATTTAAACTTATAAAACGTTAATATAAAGAAAAAGCTTTTATAAATGAGTTCATATTATGCTACGAAATACTATTAACTACTCTTAATATTCTGTATGATTAACTTGTTCCATTTGACTATTTTGAAGGAAATGGCACCGACTACTCGACACCCCGTGAATATGAATGAAGAGGAATTCCATACTTTTCTAGCTTCAAACATAGCCGCAGTACAGGCTGCGCTACATACCAACAATAACCTTGGATCTAGCAGTACAGGAAATCGTGTGTAGCGACCCGACAAAATCATCATTGACGGCGCCGTCTACTTAGGTCCCGTTACGTGGTCATAAGTCTTTAAAACAACGTTTGACCAAAAGATATGTCGCATTCATTTCAAATGTAAAGATTGTTCAAATTTCACAAGAATAGTTCCACCACAAGTTACGTTACAAAGTTATAAGTACAAGTGAAACTTATGCGACACAATTTAAAAGTAGCCAAAAGACGCTCCATGTATGCATATATACTCGACATCCAATGCAAGTATCAAAATAATGAGCGGAAGCATGTATCATGTATCGTTCAAGGACCTGAGAAAAACATAGAAATTTGTCAACGAAAATGTTGGTGAAATCATAGGTTTGAGTAAGTAAGTACAAATGAACCACAAGATTTGCAACAATGAGATAATAGTAATACATTCCAAAAGTTTGTTTCACGAGCACCCAATTATCAATGCTTAACATTCCTTCCATTGAACCCCATCACTTAGTGCTAGAACATACACTGTTTCTCGAAAATATATTTCATTCGTAAACGGTAGCGAACCGTTTGAATGAGGGTTTGTCAAACCCATATGGATCCATACAACATAAGTTCTCGCTTACACCCGGCAAGTGTAACTAATGATAATCGAATTGAGAATTTTGTTCTAAACTCGTATGTAGAATGTTTGTTTTCCTGTACTTGTGTTCACTTAGTAAAAGAAATGTTTATGTTTTCTCATCCCAAATGTAAGTTCAAAAAGAGTAAAAGTGGGACTATGATCTCACCTTGAGTGCACGAGTAGTAAAGTACTTCAACAAGTAAACGTGTTCAAAGACCAATGCTAGTCTTGACCTAAACAATAGGTTGTATCAATAACGGTAAACACGATAGGTCAAAAATGTTCAATTAGTCCTATGGCTCGTTAAGACTCGACCATAATAGCATGTGAATCAAATTGTCATGTTTCATGCGAGGTACAAGTATAAAAGCATGTTAGAACGATTGCACAATCATTTGGTTAAGTTTGAATAAAAGTCAACTTAGGTCGGGTCAAAGTCAACAAAAAGTCAACACATTCAGGTCGGGTCCCGAACTATTTTCCTGAGGTTTTTAATCATGTATGAGCATGTTAGAACAAGTTACATGTGAATCGGAGGTCCATAGCATAGCAAACATTTTCCGTAAAATGGCCAGCGGAGACAGAGCCTGCCAGTGTATCTGGACGGCGTCCAGATTTTCTGGACGGCGTCCAGATTTGAATACTGGAACGGCGTCCAAATATCTGGACGGCGTCCAGGTTGGATTTCAAGTCTGATGCAGAACTCCTAAGTGCACGAACCAAAAACCAAATAAACACAATTTATGATCCGCAAACAATCAAGTCAAGTATTTTATACCGTTGGGAAGGTAATTTGACGAGGAAGACAACTAAACACATTTCATCCATCAATCTACCTATTATAACAACCAAAACCGCATCTAATGCTCAACATTAATCGCATACAAGTTCATAAATGCAATTCAATGATTCGAGCAACCAATTTACATGAATGATATGCCGTTTCGAAGGTAATCAAGCATACAATCCAACTAAACACTTACCAACCATAATCCATGGCATTCAATGCATCAAAAGTCCATTTCAAGTTCATCAAACCCTAACCCAAATTCACCAAAATCATAAATCAAGTTCATGAACTTTTCTAAAGCAACCTACACATCAAATTGAAGCTAGTGATACTAGGAACACAATTAGAACATGAACTTTTAACATCTAACAACATATGATCATCCAAAATTCAAGAACAACACACCAAAATTCAAGTTCATGCTAGTTACACTAAAACAACGAGATCGAGCATACCAATTACATACACGACATCACAATGAGCCATAGACACTAACTAACACCATTTTAAGTCAAAAACACGAATTTAGAGAAATCTAGAGTTTTAGAAATGTTACCCAAACGAGATGAAGTTGGTACCAAAATGAAGAGGATGGAGAGAGGATCACGAATATGTAACTTATTTTGTTGTAAGCCTCTTAGATCGAATTTAGATGATGATTGAATGAATTTGGTAGATGTGTGTGTGTGTTCTTGCTAGAGAGAAAGAGAGAGAGATGAAGAGGATTGAATGGTGGTGATTGGGGTGGACTAGTTGACCTAGTCAACTAGTTTGCCCCGTGTCAATTTTAGTCCCTCAAGTTTGAATCGGGTGCGTGAATTACCTAATCGAGATAATTTAAAACGCGTATTAACGAAAGATGTTATAAATATATAACGGACTTTAAAATAGTTAAACGGAAAAGTAAATGGAAAAAGGCGGGATGTTACATTACCTACTCCTTAAAAGAAATTTCGTCCCGAAATTTAAGTAGGCGTAGTAGTCGTTGTTTCTTCCCCGAGATCTTGCGTTTCCGAATGCACGAATAAATGAGGGTATTTCCTTTGCATTTGATCTTGCCTTTCCCAAGTAAACTCGGGTCCCCTTTTGGCGTTCCAACGGACTTTAACAATCGGGATTCTGAAATGTCCCGTTCTTATTGATTAAAAACGTTTCATATTAATTGATTTCGTTGCGAGGTTTTGACCTCTATATGAGACGTTTTTCAAAGACTGCATTCATTTTTAAAACAAACCATAACCTTTATTTCATAAATAAAGGTTTAAAAAGCTTTACGTAGATTATCAAATAATGATAATCTAAAATATCCTGTTTACACACGACCATTACATAATGGTTTACAATACAAATATGTTACATCGAAATCAGTTTCTTGAATGCAGTTTTTACACAATATCATACAAACATGGACTCCAAATCTTGTCCTTATTTTAGTATGCAACAGCGGAAGCTCTTAATATTCACCTGAGAATAAACATGCTTTAAACGTCAACAAAAATGTTGGTGAGTTATAGGTTTAACCTATATATATCAAATCGTAACAATAGACCACAAGATTTCATATTTCAATACACATCCCATACATAGAGATAAAAATCATTCATATGGTGAACACCTGGTAACCGACATTAACAAGATGCATATATAAGAATATCCCCATCATTCCGGGACACCCTTCGGATATGATATAAATTTCGAAGTACTAAAGCATCCGGTACTTTGGATGGGGTTTGTTAGGCCCAATAGATCTATCTTTAGAGTTCGCGTCAATTAGGGTGTCTGTTCCCTAATTCTTAGATTACCAGACTTAATAAAAAGGGGCATATTCGATTTCGATAATTCAACCATAGAATGTAGTTTCACGTACTTGTGTCTATTTTGTAAATCATTTATAAAACCTGCATGTATTCTCATCCCAAAAATATTAGATTTTAAAAGTGGGACTATAACTCACTTTCACAGATTTTTACTTCGTCGGGAAGTAAGACTTGGCCACTGGTTGATTCACGAACCTATAACAATATATACATATATATCAAAGTATGTTCAAAATATATTTACAACACTTTTAATATATTTTGATGTTTTAAGTTTATTAAGTCAGCTGTCCTCGTTAGTAACCTACAACTAGTTGTCCACAGTTAGATGTACAGAAATAAATCGATAAATATTATCTTGAATCAATCCACGACCCAGTGTATACGTATCTCAGTATTGATCACAACTCAAACTATATATATTTTGGAATCAACCTCAACCCTGTATAGCTAACTCCAACATTCACATATAGAGTGTCTATGGTTGTTCCGAAATATATATAGATGTGTCGACATGATAGGTCGAAACATTGTATACGTGTCTATGGTATCTCAAGATTACATAATATACAATACAAGTTGATTAAGTTATGGTTGGAATAGATTTGTTACCAATTTTCACGTAGCTAAAATGAGAAAAATTATCCAATCTTGTTTTACCCATAACTTCTTCATTTTAAATCCGTTTTAAGTGAATCAAATTGCTATGGTTTCATATTGAACTCTATTTTATGAATCTAAACAGAAAATTATAGGTTTATAGTCGGAAAAATAGGTTACAAGTCATTTTTGTAAAGGTAGTCATTTCAGTCGAAAGAACGACGTCTAGATGACCATTTTAGAAAACATACTTCCACTTTGAGTTTAATCATAATTTTTGGATATAGTTTCATGTTCATAATAAAAATCATTTTCTCAGAATAACAACTTTAAAATCAAAGTTTATCATAGTTTTTAATTAACTAACCCAAAACAGCCCGCGGTGTTACTACGACGGCGTAAATCCGGTTTTACGGTGTTTTTCGTGTTTCCAGGTTTTAAATCATTAAGTTAGCATATCATATAGATATAGAACATGTGTTTAGTTGATTTTAAAAGTCAAGTTAGAAGGATTAACTTTTGTTTGCGAACAAGTTTAGAATTAACTAAACTATGTTCTAGTGATTACAAGTTTAAACCTTCGAATAAGATAGCTTTATATGTATGAATCGAATGATGTTATGAACATCATTACTACCTTAAGTTCCTTGGATAAACCTACTGGAAAAGAGAACAATGGATCTAGCTTCAATGGATCCTTGGATGGCTCGAAGTTCTTGAAGCAGAATCATGACACGAAAACAAGTTCAAGTAAGATCATCACTTGAAATAAGATTGTTATAGTTATAGAAATTGAACCAAAGTTTGAATATGATTATTACCTTGTATTAGAATGATAACCTACTGTAAGAAACAAAGATTTCTTGAGGTTGGATGATCACCTTACAAGATTGGAAGTGAGCTAGCAAACTTGAAAGTATTCTTGATTTTATGAAACTAGAACTTTTGGAATTTATGAAGAACACTTAGAACTTGAAGATAGAACTTGAGAGAGATCAATTAGATGAAGAAAATTGAAGAATGAAAGTGTTTGTAGGTGTTTTTGGTCGTTGGTGTATGGATTAGATATAAAGGATATGTAATTTTGTTTTCATGTAAATAAGTCATGAATGATTACTCATATTTTTGTAATTTTATGAGATATTTCATGCTAGTTGCCAAATGATGGTTCCCACATGTGTTAGGTGACTCACATGGGCTGCTAAGAGCTGATCATTGGAGTGTATATACCAATAGTACATACATCTAAAAGCTGTGTATTGTACGAGTACGAATACGGGTGCATACGAGTAGAATTGTTGATGAAACTGAACGAGGATGTAATTGTAAGCATTTTTATTAAGTAGAAGTATTTTGATAAGTGTATTGAAGTCTTTCAAAAGTGTATAAATACATATTAAAACACTACATGTATATACATTTTAACTGAGTCGTTAAGTCATCGTTAGTCGTTACATGTAAGTGTTGTTTTGAAACCTTTAGGTTAACGATCTTGTTAAATGTTGTTAACCCAATGTTTATAATATCAAATGAGATTTTAAATTATTATATTATCATGATATTATCATGTATGAATATCTCTTAATATGATATATATACATTAAATATCTTTACAACGATAATCGTTACATATATGTCTCGTTTAAAAATCATTAAGTTAGTAGTCTTGTTTTTACATATGTAGTTCATTGTTAATATACTTAATGATATGTTTACTTATCATAGTATCATGTTAACTATATATATATCCATATATATGTCATCATATAGTTTTTACAAGTTTTAACCTTCGTGAATCACCGGTCAACTTGGGTGGTCAATTGTCTATATGAAACATATTTCAATTAATCAAGTCTTAACAAGTTTGATTGCTTAACATGTTGGAAACATTTAATCATGTAAATATCAATCTCAATTAATATATATAAACATGGAAAAGTTCGGGTCACTACAGTACCTACCCGTTAAATAAATTTCGTCCCGAAATTTTAAGCTGTTGAAGGTGTTGACGAATCTTCTGGAAATAGATGCGGGTATTTCTTCTTCATCTGATCTTCACGCTCCCAGGTGAACTCGGGTCCTCTACGAGCATTCCATCGAACCTTAACAATTGGTATCTTGTTTTGCTTAAGTCTTTTAACCTCACGATCCATTATTTCGACGGGTTCTTCGATGAATTGAAGTTTTTCATTGATTTGGATTTCATCTAACGAAATAGTGAGATCTTCTTTAGCAAAACATTTCTTTAAATTCGAGACGTGGAAAGTGTTATGTACAGCCGCGAGTTGTTGAGGTAACTCTAGTCGGTAAGCTACTGGTCCGACACGATCAATAATCTTGAATGGTCCAATATACCTTGGATTTAATTTCCCTCGTTTACCAAATCGAACAACGCCTTTCCAAGGTGCAACTTTAAGCATGACCATCTCTCCAATTTCAAATTCTATATCTTTTCTTTTAATGTCAGCGTAGCTCTTTTGTCGACTTTGGGCGGTTTTCAACCGTTGTTGAATTTGGATGATCTTCTCGGTAGTTTCTTGTATAATCTCCGGACCCGTAATCTGTCTATCCCCCACTTCACTCCAACAAATCGGAGACCTGCACTTTCTACCATAAAGTGCTTCAAACGGCGCCATCTCAATGCTTGAATGGTAGCTGTTGTTGTAGGAAAATTCTGCTAACGGTAGATGTCGATCCCAACTGTTTCCGAAATCAATAACACATGCTCGTAGCATGTCTTCAAGCGTTTGTATCGTCCTTTCGCTCTGCCCATCAGTTTGTGGATGATAGGCAGTACTCATGTCTAGACGAGTTCCTAATGCTTGCTGTAATGTCTGCCAGAATCTTGAAATAAATCTGCCATCCCTATCAGAGATAATAGAGATTGGTATTCCATGTCTGGAGATGACTTCCTTCAAATACAGTCGTGCTAACTTCTCCATCTTGTCATCTTCTCTTATTGGCAAGAAGTGTGCTGATTTGGTGAGACGATCAACTATTACCCAAATAGTATCAAAACCACTTGCAGTCCTTGGCAATTTAGTGATGAAATCCATGGTAATGTTTTCCCATTTCCATTCCGGGATTTCGGGTTGTTGAAGTAGACCTGATGGTTTCTGATGCTCAGCTTTGACCTTAGAACACGTCAAACATTCTCCTACGTATTTAGCAACATCGGCTTTCATACCCGGCCACCAAAAATGTTTCTTGAGATCCTTGTACATCTTCCCCGTTCCAGGATGTATTGAGTATCTGGTTTTATGAGCTTCTCTAAGTACCATTTCTCTCATATCTCCAAATTTTGGTACCCAAATCCTTTCAGCCCTATACCGGGTTCCGTCTTCCCGAATATTAAGATGCTTCTCCGATCCTTTGGGTATTTCATCCTTTAAATTTCCCTCTTTTAAAACTCCTTGTTGCGCCTCCTTTATTTGAGTAGTAATGTTATTATGAATCATTATATTCATAGATTTTACTCGAATGGGTTCTCTGTCCTTCCTGCTCAAGGCATCGGCTACCACATTTGCCTTCCCCGGGTGGTAACGAATCTCAAAGTCGTAATCATTCAATAATTCAATCCACCTACGCTGCCTCATATTCAGTTGTTTCTGATTAAATATGTGTTGAAGACTTTTGTGGTCGGTATATATAATACTTTTGACCCCATATAAGTAGTGCCTCCAAGTCTTTAATGCAAAAACAACCGCGCCTAATTCCAAATCATGCGTCGTATAATTTTGTTCGTGAATCTTCAATTGTCTAGACGCATAAGCAATCACCTTCGTTCGTTGCATTAATACACAACCGAGACCTTGCTTTGATGCATCACAATAAATCACAAAATCATCATTCCCTTCAGGCAATGACAATATAGGTGCCGTAGTTAGCTTTTTCTTCAATAACTGAAACGCTTTCTCTTGTTCATCATTCCATTCAAATTTCTTCCCTTTATGCGTTAATGCAGTCAAGGGTTTTGCTATTCTGGAAAAGTCTTGGATGAACCTTCTGTAGTAACCAGCTAGTCCTAAAAACTGGCGTATGTGTTTCAGAGTTTTCGGGGTTTCCCACTTTTCAACAGTTTCTATCTTTGCCGGATCCACCTTAATACCTTCTTTGTTCACTATGTGACCGAGGAATTGAACTTCTTCCAACCAAAATGCACACTTTGAAAACTTAGCGTATAATTCTTCCTTCCTCAATACTTCTAACACCTTTCTCAAATGTTCACCGTGTTCTTGGTCATTCTTTGAGTAAATAAGTATGTCATCAATGAAAATAATGACAAACTTGTCAAGGTATGGTCCACACACTCGGTTCATAAGGTCCATGAACACAGCTGGTGCATTAGTTAAACCAAACGGCATGACCATAAACTCGTAATGACCGTAACGTGTTCTGAAAGCAGTCTTTGGAATATCATCTTCTTTCACCCGCATTTGATGATACCCGGAACGTAAGTCAATCTTTGAATAAACAGACGAGCCTTGTAGTTGATCAAATAAGTCATCGATTCTCGGTAGTGGGTAGCGGTTCTTGATGGTAAGTTTGTTCAACTCTCGGTAGTCGATACACAACCTGAATGTACCATCTTTCTTCTTGACAAACAAAACAGGAGCTCCCCACGGTGATGTGCTTGGTCGAATGAAACCACGCTCTAAAAGTTCTTGTAATTGGCTTTGTAGTTCTTTCATCTCGCTGGGTACGAGTCTGTAAGGATCACGAGCTATTGGTGCAGCTCCTGGTACAAGATCTATTTGAAATTCAACGGATCGATGTGGGGGTAATCCCGGTAATTCTTTCGGAAATACATCGGGAAATTCTTTTGCGACGGGAACATCATTGATGCTCTTTTCTTCAGTTTGTACTTTCTCGACGTGTGCTAGAACAGCATAGCAACCTTTTCTTATTAGTTTTTGTGCCTTCAAATTACTAATAAGATGTAGCTTCGTGTTGTCCTTTTCTCCGTACACCATTAAGGGTTTTCCTTTTTCTCGTATAATGCGAATTGCATTTTTGTAACAAACGATCTCCGCTTTCACTTCTTTCAACCAGTCCATACCGATTATCACATCAAAACTCCCTAACTCTACTGGTATCAAATCAATCTTAAATGTTTCGCTAACCAGTTTAATTTCTCGATTCCGACATATATTATCTGCTGAAATTAATTTACCATTTGCTAATTCGAGTAAAAATTTACTATCCAAAGGCGTCAATGGACAACTTAATTTATCACAAAAATCTCTACTCATATAGCTTCTATCCGCACCCGAATCAAATAAAACGTAAGCAGATTTATTGTCAATAAGAAACGTACCCGTAACAAGCTCCGAGTCTTCCTGTGCCTCTGCCGCATTAATATTGAAAACTCTTCAACGGCCTTGTTCATTCGTGTTCTCCTGGTTCGGGCAATTTCTAATAATGTGGCCCGGTTTTCCACATTTATAACAAACTACATTGGCATAACTTGCTCCGACACTACTTGCTCCGCCATTACTCGTTCCGACACCATTTGTTCCTTTCGTTCTATTAACCCCTGGTCCGTAGACCTCACACTTCGCCGCGCTATGACCATTTCTTTTACACTTGTTGCAAAATTTGGTGCAGAACCCCGAGTGATTCTTTTCACACCTTTGGCATAGCTGCTTCTGATTGTTGTTGTTGTTACGGTTATTATTGTTGTTGGGATGATTGTTGTAGTTGCTGTTGTTGTTGTTGTTATTGTTGTTGTTGTTGGGCCGTTTGTTGTAGTTGCGATTGATGTTGCGATTGTTGGGATAATTGTTGCGATTATTGTTGTAATTGCTGTTGTTGTTGTATTGGTGATTCTTATCACCGTTTTCCTCCCACTTTCTTTTGACTTGCTTCACATTGGCCTCTTCAGCAGTCTGTTCTTTAATTCTTTCTTCAATTTGGTTCACGAGTTTGTGAGCCATTCTACATGCCTGTTGTATGGAGGCGGGCTCGTGTGAACTTATATCTTCTTGGATTCTTTCCGGTAATCCTTTCACAAACGCGTCGATCTTCTCTTCCTCATCTTCGAATGCTCCCGAACACAATAGGCACAATTCTGTGAATCGTCTTTCGTACGTGGTAATATCAAATCCTTGGGTTCGTAACCCTCTAAGTTCTGTCTTGAGCTTATTGACCTCGGTTCTGGGACGGTACTTCTCGTTCATCAAGTGCTTGAATGCTGACCACGGTAGTGCGTACGCATCGTCTTGTCCCACTTGCTCTAGATAGGTATTCCACCATGTTAACGCAGAACCTGTGAAGGTATGCGTAGCGTACTTTACTTTGTCCTCTTCAGTACACTTACTTATGGCAAACACCGATTCGACCTTCTCGGTCCACCGTTTCAATCCGATCGGTCCTTCGGTTCCATCAAATTCCAAAGGTTTGCAGGCAGTGAATTCTTTGTAGGTGCATCCTACACGATTTCCTGTACTGCTAGATCCAAGGTTATTGTTGGTATGTAGCGCAGCCTGTACTGCGGCTATGTTTGAAGCTAGAAAAGTACGGAATTCCTCTTCATTCATATTCACGGTGTGTCGAGTAGTCGGTGCCATTTCCTTCAAAATAGTTAAATGGAACAAGTTAATCATACAGAATATTAAGAGTAGTTAATAGTATTTCGTAGCATAATATGAACTCATTTATAAAAGCTTTTTCTTCATATTAGCGTTTTATAAGTTTAAATTTGGGTAGTACCTACCCGTTAAGTTCATACTTAGTAGCTAATATACAATTCAACTACTACAATTCTATATGAAAAACTGATTATAATAATATTTCGCGTTCAAACTTTTATACAATATTTTACAAACTTACAATACCGCTTATTTTACATAAAGCATGAAATATAGCACACAATAACTTTGATACAAGATAGTTGTGAAGATAATTCTAGCTAGTACACAAGTCGTTCAGCAAAGGCAATAAAGACACGTAATTCATACGTCCAGAAACAAGTCATGCATTCTGGTTTTACTAGGACTACTTCCCATCCTTGGTCTTGGGCAACATAACCGTTATGGCCGTTGATAAGACAGCGTGTTGTAACGTCGTCAAAGGGACGAGGGTTACGTAATGTCCAACAGTCCCGTAATAATCTAAAAACCTCATTTCTTACCCCAATTACCGACTCCGTCACTTGTGGAAACGTTTTGTTTAATAGTTGTAGCCCGATGTTCTTGTTCTCACTTTGGTGAGAAGCGAACATTACTAATCCGTAACCATAACATGCTTCTTTATGTTGCATGTTAGCCGCTTTTTCTAAATCACGAAGTCCAATATTCGGATATATTGAGTCAAAATAATTTCTTAACCCGTTGCGTAAAATAGCATTTGGGTTCCCCGCAATATATGCGTCAAAGTAAACACATCGTAACTTATGGGTTTCCCAATGTGATATCCCCCATCTTTCAAACGAAAGTCTGTTATAAACCAAGACATTCTTGGAACGTTCTTCGAATGTCTTACAAACTGATCTCGCCTTAAATAGTTGTGCCGAGGAATTCTGGCCGACTCTAGACAAGATTTCATCAATCATGTCTCCGGGTAGGTCTCTTAAAATATTGGGTTGTCTATCCATTTTGTGTTTTTAAACTGTAAAATAGACAAGAGTTAGATTCATAAAAAAATACTTATTAATACAAGCAATTTTTACATATATCATAAAGCATAAGAACACTATATTACATATATTACACCACACGAATACAACTATCTTATTCCGACTCGCTCGTTTCTTCTTCTTCGGTTTTGGTTCGTTTTGCCAAGTTTCTAGGAATATATGATGTTCCCCTAATACGAGCCGTCGTTGTCCACATTGGTTTAGAAAAACCTGGTGGTTTAGAGGTTCCCGGGTCATTGTTACAACTTAAGGACTTCGGGGGTTGACGATACATATAAAGTTCATCGGGGTTGGAATTAGATTTCTCTATTTTTATGCCCTTTCCCTTATTATTTTCTTTTGCCTTTTTAAATTCAGTTGGGGTAATTTCTATAACGTCATCGGAATTCTCGACGGAATCCGATTCATCGGAGAATTGGTAATCCTCCCAATATTTTGCTTCCTTGGCGGAAACACCATTGACCATAATTAACCTTGGTCGGTTGGTTGAGGATTTTCTTTTACTTAACCGTTTTATTATTTCCCCCACCGGTTCTATTTCTTCATCCGGTTCCGATTCTTCTTCCGGTTCCGATTCTTCTTCCGGTTCCGACTCTTCTTCCGGTTCCTCTTCGGGAACTTGTGAATCAGTCCACGAATCATTCCAATTTACATTTGACTCTTCATTATTATTAGGTGAGTCAATGGGACTTGTTCTAGAGGTAGACATCTATCACATAATATCAAACGCGTTAAGAGATTAATATATCACATAATATTCACATGTTAAAAATATATAGTTTCCAACAAAATTTGTTAAGCAATCATTTTTCAAGTAAACACGGTCGAAGTCCAGACTCACTAATGCATCCTAACAAACTCGATAAGACACACTAATGCAAAATTCTGGTTCTCTAAGACCAACGCTCGGATACCAACTGAAATGTCCCGTTCTTATTGATTAAAAACGTTCCATATTAATTGATTTCGTTGCGAGGTTTTGACCTCTATATGAGACGTTTTTCAAAGACTGCATTCATTTTTAAAACAAACCATAACCTTTATTTCATAAATAAAGGTTTAAAAAGCTTTACGTAGATTATCAAATAATGATAATCTAAAATATCCTGTTTACACACGACCATTACATAATGGTTTACAATACAAATATGTTACATCGAAATCAGTTTCTTGAATGCAGTTTTTACACAATATCATACAAACATGGACTCCAAATCTTGTCCTTATTTTAGTATGCAACAGCGGAAGCTCTTAATATTCACCTGAGAATAAACATGCTTTAAACGTCAACAAAAATGTTGGTGAGTTATAGGTTTAACCTATATATATCAAATCGTAACAATAGACCACAAGATTTCATATTTCAATACACATCCCATACATAGAGATAAAAATCATTCATATGGTGAACACCTGGTAACCGACATTAACAAGATGCATATATAAGAATATCCCCATCATTCCGGGACACCCTTCGGATATGATATAAATTTCGAAGTACTAAAGCATCCGGTACTTTGGATGGGGTTTGTTAGGCCCAATAGATCTATCTTTAGAGTTCGCGTCAATTAGGGTGTCTGTTCCCTAATTCTTAGATTACCAGACTTAATAAAAAGGGGCATATTCGATTTCGATAATTCAACCATAGAATGTAGTTTCACGTACTTGTGTCTATTTTGTAAATCATTTATAAAACCTGCATGTATTCTCATCCCAAAAATATTAGATTTTAAAAGTGGGACTATAACTCACTTTCACAGATTTTTACTTCGTCGGGAAGTAAGACTTGGCCACTGGTTGATTCACGAACCTATAACAATATATACATATATATCAAAGTATGTTCAAAATATATTTACAACACTTTTAATATATTTTGATGTTTTAAGTTTATTAAGTCAGCTGTCCTCGTTAGTAACCTATTACTAGTTGTCCACAGTTAGATGTACAGAAATAAATTGATAAATATTATCTTGAATCAATCCACGACCCAGTGTATACGTATCTCAGTATTGATCACAACTCAAACTATATATATTTTGGAATCAACCTCAACCCTGTATAGCTAACTCCAACATTCACATATAGAGTGTCTATGGTTGTTCCGAAATATATATAGATGTGTCGACATGATAGGTCGAAACATTGTATACGTGTCTATGGTATCTCAAGATTACATAATATACAATACAAGTTGATTAAGTTATGGTTGGAATAGATTTGTTACCAATTTTCACGTAGCTAAAATGAGAAAAATTATCCAATCTTGTTTTACCCATAACTTCTTCATTTTAAATCCGTTTTAAGTGAATCAAATTGCTATGGTTTCATATTGAACTCTATTTTATGAATCTAAACATAAAAGTATAGGTTTATAGTCGGAAAAATAAGTTACAAGTCGTTTTTGTAAAGGTAGTCATTTCAGTCGAAAGAACGACGTCTAGATGACCATTTTAGAAAACATACTTCCACTTTGAGTTTAATCATAATTTTTGGATATAGTTTCATGTTCATAATAAAAATCATTTTCTCAGAATAACAACTTTAAAATCAAAGTTTATCATAGTTTTTAATTAACTAACCCAAAACAGCCCGCGGTGTTACTACGACGGCGTAAATCCGGTTTTACGGTGTTTTTCGTGTTTCCAGGTTTTAAATCATTAAGTTAGCATATCATATAGATATAGAACATGTGTTTAGTTGATTTTAAAAGTCAAGTTAGAAGGATTAACTTTTGTTTGCGAACAAGTTTAGAATTAACTAAACTATGTTCTAGTGATTACAAGTTTAAACCTTCGAATAAGATAGCTTTATATGTATGAATCGAATGATGTTATGAACATCATTACTACCTTAAGTTCCTTGGATAAACCTACTGGAAAAGAGAAAAATGGATCTAGCTTCAATGGATCCTTGGATGGCTCGAAGTTCTTGAAGCAGAATCATGACACGAAAACAAGTTCAAGTAAGATCATCACTTGAAATAAGATTGTTATAGTTATAGAAATTGAACCAAAGTTTGAATATGATTATTACCTTGTATTAGAATGATAACCCACTGTAAGAAACAAAGATTTCTTGAGGTTGGATGATCACCTTACAAGATTGGAAGTGAGCTAGCAAACTTGAAAGTATTCTTAATTTTATGAAACTAGAACTTTTGGAATTTATGAAGAACACTTAGAACTTGAAGATAGAACTTGAGAGAGATCAATTAGATGAAGAAAATTGAAGAATGAAAGTGTTTGTAGGTGTTTTTGGTCGTTGGTGTATGGATTAGATATAAAGGATATGTAATTTTGTTTTCATGTAAATAAGTCATGAATGATTACTCATATTTTTGTAATTTTATGAGATATTTCATGCTAGTTGCCAAATGATGGTTCCCACATGTGTTAGGTGACTCACATGGGCTGCTAAGAGCTGATCATTGGAGTGTATATACCAATAGTACATACATCTAAAAGCTGTGTATTGTACGAGTACGAATACGGGTGCATACGAGTAGAATTGTTGATGAAACTGAACGAGGATGTAATTGTAAGCATTTTTATTAAGTAGAAGTATTTTGATAAGTGTATTGAAGTCTTTCAAAACTGTATAAATACATATTAAAACACTACATGTATATACATTTTAACTGAGTCGTTAAGTCATCGTTAGTCGTTACATGTAAGTGTTGTTTTGAAACCTTTAGGTTAACGATCTTGTTAAATGTTGTTAACCCAATGTTTATAATATCAAATGAGATTTTAAATTATTATATTATCATGATATTATCATGTATGAATATCTCTTAATATGATATATATACATTAAATATCTTTACAACGATAATCGTTACATATATGTCTCGTTTAAAAATCATTAAGTTAGTAGTCTTGTTTTTACATATGTAGTTCATTGTTAATATACTTAATGATATGTTTACTTATCATAGTATCATGTTAACTATATATATATCCATATATATGTCATCATATAGTTTTTACAAGTTTTAACGTTCGTGAATCACCGGTCAACTTGGGTGGTCAATTGTCTATATGAAACATATTTCAATTAATCAAGTCTTAACAAGTTTGATTGCTTAACATGTTGGAAACATTTAATCATGTAAATATCAATCTCAATTAATATATATAAACATGGAAAAGTTCGGGTCACTACAGATTCGGCTTTGTTTCAATATCTTGACGGAGGTGTCCACAATTTCAACCGGTTCCTCCACAAAATGAAGTTTGTCGTCAATAGTAAGTTCTTCGAGAGGGATGACGATATCGGGTTCGACAAGACACTTTTTCAAGTTAGATACATGGAAGGTAGGATGAACGGAGTTCAATTGAGGCGGAAGATCTAAACGATAAGCAACGGTTCCAATACGCTCCAAGATTTCGAAAGGACCAATATACCGCGGATTTAGCTTCCCGCGTTTCCCAAAACAGATTACACCTTTCCAAGGTGCGACTTTTAGCATGACGCGGTCACCGACTTGAAATTCAAGGTCGTTGCGTCTTTTGTCGGTATAGCACTTTTGATGACTCCTGGCCGTCCTAAGCCTATCTCGGATTTGAACGATTTTCTCGGTGGTTTCGTGAATGAGTTTGGGTCCGGTGATTTGCACGTCGCCTACCTCGGCCCAACAAAGAGGTGAACGACATTTTCGGCCATATAGCGCTTCAAAAGGTGCGGCTTTAATACTCGCGTGATAACTATTGTTGTAAGAGAACTCGGCGAGAGGTAAGTGCTTGTCCCAAGCTTTTCCAAAATCAACCACGCAAGCTCGTAACATGTCCTCTAAGGTTTGAATTGTACGTTCGCTTTGTCCATCGGTTTGAGGATGATATGCGGTGCTCATGTCTAAACGCGTTCCCAACGCTTCTTGCAATGTACGCCAAAATCTAGAAATGAAACGGCCATCTCGGTCGGAGATAATCGATAAGGGTACACCGTGTCGGGCTACGATCTCCTTAATGTAAAGTTGTGCAAGTTTCTCCATTTTGTCCGTTTCTTTCATGGCAAGGAAGTGTGCGGATTTGGTAAGACGGTCAACAATAACCCAAATGGTATCATAACCGCCCGTCGTTTTTGGTAGCTTGGTGATAAAATCCATCGTTATCCTTTCCCACTTCCATTGCGGGATCTCGGGTTGTTGAAGTAGTCCGGACGGTCTTTGGTGTTCGGCTTTGACTTTGGAACATGTCAAACACTTGGAAACATAAGTAGCTACGTCCCTTTTGATGTTCGGCCACCAATATAGTTGTTTAAGGTCGTGGTACATCTTATTGGCACCGGGGTGAATCGAGTATCGTGACTTATGGGCTTCATCTAAAATAAGGCTTCGTAGGTTCCCATAACTAGGCACCCAAATCCTTCCGGCGTAATATCGGAGTCCGGTCTCCCTAATTTCGAATCGAGAGACGAGAATGTTCAAGAGCTCGTGTGAAAGGTTTTCATCCTTGAGAGCCTCATCTTGGGCTACCCGAATTTGGCTATTAAGGTTTGTGTGGATGGTGATGTGTAAGGCTCGGACACGAAGATGCACCGCTCTTTCTTTTCGACTTAAGGCATCGGCTACTACGTTTGCCTTCCCGGGATGGTAACGAAGCTCGCAATCGTAATTGTTCAAAGTTTCAATCCATCATCGTTGTCTCATGTTTAGTTGCTTTTGATCGAAGATGTGTTGAAGGCTTTTGTGATCGGTGAAGATAGTACTCTTGGTTCCATAAAGATAGTGTCTCCACATTTTAAGTGCAAAGACAACGGCTCCAAGTTCGAGATCATGAGTCGTGTAATTCCGTTCATGAATTTTTAGTTGTCGAGAGGCATAAGCAATGACTTTCTTCCGTTGCATCAATACACACCCAAAACCATGTTTCGAGGCATCGCAATATACAACAAAATCATCATTGCCTTCGGGAAGTGACAAGATAGGAGCGGTGGTTAGTTTTGTCTTTAAGATTTGAAACGCGGATTCTTGCTCGGTCGCCCAAATGAATTTCTTTCCTTTGTGAGTTAATGCGGTTAGAGGACGTGCAACCAAAGAGAAGTTTTCGATGAATCTACGATAGTACCCGGCGAGACCCAAGAATTGACGAATGTGAGTAGGAGTAGTAGGAGTCTCCCATTTACTAATGGCTTCGATTTTCGTGGGATCGACTTTAATACCTTGATCACTTACAACATGACCAAGAAATTGAACTTCCTTCAACCAAAATTCACACTTGGAGAATTTGGCATAAAGTCGTTCTTGTCTCAAGAGTTCAAGCACAAGTCGGAGATGTTGTTCGTGCTCTTCTTCATTTTTAGAATAGATCAATATGTCATCGATGAACACAATAACGAATTTATCGAGATACGGTTTGCACACGCGGTTCATAAGATCCATGAACACCGCCGGTGCGTTAGTGAGACCAAATGGCATGACAAGGAACTCATAACTACCATAACGAGTCCGGAAAGCGGTTTTGGAGACATCTTCCCCCTTAACCCTCAATTGATGATAACCCGAGCGAAGATCGATTTTTGAATATACACAAGACCCTTGTAGTTGATCAAAGAGGTCATCGATGCGAGGAAGAGGATATCAGTTCTTTACCATCAATTTGTTTAGTTCACGATAGTCAATGCACATTCATAGGGATCCGTCTTTCTTTTTAACAAACAAAATCGGAGCGCCCCAAGGTGAATGGCTAGGTTGGATAAAACCACGATCAAGTAGTTCTTGGATTTGACTTTGCAATTCTTGCATTTCGGATGGAGCAAGTCTATATGGTGCACGTGCTACGGGTGCAGCTCCCGGAATAAGATCGATTTGGAATTCTACCGGTCGATGAGGCGGAAGACCCGGCAATTCGTCGGGAAATACATCGGAAAAGTCACTAACAATTGGCACATCATCGATATGCTTATCATCGGACTCGACTTTCTTAACGTGGGCAAGGATCGCAAAACAACCCTTACGGAGTAGTTTTCTAACTTTAAGGCACGAAACAAGGTTGAGTCTGGTGCAACTCTTATCGCCATAAACAATCAAAGGTTCACCATTCTCGATAGGAATTCGGATTGCGTTAAGATCACAAAGGATGTGAGATTTCGTTTTGACTAACCAATTCATACCGATTATTACATCAAAGCTTCCTAGTTCCATAGGTATCAAGTCAATTTCAAATTCCTTACCCAAAATGTTTAACGTACACCCCCGGTAATATGTGTCGGCACTTAATAGTTTCCCGTTAGCCACTTCAATGGTATAAGTGGTATCTAATGGAAGAGGTGGAGTGCTAAAAGAATGAGTCAAAGTCTTGGATACAAAGCATTTATCGGCACCCTAATCGAATAAGCAAGAGACATAAGAATTGTTGAGAAGAAACGTACCCGTGACTAGTTCAGTGTCATCCCGGGCTTTCTCGGTGTTGACGTTGAAAGCTCGGCCGTGCGTGTTGGGGTTATCTTTCTTCTTTGGGCATGCATTTCTATAATGACCCGTTTGGCCACATTCGTAACAAGTGCCCGTCTTTGGTGCATTGGGCCACTTTCGAGCGACGGGAGTGGCACTTTTACAATCGTTGGCCTTATGACCAATTCCTTGGCACCGATGGAAAATTATCTTACTACATTCGCCAAATTGATGTTTGTTGCATTTGTTGCAAAGAGGTAGATTTCCGGCAAAACCCTTCTTGCCGTCGGAGGTGAAAGATTTCTTGGCAAGGTTGTTGTTGCTTGATTGAGGAGCTTCCCATTTTCTTTTGTTGTTACCCGACTTGTCCTCGGCTTTAGGTGCCGGTACTACGATTTCGTCCACCGTCTCTATCAATTTGCGGGCCATGTTCAAAGCTTCTTGATGATTAGAGGGTTTGGATGACATTACTCCGTGTTTGATGCTCTTTGGAAGACCATCCATGTAAAGTTCAACCCTTAAAGCTTCGGGGTTCACAAGATTTGGGCACATCAAGGCTAGTTCGGAAAATCGTTGATTATAAGCCTTGAGGTCATTTCCGATCGCCTTTAAAGTTTTTAGCTCTTGTTCGAGCCTTCGGGTTTCTTCACGATGGAAATATTCGACAATCATCTTTTCCCTCAAGTCGGCCCAAGAGAGGGCGTGAGCTTCATCGGTACCCACCGATTGTACATAAGTATTCCACCATGTAAGAGCGACACCGGCGAAGGTGTGAGTGGAGTATTTGACCTTGTCTTGGTCCCGACAACCGCTTATGCTAAAGACGGCTTCCGTTTGCTCAAACCATTGGGTGAGCACGACCGGTCCCCCGGTTCCATCGAAAGTGTGAGGTTTGCACCCCATGAAAGCTTTATAGGAGCATCCCTCATTTGAGTTACCGGCTCCATTATTGTTGTTGTTGTGGTTGTTGTTATTATTGTTGTTCTTGTTGGATGAGTGACCGGCCATGGCCGCATCTACGGCGGTAGCTATCATCTGTTCGAGAGCTTGTTCGGGAGTTTCATTGCGGCGTACACGACGAGGAGCCATTGTTCCTTCAAGACACAAGAATATCATTGATTAGTATTCTCAATAATACTAACCGTGATATAGAATAAAGATAAAGAGAAGTTTTTTTTTTTCCTCGACTCGCCTTAAATTCTTTATGCCATAATGTCGGAACGTTCATATGAGTCACCGTAATATAATCCCGGAAATTATATTACCCTGATTCATATGTGCATTCGACATCATTTCATATAGTCAAGGCGGCGCGTCAATCAAATTAAACAACATGAGATTAAGATGAACTAAGAGTAGATATGAGTAGAAGCATTCGAGTATAAATGCACAAGTAGTCAAGTAATTCCTACTTCAAGTCTATATGCCGGTTGTAGTCTAGACTCACCAATGTACCCTATGACTCGAGGTTGACACCAATGAACTCTAAATCCCTACAACCAACGCTCTGATACCATCTGTAGCGACAGATGGGGTAGAAACCCACCCAGTGCCTTTCCAGCTAACCGCTTGGTGACCACTGAGTGTACCTCAGACACTGATTTTACAGCCCGCATTTCTGCCAAACTGCCAACCCTCAAATTCCAAGGGATCGCAAGGGGTAAGAGCCAATGCTTCGTCACAGGTAACACTATGAGAACCCCCTCTACGATTAACCCGCCAAAAAGCATAGTCCGTTCGGGTGCCCGGCCTGACAGCCGGCGCGCGTGACTACCTTTACGGCTAAGGTTAAACCAGCTCTGATACCATCTGTAGCGACCCGACAAAATCGTCATTGACGGTGCCATCTACTTAGGTCCCGTTACGTGGTCATAAGTCTTTAAAACAACGTTTGACCAAAAGATATGTCGCATTCATTTCAAATGTAAAGATTGTTCAAATTTCACAAGAATAGTTCCACCACAAGTTACGTTACAAAGTTATAAGTACAAGTGAAACTTATGCGACACAATTTAAAAGTAGCCAAAAGACGCTCCATGTATGCATATATACTCGACATCCAATGCAAGTATCAAAATAATGAGCGGAAGCATGTATCATGTATCGTTCAAGGACCTGAGAAAAACATAGAAATCTGTCAACGAAAACGTTGGTGAAATCATAGGTTTGAGTAAGTAAGTACAAATGAACCACAAGATTTGCAACAATGAGATAATAGTAATACATTCCAAAAGTTTGTTTCACGAGCACCCAATTATCAATGCTTAACATTCCTTCCATTGAACCCCATCACTTAGTGCTAGAACATACACTGTTTCTCGAAAATATATTTCATTCGTAAACGGTAGCGAACCGTTTGAATGAGGGTTTGTCAAACCCATATGGATCCATACAACATAAGTTCTCGCTTACACCCGGCAAGTGTAACTAATGATAATCGAATTAAGGATTTTGCTCTAAACTCGTATGTAGAATGTTTGTTTTCCTGTACTTGTGTTCACTTAGTAAAAGAAATGTTTATGTTTTCTCATCCCAAATGTAAGTTCAAAAAGAGTAAAAGTGGGACTATGATCTCACCTTGAGTGCACGAGTAGTAAAGTACTTCAACAAGTAAATGTGTGCAAAGAACAATGCTAGTCTTGACCTAAACAATAGGTTGTATCAATAACGGTAAACACGATAGGTCAAAAATGTTCAATTAGTCCTATGGCTCGTTAAGACTCGACCATAATAGCATGTGAATCAAATTGTCATGTTTCATGTGAGGTACAAGTATAAAAGCATGTTAGAACGATTGCACAATCATTTGGTTAAGTTTGAATAAAAGTCAACTTAGGTCGGGTCAAAGTCAACAAAAAGTCAACACGTTCGGGTCGGGTCCCGAACTATTTTCCTGAGGTTTTTAATCATGTATGAGCATGTTAGAACAAGTTACATGTGAATCGGAGGTCCATAGCATAGCAAACATTTTCCGTAAAATGGCCAGCGGAGACAGAGCCTGCCAGTGTATCTGGACGGCGTCCAGATTTTCTGGACGACGTCCAGATTTGAATACTGGAACGGCGTCCAAATATCTGGACGGCGTCCAGGTTGGATTTCAAGTCTGATGCAGAACTCCTAAGTGCACGAACCAAAAACCAAATAAACACAATTTATGATCCGCAAACAATCAAGTCAAGTATTTTATACCGTTGGGAAGGTAATTTGACGAGGAAGACAACTAAACACATTTCATCCATCAATCTACCTATTATAACAACCAAAACCGCATCTAATGCTCAACATTAATCGCATACAAGTTCATAAATGCAATTCAATGATTCGGGCAACCAATTTACATGAATGATATGCCGTTTCGAAGGTAATCAAGCATACAATCTAACTAAACACTTACCAACCATAATCCATGGCATTCAATGCATCAAAAGTCCATTTCAAGTTCATCAAACCCTAACCCAAATTCACCAAAATCATAAATCAAGTTCATGAACTTTTCTAAAGCAACCTACACATCAAATTGAAGCTAGTGATACTAGGAACACAATTAGAACATGAACTTTTAACATCTAACAACATATGATCATCCAAAATTCAAGAACAACAGACCAAAATTCAAGTTCATGCTAGTTACACTAAAACAACGAGATCGAGCATATCAATTACATACACGACATCACAATGAGCCATAGACACTAACTAACACCATTTTAAGTCAAAAACACGAATTTAGAGAAATCTAGAGTTTTAGAAATGTTACCCAAACGAGATGAAGTTGGTACCAAAATGAAGAGGATGGAGAGAGGATCACGAATATGTAATTTATTTTGTTGTAAGCCTCTTAGATCGAATTTAGATGATGATTGAATGAATTTGGTAGATGTGTGTGTGTTCTTGCTAGAGAGAAAGAGAGAGAGATGAAGAGGATTGAATGGTGGTGATTGGGGTGGACTAGTTGACCTAGTCAACTAGTTTGCCCCGTGTCAATTTTAGTCCCTCAAGTTTGAATCGGGTGCGTGAATTACCTAATCGAGATAATTTAAAACGCGTATTAACAAAAGATGTTATAAATATATAACGGACTTTAAAATAGTTAAACGGAAAAGTAAATGGAAAAAGGCGGGATGTTACATCGTGTAGGATGCACCTACAAAGAATTCACTGCCTGCAAACCTTTGGAATTTGATGGAACCGAAGGACCGATCAGATTGAAACGGTGGACCGAGAAGGTCGAATCGGTGTTTGCCATAAGTAAGTGTACTGAAGAGGACAAAGTGAAGTACGCTACGCATACCTTCACAGGTTCTGCGCTAACATGGTGGAATACCTATCTAGAGCAAGTGGGACAAGACGATGCGTACGCACTACCGTGGTCAGCATTCAAGCACTTGATGAACGAGAAGTACCGTCCCAGAACCGAGGTCAATAAGCTCAAGACAGAACTTAGAGGGTTACGAACCCAAGGATTTGATATTACCACGTACGAAAGACGATTCACAGAATTGTGCCTATTGCGTCCGGGAGCATTCGAAGATGAGGAAGAGAAGATCGACGCGTTTGTGAAAGGATTACCGGAAAGAATCCAAGAAGATATAAGTTCACACGAGCCCGCCTCCATACAACAGGCATGTAGAATGGCTCACAAACTGGTGAACCAGATTGAAGAAAGAATTAAAGAACAGACTGCTGAAGAGGCCAATGTGAAGCAAGTCAAAAGAAAGTGGGAGGAAAACGGTGATAAGAATCACCAATACAACAACAACAGCAATTACAACAATAATCGCAATAATTATCCCAACAATCGCAACATCAATCGCAACTACAACAAACGGCCCAACAACAACAACAACAACAACAACAACAACAACAGCAACTACAACAATCATCCCAACAACAATAATAACCGCAACAACAACAACAATCAGAAGCAGCTATGCCAAAGGTGTGAAAAGTATCACTCGGGGTTCTGCACCAAATTTTGCAACAAGTGTAAAAGAAATGGTCATAGCGCGGCGAAGTGTGAGGTCTACGGACCAGGGGTTAATAGAACGAAAGGAACAAATGGTGTCGGAACGAGTAATGGCGGAGCAAGTAGTGTCGGAGCAAGTTATGCCAATGTAGTTTGTTATAAATGTGGAAAATCGGGCCACATTATTAGAAATTGCCCGAACCAGGAGAACACGAATGGACAAGGCCGCGGAAGAGTTTTCAATATTAATGCGGCAGAGGCACAGGAAGACCCGGAGCTTGTTACGGGTACGTTTCTTATTGACAATAAATCTGCTTACGTTTTATTTGATTCGGGTGCGGATAGAAGCTATATGAGTAGAGATTTTTGTGCTAAATTAAGTTGTCCATTGACGCCTTTGGATAGTAAATTTTTACTCGAATTAGCAAATGGTAAATTAATTTCAGCAGATAATATATGTCGGAATCGAGAAATTAAACTGGTTAGCGAAACATTTAAGATTGATTTGATACCAGTAGAGTTAGGGAGTTTTGATGTGATAATCGGTATGGACTGGTTGAAAGAAGTGAAAGCAGAGATCGTTTGTTACAAAAATGCAATTCGCATTATACGAGAAAAAGGAAAACCCTTAATGATGTACGGAGAAAAGGGCAACACGAAGCTACATCTTATTAGTAATTTGAAGGCACAAAAACTAATAAGAAAAGGTTGCTATGCTGTTCTAGCACACGTCGAGAAAGTACAAACTGAAGAAAAGAGCATCAATGATGTTCCCATTGCAAAAGAATTTCTCGATGTATTTCCGAATGAATTACCGGGATTACCCCCACATTGATCCGTTGAATTTCAAATAGATCTTGTACCAGGAGCTGCACCAATAGCTCGTGCTCCTTACAGACTTGCACCCAGCGAGATGAAAGAACTGCAAAGCCAATTACAAGAACTTTTAGAGCGTGGTTTCATTCGACCAAGCACATCACCATGGGGAGCTCTTGTTTTGTTTGTCAAGAAGAAAGATGGTACATTCAGGTTGTGTATCGACTACCGAGAGTTGAACAAACTTACCATCAAGAACCGCTACCCACTACCGAGAATCGACGACTTATTTGATCAAATACAAGGCTCGTTTGTTTATTCAAAGATTGACTTACATTCCGGGTATCATCAAATGCGGGTGAAAGAAGATGATATTCCAAAGACTGCTTTCAGAACACGTTACGGTCATTACGAGTTTATGGTCATGCCCTTTGGTTTAACTAATGCACCAGCTGTGTTCATGGACCTTATGAACCGAGTGTGTGGACCATACCTTGACAAGTTTGTCATTGTTTTCATTGATGACATACTTATTTACTCAAAGAATGACCAAGAACACGGTGAACATTTGAGAAAGGTGTTAGAAGTATTAAGGAAGGAAGAATTGTACGCTAAGTTTTCAAAGTGTGCATTTTGGTTGGAAGAAGTTCAATTCTTCGGTCACATAGTGAACAAAGAAGGTATTAAGGTGGATCCGGCAAAGATAGAAACTGTTGAAAAATGGGAAACCCCGAAAACTCCGAAACACATACGCCAGTTTTTAGGACTAGCTGGTTACTACAGAAGGTTCATCCAAGACTTTTCCAGAATAGCAAAACCCTTGACTGCATTAACGCATAAAGGGAAGAAATTTGAATGGAATGATGAACAAGAGAAAACATTTCAGTTATTGAAGAAAAAGCTAACTACGGCACCTATATTGTCATTGCCTGAAGGGAATGATGATTTTGTGATTTATTGTGACGCATCAAAGCAAGGTCTCGGTTGTGTATTAATGCAACGAACGAAGGTGATTGCTTATACGTCTAGACAATTGAAGATTCACGAACAAAATTATACGACGCATGATTTGGAATTAGGCGCGGTTGTTTTTGCATTAAAGACTTGGAGGCACTACTTATATGGGGTCAAAAGTATTATATATACCGACCACAAAAGTCTTCAACACATATTTAATCAGAAACAACTGAATATGAGGCAGCGTAGGTGGATTGAATTATTGAATGATTACGACTTTGAGATTCGTTACCACCCGGGGAAGGCAAATGTGGTAGCCGATGCCTTGAGCAGGAAGGACAGAGAACCCATTCGAGTAAAATCTATGAATATAATGATTCATAATAACCTTACTACTCAAATAAAGGAGGCGCAACAAGGAGTTTTAAAAGAGGGAAATTTAAAGGATGAAATACCCAAAGAATCGGAGAAGCATCTTAATATTCGGGAAGACGAAACCCGGTATAGGGCTGAAAGGATTTGGGTACCAAAATTTGGAGATATGAGAGAAATGGTACTTAGAGAAGCTCATAAAACCAGATACTCAATACATCCTGGAACGGGGAAGATGTACAAGGATCTCAAGAAATATTTTTGGTGGCCGGGTATGAAAGCCGATGTTGCTAAATACGTAGGAGAATGTTTGACATGTTCTAAGGTGAAAGCTGAGCATCAGAAACCATCAGGTCTACTTCAACAACCCGAAATCCCGGAATGGAAATGGGAAAACATTACCATGGATTTCATCACTAAATTGCCAAGGACTGCAAGTGGTTTTGATACTATTTGGGTAATAGTTGATCGTCTCACAAAATCAGCACATTTCCTGCCAATAAGAGAAGATGATAAGATGGAGAAGTTAGCACGACTGTATTTGAAGGAAGTCGTCTCCAGACATGGAATACCAATCTCTATTATCTCTGATAGGGATGGAAGATTTATTTCAAGATTCTGGCAGACATTACAGCAAGCATTAGGAACTCGTCTAGACATGAGTACTGCCTATCATCCACAAACTGATGGGCAGAGCAAAAGGACGATACAAACACTTGAAGATATGCTACGAGCATGTGTTATTGATTTCGAAAACAGTTGGGATCGACATCTACCGTTAGCAGAATTTTCCTATAACAACAGCTACCATTCAAGTATTGAGATGGCGCCGTTTGAAGCACTTTATGGTAGAAAGTGCAGGTCTCCAATTTGTTGGAGTGAAGTGGGGGATAGACAGATTACGGGTCCGGAGATTATACAAGAAACTACCGAGAAGATCATCCAAATTCAACAACGGTTGAAAACCGCCCAAAGTCGACAAAAGAGCTACGCTGACATTAAAAGAAAAGATATAGAATTTGAAATTGGAGAGATGGTCATGCTTAAAGTTGCACCTTGGAAAGGCGTTGTTCGATTTGGTAAACGAGAGAAATTAAATCCAAGGTATATTGGACCATTCAAGATTATTGATCGTGTCGGACCAGTAGCTTACCGACTTGAGTTACCTCAACAACTCGCGGCTGTACATAACACTTTTCACGTCTCGAATTTGAAGAAATGTTTTGCTAAAGAAGATCTCACTATTCCGTTAGATGAAATCCAAATCAACAAAAAACTTCAATTCATCGAAGAACCCGTCGAAATAATGGATCGTGAGGTTAAAACACTTAAGCAAAACAAGATACCAATTGTTAAGGTTCGATGGAATGCTCGTAGAGGACCCGAGTTCACCTGGGAGCATGAAGATCAGATGAAGAAGAAATACCCGCATCTATTTCTAGAAGATTCGTCAACACCTTCAACAGCTTAAAATTTCGGGACGAAATTTATTTAACGGGTAGGTACTGTAGTGACCCGAACTTTTCCATGTTTATATATAATAATTGAGATTGATATTTACATGATTAAATGTTTCCAACATGTTAAGCAATCAAACTTGTTAAGACTTGATTTATTGAAATATGTTTCATATAGACAATTGACCACCCAAGTTGACCGGTGATTCACGAACGTTAAAACTTGTAAAAACTATATGATGACATATATATGGATATATATAAAGTTAACATGATACTATGATAAGTAAACATATCATTAAGTATATTAACAATGAACTACATATGTAAAAATAAGACTACTAACTTAATGATTTTTAAACGAGACATATATGTAACGATTATCGTTGTGAAGACATTTAATGTATATATATCATATTAAGAGATATTCATACATGATAATATCATGATAATATAATAATTTAAAATCTCATTTGATATTATAAACATTGGGTTAACAACATTTAACAAGATCGTTAACCTAAAGGTTTCAAAACAACACTTACATGTAACGACTAACGATGACTTAACGACTCAGTTAAAATGTATATACATGTAGTGTTTTAATATGTATTTATATACTTTTTAAAGACTTCAATACACTTATCAAAATACTTCTACTTAACAAAAATGCTTACAATTACATCCTCGTTCAGTTTCATCAACAATTCTACTCGTATGCACCCGTATTCGTACTCGTACAATACACAGCTTTTAGATGTATGTACTATTGGTATATACACTCCAATGATCAGCTCTTAGCAGCCCATGTGAATCACCTAACACATGTGGGAACCATAATTTGGCAACTAGCATGAAATATCTCATAAAATTACAAAAATATGAGTAATCATTCATGACTTATTTACATGAAAACAAAAATTACATATCCTTTATATCTAATCCATACACCAACGATCAAAAACACCTACAAACACTTTCATTCTTCAATTTTCTTCATCTAATTGATCTCTCTCAAGTTCTATCTTCAAGTTCTAAGTGTTCTTCATATATTCTACAAGTTCTAGTTACATAAAATCAAGAATACTTTCAAGTTTGCTAGCTCACTTCCAATCTTGTAAGGTGATCATCCAACCTCAAGAAATCTTTATTTCTTACAGTAGGTTATCATTCTAATACAAGGTAATAATCATATTCAAACTTTGGTTCAATTTCTATAACTATAACAATCTTATTTCAAGTGATGATCTTACTTGAACTTGTTTTCGTGTCATGATTCTGCTTCAAGAACTTCGAGCCATCCAAGGATCCGTTGAAGCTAGATCCATTTTTTTCTTTTCTAGTAGGTTTATCCAAGGAACTTAAGGTAGTAATGATTTTCATAACATCATTCGATTCATACATATAAAGCTATCTTATTCGAAGGTTTAAACTTGTAATCACTAGAACATAGTTTAGTTAATTCTAAACTTGTTCGCAAACAAAAGTTAATCCTTCTAACTTGACTTTTAAAATCAACTAAACACATGTTCTATATCTATATGATATGCTAACTTAATGATTTAAAACCTGGAAACACGAAAAACACCGTAAAACCGAATTTACGCCGTCGTAGTAACACCGCGGGCTGTTTTGGGTTAGTTAATTAAAAACTATGATAAACTTTGATTTAAAAGTTGTTATTCTGAGAAAATGATTTTTATTATGAACATGAAACTATATCCAAAAATTATGGTTAAACTCAAAGTGGAAGTATGTTTTCTAAAATGGTCATCTAGACGTCGTTCTTTCGACTGAAATGACTACCTTTACAAAAACGACTTGTAACTTATTTTTCTGACTATAAACCTATACTTTTTCTGTTTATATTCATAAAATAGAGATCAATATGAAACCATAGCAATTTGATTCACTCAAAACGGATTTAAAATGAAGAAGTTATGGGTAAAACAAGATTGGATAATTTTTCTCATTTTAGCTACGTGAAAATTGGTAACAAATCTATTCCAACCATAACTTAATCAACTTGTATTGTATATTATGTAATGTTGAGATACCATAGACACGTATACAATGTTTCGACCTATCATGTCGACACATCTATATATATTTCGAAACAACCATAGACACTCTATATGTGAATGTTGGAGTTAGCTATACAGGGTTGAGGTTGATTCCAAAATATATATAGTTTGAGTTGTGATCAATACTGAGATACGTATACACTGGGTCGTAGATTGATTCAAGATAATATTTATCGATTTATTTCTGTACATCTAACTGTGGACAACTAGTTGTAGGTTACTAACGAGGACAGCTGACTTAATAAACTTAAAACATCAAAATATATTAAAAGTGTTGTAAATATATCTTGAACATACTTTGATATATATGTATATATTGTTATAGGTTCGTGAATCAACCAGTGGCCAAGTCTTACTTCCTGACGAAGTAAAAAATTTGTGAAAGTGAGTTATAGTCCCACTTTTAAAATCTAATATTTTTGGGATGAGAATACATGCAGGTTTTATAAATGATTTACAAAATAGACACAAGTACGTGAAACTACATTCTATGGTTGAATTATCGAAATCGAATATGCCCTTTTTATTTAGTCTGGTAATCTAAGAATTAGGGAACAGACACCCTAATTGACGCGAATCCTAAAGATAGATCTATTGGGCCTAACAAACCCCATCCAAAGTACCGGATGCTTTAGTACTTCGAAATTTATATCATATCTGAAGGGTGTCCCGGAATGATGGGGATATTCTTAAATATGCATCTTGTTAATGTCGGTTACCAGGTGTTCACCATATGAATGATTTTTATCTCTATGTATGGGATGTGTATTGAAATATGAAATCTTGTGGTCTATTATTATGATTTGATATATATAGGTTAAACCTATAACTCACCAACATTTTTGTTGACGTTTTAAGCATGTTTATTCTCAGGTAATTATTAAGAGCTTCCGCTGTCGCATACTTAAATAAGGACGAGATTTGGAGTCCATGCTTGTATGATATTGTGTAAAAACTGCATTCAAGAAACTTATTTTGTTGTAACATATTTGTATTGTAAACCATTATGTAATGGTCGTGTGTAAACAAGATATTTTAGATTATCATTATTTGATAATATACGTAAAGCTTTTTAAACCTTTATTGATGAAATAAAGGTTATGGTTTGTTTTAAAATGAATGCAATCTTTGAAAAACATCTCATATAGAGGTCAAAACCTCGCAACGAAATCAATTAATATAGAACGTTTTTAATCAATAAGAACGGGACATTTCACGCTTGGCGCACCCTTACTGTGAGCGCCGCGAACAGTACTTTTCACCAACATTTCAGCTTATTTAATTCCATTTTCAGTTTCATTTGAGGGGGACCAGTTTCCTTTCTGCTGAGGGACGAAAACATACGATTCAAAGCAGTTCTAGGGCATATCAAAGTGCATTTAAGCACTCAAATCATTGAAGAATCCAAGATCATTCAAGAGCTTCATCCAAGATTACTCCTAAAAGGTTAATCTTGTATTTACAATGAATTCTATCTTTGTTACTGTTGTGTTTAAGTTTTCAAGCATGATTGTTGGCTAGTCCATTTTATGTTCATCTAGATAAATAACCGAGATGTTGAATGTTTACTATTGATTGATTGTAGCCATGCACGATAGTTTGTTGTTTGAATACAAGAACCATTCTTGTTAAGTTTAATCCTTTCGATTCAACTAGTTGATATGTTCATTTGATTAAGAAAGATCATCTTGTTAAGTTAATATATTGATTTACACTTAGTGACATGTGTTTATCCGTCTTTTACCAAAAGGGATAAGTTGAATTCAAATGGTTAATTTACATAAGAATGTAAGAACGACTCTTGTAGATACTTTGGAATAACTTAATTAGTATGTGTAATTGTCTAGGTGAATGACTAATTCCTTAGAATCTGTTATACACACTTTCAACTACCTTATTCCATTAATTAGCATGTGTTAGTGATTTGCCTTATCTAGTAACGTTTATAGGGATCTTGTTATAACACTTAGTTAATTATTTGGGTTGGGTGAATTGAGCATTTAACCGGACCAAGGGAATGAACTAAGTTAAACCTTTAGTTGATATAGGAGTGGATCATGTACAACACACCATTGACTTGATCATTCTTCAATCTTCAAACTAGTTAAATTAATTGATTACAAATAGGAGGTCTTAGATGGCAAGAACATCACTTGCGTCGTGTAATCCCGTTTGAGTGTTTGCGCAAGATTACTCTTGGTGAACCAATTAATTAGTTCTCGTGCATAACCAATCAATCCGATCTCAATCCTAAATAAACATTCAACATTAAGGGTAAAAAGTCTAGATGAGCATATCTCTTTAATTCGATATCAAAACTATCTTTCTGTTTTCATAAACTTAAAATACCAAAAATATTGTCTTTTTAATCTTATTCATCACTTGATTCGCCTATCGTAAAAGGGCAAACCAAAATATATCTTGTACTTGTTATTTTCTTAGTTAATCATAATTTAGTCTATAATCCTAATTTGATTTAGTTACTGTCCTTGGAACGATACACGGATTTTACCATTTAATATACTACTACACGATCGGGTACACTGCCCGTTATTGTGTAGCAATCTTTAACCGGTATTTTTCCATACTATTTCATACAACAATTCATATACCACGTTTCGCACATCATTCCGCGAGTGCGGAGGTATGGAATACAGCTCATCTCTTGATTTAAACGTGGGCTGATGTATTTTTTAATATATATATATATATATATATATATATATATATATATATATATATATATATATATATATATATATATATATATATATATATACATATATTATATTATATTCTTGTGCATAGTTGACTTATAATTTTTGGTCCGTTGCGTCGCGCACTGAAAGTTGGTTCATGTCTCGGTTCCGAATTTTCGAACGTCATTGCGTACTATTTAATATCTTGTACTTTGCGTTTTGCGTCTTGTACTCTTGTAATTTTGAGACGTTTCTCATCAATAATTTGAACCACTTTGATTGTACTTTGTACTTTTTAGCTTTTTGGTCGTTTGCGTCTTCAAATCGTCGAATCTGTCTTTTGTCTTCACCTTTTATTATTTAAACGAATATCACTTGTAAATAGAACAACCTCAACTAAAAGCTTGTCTTTCTTGAGAGATAATGCTATGAAATATATGTTCGTTTTTAGCATTATCAATATTCTTTTATAAAAAATTTCGTATTATTTTTTTAATTAAATTAATATAAAATTATGACATCATCATTATGAAAATTAAAGGGTAATTAACTTAATGATGACATCATCATTTTAGAGCTTTATATGACTATATAAATTTCTATCTTATCAATTTTTTTTATTTTATTGGAGTATTATTTTTTTCTTCCTAAAAATAACAATTACTATTAACAACCTTCATCAAATAATGAAATGACCAATAACACGGATACAACAAAAATACACAAAGATAAAGCTCGGGGGTGGAAAACAAATACCAGCTAATTAAACCGAGTCAAATCCGAGTTAAAACGCCAACACTAAAATTAACAAAAACAAACAACTAAATGAACACCAAACAAACAATAAATATATGACAAGAACAAAGCCGACCTAAATCGCCTTGGGTCCACCGTTATGATTTCTAAAATCCAAACAAGACTTTTCCGTTCAACTTTTCCGCAACAACATTTTCTACACCTTGATTTATATGAAGGCGAAGAAATGTTGTCTGAATCTCACCATTCAAAGTAACCGACAAAGGGCGATATAATTCCCGTGCAACGTACGGACTCATAAGACCAGTTATTATATATAAGTGAGATAAAAAAAAAAAAACAAAATAAGTTTTTCTATCGAATGAGATCTCTCCAAACTTTACACTCTTGTATGACCACAATGAATTTACTAAAATCTCAAAAAACTATAGGCTAAACACTACCGGAAACTTACCCATAACCTGCCCATTTTCTTTTACTCCGTGTCTATTTACCGAACACTTAAAAGCGGGTAAATTTTAGAAATCAAATCAACGCAAAACCCTCATTTTCTTCGTGTAAATTCTTAGATTCTCATCTCGATTTCAATTTCAATTTCAATTAAATGGCAAACCTACCGATTCTACAATTTGAAGACAAGATACTACAAGTTGTGAATGAAAATCCAGTTGTTGTAGTCATCGGAGAAACCGGTTCCGGTAAAAGCACTCAACTTTCTCAGATTTTGCTCCGAAGTGGCTACACCAAATCCGGAATCATCGCCGTCACTCAGCCCCGCCGTGTCGCCGCCGTATCTGTCTCCAGGTAACTATTTTTTTCTCACTTAATTCTTTTAAAATCTACTCATTAAAATTGTTTCATTGAACATGATCATATATTGTATTTTCTGCAAATATAATAATAATAATAATAATTAGGGTAACATTTTAATGACGTGTATGCATATTATGTTGGAATAAGTGTTGATAAATCTATCAAATGTTACTTAAAAACTTAATGTTCGTATGTTTGTTAAAAACTTTTTAATTGTTATTATTTGTATCTGTATTTGTATCTGGCAGCTTCTTAGCTTGATGTGGCTGCCATGTAAGTTGCCATGTCATCATAACTGGAGTCACATAATGTTGTATATATTATATATGAAATCTTAAGTAGGAAATAGGTTTTTTGGATAAAGTTGAAATACGTATAAAAACACATGATCTTATTTTGTTTGCTTGAATCTGACTTCTTTTTATTTTCTTATTTTACAATATAACAGAAGGGTTGCACAGGAGCTTGGTGTTAGATTGGGTGAAGACGTTGGTTATGCGATACGGTTCGAGGATAGAACTTCAGAGAGAACTTGTATCAAGTAAACTAAACTGATGTATTTCAATTAATTTAGTGTTTGTAATGCTTTTTGTGTACGTATATATTTGTCGTGTTAGGGTCATTATCAGCTATGATTTTTATGTGTGTATGCATATAGGTATCTTACTGATGGAGTATTACTTCGTGAAAGTCTTTCTGACCCTGAATTGAAACAATATTCAGTGATCATATTAGATGAAGCTCATGAAAGGAGTCTGAACACGTACGTCCTCTTGTCTTCTTGGATAAAAAAATAATGTGTAAATATATATGTAGCTTTCAAGTAATTATTTATATCGTTTAGGGATATTTTAATGGGGCTTATGAAGCGGTTGATCAAGCTACGTGCATCAACCTTGAAAGTTTTGATTACTTCTGCTACTCTTGATGGTGAAAAGGTGTCGAATTTTTTCTCCGAATGCCCCGTTTTGAACGTTCCTGGAAAATTGTTCCCTGTAGAAATATTATATAGTGCAGAGCAACCCAAAAGTTATATTGAGTCGTCTTTAAAAAAAGCTATTGGTAAGTGTAATGATCTTTAATGTTATTATAAATTACTAATTGCAAATTCTTGGAGCTAATAGTTGTAAATTTGCTGTAGATATACATGTCAACGAGCCAGAAGGGGACATTTTGATATTTATGACTGGACAGGTAATTCATATTTCACGTATTACGATATCCTTTGTTGTTGTAATGGTTATAATAATAATAATAATAATTTCGATATTATACTGTACTATGTCTTATGGAACCTGATGGGGCCCAATTTAGGATGACATTGAGAAGTTGGTGTCGAGATTGGAGGAAAAAATTCAAAGCCTCGAGGTTGGATCTTGTATGGATGCAGTAGTGCTTCCGCTTCATGGTTCTATGCCACCTGAAATGCAGGTAACATGTTGATCTTCATCTATTCGGTGGTGGCAAAATGGGTGGGTCGGACAAGTTGGTTAACTGGTCGAAAGGGGTAAATTTTTTGGTACTGATTGAACCTGTTCGGTTTTTTGTTGACCTTAAACTATTATTGTCTTTAATATATAACGCGTTATTATAATAATGTCTCTTTAATAAATATAATTAGTATTTTGCATTACTAATACCGTTTAGGGGGCCACTGACTTGTCTTATTCATTTGACCTGTTCCCTTTGCGGCTAAAATTTTCTGATTAGTTGTTTTCCAATTTTGTCATGAGTTACTGCTCAGAAGTGTAACAGTGATATAACCACTTTTGTTCTGTAGAAACATATAACCATTTTATTTTTTAACTAATCACTAATGACTCCTCGTTGTACATAACTTTATATGATTTGGCAGGTGCGAGTGTTTAGTCCCCCACCTAAAAATTGTAGGCGTTTTATTGTGGCTACAAACATTGCTGAAACCTCTTTGACTGTTGATGGTGTTGTGTAAGTGACTTGACCCTTGCTAAAGTGTTTTTTGACGACGCTAATCAGTCTCATATAGAGTTATAGGCAACTCTTTATGTATATAGCTTCATTTAAAGACAAAGTCCTTTTATGAAGTTAGCTCTTTTTATGATTCATATCGGGCCTTAAGTGAAAATCATTGACATTTTTCAAAAAACTGCATTTTTTACGGGGATATATGTTAATTGATGTCCGAGCTTGTTCTTTGTGGCCTTCTTTATTCCTATCGATTGTTCAGTGAGATTAAAGATGAAGGACATAAACATTATAGTACCTTGAATTTAATAGAAAAACATTTACTAAGATTTTTGTTTAAACTTTAACATCTTACTTATTGCATTAGCAAGATTTCGCTATCTAAGAATTTTAACAATATCGTCAAATAGGTACGTCATTGACTCCGGTTATGTGAAGCAGCGACAATATAATCCATCAACTGGAATGTATTCCCTTGATATTGTTCAGATTAGCAGGTACTAATTTTTCTTGCATAATATTAGTAAATTATAAATTATAATATTATCATTATTATAAATTATCTTTTTGGTGTACACTTATGATTTATATGAACGCAGGGTGCAAGCCAACCAACGAGCAGGCCGAGCTGGGAGAACACGACCCGGGAAATGCTATCGTTTATACCCGTTAGCCGTTTACAATGACAATTTGCTTGATGCTACTGTTCCTGAAATACAACGTTCTTCTTTAGCTGGCAGTGTTCTTTATTTAAAATCTTTGGATCTTCCCGATATTGATATTCTTAAATTTGATTTTCTTGATGCACCATCACGTAAGTCATCTACCTTGTTTCAAATTTTAATAAATTATGTCAACAATCGTTTACCGTATATATCAAGATGATATTTAATGGTGTTGCTGCAGATGAGTCTTTGCAAGATGCTCTTAAACAGCTGTTTCTGATTGATGCTATAGATGAAAATGGGACCATCACGGCTATTGGCAAAACAATGGCGGGTATTTCGTTTCTTCAAAGTTATTTCATTAGCATGCCACATTTTAAACATGATAGATATAGATATAGGTATTTTACAAAATTGCGCGGATATGCCCTGTGGTTTACCCAAAATTTTGCGCGTAGGGTGAAAGAAAAATTAAAGGAAAAGGTTACTAAAAACTGAAATGACAGAAGTACCCTCATGTGAGTTGATTTAACGGAAAAATTAACGATAGTTAGACGGATGGACGATCCACGAAAAAATTTCAATTCAAAGCACTACCAATGCAAAAAAAAAAGTTTAGGGACTACACGCGTAAATTTGAGTGAACCACAGGGACTATCCGTGTAATTTTTGAAAAATATACTCCTTGTACTGACAATATTTAATGTCTATGTGACAGAGCTTCCTTTGGAACCTTCGCTTGCAAGGACGTTAATAGAGGCAAATGAATATGATTGTTTACCCCAAGCTTTAACTGTAGCTGCTATGCTATCAGTCGAAGGTACATTGCATCCTGGACCAAGGTATGTATACTTGTGCATGTTACTTATACACATTATATTTTGTATCTTATTTTTCACACGAAAAACAGTTGGTAAATGTTAATTTCATTTTCTTGATTTGCAGTAAAAACACAGACAAGAACAGTAAAAACAGAGACAAAAAGAGGAAACATGCTCCATCAGATCTTCCTGATGGTTTGGGGTGGGGTGATCACATTCAGTTACTTCAGATCTACGAGCTCTGGGATCAAACTGACTATAGTATTGACTGGTGCAAAGATAACAATCTCCAGGTAGTCATTATTTTCATAGTTACAGTAAACCATGTAAGGATAGTTAGTGCACATTTTGACTTCTTCAAGAGTCGGTATTAGGGCGTCGTTGTGGTGATATGCTTTTCTTGCTTAGAAGTTTGTAACGTTGATTTGCGTGGATGAAACTGTTATATTCAGGTACGAGGAATGCTATTTGCCAAAGATGTTCGGAAACAATTGTCTCAGATAATGCAGAAGATTGCAAAAGGTTAGAATCTATTGACTTTTCACTTTTTAAGACTATAAAATCTCAAATTGTAACCTTTTCAAATATAATGTTATACTGTTATATATTAATAATAGGGAGCTTAGATATAAGGAGGAAGGAAAGAAAAAGAGATAGAAAACCCGATTATAAGAATTTAAGGAAGTGTCTATGTGTCGGCTATGCAAGCCAGCTTGCTGAGCGTATGATGCGTCATAACGGTTACCGAACTCTTGGCTTTAAGTCTCAGCTTGTCCAGGTAAGAATTAAATTTACAGTTTTAGGTATTTCCAGTTTTACTAGTCTATTTGACTTTTCATGGTTAACAAAGTACGTCCATCATGTTACCTTATCTTGATTTTCAGGTGCATCCATCTTCTGTATTACGAACAGATGATGAAGGAATGCTCCCAAATTACGTGGTGTACCATGAACTTATTTCTACATCTCGCCCTTATATGCGCAATGTTTGTGAAGTAGAGATGCAATGGGCGACTCCTATATTACACAAGTTAGAGAAACTAAACGTCAAGAAACTCAGGTACATGAAAAACTTTATAGACATTCGCTTGTTTAACGCTAAATCTACGTACACAAACACACACATAAGTGTACACATCTACACACATAAGTGTACACGATTTATGTATGACGATTCTATTACTGTTTTTGAGCAGTGGTGGTATCAATCAGAGTGAGGAAAAGAAAACAGAAATTTTGGATTTTTCCAAGAAAGAGGTTAACGATGTGGGCCCCATTGATGACGCAGACAGTAGAATACAAGCTGCTCGTGAGCGATTTCTTTCACGTAAAGGGAAAAAATAGGCGGTTTTCCTACTGTAGTATAGGCTTGACTTTGATATGAGTAACTAATTACCCATGTTCTTTGACACAATGGGCATTAAACAAAGTCTTCAGATATGGGTTGTAGGGTGTACATTCAAGACTTAATACTAACATGTACATTTAGAATCAATAGACAATTCAAATTTGCACTCTTGTGTTTTCTTATTCAAATTTGCACTCTTGTGTTTTCTTGCAAGGAAAATTGGTCAAAATGCCCCCATATTTTAAAGTATTTTAAAGTATTTAATAATATGCCCTCAAAAATTCGAAATTGTAAGAAATGTCATCTGTCCATGCATCACACACCACATATAAGCGCGTGTGTGATGCGTGTGTACGAGATATTCAGCGAGAGAACCATTTTTTCACGCAAACTCTTACCATGCACCAAGCACCACCGACGGTGCTGGTGCGTGGTGCTTGGTGTTTGATGTAAGTGTCAGAACTTTGAATGAATGTATATTTTGACTCGTAGCTCTGATTTAGTCACTTTTTTCGTATTTTTTCGAGATCTATCCATTGGCAAACTGCTGTAGGCGATTTGTCCCAAAAGTTTTTCTAAACGAGGCTTCGAATACCTTCAAATTTTGCTTTTTTTTTTTTTTTTTTTTTTTTTTTTTAACTTTTAAACGCACTTTTGACCATTGATAACAAGTCGTTTTGTGTACTTTTAGTGTACATTGGTGATAAATCTAAAGAATCACATATTAGAATGTTTTATAGCAACTTATCAACGGTCAAAAGTGCATTTAAATATCTTGAAAACACGCATCACGCACGGGTTTGCACAGATCATACACGGGTTTGCATGCATCATGCGTGGTTAGGGGATATTTTTCACAATTTTGATTTTTTATGGGCATGTTGTTAAAGGCTTTCGAAAATAAGAGCATTTTGCCCAATTTCCCCATTATATCTTTGTCCTAGATGTTTTGTGTGATTGTCATCCTTGCATCTCTAGTTCTCTTGGATTAATTGATGATGTCAATCTTTACGAATATCAGGAACAGAGAAACAAGTACATAATAGGGTTTCTTTAATCTATCTTTGGCAAATTCTGATACGATCATACTAATCATGTGATAAGTAGACATTGTTAATAACACAACACATCTTCTAATAACATATCGTTTTCAAATTAGATAATCTACCAAACTATGATACAACTTTCTCAATTTCTAATCGAAAACTGTTAAAGCGTGTACATATGATTTAATTAAACTACTGATCAACCTAAATAAGCAATTTAGATTTAACTAGTGTTCGAACCCTCGCTTCGCGCCGGGGTTCAGTTTTCAATGTATTATATTGCGTTTAGTTTGTAAAATTATTTTGTGGCTAACGATGATATCGTTGAAGCGCAACTCGAGTCGAACTAAAAGGTATAATCCGTGAAAGATTTAAATGTTATTTTAAATTAACAATATATGTACATCTCCGCGTTTCACTATGGAATTGTCGACTTTTAAAAATTTAACGCAAAATCGACGTGTATGAAAAGTACCTCAAATATTTAGCGTTTTTTAAAAAGCGTCTGATTTGCGTATAGTTAGTGACAGTGTGCTCCTAAAATTGTTTCGAGTTTAACGATGGTTTCAGAAAAATTTAACTCGGTGCGAGCGAGAAGATATGGCCCGTTGAATATTTGGGTGTAGTTTTTTTAAATTTTTTTATGAAAATGAGTATTTGACACTTTACTCCCTGTTTGGGGGTCGATTTTAATATTTGAACAAACTATGAGGGTTTTTTTTTTTTTTTTAAAAAGGTGGAAAAGGGGGGAAAAAGTGAAAGAACGAAAGCACCACTGGCGACTATTATTTATTTTTGTCTATTAGGTAGTATATAAAGTATGTAGTCGATTTATAACGAATGAGGAGTTTAATGGTTAAAGTATAAAATGTTAAAAGTTTGTGATAAGTTTGTAAAAACCATAAAGTTAGATATTATATATTTGTTTGGGACTAAAATGTAAGTAAGTAAAAGAGTGGGGACGGTTTGTGAAACTTGTGGGTTACTATTCACTTGGCCTTTGCCTTTTAGATATAAGGTATAATACATACTAGGTACTAGGTATATCAATATCAATATCAATATCAATTCTTGTAAAAAAGAAAGATAAATCATAGGAAATGATATGATACGTGCAGTTAAGTTACATACTAAAAGAGAGTTTGCAATTGTCCAAATCCACCTCCAAAATAACAGTTAGTTACCACAAAAGTTGGTCAAGAGTCAAAAGGCACCTTTGGTGCCGGAAAAAACTCCAAGTCAAGTTGCAAATAAGTAATACTGTAAAGTTAGAGGACTAAAACTGAAAATTTAACAATCATCCTTAATCTGTTGCCGGATTTAGTTCATGGATTATAGATTCAGTCAGAATAGCCTTCACTCTCACACTCTTCAAAGTTCAAACCTCAATACTACAATCAACGTCCAATCTCAATCATCGGTAAAAATTCAAATTCCTAATTTATCAACTGAATCACACGAATTGATAATCACAATATCTGAACACGTTTGTAACCGTCTGCTAACTATATCTGTATTTCACTTCATGATCATAAATATCATTATATTCATCGTAATATTTGAATTTGATCAAGTAATTTGATCGATTATATATTTATATATCATATATTGGATTGGATATGAATAGCTGTAATTATATACGATAATGATGACGTGTTTGATTAAATGAATAGAAATGAAGCTGGCACCGAGGGAGGTAGAGAAATTGATGTTACATAATGCTGGATATTTAGCTCAGAAACGGCTTGCTCGTGGATTAAGGCTTAATTACTCTGAAGCTGTTGCGCTAATTGCTACTCAGGTACTAATTAAAAATACAACTAATTACTATTAGTTCATGTCTTCATGTATGCTCTGTTAATGACTTCCGTTTCATGTTGACTTTTATTTTTATGATCAACACACTAATGATATTTTTTGTTGACTTTTATTTATTTAATTCGTCTAGTTCTCGAACTTTGGAATATTGAACATTTGGAAATGTGTCTACATTATGATATTGTTAGATGTTAGAGCTGTAAAAAGTTTGCTATGAAGTTTGAATTTTATTTATAATTATAAGGTTTTACTTAATATTTGGAGTGTATATATATATATTTTGGAAGTGTTGTTGTAAACCTTTTGATGTTCTATCTGAAGATTGTTTTTGTGATGTATTGTTAGATTTTGGAGTTTGTACATGATGGTGACAAGAGTGTTGCAGAGTTAATGGATATTGGGAGACAACTATTAGGAAGGTACATTGTTATACACTTCTACTTAAGAGAACTTTCATTAACGCTTGTTGTTACCCGCCCATTTCATGGGCCTCAGAGGTTGCGGACGTCTTGCGCACGTCTTGCGTTCGAACCTCACCCGAGGGGGTTTTACCACATGCAATGCCCGTATGGATTTGTTGTGAGGTTTCCTCCTAAGGAGCGGTAGGACTGTAATAGTTCGACCAAGGAAATTAGCGGGTGAGTGGGTTCTGACATCGTGCTCGGACCCCGTCAGTGACTTCTAGCTGTCGTTATAAAAGTTGCTTTTCTTCAACAATCAATTAGACATAAGTCTACAATCTTACATAGTTTCTCTTCTTTAACAGGAGACAGGTTCTTTTTACAGTTCCACACCTCTTACATTCTGTGCAGGTAACTTATAACTAAATTGTAATTGCTCTTTATGGTAAAAATTGGTAGTTATTATTCTAGTAATACTGTAATTGGATTGGTAAACATCGTCTCATTAAATAATGTGCAGGTTGAGGGGACCTTTCCTGATGGTACAAAGTTAATTACTGTTCATGATCCGATATCATGTGAAAATGGAAATTTGGATATTGCTTTACATGGGTCTTTTCTTCCAGGCAAGTAATCTGTATTTTCATCTTTAGACATTCATAACTTGATGGAATTCTAATTAATTAATTAATTAATATTATTATTATTATGTTCTATTTTCTTTTTCTTTTTGCAGTTCCTTCACTGGATAAGTTTCCAATAATAGAGGGTGGTAGGATCCCTGGTGAAATAATCTTTGGACATGGACACATATTGCTTAATCGGGGAAGGGAAGCTTTAATACTCAAAGTAACAAACAATGGAGATAGACCAATACAGGTGGTTTACTTTCTATATTTTCTTTTTTTGTGGGATAGGATATTATGAGAGGTTTCCCTTTTAATTAACAGCATGTATCCAAATATTTATGTTTAACCCGTCTCAGAGTGACGATAATTACCCAACTTTCAGGTTGGCAGCCATTATCATTTCATTGAGGTCAATCCAAGTTTGATTTTTGATCGGAGAAAAGCATATGGCATGAGGCTAAATATAGCAGCGGGAACAGCTATCAGATTTGAGGTCAGATGATGAAACCTATTCCCTAAATTTATTTATAGGGCAGTTTACTGTGGTTTTCTTAAGTTTTAATATTAATTACTGTTGCTATACTTTTTTGACACTTTATTTAAATCGTTATTGCCTACTTCTGTAGCCAGGGGATTCAAAATCTGTCACTCTTGTAAAGATTGGCGGTAATCAAGTTATCAGAGGAGGGAACGCAATTGTAGACAACCTTGCTAACGATGCAAATGTCGCAACAGTTATGGAATCCGTGCATTCAAGAGGATTCGGCAACTCAACTGATACTAGTACCAAGTTAGATTATACTCCTATTACTTTAATGTTGAATATATCTCTCTCTCTATATATAAAGTATACATCTTGTAATTCGATTTTCAGTAATGGTGTCATCGTTGAAGGATCTCCACTGGCTTTTAAAATTAGTCGTGAGAGTTATGCTAATATGTATGGCCCCACCGTCGGAGACAAAATTCGTCTTGGTGACACAGACCTATTTGCTGAAGTTGAAAAGGACTTTGCTGTTTATGGTGATGAGTGTGTTTTCGGTGGAGGAAAAGTTATAAGAGATGGAATGGGTCAAGCTTCGGGGTATTCTGCATCTGATTGCCTGGATACCGTTATTACAAATGCCTTGATAATTGATTATACGGGAATTTTCAAAGCAGATATTGGTATTAAAGGAGGTTATATATCTTCACTTGGTAAAGCAGGAAATCCTGATGCCATGAATGGCGTTTCTGATAACATGATCATTGGGGTAAGTGAGAAAATTTTGGGCTAATGGGTTAAAATTGCTATCTTTACATTTGTAACATATCTTTGGGTCAGGCTAGTACAGAGGTAATTGCTGGAGAAGGGATGATAGTGACAGCTGGCGCGATAGATTGCCATGTGCATTTCATATGCCCTCAGTTGGCATATGAAGCAATATCTAGTGGTAAGATTTATATTTGTTTGTTAGATACCTACCAATTATCTATAGTAACCGAATAATCGTGAATTTATGATGGAGTGTAGGTATCACTACGATGATAGGAGGTGGGACCGGGCCCGCTGATGGTACCCGTGCAACTACTTGTACACCTGGATCTATACATATGAAAATGATGCTGCAAGCCACTGATGACATACCAATCAATTTTGGGTTTACTGGGAAAGTATACTTTTTTATTTTGTTAATTGGAGAACACTTTTTTATTTTATTTATTTATATATATTTAAAAAAAGGTTATCATTATAGGGTAATAGTGCTAAACCAGAAGGGCTTCATGAAATAATAAGGGCTGGTGCAATGGGACTGAAGCTCCATGAAGATTGGGGAACCACTCCTGCTACTATTGATAACTGTTTGACTGTTGCAGACCAATATGACATCCAGGTCCGCTTAGTTCTTACAACCTTTAAACGAAACAAACATTTAAGTTAACTTTTTATCGTCATTAAAGATTTTAAATTTTGATAGGTTAACATCCATACTGATACATTGAACGAATCTGGGTTTGTTGAACATACGATTGCTGCATTTAGAGATAGAACAATTCACACATACCACAGGTAAGAACTATTTATAAAGCCGACTTTTTCCATTGCTTTTTGTAAATTTAACTGAGTTGGTCCTTGTTATCGGTTCTGTTTCAGTGAAGGTGCAGGTGGTGGTCATGCTCCAGATATCATTAAAGTATGCGGTGTTAAAAATGTTCTACCCTCATCAACGAATCCAACACGCCCTTACACCAAAAATACAATAGACGAGCATCTTGATATGCTGGTACGTTAATTTTCAATAAAATATTTTATTATTATTATTTTCTTGTATTATGTATTGTCATACTATCAGTATTCAACAGATGGTATGCCATCACCTCGATAAGGACATACCCGAGGATGTCCATTTTGCTGAGTCACGTATCCGTGCTGAAACAATTGCTGCCGAAGACATTTTGCATGATATGGGGGCAATAAGCATTATATCGTCTGATTCACAAGCTATGGGCCGAATTGGAGAGGTTAGTTATTCAACAAAAATAATTAATTTTCTTTAATTAAAACTTATGACATGTTAATACTAAAAAATTGGTGTGAATATGTATCAGGTAATTACCAGAACTTGGCAAACAGCTCACAAGATGAAGTTACAAAGAGGGTGTATTGATGGTAACATACCAGATAATGACAACCTACGCATAAAACGATATATTGCAAAGTACACGATTAATCCAGCGATAGCTAACGGGTGTGCTGACCATGTTGGGTCAGTTGAGGTGCGTCACATGAGAAAAACGTTTTGAGTTTTAGTCACAACTTGTCCACTCGTTAATTTCTAATTTCATAATTTTGAATTATTAATATTTAAGAAATTAATAAACCTGTTGCAGGTTGGGAAGTTGGCTGATCTTGTGATTTGGAAGCCATCGTTCTTTGGAGCAAAACCAGAAATGGTGATTAAAGGTGGTGATATTGCATGGGCTAACATGGGTGATCCAAATGCTAGTATACCTACTCCTGAACCGGTACAATACGATTTTAAGAATAAGTGATTCATCATTCGTTCAAAATCATTCATTCCTGTAATGTCTCATGTCTTTTTGACACTTTCTTCAAGAATGATAACTCCATGTAGAAGAAAAAAAGTTCTGTTAAGTTGACTTGAAATAAACCCGAACTTCGAATGAAAAAATATAGTCTTATTAAAGTTAAAACCCACGTTAACCCAATAATCAAATAACAGCCATTTCTTAAGAAGTTTATTAAATACAGCTTGCTACTTGTTACAGGTTATAATGAGACCCATGTTTGGAGCATTTGGCAAGGCTGGAAGTGCCAACTCCATTGCTTTCGTCAGCAAGGCACGTATATGTCTTTATAGTCTTACGCGCATGCGCGCACACACACACATGTAGTTTGTTCATAAAGCTGATGTCATAAATGAACCCACAGGCTGCTATGGACTGCAATATAAAGACGTTTTACGGACTCAATAAGAAGGTGGCAAGTGTGAAGAATGTTAGGAAACTCACAAAACTAGACATGAAACTAAATGATTCTCTTCCGACCATCACCGTTGATCCTGAGACATACGAAGTGACTGCAGACGGTGTGCCTCTCACATGCACCGCAGCTACAACAGTCCCACTTTCTAAAAATTATTTCCTATTTTAGACCATACAGGTATAAGTCTGCTAATCTTGAAATAAGACGTGGCAATTTGGGCGAGTCAATTGAATTGGGTAACATGTCAAAATGGGTTCTGGTCAAATCAAGTCCCTTCTATGTACCTGATGGGTTGGGTCAACCCATTTGCTTCAACCCATTTGTTTCATTTACTTTAACATCCGGTTTAAATTGATTTATTGTAATCAACAAATTTACCTAACTTAAACTATTTTCATATAATGCGTTAAAATTGTCACCATTATTAGAATATTGTGTTCGCTCTAAAACAGATCCTTTGCTATACTATATCATGCTCATTTTGGTAGTTTTTTTTTTTTTTTATTCTAAAACTTTCTTCTGGTCCATAGGTGTAACGATTTGATGGAGATTATATGATATACAATTGAAATTGATTTACCATTTTTTTGCGACAAAGGTGTGCAACATTCAGCGAACATGTATAAGCAAATGCTTTGCCTATTTAATGCTTCAATCAGCTGATTGGCAATTTAGACTCATTGTTTTCCCATTGTAATAAGCCACGGATTCAAATACATATAGTCTTCTTAAATTCTCTAGTTTTTTATAGCTTGCATATATTTGTAATGTTGTATGATCGCGTGAAAGAAACAAAGATCAAATTAAAATTATTTTAAGTTAAAAGATAAGAAAATTAAAAAATTTGTTGGGTAAGGAAGGAGATTTACAGGTTAGCTGTGTTAGTTTAGCTTAGTCAAAAAAAGTTTTTCCATTTTTAGGAGGAATTTTGGGAAGATGGACTGAACTATAATAGTAATACCAGAGCCTATAGGTATACTACTAGTGCAGATGTCAATCTTTAACCACGCAGGCTTACCTGAGTGCCCCCGAGTTCCAACCGGGTTCGATTCATGGCTATGCCAAATCATTTAGAAAGGGAGTATGACAAGAGGATGCACGTAATGCGAAATTCACCCGGTACTAGGTCTCGCGTTCGGGGGACTTGATTACCCATAGAGGTTATGGGGAGCCAATGTGCTCGTTAATAGAGGTTTTCTCGCTAATCAAAAATAAAAAATAAAAAAAATATAATACTTGTACAAGGTGGCTCCTTATTTTGTTGTTATCTTTGTTTATTATCTTGTTTTAGTTTGATAGCGTTTATGTGTTGATTCCTTGTTTATCTAGGTGTGTAGTTTGGTTTGTTTGATCTCGCTGGTGAGACTCGGTTATAGATAGTTTTTATTTTCTTTGTAAATTTCTAGATTCGAGCCTTGTCCCACACCCGATTTGTTGTATTTTCCGGTTGATGTTTTCTTTTCGAAAACGTCTTCATTTCTATACGAGTTATCTTATTTTTAGCCAAAAAATAAAATAAAAAATCTGCCAAAAAATAAAATAAAAAATCTTGAACATTTCTTGATACTATATTCATACGGTGGACTTGTGTACTTTACTGGAAATATATATATTCATAGATAATACCTTAAAAGAGATTAATAGTGTTATAAGAGCATTTTATTTATTTTAATGACACTCTTTGAGTTTAGTATTTTATGGCTTAAAATATAATGAGTACAGGAATATTATTTTATTGACACGCTTTGAGTTAGTATTTTAAGGTTTAAAATTGTAGAAGACTATTATATTATTTTATTGACACTCGTGGATTTTAGTATTTTATACTTTAAAATACAGCAAATAGGAGAAAGACCACCGAGCCTTTGGTTGAGTGGTAAAAAGTCTGAGTTGGTTCTGGGTCCGATTCCATGAAAAATCGGTGCGAGTTCAAATTCAGGGGAGGTTTTCTCCAAGATCGTGCATTTGGTTTCCTTCACTATGTGCGAGCCAAACAGTTAATCCAAAAGCATTAGGGATACCCTTTGGGCGATGGATGCGGGAAAATTCCTTCTAACGCGTGTGTAGGCAGAGGCGAAACTAGGATTTTTTTTCACCAGGGGTAAAAAAAAAAATTTAAACCGTAGCAATTTTTTTGGACAAAATTTGAAGATTTTGGGGCAAAAGTTGGAGATTTTTGGGCAAAATTTGAAGATTTTGGATCAAAAGTTGGAGAATTTGGGGCAAAATTTGAAGGTTTTGGGGCAAAATATGTAGGTGACAAATGAGAGTATTCATGTTCCGAAAAAAGAAACAAGGGAATGAGATTATATATTTAGGAGATTTTTCATATTAGTTTATTTAAATATAGTGATTATTATAATTATATTTACATGTACATAGTCTAATTAGATTGTTTAATGATTATTTCCGACCTTTTATGATCATCCTATGTGTTTTTAGGAAGATTTAAATTTGAGAGACGTTCTATTATAATGATATACACCACCCATCACTCCATCAGGTGATCTTTTCGATTTGAAACATCTAAATAGCTAAAGGATTAGAAATCAACCAAGATGGTTATTATGTAAATGACAATGAAAACAATAATTGAATTGATGATCCATGTTTTCTATAATTTATTGCATAAATGATTGTTTGCTAAGTCAAGTGACATCTGAAAGAGAAGTTATGATTTTATTTTTTTTTGGGTAATGGTAGATACTTTTTAGACTACTTAAAAAAAAAAATATAAAAATAAGTTCTACATATTGTAGCTGATCAAAATAAAGATAAAGAAAAACTGATATTTGTGTTCCAAATAAAGAAGGTGTGCTTGTCACGCTGTCGTATAGGCATGCGCCAAAAATGAAGACAAAAATAAGTCACCAATGATTCCTATATTATATCTTCTTGTTATAAATAGTTTATTGCAAGTCTCCAATTATTGAAGTAAAACGCTTAGATCTCAAATTTAGTCACGGGCTGACCCACGTGGATACAAGTATTATGGATCTGTCACTTATTTTAGTTTCATTATGTTCTTTTATAGTTTAAATACCGAAATAATTCGTTGAACTACGAGTTTGTTTAATCAAAACAGTTTAATGATACATTTTAAGTGTTAAGTGAACGTAAATGCTAAAGTTATTTAGTTTAATGACCCATGGAACCACAGAGTCTAACTAAGAAACTCGTCAGCTGCACATTTCATCAAACACCTGAAGTGCATATTAAACAATCTACATCCAATCATAAGAGATAATATCGATTATCATTTTACTTTAAAAGTGTAAATTAAAATATAAATTTAGAATTGGTTTCGTTATGCCTAACTTTTATACCTTCTCGTACTCAATTCAAAATAATTAATTAAAATAATTCAAAATTATTTAATTTTAATAATTAAAATAATTATTAGTAAGATTTAATAATTAATAATAATAATTAATTAATAAGATTTAATTTTAATTCAAAATTATTTAGATTAATGACATCAAGATTTTTTTTTTCTTTTTGATTTTTTCTTAATAAAGGAATTAGCCTAATAATGAAATCATCATTATAGAATTTTAATATTAACTATAGATAGATAGATTTATACAAAATTAAATGGATAGTTCTTGTGATTTGCTCAAAAATACACGAATAGTCTCAACTTAATTTTTTCAACTAAATAGACTAGAATTATGGACTTAATCCATGAATAGTTCAATTTTAGAACGTCGTTATTTTATTGCCATTCACTCCAATGTATACGCTTGTAATTGAAGGGTATCAAGGTGGGAATCCAATTGCTAAAACTTCATTGGTATTTTTGTGACGACCCGGAAAATTTCAACTTATTTTAAACCAATTCTCTATATGATTTAATAATTTCGTCATGATAAGCAATGAATTTTGACAAGTTTTAAAACTTTTGAAATGAGTTTTATACAAACAATTGACTATCCATTTGTCCGACGATTCACGAACGTCATAACTTGTATTAATTATATACTTATGTATATATATGGATATATATATATATATGGATTATATCTAACTTGAATATATGATAATTAAGTATCTCATTAAATATATTAACAATGGATTATATACATAAAATGAGACTACTAACTTAAGGACTTCGAAACGAAATATATATATATATATATATATATATATATATATATATATATATATATATATATATATATATATATATATATATATATATATATATATATATAACGCTTAACGACGTTATAACTTCTAAGTTAAAATAAATATATATATATTGTATTAAGATGTATTAATACACAGTTTCTAGATGTATTTACTATTGGAATATACTAATAGGAAAACATCATTTTCAACCTTTTATCATGAAAAATGACATCCTTGTTATTACATATGACTCATGAGACATCTTTAAACACATAAACAAAATAATTTTGTATTTATACTCGTATTATACACAACTTCTGGATGTATTTACTATTCGTATATACCAATAGTAAAACATCATTTTCAACCTTTTTACTCATGGGGGAGACATGTTTAACAACTCTTAACATTTAGTATTAAACTTCTAGCTAAAATTTCAACTTGGAATCTCTTTATATCTATATACATATGACATTTTATATATCTATATCTATATCATTTCCATTTCAATTTTTATTCTAAGATTTTACTCCCTAAAAATACACAATTGAAAGCTTTTGTTCTACTACTTCAATTCAGCAAAAACACTTCAATTATAAGCCTTAAAACAACCTAAAATTATCATAAGAAAAACCAAACAAGAACACTTCATGAAGATCATCCATTTCAAGTTTATACTTTCAATCTTTTGAACCCATTTCAAAAACTCTTTGAAGATCAAGAATTATACTTCCTTTCCAGTAGCTTTATCCAAGTAACTTGAGGTAGTAACCTTATTCATAATCTTATTCGATTCATATTCATAAAGCTATCTTATTTTGAGTTATAAATTATAACAACAAGAACATAGTTTGAATGATTTCAAACTTGTTTGCAAACTAAATAGATCCTTCTAACTTGACTTTTAAAATACTTCAAGACCTGTAATATATTATAATGATATGCTAACTTAACAAGATACAACTTGATTTTACAAAGAACACCTTAAAACTGAATCTACATCGTTGGAGTGCAACCGAGGGCTGTTTTGGGTTGGATAATTAAAAACCATCTTAAACTTTGAATTGGAAGTTTATATTCTGAAAAAATGATATTTCTTATGAATATGTTAATATATAAAAATCTCATGGTGTAACTCAAAGTGTAAGTATTTTTGTAAAAATGATCATCTAGATGTTGTTTTTACAACGGAAATGATCACTTTCATAAGATTCACCAAAGTTTGACCTATAACCTGTGATTTCGAATGCAAACTAAGGTATTTACAGTTCATATTCATAAATAATGACTCGATCCAAGGAAGTGGCAAGTTGAACCAACAAAAACGGAGTTATATTGAAGAAACTACGGCTAAAACAAAATTGGGTATCCAAAGCTAGTTTAGCTACGAAATTAATTGGAGTAAAACTAAACTAATCATATCTTTGCTAATTAATATGATATTTTATATATATTTACTTATGATTTGATTTTATATATTTCAGGACCACCCGTAAATAACATGAGAAGATTAATTATAAGACCTCATGATTGTACGCAACACGTCATTTGACAACACGGTACTTTATGTACGCAACACGTCATTTGACAACATGGTACCATGGGTCGAGATTAATTCTGATCAATACGAATACGATGGGGTCTTTATTTATTTATTGAGTGTGACGATCGCTCCAAATCCATATGGACGAACACGTCATTCATCGATTTCATTGCGAGGTATTTGACCTCTATATGATACGTTTTGTAAACATTGCATTCTTTTAAAAAGGCACACCATAAATGAATATTTAAATCAAAGGTTTTCGACATTTGATTATTTCTACATATAGACAATCACCATAAATAATAGTTTACAACAGTACTTCCGTTGACAATGCAGTCAAAATAAGATACATGGTGATGATTTGGTGAATGCAACGTTTCCTTGAAAAATATGCCATGTAAAACTCCATGCACATAGCTTGTCTAACATATAAGCAAACAGTGGAAGACTTCTAGGGAACCTGAGAATAAACATGCTAACAAGTGTCAACACAAAGGTTGGTGAGTTCATAGTTTTAGTGTTTCGCATAATCTGTATATAAAAGTGGATCACAAGATTTCAGTTGTTTCATCCAGAAACGTTTATCAATAGATTCTACATAACAGAGCACCCTGGTAACTAAGCTTTAACGTTATAATGATAAATACCCCATTCGTTTTAATACACGCAAACCAACGTATCCTAAACTCAAATAACACACGTCCGTTAAAAGGCTAGCGCTCTAGCTCGGACGGGGATGTCAAGCCCTATGGATCCATATACTGTTATTCGCGCCCACCAGTCCATATCCTATGTACTGGCAGCTACTAGTTACCAAAGCTAAGGGATTTTTGGTTCAAACTCAGTATAGAATTAAGTATGTACTTGTATCCATTGCGTTTAAAATAAATTGCATGTATTCTCAGCCCAAAAATATATATTGCAAAAGCAATTAAAAAGGGAGTAATGAAACTCACCTTAGCAGTATATAAAGTTGTTCACCAAAATGTGACCGAAACTCGGTATATTAAATAATCGTAGATCTCAACCTAGAGAACATATGTTGGTCAATAAATGTCTATCAAGCTAGGTAAGGTCATAGTGTATCACAATCCTAATGCTCGAGATCGACACACAAAAGTTATCCAAAGTCATTTCAAAAAGTCAATTTTGACAGTTGTTTAACCAAACGAGACGTGTTTTATATAATGATTCATTTACTCAGCTGGTAATATTCAAAAATCCATTTTATCAATCTCGTAAAAAATTTGTTTAAATCCTAATTGCAGATTCAAAAGCAATTTCAATTAACGTCAATTATAATTCAGTTGACCAAATCTTTTGATTCGTTCTTCGAAACTATCCGATATCTAAATGAAAAGTTATTGATTTTTCGCCAGCTTTCCGAAAACATGTATATCATATACCTTTTAGCAGTAGTATATGTATTTAATTCGTGATTCATTATAAACTGTTTAACGACAAAATTTAGTATACAAGCATGTATAAATATATACACTCGAGCACTAGTATGTATACACTATTAATTTATAAAATATAAAATATAAATGCTTACGTATTAATATTGAGATTCAATATTGTAGAAAAGTATGTAGACGTAACGGAGATGATAAACACTAGGTTTGATTCATAAATATACCCCCGAACATTACCCATAACCTCCTTGGCAATAACTCACAATTTCCTTAGCATTAGCTTGCTCGTAAACTCGTTTTAAAAGTGACACGCTCATAACCTCGTCGTAGTATTTTATGTATTAATATTAATAATAATAATAATAATAATAATAATAATAATAATAATAATAATAATAATAATAATAAGATTAATATTAATAATCTTAATATTAATAATAATAATAATAATAATATAAATTATAAATATAATACAGTGTAATATAGATGGATATGTGTGTGTGCATTATGCCAGAACTCGATCGAATTTATAGACTTTTCCTGAAATCTGACCCCATGCGATCGCATGGGTTTTATGCCTATTTTCCATGCGATCGCATGGCCCCAAAATCCAGCTCACATTTTTTTTGTATTTTTGTTTGTCTACATAATAATTAATAATATATATAATATATTTAATTTATATAATTAATTATATGTTATATTAAATTCACATGCATAGTTAACTTGTAATTTTTGTTCCGATAAGTCGTACGTTATTACGCGACTTATGTCCCGGTTCCGGTTTTTCGAGTGTCTCTTCGTACGTTGAGAAAACTTGTACATTACGTTTCGCGACTCGTACCTTTGTCAAAATATAGTCTTAAATTATTCCTAAACTATACCACTCAAAGTATATCTTAAACTTTCGAGTATTTTGGTCATTTACTTCTATAAATCATCGTCTCGTTATTTGTTATTATATATATAATAACAGATTGTTTTATGACCAAGTTAATATTATATTTAAATATATATATTCAATATTTAATAAACACGGTTTTAAAATACATAACACAGGTTATTCATATATCTAATTCCAACAGTTAATATTCCTTATTATTGTATGTGTCCAAGTTACGTTATTTAAACAAACACTTTATCATTTGTTCCGAATACCGTTAAAAATGAATGATTTCTCAAATCAACGTGGACCTCTCAATAGAGACCCGTAATGATATCATAATCCTTAAGAGACTCAGTAAATGTCTTTTACTTGAATCGTTTGGCATAATCTTTTAACTCCGTAGTTAAATATATCAATCAGGTAATCAATCAAATAAGATTAATGCACAGTATCATATACCCAACACTTAGTTACGTTTTCAAGTTATAGTATATGTATCTATTTACATATAATTATTCGTGCATCATCGTGAATAAACGAAAGGTAATTGAATAGTTCAAGAATTTTGAGATTCAGTTTAACAGACTTTGCTTATCGTATCGAAATCATATAAGATTAAGTTTAAATTTGGTCGAAAATTTTCGGGTCATCACAGTACCTACCCGTTAAAGAAATTTCGTCCCGAAATTTGAGTGAGGTCGTCATGGCTAACAATAAAAATATTTTCATGACGTATATGAGTTGATAATTAGAGTTTTATCACCGTTGAATAATATGGATAACACAATCCAATTACTCGAAGCGTATGAGGGAAGTTATCATAAAAGAGTGAAATGAAGAATATAGATTCGTCTTAACTCTTGACATATTAACGATTGATTTTCGTAATTTAAGGAATAGAAAATCTTCATTATCTAAATAAGATTTGATTCTTCGGAATTTAAGGAAATTGGGATTTCCTTTGATTAAATGTGTAATCTGCCTCGATTGCTATGTCTGATATTTTGCTATAAATTAACCTCTTCCGTTTCATTTATTTTCACCACTCCTATAATCTTCTTTCTTATTTCATACTTACAAAAGATTTGTGAAAATGCTTCATCCAGTTCTGATTCTTGATATTTTCTTGGCTATCATATCATTCATTCTTCTTTTTCATCTGCCACCAGAGGAGGTTATTTTCTTCTACTATTACCTTGGGGTTATATTGTTTTTCATTCTCCCGTGTCTTTATATTGCTATACGCATTGATATACACGGTTTGTAATTTCGGGGTTGTTTTCGGGCTTTATATTTTCCATTATATTTCGGAGCTTCATGCTTTCGTTTTCTCTTCCCGACTTTAAGTCAAGCGAATAATAGTTCAAAATTCGTAGATATGGATTTTGAAATGAACATAATTAATGTTCTAAGAAAGAAACGGTAATGGCACAATCTGACTTGTCAAATTACCAGAATACCTCGAAAAAGACCGAATCATCAAGAAAAATATTTTCTTAATATGTTTAGAGGTTAAATAGAATGAAAGAGTTATGTAACATGGTTCATGATGAGGGTATGATCTGTGAACCTTTATCACGTTCCATTAGAAACTCAGCATGACTTAGTGTAATATAATCACGTTGATCAAGTGTCATTATATTATATTAACTCATGCTTCAATTCCCAACATTACTTCAAAACATTTATACTTTAAACTTGAAAGTTTCAGAATTTAGAAACTAAAATAGTTTCTTTTATGGTGTAACACAGATATCGTAAAGAGAAAATTGATTTTCGATAAGAATGATTATGAAATTATCTCCAGAAATATGGAGGATATTTATAATGAAAGATACGATGATATCTTAGAATTTCTAATATCAGAGGATGATGAAGAATATTGTCCGCAAGGGTTTAGATTCGGAAGCAAGGTATTCGTTAATGGCTTCAACAGATACTGAATCATTTGGATTCTTTGAAGACAGGTTTTGTCCTTGTGATTTATCCACAGCCTCTTTCATACTTTGCTCAATCCGTTTTCCAGTTCCAAACTTTCTCTTTTTCTCAGCTTTACCACCATACTATTCTTTATCATCAAACTGTTGACTGTTAAGGTCGTTTACAGTTTTTGCTGCTTCTTCAACATTTTTCCAAAATTCGGAGAACTAGTTTAGTAGTTTGGGGTGTTTTTCGGAAACTTCACATTCGAAGTATGTAAGTCCAAGAGGTAGACGTTATATGTACACATATAACTGTTGGCGTAGACGTGCTACAAGATTTCAAAATACTGATTGCTAATTCCTGATAGTTGGTATGGTAATTGCCGTTACAAGATGTGGATGAGTACATGATACGGTTTCAATGAGTATAAGGATTTTTCGGAAGGTCAAATATCAATGAAGTTGTTGATAAATTTACTGCTAATGTGGTGGAACATGAAAGGTTCCCCAGTAACAAAAACGTATATGCCAAAGTTACAAGTCTGAAAGGTCGTCGTTGACTGGTTGAACGGTTGATAATACTGGATACTTTTGGAAAGGAATTCCAAGGTTATTTTCAGTAATAACAATGCTAAAGGATCTTTCACATTTTTGAAGTCAAAGTATAGCTTTGAAAGATGTAGAGATCTAAGAATGATGTCACCCGTTAAATCTTGACTTGGATTCTGATCCGTCAATACCAGAATATGTAATTGAATTTGTATGGAAACGATCGTATATCGCTGTGAGCATAGTTAATAATTTTTTGAATCAAAGTTGAAGAATGTACAGTGTAACATATTAATTGTGAACTTAAATATTTCCCGGGAATTACCTACCCGTTAAAGATTTCACAAGTAATATTTTGTACAAAAGAATTTTTATTACCGTCTTTATGAAAATATATGTATGTATATTTTCTTCAGATGTAATACAGATTTGATGAGTTAATATCATATTAAGCTCATTTGATTTTTGACTTGAATTAGAAATGAATAAAACATTAAAGATTTAATAATCTTTACGGAGTATTTCACTAATGTAATCAATACTCAGTTTTATTGATATTTTCTCAGTGAATCATGTTGGTGCTCATGGAACTCTTGCTAACTTCGCAAGGTACGAATGATGTTTTCTAGAAAGTTTCGAATACATCGAAGATGAAAGTATAAAATCAACCATATAATTGAATAATATACTTAGTTTATTATGAAATGGAATTCATTGAGTTGGAAACAGAGATTGTAGTTAACGATGGTTAAGTCATTAACGAAGTATGTACATCATAGCATATTAGTAATATGAATTAACCGAGTAGTACCTACCAGTTAAGATTCACACGTAATAACTTGGTACGAAAAGATTTATTTTGATTTCAAAATTCATATATATTAAATATACATAAAATTTCTTCAGGTGAAATGAGTTAATACTTCATCGGTTATTGTTGCTGGTATTTCTTGGTAACTACGGTGCGTATGACGTTGATGCTCGTGGAACAGATTGTGAAGTTGAGGTTTGCGATGCGGATGTTGTTGGTGGTGGTAATGGTACTGTTGGTGTTGTTGTCGGTGGTACTGTTGATGCCGGTGATGCTGCTGGTGCTTGTAACCTTTGCACCATATTCTCCAAAGCCACTACCCGAGCGCGAAGCTCGTTGACTTCTTCTACTACACCGGGATGATTGTCGATTCGGATGAGCGGACGAATAAGATTTAGAATGTGAGATAGTATATAATCATGACTAGATACTCTGGAAATGAGAGAAAAAATGGTATTACGAACAGGTTCGCCGGTAAGTGCTTCAGGTTCTTCGCCAAGAGGGCAATGTGGTGGATGGAAGGGATCGCCTTCTTCTTGTCTCCAATAATTAAGTAGGCTACGAACCCATCCCCAATTCATCCAGAATAGATGATGGCTAGTTGGTTGATCCATTCCAGTTACACTTTCTTCAGAGTTCAGGAGAATATCCATATCGGAATAGCTGTCGGAATTTAAGGAATTTGAACTAGATACGGGATCCATCTTGTATAATTAGATAGATGATTTTTGATATGAAATAGATTATAGAATTTAGTTTGGTATTCTTCAATACATAATTTACATATGTATATATAATACCAAATTCCATAAATCACGGAGAAATTTTCGGAAGATGTCAGGAAAAGTTTACAGTAACAGATACGCTAAGATATGAATTTTTGTCTATACACTATTTATGCAATCAATACAGCAAAATGTGTCTAGACTTAAAATTGATAAGCATGTAATTTTCGACAAAAATGATAAGCAAAACTTTTAACATGCAGACACGGTCGAAGTCCAGACTTGCTAATGCATCTTAACAACTATCAGTTAGACACATTCATGTAAGACCTGGTTCGCTAGGACCAACGCTCTGATACCAACTGTGAAAATCCATATGGACGAACACGTCATTCATCGATTTCATTGCGAGGTATTTGACCTCTATATGATACGTTTTGTAAACATTGCATTCTTTTAAAAAGGCACACCATAAATGAATATTTAAATCAAAGGTTTTCGACATCTGATTATTTCTACATATAGACAATTACCATAAATAATAGTTTACAACAGTACTTCCGTTGACAATGCAGTCAAAATAAGATACATGGTGATGATTTGGTGAATGCAACGTTTCCTTGAAAAATATGCCATGTAAAACTCCATGCACATAGCTTGTCTAACATATAAGCAAACAGCGGAAGACTTCTAGGGAACTTGAGAATAAACATGCTAACAAGTGTCAACACAAAGGTTGGTGAGTTCATAGTTTTAGTGTTTCGCATAATCTGTATATAAAAGTGGATCACAAGATTTCAGTTGTTTCATCCAGAAACGTTTATCAATAGATTCTACATAACAGAGCACCCTGGTAACTAAGCTTTAACGTTATAATGATAAATACCCCATTCGTTTTAATACACGCAAACCAACGTGTCCTAAACTCAAATAACACACGTCCGTTAAAAGGCTAGCGCTCTAGCTCGGACGGGGATGTCAAGCCCTATGGATCCATATACTGTTATTCGCGCCCACCAGTCCATATCCTATGTACTGGCAGCTACTAGTTACCAAAGCTAAGGGATTTTCGGTTCAAACTCAGTATAGAATTAAGTATGTACTTGTATCCATTGCGTTTAAAATAAATTGCATGTATTCTCAGCCCAAAAATATATATTGCAAAAGCAATTAAAAAGGGAGTAATGAAACTCACCTTAGCAGTATATAAAGTTGTTCACCAAAATGTGACCGAAACTCGGTATATTAAATAATTGTAGATCTCAACCTAGAGAACATATGTTGGTCAATAAATGTCTATCAAGCTAGGTAAGGTCATAGTGTATCACAATCCTAATGCTCGAGATCGACACACAAAAGTTATCCAAAGTCATTTCAAAAAGTCAATTTTGACAGTTGTTTAACCAAACGAGACGTGTTTTATATAAGGATTCATTTACTCAGCTGGTAATATTCAAAATTCCATTTTATCAATCTCGTAAAAAAGTTGTTTAAATCCTAATTGCAGATTCAAAAGCAATTTCAATTAACGTCAATTATAATTCAGTTGACCATATCTTTTGATTCGTTCTTCGAAACTATCCGATATCTAAATGAAAAGTTATTGATTTTTCGCCAGCTTTCCGAAAACATGTATATCATATACCTTTTAGCAGTAGTATATGTATTTAATTCGTGATTCATTATAAACTGTTTAACGACGAAATTTAGTATACAAGCATGTATAAATATATACACTCGAGCACTAGTATGTATACACTATTAATTTATAAAATATAAAATATAAATGCTTGCGTATTAATATTGAGATTCAATATTGTAGAAAAGTATGTAGACGTAACGGAGATGATAAACACTAGGTTTGATTCATAAATATACCCCCGAACATTACCCATAACCTCCTTGGCAATAACCCACAATTTCCTTAGCTTTAGCTTGCTCGTAAACTCGTTTTAAAAGTGACACGCTCATAACCTCGTCGTAGTATTTTACGTATTAATATTAATAATAATAATAATAATAATAATAATAATAATAATAATAAGATTAATATTAATAATCTTAATATTAATAATAATAATAATAATATAAATTATAAATATAATACAGTGTAATATAGATGGATATGTGTGTGTGCATTATGCCAGAACTCGATCGAATTTATAGACTTTTCCTGAAATCTGACCCCATGCGATCGCATGGGTTTTATGCCTATTTTCCATGCGATCGCATGGCCCCAAAATCCAGCTCACATTTTTTTTGTATTTTTGTTTGTCGACATAATAATTAATAATATATATAATATATTTAATTTATATAATTAATTATATATTATATTAAATTCACATGCATAGTTAACTTGTAATTTTTGTTCCGATAAGTCGTACGTTATTACGCGACTTATGTCCCGGTTCCGGTTTTTCGAGTGTCTCTTCGTACGTTGAGAAAACTTGTACATTACGTTTCGCGACTCGTACCTTTGTCAAAATATAGTCTTAAATTATTCCTAAACTATACCACTCAAAGTATATCTTAAACTTTCGAGTATTTTGGTCATTTACTTCTATAAATCATCGTCTCGTTATTTGTTATTATATATATAATAACAGATTGTTTTATGACCAAGTTAATATTATATTTAAATATATATATTCAATATTTAATAAACACGTTTTTAAAATACATAACACAGGTTATTCATATATCTAATTTCAACAGTTAATATTCCTTATTATTGTATGTGTCCAAGTTACGTTATTTAAACAAACACTTTATCATTTGTTCCGAATACCGTTAAAAATGAATGATTTCTCAAATCAACGTGGACCTCTCAATAGAGATCCGTAATGATATCATAATCCTTAAGAGACTCAGTAAATGTCTTTTACTTGAATCGTTTGGCATAATCTTTTAACTCCGTAGTTAAATATATCAATCAGGTAATCAATCAAATAAGATTAATGCACAGTATCATATACCCAACACTTAGTTACGTTTTCAAGTTATAGTATATGTATCTATTTACATATAATTATTCGTGCATCATCGTGAATAAACGAAAGGTAATTGAATAGTTCAAGAATTTTGAGATTCAGTTTAACAGACTTTGCTTATCGTATCGAAATCATATAAGATTAAGTTTAAATTTGGTCGAAAATTTTCGGGTCATCACATTGAGCAACTATTTGTGGACCACTAACATCGGACTGCTAACTACGGACTAATAGATATTAAAAGTATTATAAGTATATATGTAACGATTATTTGAAAAGAAAATATGTTAATATATTATATATATGGTTAGGTTCGTGATATCTATCGGAGACCAAGTCGTGTTAAATATCTTCAAAGCAAAAGTGAGTATATAGTCCCACTTTTAAACTCTAAATATTTCGGGATGAGAATACATGCATTTTATGATTTACGTTATGGACACAAGTGATTAAAAATATATATTCTACGTTGAGTTGTACAACTGGCATACTTCCCTGTAACTTGGTAACTACTATTTACATGAGGTATTGTAAACGCGAATCCTGTTGATAGATCTATCGGGCTTGACAACCCCAACCGGACTGGACGACCAGTATTCAACGGTTGCACAGTACTTCATTTCGGTGACTACACTTGGTACGGTGTAGTGAGATTTCATAATAAAGGGAATATGCGACGTTGATTAAATGTTAAGTATGGTTATCAAGTGCTCAACCACTTAGAATATTTTTATTAAAACGTTTATGTATATGAAATCTTGTGGTCTATATTTATAACGCTGCTAGCATTAAACCTATATCTCACCAACTTTATGTTGACGTTTTAAAGCATGTTTATTCTCAAGTTCCTAGAAGTCTTCCGCTGTTTGAATATATGTTAGAGAAACTATGTGCATGGAGTCATACATGTTTTATTCGAGGAAGCATTGCATTCACAAAATCATCACCGTGTATTTATTTTGACTGCATTGTCAACGGAAGTATTCTTGTAAACTGTTATTTACGATGATTGTCTATATGTAGAAATCATCAGATGTCGAAAACATTGAATTTTAAATATTCATTTATGGTATATCTTTTCAAAAGAATGCAATGTTTATAAAACGTATCATATAGAGGTCAAATGCCTCGCGATGTAATCAACTATTGTGATTCATTTATAATCGATATGGACTTCGTCCGGATGGATTAGGATGGGTTGTTTCAGTTGGTATCAGAGCGGTGGTCTTAGCGAACCAGGTCTGCATTAGTGTGTCTAACTGATAAGTCGTTAGGTTGCATTAGTGAGTCTGGACTTCGACCGTGTCTGCATGTCAAAATTTTGCTTATCATTTTGTGTCGAAAATCATCTATTTATCATCCGTAGGAAATTACCTGCTTATCATCTTAAGTCTAAACGCGTCTTACTGCATTCATTGCATGAATGGTGTATAGACAAAATTCATATCTTAGCGTATTTGCTAATTCATATCTACGCGTATCTGTTACTGTAAACTTTGTCTGACATATTCCGTAAATCCCACCGTAATCTACGAGATCTTTTGTTCTATATATATGGATATTCTATATAATTAGAATACCACCCGATAGCCGGAAAATCATTTCATATCGAAAAATCCTTTATTCATTCATATGAAATGGAACTCATCACTAGTTCAAGTCCCTCGGATTCCGATATAGAATTCCACTCAAGCTCCGAAAGCAGTGTGACCAGAATGGATCAACCAATCAGTCATCATCTATTTTGGATGGATTGGAGATGGGTTCGTAGCCTCCTCAATCATTGGATACAAGAGGAAGGTGATCCCTTCCATCCACCAAATTGCCCTCTTGACGATGAACCTGAAGCACTTACCGGCGAACCTGTTCGAGAAACTATTTTCTTTCTCATTTCCAGAGTATCTCGTCACGATTATATATTACATCAAATTCTAGATTTTATTTATCCGCTCGTTCGAACCGACAATCACCTCGGTGTAATAGAAGAAGTCAACGAGCTTCACGCTCGGGTAGTGGCTTTGGAGAATACGGTACGAAGGTTACAAAAACCATCAGCAGCATAACCAGTACCGTCAATAACATCAACATCGCAAGCCTCAATACCCTAAGCACCAGCAGCATCACCAGCATCAACGTTATCACCATCATCAACATCAACAGGATCATTACCACCACCAACAATCACATCCGCATCACACGCCTCAATATCACCATCCGTACCTCGGATATCAACGTCACACGCACCATAGATACCAAGAAGTACCAACAACAACAAACGATGAAGTATTGATTCATAACTTCATCGGAGAAACATTCTATGGTGATTATGTAATCTCTAAAGACATAGAGATTACCTATTTCTGTCTTAACCATAAATCAGATGAGTGGACAGAAATGATAAAAGGAAGAGTAGAAACCCCGACAAGAATGATGCGTAAGGTACAAGCTAGACTTGTTTTACCAACAGCATCACCAGTACCCTTAGCCTCACCAACACAGTCAGTGCTGTCAACATCGTTAGAATCGTCAGCACCTTTAACATCACAAGCACCACCAGTTCAAGAATCACCGTGGACATCATCAATAATGCGTATATTGCATCAACGAGTTATGAAGTATTAACTCATTCTTCTGAAGAATTTATATAAATATTTTATATATATGAATTCGGAAACCAAAATAAATCTTTTCGTACTAAGCTATTAAGTATGAATTGAAAAAGGGTAGATACTACTCGTTTAAATTCATACTACAAATATGCAATGATGTACGTCCTTCGTCAGCAACTTAATCATCGTTAACTACAATCCCTGTTTCAATTCAATGAATTCCGTTTTATAATAAACCAAGTGTATTATTCAATAATATGTTTGATTTATACTTTCATCTTCAATGTACTCGAAGCTTACTGGGAAACAACATTCATATCTTGCGAAGTTAGCAAGAGTTCAATGAGTATCAGCATGATTCACTAAGGAAATATATATAAGAATAAATAATGAAGTATTGATCCATAACTTCATTAATATTCTGTGAAGAATATGTGGTTCCTAATCATTTTAGAGATTACTTATTCTAGCTCAAACCGAAAATCAAATGAGTCTAATATTATATTGACTTATTAAATTTATGATTACATCTGAAGAAAATATATATGTACATATATTTTCATAAAGATTGTAATAAAATTCTCTGGTACAAAACATTACTTGTGAAAATTTTTTAACGGGTAGGTAATACTCGAGAGATATATAAATTCACAATTAATATGATTATATTCTTCGACTCTAATTCAACAATCATCAACTATACTCACTACCTTCACAATAATATACATTCTTTCATAGAAATCAAAACAACCATTCTCATCCAAATTTGATTACGACAAAATGAAATCCAAGTCAAGACTTAACAGAAGACATCACTCTTAGGACTCTTACATCTTTCAAAACTATACTTTGACTTCAAAACTATGCTAGAACATCATTCGATTCTTGGAACTCAGAAAAATATTTGTATCATTCAAAGTCCTAGAACATCATATGTATATTAACAATTACAATCTATGATCAAACCCTACGAAATTCCTGAAGACACTTCAAATAATGGACAATCGAGATGATGATCCAACCACACATTACCCGCAGTCTTGCATCTGAAAAGCTCTTGAAACTAAGGACATAATTTAACAAGTATCCGCGTTAAATCTTTTAGCATTTATTAGCAAAAATAACTTTGCGATTCCTTTCCCAAAATAGCAAATTTTGTCACAGTTCCAGAAAGTCAACCTCGACTTTCCATTCGAAGTAGCCTTATTATAACCTGTAATACATACGATTACCCTTTTGTTACCAGGGAACCTTTTATATTCCACGACATTATCAGCAGATGTACCAGCAACTCGTTACCCCTTTGGCGGAATCAATAATTGGTATTTTGAAATCTCGCAGCGTTTCTATTTCAGCAGTTATATATATATATATATATATATATATATATATATATATATATATATATATATATATATATATATATATATATATATATATATATATATATATATATATATATATATATATATATACACACACACACCCAACGTCTATCCCCAAGAATTACATATTTCAAATGTGAAGTTTCTGAAAAACGCTCCAGCCTACGAATTAGTGCTATGAAGTTTTGGAAAAGACTAATAAAGTGGTAAAGACAGTAGACAACAATTACGGTCAGAAGTTTGACAATAAAGAATAATAGATTGGAAAAGCTCGAACGAAAAATTTGGTACTGGAAAACGGATTGAGCAAAGTATAAAGGAGGCCGTGGACAAATCGTAAGGACGAAATCTACCTTCAAAGGATTCAAATGATTCAGTGTCTGCTGAAACCGTTAGTAAGAACCTTACTCCTTATTCTAAACCTTCACAGACAGATTTTCCGCGTCATTCTCTGATCTTAGATATTCTAAGATATCATCGTATCTTTCATTATAAATATCTCCGATATTCCTGAAGATATATTCCCAACTATCCTCATCAAAAATCATTTATCTCTTCACAATATATGCGTTACAACATAAAAGAAACTGTGTTAGTTTCTAAATTCTGAAAAATTCGAGTTTAAAATATGAATGTTTTGAAGTAGTGTTGGAAACTGAAGCATGAATTAGTATAATATAATGACACTTGATCAACGTGATTATATTACAGTAATTCATGCTGAGTTTCTAAATGGAATGTGATGATTCACAGATCATAACGTCATCATGTGCCATGTTACACAACTCTTACATTCTACCCAATCTCCAAACATATTAAGAACATATCTCCTTGATAATTCTATATTTTCGGACATTCTGGTAACTTACCAAATCAAGATCGTGCAATTACTATTTCCTTCTTAGAACATTAACTATGTTTATTTCAAAATCCATACCTACGAATTCCGGACCATTATTCGCTTGACTCGAAGTCTGGAAGAGGAAACAGAAGTATGGAACTGTTAAATATAAAAGAAAATATAAAGCTCGACAACAACAAATAAATTACAAACCGTGTATATCAATACGTATTGCAACGTAAAGGCACGGGAGAATTAACAATACTATAACCCCTATGTAATAGTAGAAATAAATAAAATCCTCCGGTGGTAGATGAAAAAGAAGAATGACAGAGATGAAAGTTAAGAGTATATCCAGGATCAGTACTGGATGAAGCATACTGATAAATGTTTTAAAGTATGAATTGAGGGAGAAAGAATAGAAGGTATGAGTTGTAAGGAAATGAAGGGAGGTGGATTTATAGTAAAAGATCCGACAGAGCAATAAAAATAGATGATCGCATTTAAAGCGGATTCTAATTTCCTTGATTATCGAAGAATCAAATCTCATTATGAAGATTTTCCTCCAAATCTCTTGAACTTGGAAATCAATCCTATCTACGTCAAAAGATATGACGAATCTATACCTACTCATTTCACCTTTTGGTGATAGCCTCACTCGTACTCTTCACAAAAATCAAATTGCTTTATCAATACTACTTGATGATAATAAAACTCTAATTTCCAACTCGTATACGTCATGAAAACATACTTATTGTCAGCCATGACCATCCCATTCAAATTTCGGGACGAAATTTCTTTAACGGGTAGGTACTGTGACGACCCAGAAAATTTCAACTTATTTTAAACCAATTCTCTATATGATTTAATAATTTCGTCATGATAAGCAATGAATTTTGACAAGTTTTAAAACTTTTGAAATGAGTTTTATACAAAACAATTGACTATCCATTTGTCCGACGATTCACGAACGTCATAACTTGTATTAATTATATACTTATGTATATATATGGATATATATGGATTATATCTAACTTGAATATATGATAATTATGTATCTCATTAAATATAACTTCTAAGTTAAAATAAATATATATGTATTGTATTAAGATGTATTAATACACAGTTTCTAGATGTATTTACTATTGGAATATACTAATAGGAAAACATCATTTTCAACCTTTTATCATGAAAAATGACATCCTTGTTATTACATATGACTCATGAGACATCTTTAAACACATAAACAAAATAATTTTGTATTTATACCCGTATTATACACAACTTCTGGATGTATTTACTATTCATATATATCAATAGTAAAACATCATTTTCAAAATTTTTAATCATGGGGGAGACATGTTTAACAACTCTTAACATCTAGTATTAAACTTCTAGCTAAAATTTCAACTTGGAATCTCTTTATATCTATATACATATGACATTTTATATATCTATATCTATATCATTTCCATTTCAATTTTTATTCTAAGATTTTACTCCCTAAAAACACACACTTGAAAGCCTTTATTCTACTACTTCAATTCAGCAAAAACACTTCAATTATAAGCCTTAAAACAACCTAAAATTATCATAAGAAAAACCAAACAAGAACACTTCATGAAGATCATCCATTTCAAGTTTATACTTTCAATCTTTTGAACCCATTTCAAAAACTCTTTGAAGATCAAGAATTATACTTCCTTTCTAGTAGCTTTATCCAAGTAACTTGAGGTAGTAACCTTATTCATAATCTTATTCGATTCATATTCATAAAGCTATCTTATTTTGAGTTATAAATTATAACAACAAGAACATAGTTTGAATGATTTCAAACTTGTTTGCAAACTAAATAGATCCTTCTAACTTGACTTTTAAAACACTTCAAGACCTGTAATATATCATAATGATATGCTAACTTAACAAGATACAACTTGATTTTACAACGAACACCTTAAAACTGAATCTACATCGTTTGAGTGCAACCGAGGGCTGTTTTGGGTTGGATAATTAAAAACCATCTTAAACTTTGAATTGGAAGTTTATATTCTGAAAAAATGATATTTATTATGAATATGTTAATATATAAAAAATCTCATGGTGTAACTCAAAGTGTAAGTATTTTTGTAAAAATGATCATCTAGATGTTGTTTTTACAACGAAAATGATCACTTTCATAAGATTCACCAAAGTTTGACCTATAACCTGTGATTTCGAATGCAAACTAAGGTATTTACAGTTCATATTCATAAATAATGACTCGATCCAAGGAAGTGGCAAGTTGAACCAACAAAAACGGAGTTATATTGAAGAAACTACGGCTAAAACAAAATTGGGTATCCAAAGCTAGTTTAGCTACGAAATTAATTGGAGTAAAACTAAACTAATCATATCTTTGCTAATTAATATGATATTTTATATATATTTACTTATGATTTGATTTTATATATTTCAGGACCACCCGTAAACAACACAAGAAGATTAATTATAAGACCTTATGATTGTACGCAACACGTCATTTGACAACACGGTACTTTATGTACGCAACACGTCATTTGACAACATGGTACCATGGGTCGAGATTAATTCTGATCAATACGAATACGATGGGGTCTTTATTTATTTATTGAGCAACTAATTGTGGACCACTAACATCGGACTGCTAACTACGGACTAATAGATATTAAAAGTATTATAAGTATATATATATAACGATTATTTGAAAAGAAAATATGTTAAGATATTATATATATAGTTAGGTTCGTGATATCTATCGAAGACCAAGTCGTGTTAAATATCTTCAAAGCAAAAGTGAGTATATAGTCCCACTTTTAAACTCTAAATATTTTGGGATGAGAATACATGCATTTTATGATTTACGTTATGGACACAAGTGATTAAAAATATATATTCTACGTTGAGTTGTACCACTGGCATACTTCCCTGTAACTTGGTAACTACTATCTACATGAGGTATTGTAAACACGAATCCTGTTGATAGATCTATCGGGCCTGACAACCCCAACCGGACTGGACGACCAGTATTCAACGGTTGCACAGTACTTCGTTTCGGTGACTGATAATGCTAAAAACGAACATATATTTCATAGCATTATTCCTCAAGAAAGACAAGCTTTTAGTTGCAATTGTTCTATTTACAAGTGATATTCGTTTAAATAATAAAAGGTGAAGACAAAAGACAGATTCGACAAATTGAAGACGCAAACGACCAAAAAGCTCAAAAGTACAAAATACAATCAAAGAGTTTCCAATTATTGATAAGAAACGTCTCGAAATTACAAGAGTACAAGATTCAAAACGCAAAGTACAATATATTAAATTGTACGCAAGGACGTTCGAAAATCCGGAACCGGGACCAGAGTCAACTCTCAACGCTCGACGCAACGGACTAAAAATTACGAGTCAACTATGCACATAAATATAATATAATATTTAAATAATTCTTATAATTATTTAAATATTATAATATATTAAAAATTCGTCGGCAAAGAAAGACTCCAAAGTTGGTGAGCAGGAAAATCAAACTCCGCGACTCGCGGAGTTTGAAGGCAAAAATTGCCGCGAGTCGTGAAGCCCCAAATTCTGAAACCGCCTATAAAAGCAAACGCAGTTTGATCGCAAAAATATCAATAATCTATCTCTCTCTCAATATATACGTAAATATATATATATATAATTTTAATTTTAATTTTAATTTTAATTTTAAATCCTAATAATAAGGGTTTGTTAGCGAATGTTGTAAGGGTGTAAGTCGAAATTCTGTCCGTGTAACGCTACGCTATTTTTTAATCATTGTAAGTTATGTTCAACCTTTTTAATTTAATGTCTCGTAGCTAAGTTATTATTATGCTTATTTAAAACGAAGTAATCATGATGTTGGGCTAATTACTAAAATTGGGTAATTGGGCTTTGTACCATAATTGGGGTTTGGACAAAAGAACGACACTTGTGGAAATTAGACTATGGGCTATTAATGGGCTTTATATTTGTTTAACTAAATGATAGTTTGTTAATTTTAATATAAAGATTTACAATTGAACGTCCCTATAAATAACCATATACACTCAATCGGACACGATGGGCGGGGTATTTATATGTACGAATAATCGTTCATTTAACCGGACACGGGAATGGATTAATAGTCACTAGAATTATTAAAACAGGGGTGAAATTATGTACAAGGACACTTGGCATAATTGATAACAAAGTATTAAAACCTTGGGTTACACTCAGTCGACATCCTGGTGTAATTATTAAACAAAGTATTAAATTCTTGTTACAGTTTAAGTCCCCAATTAGTTGGAATATTTGACTTCGGGTATAAGAATAATTTGACGAGGACACTCGCACTTTATATTTATGACTGATGGACTGTTATGGACAAAAACCAGACGGACATATTAAATAATCCAGGACAAAGGACAATTAACCCATGGGCATAAAACTAAAATCAACACATCAAACATCATGATTACGGAAGTTTAAATAAGCATAATTCTTTTATTTCATATTTAATTCCCTTTATTTTATATTTAATTGCACTTCTAATTATAGCACTTTTATTTATTGTTATTGTATTTAATTGCACTTTTAATTATCGTACTTTTTAATTATCGCAAGTTTATTTTATCGCACTTTTATTTATCGCAATTTCATTATCGTTATTTACTTTACGCTTTAAATTAAGTCTTTTATTTATTTAATATTTTACATTTTATTTTAACCGCGACTAAAGTTTTAAAATCGACAAACCGGTCATTAAACGGTAAAAACACCCCTTTATAATAATAATATTACTTATATATATATTTGTATTTTTATAAAATAAAACTAATATAGCGTTAAGCTTTGTTTAAAGATTTTCCCTGTGGAACGAACCGGACTTACTAAAAACTACACTACTGTACGATTAGGTACACTACCTATAAGTGTTGTAGCAAGGTTTAAGTATATCCATTCTCTAAATAAATAAATATCTTGTGTAAAATTGTATCGTATTTAATAGTATTTCCTTGTAAAATATAAAGCTATTTTATATACACATCGCATAACATCAAGTTATTTTTGGCGCCGCTGCCGGGGGACAATCTAGCTTAAAAGCCAGAAGCGCAACGCTAATAAAAAAAAACGCGTCGAATTAAAAACTGTACCAGAGTTGAATTTAAGAACCCCGCGACTCGCGGAGTTTTCCTGCTTCGGGCACCGCAACTCGCGGAGCAGCCCTGACACACGTGACAGGAACCCTAATCAGCATTAATTACGGAGTAATTATTAATTATTATTATTATTAACCCTAATTACTTATTTATTATTATAATTAGTTTTAAGTTTTTAAATTAAATTGTATTTTAGTTAAATTAATTAAAATATAAAATTAATAGTTTAATAAAATAAATAATATAAAAATAATATTTTTATAAAAATTGTAATTTTTACAACTTTTTGTATATTTTTATATTTTGTCCCTTTTTAATTATTTTAGCGTAATATTTGTATTTTTCGCTCGTATTTAGTTTTAAGATATAGTTTTTGCCATAGTTTTTTTTTTACTTCTAGATTTTTAGGCTTTGCCGTAAAATTCCTTAAGCGCTTTTTCTTTAGACTACGATTTAGGTGCTTAGAATTTTGTGACGCCTTTTTAAGTTTTAGTACCTCTTTTTAAGATATTGCCATTTGGGATATAGTTTTACTTGTAAGCTTTAATATTTTTAGACGCCTTTTACCTATGTATCAATTATCATTCCAATTAGTAATCTCAATTTGCGATTATAATTTTAAGTTAGTAATAGTAATAAGGTTGGGTTAGTCGAGTGTTTTTAAGTTCTATAAGTCACTCTTTTTCTTTCTTATTTTTATTTTTCGACCTTTTTCCGACGCACTCTTTTTCTTTCTTATTTCTCGTCATTCTAGTTTTAGGACATAGATTTTTATTCTACTTCTTATCTAAATTTCTTAAAATTACGAAAATTTATTTTAAGTGGTTAAATTGATAGACATCAAAATTTTCTGGTTCGTAGTAATAGTTGAATTTGTACGTGGACCGGGTTATTGGAGCCAAACAGTCCTCAATTATATTGAGACCAAACGAATCCTGCCCCTCTGCTGCATCTTTTGGCTATTCGAAACGTGGGCAAAATCAGAAAAGTCTATTAATTGGATAACTTATATAATTTTTCTTTCTTTTTAAAAACTAATAGGATATTCAGTGAATGCACCGAGCAAGACGTTCACCACCTTTTGTACGTTCACCACCTGTAATTAGATCAAGACATCTAGCTAATATTACCGCCGTTGATTTTTCTTTAGAATCGTCATCCAGTCGACCAAGTACTCCAGTTCAAATTTTCGATAATCCATTTTTTGAACCCGACCTCACAATTGAGAATCCGGAGAATATTCAGGGACGATTCATAGATCCTGAACCACTAAACTTTCCTCCGGAACCACCAATCATTCAAACAGAGATTGTTGAGGAACGAACCATTAAATCAGAATCCTCTAGTGATTCCGATTCAACAAATTCAATTATGGAGAATCTGGAACCTTTAAGTATGGAAGACCGAATGAGAGCTAAACGTACTGGCCAAGGTCACGCAATTACTCATCCAGACATTAATGCGCCAGATTATGAAATCAAAGGACAAATTCTACACATGGTGACTAATCAATGCCAATTTAGTGGTGCGCCGAAGGAAGATCCAAATGAACATCTTCGTACCTTTAATAGGATCTGCACACTATTTAAAATAAGAGAAGTTGAGGATGAACAGATATATCTCATGTTATTTCCCTGGACTTTAAAGGGAGAAGCTAAAGATTGGTTGGAATCGTTACCTGAAGGGGCGATTGATACATGGGACGTTTTAGTTGAAAAATTTCTTAAACAATTCTTTCCGGCATCTAAAGCCGTAAGACTTCAAGGAGAAATTGTTACGTTCACACAGAAGCCAAATGAAACTCTATATGAGGCGTGGACAAGATTTGGAAAGTTATTAAGAGGATGTCCGCAACATGGTTTAGACACCTGTCAAATAGTACAAATATTCTACCAAGGATGCGATATCACTACAAGAAAAGACATCGATATAGCAGCTGGTGGTTCCAATATGAAGAAAACCGAAACTGATGCTTATAAAATTATTGATAACACTGCTTCCCACTCACATGAGTGGAACAAAGAAAAAGATATCGTTAGATCATCTAAAGCAGCTAGAGCCGATTCTAGCCATGACTTAGATTCCATTTCCGCAAAGATAGATGCTGTCGAGAGACGAATGGAAAAGATGACTAAGGATATTCACTCAATACGAATTAGTTATGAGCATTGTGGAGGACCACATTTGACAAAAGATTGTCTCAGTATTGAATTAACAATGGAACAAAGAGAGAATATTTCATACATAAACCAAAGGCCTGGAAATAATTATCAGAATAATTATCAACCGCCAAGACCTATTTACAATCAAAACCAGAATTATAATCGAAATATTTCATACAACAACCAACAAGGTCCTAGCAATCAACAAGTGTCCAACAATAATTACAACCAGCAAAGACCTAATTTTCAAAACAAACCACCACAACCCGATGATAAAAAGCCGAATTTAGAAGATATGATGACGAAGCTAGTTGAAACTCAAACGCAGTTTTTCACATCTCAAAAACAAACTAATGAACAAAATGCTCAAGCATTTAGAAATCAACAAGCTTCTATTCAAAACTTGGAACAAGAAGTAAGTAACCTAGCAAGATTAATAGGTGAAAGAAAACCGGGAAGTCTACCTAGTGATACAAATGCTAACCCCCAGAATGAAACAGCTAAAGCCATTACCACAAGAAGTGGTACAACACTTAAACCACCTGAAATACCTGTAACTTCTGATGAAGCTATTCCTACTCCACAAGAACCACAACCTGAACAAGATAAGGAAACAGAACCGGTAGTTGAGAGGGTTAATGAAGATAACACAGCTAAGGATAAACCTTATGTTAAACCATACCAACCACCACTTCCTTACTCGAGTAAAATGAAGAAAGAGAAACTTGAAGCCGAGCAATCCAAATTCTTGGATATGTTTAAACAAATAAATGTAAATCTTCCTTTCATTAATGTGATTTCGGGAATGCCTAGATATGCTAAATTCTTGAAAGATCTGATCACGAATAGAAAGAAAATGGAAGAACTCTCGGCTGTTACTATGAATGCTAATTGTTCAGCAGTGCTGTTGAATAAGATACCAGAAAAATTATCTGATCCAGGAAGTTTCACAATTCCATGTTTTCTGGGTAGTCTTAGTTCAATAGAAGCATTAGCAGACTTAGGTGCTAGTATAAATCTAATGCCATATTCACTATACGTTAAACTAGACCTTGGAGAATTGAAACCAACAAGAATAAGTATACAACTAGCCGATCGATCAATAAAATATCCTAGAGGGATAATGGAGAACATGCTAGTTAAAGTTAGTACTTTAGTATTTCCAGTAGATTTTGTTGTTCTGGACATGGAAGAAGATTCTCAAGTTCCTCTCATATTAGGAAGACCATTCTTAAACACGGCTAAAGCAATGATAGACGTGTTCGGTAAGAAATTGACCCTAAGTATAGAGGACGAGAGTGTTACCTTTTCAGTTGATAGAGCAATGCAACAACCACAATCGGCAGATGATACATGTTATTATATTCAAACTATAGATGCACATGCAGAATTATTAGAAGAATTTCCAGAATTACAAGGAACAGGAGAATGTTCTTTAGGAGAAGGAACTGAACAAATTGATGAAGCTGAAATGTTAGCTACACTTATAGCTAATGGATATGAATCAACAACAGAAGAAAATTCAAATGCTAAAAGAAGAAGACAGATATCGATATAAATCATCGATAGAAGAACCACCGAAATTAGAGTTAAAGCCACTTCCAAACCATTTGAAATACGCTTATTTACACGGTGAATCTGAATTACCTGTAATAATATTGTCTTCTCTTACTGAAAATGAGAAATCACAACTCATTTCTGTGTTGAAAGCTCATAAACCAGCTATTGCATGGAAGATTCATGATATTAAAGGAATAAGTCCTCCATATTGCACACATAAAATCCTTATGGAAGAAGGTCATAAAACGTATGTGCAACGCCAACGAAGACTAAATCTGAATATGCAAGATGTAGTTAAGAAAGAGATTATTAAACTGCTAGACGCGGGTCTAATTTATCCAATCTCTGATAGTCCATGGGTAAGCCCAGTTCAATGCGTGCCTAAGAAGGGTGGCATGACTGTCATTACAAATGAAAAAAATGAGCTTATTCCTACTAGGACTGTAACAGGATGGCGTGTATGTATTGATTATAGAAAATTAAATGACACCACCAGAAAAGATCACTTTCCCTTACCTTTTATTGATCAAATATTGGAAAGATTAGCCGAAAATAGTTATTATTGTTTTCTTGATGGATTTTCCGGATATTTTCAAATTCCAATAGCACCCGAAGACCAAGAGAAAACCACATTCACGTGCCCTTATGGTACTTTTGCTTACAAACGCATGCCATTTGGACTTTGCAACGCCCCTGCAACCTTTCAAAGGTGCATGATCGCGATTTTTCACGACATGATAGAAGAATGCATGGAAGTTTTCATGGATGACTTTTCAGTCTTCGGTGATACATTTGAAACATGTCTAGCTAATCTTGAACGAATGCTTATTAGATGCGAACAATCAAATCTAGTTCTTAATTGGGAGAAATGCCTTTTTATGGTTAAAGAAGGCATCGTTCTTGGTCATAAAATTTCAAAAGAAGGAATTGAAGTGGATAGAGCTAAAGTAGATGTAATTGCTAAACTTCCACATCCCACCAATGTTAGAGGAGTTAGGAGTTTTCTAGGGCATGCCGGTTTTTACCGACGTTTCATAAAAGATTTTTCTAAAATTGCCACTCCTATGAATAAACTCTTAGAAAAGGATGCTCCATTCATCTTTTCAGATGAATGTATCAAATCTTTTAATATTCTTAAAGAGAAACTCACTAATGCGCCGATCATGATTACACCAAATTGGAATCTACCATTTGAACTAATGTGCGATGCAAGTGATTTTGCAATGGGAGCCGTTTTAGGACAAAGGATTGAAAAATGATTTCAACCTATATATTATGCTAGTAAGACGTTACAAGGAGCACAAACAAATTATATAACTACTGAAAAAGAACTCCTTGCTATTGTCTTTGCTTTTGACAAATTTCGATCATATCTCGTTCTAGCTAAAACGGTGGTCTATACCGACCATTCTGCTCTTAGATACCTATTTTCGAAACAAGATGCTAAACCAAGATTAATCCATTGGATCTTACTCTTACAAGAGTTCGATATTGAAATTCGAGATAAAAAAGGAGCAGAAAATCTCGCCGCTGATCATCTTTCTCGTCTTGAAAATCCTGAATTAGAAGTTCTAAATGAATCGGCCATACAAGACAACTTTCCTGATGAATATCTATTGAAGATAGATTATAATGAAATTCCATGGTTTGCAGACTATGCAAACTACTTAGTTTGTGGATTCCTTGAAAAAGGATTGTCGTACCAAAAACGAAAGAAATTCTTCAGTGATATAAAACACTATTTCTGGGAAGATCCACATCTATTTAAAAGTTGTCCAGATGGAATAATACGCCGATGTGTATTCAGAGATGAAGCTAGTAAAATTTTAAACCATTGTCACACATGAAATGTCCCGTTCTTATTGATTAAAAACGTTCCATATTAATTGATTTCGTTGCGAGGTTTTGACCTCTATATGAGACGTTTTTCAAAGACTGCATTCATTTTTAAAACAAACCATAACCTTTATTTCATAGATAAAGGTTTTAAAAAGCTTTACGTAGATTATCAAATAATGATAATCTAAAATATCCTGTTTACACACGACCATTACATAATGGTTTACAATACAAATATGTTACAACAAAATAAGTTTCTTGAATGCAGTTTTTACACAATATCATACAAACATGGACTCCAAATCTTGTCCTTATTTTAATATGCAACAGCGGAAGCTCTTAATATTCACCTGAGAATAAACATGCTTTAAACGTCAACAAAAATGTTGGTGAGTTATAGGTTTAACCTATATATATCAAATCGTAACAATAGACCACAAGATTTCATATTTCAATACACATCCCATACATAGAGATAAAAATCATTCATATGGTGAACACCTGGTAACCGACATTAACAAGATGCATATATAAGAATATCCCCATCATTCCGGGACACCCTTCGGATATGATATAAATTTCGAAGTACTAAAGCATCCGGTACTTTGGATGGGGTTTGTTAGGCCCAATAGATCTATCTTTAGGATTCGCGTCAATTAGGGTGTCTGTTCCCTAATTCTTAGATTACCAGACTTAATAAAAAGGGGCATATTCGATTTCGATAATTCAACCATAGAATGTAGTTTCACGTACTTGTGTCTATTTTGTAAATCATTTATAAAACCTGCATGTATTCTCATCCCAAAAATATTAGATTTTAAAAGTGGGACTATAACTCACTTTCACAGATTTTTACTTCGTCGGGAAGTAAGACTTGGCCACTGGTTGATTCACGAACCTATAACAATATATACATATATATCAAAGTATGTTCAAAATATATTTACAACACTTTTAATATATTTTGATGTTTTAAGTTTATTAAGTCAGCTGTCCTCGTTAGTAACCTACAACTAGTTGTCCACAGTTAGATGTACAGAAATAAATCGATAAATATTATCTTGAATCAATCCACGACCCAGTGTATACGTATCTCAGTATTGATCACAACTCAAACTATATATATTTTGAAATCAACCTCAACCCTGTATAGCTAACTCCAACATTCACATATAGAGTGTCTATGGTTGTTCCGAAATATATATAGATGTGTCGACATGATAGGTCGAAACATTGTATACGTGTCTATGGTATCTCAAGATTACATAATATACAATACAAGTTGATTAAGTTATGGTTGGAATAGATTTGTTACCAATTTTCACGTAGCTAAAATGAGAAAAATTATCCAATCTTGTTTTACCCATAACTTCTTCATTTTAAATCCGTTTTGAGTGAATCAAATTGCTATGGTTTCATATTGAACTATATTTTATGAATCTAAACAGAAATTATAGGTTTATAGTGGGAAAAATAAGTTACAAGTCATTTTTGTAAAGGTAGTCATTTCAGTCGAAAGAACGACGTCTAGATGACCATTTTAGAAAACATACTTCCACTTTGAGTTTAATCATAATTTTTGGATATAGTTTCATGTTCATAATAAAAATCATTTTCTCAGAATAACAACTTTAAAATCAAAGTTTATCATAGTTTTTAATTAACTAACCCAAAACAGCCCGCGGTGTTACTACGACGGCGTAAATCCGGTTTTACGGTGTTTTTCGTGTTTCCAGGTTTTAAATTATTAAGTTAGCATATCATATAGATATAGAACATGTGTTTAGTTGATTTTAAAAGTCAAGTTAGAAGGATTAACTTTTGTTTTCGAACAAGTTTAGAATTAACTAAACTATGTTCTAGTGATTACAAGTTTAAACCTTCGAATAAGATAGCTTTATATGTATGAATCGAATGATGTTATGAACATCATTACTACCTTAAGTTCCTTGGATAAACCTACTGGAAAAGAGAAAAATGGATCTAGCTTCAATGGATCCTTGGATGGCTCGAAGTTCTTGAAGCAGAATCATGACACGAAAACAAGTTCAAGTAAGATCATCACTTGAAATAAGATTGTTATAGTTATAGAAATTGAACCAAAGTTTGAATATGATTATTACCTTATATTAGAATGATAACCTACTGTAAGAAACAAAGATTTCTTGAGGTTGGATGATCACCTTACAAGATTGGAAGTGAGCTAGCAAACTTGAAAGTATTCTTGATTTTATGAAACTAGAACTTTTGGAATTTATGAAGAACACTTAGAACTTGAAGATAGAACTTGAGAGAGATCAATTAGATGAAGAAAGTTGAAGAATGAAAGTGTTTGTAGGTGTTTTTGGTCGTTGGTGTATGGATTAGATATAAAGGATATGTAATTTTGTTTTCATGTAAATAAGTCATGAATGATTACTCATATTTTTGTAATTTTATGAGATATTTCATGCTAGTTGCCAAATGATGGTTCCCACATGTGTTAGGTGACTCACATGGGCTGCTAAGAGCTGATCATTGGAGTGTATATACCAATAGTACATACATCTAAAAGCTGTGTATTGTACGAGTACGAATACGGGTGCATACGAGTAGAATTGTTGATGAAACTGAACGAGGATGTAATTGTAAGCATTTTTGTTAAGTAGAAGTATTTTGATAAGTGTATTGAAGTCTTTCAAAAGTGTATAAATACATATTAAAACACTACATGTATATACATTTTAACTGAGTCGTTAAGTCATCGTTAGTCGTTACATGTAAGTGTTGTTTTGAAACCTTTAGGTTAACGATCTTGTTAAATGTTGTTAACCCAATGTTTATAATATCAAATGAGATTTTAAATTATTATATTATCAAGATATTATCATGTATGAATATCTCTTAATATGATATATATACATTAAATGTCTTTACAACGATAATCGTTACATATATGTCTCGTTTAAAAATCATTAAGTTAGTAGTCTTGTTTTTACATATGTAGTTCATTGTTAATATACTTAATGATATGTTTACTTATCATAGTATCATGTTAACTATATATATATCCATTATATGTCATCATATAGTTTTTACAAGTTTTAACGTTCGTGAATCACCGGTCAACTTGGGTGGTCAATTGTCTATATGAAACATATTTCAATTAATCAAGTCTTAACAAGTTTCATTGCTTAACATGTTGGAAACATTTAATCATGTAAATATCAATCTCAATTAATATATATAAACATGGAAAAGTTCGGGTCACTACAGTACCTACCCGTTAAATAAATTTCGTCCCGAAATTTTAAGCTGTTGAAGGTGTTGACGAATCTTCTGGAAATAGATGCGGGTATTTCTTCTTCATCTGATCTTCATGCTCCCAGGTGAACTCGGGTCCTCTACGAGCATTCCATCGAACCTTAACAATTGGTATCTTGTTTTGCTTAAGTCTTTTAACCTCACGATCCATTATTTCGACGGGTTCTTCGATGAATTGAAGTTTTTCATTGATTTGGATTTCATCTAACGGAATAGTGAGATCTTCTTTAGCAAAACATTTCTTTAAATTCGAGACGTGGAAAGTGTTATGTACAGCCGCGAGTTGTTGAGGTAACTCTAGTCGGTAAGCTACTGGTCCGACACGATCAATAATCTTGAATGGTCCAATATACCTTGGATTTAATTTCCCTCGTTTACCAAATCGAACAACGCCTTTCTAAGGTGCAACTTTAAGCATGACCATCTCTCCAATTTCAAATTCTATATCTTTTCTTTTAATGTTAGCGTAGCTCTTTTGTCGACTTTGGGCGGTTTTCAACCGTTGTTGAATTTGGATGATCTTCTCGGTAGTTTCTTGTATAATCTCCGGACCCGTAATCTGTCTATCCCCCACTTCACTCCAACAAATCGGAGACCTGCACTTTCTACTATAAAGTGCTTCAAACGGCGCCATCTCAATGCTTGAATGGTAGCTGTTGTTGTAGGAAAATTCTGCTAACGGTAGATGTCGATCCCAACTGTTTCCGAAATCAATAACACATGCTCGTAGCATGTCTTCAAGCATTTGTATCGTCCTTTCGCTCTGCCCATCAGTTTGTGGATGATAGGCAGTACTCATGTCTAGACGAGTTCTTAATGCTTGCTGTAATGTCTGCCAGAATCTTGAAATAAATCTGCCATCCCTATCAGAGATAATAGAGATTGGTATTCCATGTCTGGAGATGACTTCCTTCAAATACAGTCGTGCTAACTTCTCCATCTTGTCATCTTCTCTTATTGGCAAGAAATGTGCTGATTTGGTGAGACGGTCAACTATTACCCAAATAGTATCAAAACCACTTGCAGTCCTTGGCAATTTAGTGATGAAATCCATGGTAATGTTTTCCCATTTCCATTCCGGGATTTCGGGTTGTTGAAGTAGACCTGATGGTTTCTGATGCTCAGCTTTGACCTTAGAACACGTCAAACATTCTCCTACGTATTTAGCAACATCGGCTTTCATACCCGGCCACCAAAAATGTTTCTTGAGATCCTTGTACATCTTCCCCGTTCCAGGATGTATTGAGTATCTGGTTTTATGAGCTTCTCTAAGTACCATTTCTCTCATATCTCCAAATTTTGGTACCCAAATCCTTTCAGCCCTATACCGGGTTCCGTCTTCCCGAATATTAAGATGCTTCTCCGATCCTTTGGGTATTTCATCCTTTAAATTTCCCTCTTTTAAAACTCCTTGTTGCACCTCCTTTATTTGAGTAGTAATGTTATTATGAATCATTATATTCATAGATTTTACTCGAATGGGTTCTCTGTCCTTCCTGCTCAAGGCATCGGCTACCACATTTGCCTTCCCCGGGTGGTAACGAATCTCAAAGTCGTAATCATTCAATAATTCAATCCACCTACGCTGCCTCATATTCAGTTGTTTCTGATTAAATATGTGTTGAAGACTTTTGTGGTCGGTATATATAATACTTTTGACCCCATATAAGTAGTGCCTCCAAGTCTTTAATGCAAAAACAACCGCGCCTAATTCCAAATCATGCGTCGTATAATTTTGTTCGTGAATCTTCAATTGTCTAGACGCATAAGCAATCACCTTCGTTCGTTGCATTAATACACAACCGAGACCTTGCTTTGATGCATCACAATAAATCACAAAATCATCATTCCCTTCAGGCAATGACAATATAGGTGCCGTAGTTAGCTTTTTCTTCAATAACTGAAACACTTTCTCTTGTTCATCATTCCATTCAAATTTCTTCCCTTTATGCGTTAATGCAGTCAAGGGTTTTGCTATTCTGGAAAAGTCTTGGATGAACCTTCTGTAGTAACCAGCTAGTCCTAAAAACTGGCGTATGTGTTTCGGAGTTTTCGGGGTTTCCCACTTTTCAACAGTTTCTATCTTTGCCGGATCCACCTTAATACCTTCTTTGTTCACTATGTGACCAAGGAATTGAACTTCTTCCAACCAAAATGCACACTTTGAAAACTTAGCGTACAATTCTTCCTTCCTCAATACTTCTAACACCTTTCTCAAATGTTCACCGTGTTCTTGGTCATTCTTTGAGTAAATAAGTATGTCATCAATGAAAACAATGACAAACTTGTCAAGGTATGGTCCACACACTCGGTTCATAAGGTCCATGAACACAGCTGGTGCATTAGTTAAACCAAACGGCATGACCATAAACTCGTAATGACCGTAACGTGTTCTGAAAGCAGTCTTTGGAATATCATCTTCTTTCACCCGCATTTGATGATACCCGGAACGTAAGTCAATCTTTGAATAAACAGACGAGCCTTGTAGTTGATCAAATAAGTCATCGATTCTCAGTAGTGGGTAGCGGTTCTTGATGGTAAGTTTGTTCAACTCTCGGTAGTCGATACACAACCTGAATGTACCATCTTTCTTCTTGACAAACAAAACAGGAGCTCCCCATGGTGATGTGCTTGGTCGAATGAAACCACGCTCTAAAAGTTCTTGTAATTGGCTTTGCAGTTCTTTCATCTCGCTGGGTGCGAGTCTGTAAGGAGCACGAGCTATTGGTGCAGCTCCTGGTACAAGATTTATTTGAAATTCAACGGATCGATGTGGGGGTAATCCCGGTAATTCTTTCGGAAATACATCAGGAAATTCTTTTACGACGGGAACATCATTGATGCTCTTTTCTTCAGTTTGTACTTTCTCGACGTGTGCTAGAACAGCATAGCAACCTTTTCTTATTAGTTTTTGTGCCTTCAAATTACTAATAAGATGTAGCTTCGTGTTGCCCTTTTCTCCGTACACCATTAAGGGTTTTCCTTTTTCTCGTATAATGCGAATTGCATTTTTGTAACAAACGATCTCCGCTTTCACTTCTTTCAACCAGTCCATACCGATTATCACATCAAAACTCCCTAACTCTACTGGTATCAAATCAATCTTAAATGTTTCGCTAACCAGTTTAATTTCTCGATTCCGACATATATTATCTGCTGAAATTAATTTACCATTTGCTAATTCGAGTAAAAATTTACTATCCAAAGGCGTCAATGGACAACTTAATTTAGCACAAAAATCTCTACTCATATAGCTTCTATCCGCACCCGAATCAAATAAAACGTAAGCAGATTTATTGTCAATAAGAAACGTACCCGTAACAAGCTCCGGGTCTTCCTGTGCCTCTGCCGCATTAATATTGAAAACTCTTCCACGGCCTTGTCCATTCGTGTTCTCCTGGTTCGGGCAATTTCTAATAATGTGGCCCGGTTTTCCACATTTATAACAAACTACATTGGCATAACTTGCTCCGACACTACTTGCTCCGCCATTACTCGTTCCGACACCATTTGTTCCTTTCGTTCTATTAACCCCTGGTCCGTAGACCTCACACTTCGCCGCGCTATGACCATTTCTTTTACACTTGTTGCAAAATTTAGTGCAGAACCCCGAGTGATTCTTTTCACACCTTTGGCATAGCTGCTTCTGATTGTTGTTGTTGTTGCGGTTATTATTGTTGTTGGGATGATTGTTGTAGTTGCTGTTGTTGTTGTTGTTGTTGTTGGGCCGTTTGTTGTAGTTGCGATTGATGTTGCGATTGTTGGGATAATTGTTGCGATTATTGTTGTAATTGCTGTTGTTGTTGTATTGGTGATTCTTATCACCGTTTTCCTCCCACTTTCTTTTGACTTGCTTCACATTGGCCTCTTCAGCAGTCTGTTCTTTAATTCTTTCTTCAATTTGGTTCACGAGTTTGTGAGCCATTCTACATGCCTGTTGTATGGAGGCGGGCTCGTGTGAACTTATATCTTCTTGGATTCTTTCCGGTAATCCTTTCACAAACGCGTCGATCTTCTCTTCCTCATCTTCGAATGCTCCCGGACACAATAGGCACAATTCTGTGAATCGTCTTTCGTACGTGGTAATATCAAATCCTTGGGTTCGTAACCCTCTAAGTTCTATCTTGAGCTTATTGACCTCGGTTCTGGGACGGTACTTCTCGTTCATCAAGTGCTTGAATGCTGACCACGGTAGTGCATACGCATCGTCTTGTCCCACTTGCTCTAGATAGGTATTCCACCATGTTAACGCAGAACCTGTGAAGGTATGTATAGCGTACTTCACTTTGTCCTCTTCAGTACACTTACTTATGGCAAACACCGATTCGACCTTCTCGGTCCACCGTTTCAATCCGATCGGTCCTTCGGTTCCATCAAATTCCAAAGGTTTGCAGGCAGTGAATTCTTTGTAGGTGCATCCTACACGATTTCCTGTACTGCTAGATCCAAGGTTATTGTTGGTATGTAGCGCAGCCTGTACTGCGGCTATGTTTGAAGCTAGAAAAGTACGGAATTCCTCTTCATTCATATTCACGGTGTGTCGAGTAGTCGGTGCCATTTCCTTCAAAATAGTTAAATGGAACAAGTTAATCATACCGAATATTAAGAGTAGTTAATAGTATTTCGTAGCATAATATGAACTCATTTATAAAAGCTTTTTCTTCATATTAGCGTTTTATAAGTTTAAATTCGGGTAGTACCTACCCGTTAAGTTCATACTTAGTAGCTAATATACAATTCAACTACTACAATTCTATATGAAAAACTGATTATAATAATATTTCGCGTTCAAACTTTTATACAATATTTTACAAACTTACAATACCGCTTATTTTACATAAAGCATGAAATATAGCACACAATAACTTTGATACAAGATAGTTGTGAAGATAATTCTAGCTAGTACACAAGTCGTTCAGCAAAGGCAATAAAGACACGTAATTCATAGGTCCAGAAACAAGTCATGCATTCTGGTTTTACTAGGACTACTTCCCATCCTTGGTCTTGTGCAACATAACCATTATGGCCGTTGATAAGACAGCGTGTTGTAACGTCGTCAAAGGGACGAGGGTTACGTAATGTCCAACAGTCCCGTAATAATCTAAAAACCTCATTTCTTACCCCAATTACCGACTCCGTCACTTGTGGAAACGTTTTGTTTAATAGTTGTAGCCCGATGTTCTTATTCTCACTTTGGTGAGAAGCGAACATTACTAATCCGTAAGCATAACATGCTTCTTTATGTTGCATGTTAGCCGCTTTTTCTAAATCACGAAGTCCAATATTCGGATATATTGAGTCAAAATAATTTCTTAACCCGTTGCGTAAAATAGCATTTGGGTTCCCCGCAATATATGCGTCAAAGTAAACACATCGTAACTTATGGGTTTCCCAATGTGATATCCCCCATCTTTCAAACGAAAGTCTCTTATAAACCAAGACATTCTTGGAACGTTCTTCGAATGTCTTACAAACTGATCTCGCCTTAAATAGTTGTGCCGAAGAATTCTGGCCGACTCTAGACAAGATTTCATCAATCATGTCTCCGGGTAGGTCTCTTAAAATATTGGGTTGTCTATCCATTTTGTGTTTTTAAACTGTAAAATAGACAAGAGTTAGATTCATAAAAAAATACTTATTAATACAAGCAATTTTTACATATATCATAAAGCATAAGAACACTATATTACATATATTACACCACACGAATACAACTATCTTATTCCGACTCGCTCGTTTCTTCTTCTTCGGTTTTGGTTCGTTTTGCCAAGTTTCTAGGGATATATGATGTTCCCCTAATACGAGCCGTCGTTGTCCACATTGGTTTAGAAAAACCTGGTGGTTTAGAGGTTCCCGGGTCATTGTTACAACTTAAGGACTTCGGGCGTTGACGATACATATAAAGTTCATCGGAGTTGGAATTAGATTTCTCTATTTTTATGCCCTTTCCCTTATTATTTTCTTTTGCCTTTTTAAATTCAGTTGGGGTAATTTCTATAACATCATTGGAATTCTCGTCGGAATCCGATTCATCGGAGAATTGGTAATCCTCCCAATATTTTGCTTCCTAAACACCATTGACCATAATTAACCTTGGTCGGTTGGTTGAGGATTTTCTTTTACTTAACTGTTTTATTATTTCCCCCACCGGTTCTATTTCTTCATCCGGTTCCGATTCTTCTTCCGGTTCCGATTCTTCTTCCGGTTCCGACTCTTCTTCCGGTTCCTCTTCGGGAACTTGTGAATCAGTCCACGAATCATTCCAATTTACATTTGACTCTTCATTATTATTAGGTGAGTCAATGGGACTTGTTCTAGAGGTAGACATCTATCACATAATATCAAACGCGTTAAGAGATTAATATATCACATAATATTCACATGTTAGAAATATATAGTTTCCAACAAAATTTGTTAAGCAATCATTTTTCAAGTAAACACGGTCGAAGTCCAGACTCACTAATGCATCCTAACAAACTCGATAAGACACACTAATGCAAAATTCTGGTTCTCTAAGACCAACGCTCTGATACCAACTGAAATGTCCCGTTCATATTGATTAAAAACGTTCCATATTAATTGATTTCGTTGCGAGGTTTTGACCTCTATATGAGACGTTTTTCAAAGACTGCATTCATTTTTAAAACAAACCATAACCTTTATTTCATAGATAAAGGTTTTAAAAAGCTTTACGTAGATTATCAAATAATGATAATCTAAAATATCCTGTTTATTCACGACCATTACATAATGGTTTACAATACAAATATGTTACAACAAAATAAGTTTCTTGAATGCAGTTTTTACACAATATCATACAAACATGGACTCCAAATCTTGTCCTTATTTTAATATGCAACAGCGGAAGCTCTTAATATTCACCTGAGAATAAACATGCTTTAAACGTCAACAAAAATGTTGGTGAGTTATAGGTTTAACCTATATATATCAAATCGTAACAATAGACCACAAGATTTCATATTTCAATACACATCCCATACATAGAGATAAAAATCATTCATATGGTGAACACCTGGTAACCGACATTAACAAGATGCATATATAAGAATATCCCCATCATTCCGGGACACCCTTCGGATATGATATAAATTTCGAAGTACTAAAGCATCCGGTACTTTGGATGGGGTTTGTTAGGCCCAATAGATCTATCTTTAGGATTCGCGTCAATTAGGGTGTCTGTTCCCTAATTCTTAGATTACCAGACTTAATAAAAAGGGGCATATTCGATTTCGATAATTCAACCATAGAATGTAGTTTCACGTACTTGTGTCTATTTTGTAAATCATTTATAAAACCTGCATGTATTCTCATCCCAAAAATATTAGATTTTAAAAGTGGGACTATAACTCACTTTCACAGATTTTTACTTCGTCGGGAAGTAAGACTTGGCCACTGGTTGATTCACGAACCTATAACAATATATACATATATATCAAAGTATGTTCAAAATATATTTACAACACTTTTAATATATTTTGATGTTTTAAGTTTATTAAGTCAGCTGTCCTCGTTAGTAACCTACAACTAGTTGTCCACAGTTAGATGTACAGAAATAAATCGATAAATATTATCTTGAATCAATCCACGACCCAGTGTATACGTATCTCAGTATTGATCACAACTCAAACTATATATATTTTGAAATCAACCTCAACCCTGTATAGCTAACTCCAACATTCACATATAGAGTGTCTATGGTTGTTCCGAAATATATATAGATGTGTCAACATGATAGGTCGAAACATTGTATACGTGTCTATGGTATCTCAGGATTACATAATATACAATACAAGTTGATTAAGTTATGGTTGGAATAGATTTGTTACCAATTTTCACGTAGCTAAAATGAGAAAAATTATCCAATCTTGTTTTACCCATAACTTCTTCATTTTAAATCCGTTTTGAGTGAATCAAATTGCTATGGTTTCATATTGAACTATATTTTATGAATCTAAACAGAAATTATAGGTTTATAGTCGGAAAAATAAGTTACAAGTCGTTTTTGTAAAGGTAGTCATTTCAGTCGAAAGAACGACGTCTAGATGACCATTTTAGAAAACATACTTCCACTTTGAGTTTAATCATAATTTTTGGATATAGTTTCATGTTCATAATAAAAATCATTTTCTCAGAATAACAACTTTAAAATCAAAGTTTATCATAGTTTTTAATTAACTAACCCAAAACAGCCCGCGGTGTTACTACGACGGCGTAAATCCGGTTTTACGGTGTTTTTCGTGTTTCCAGGTTTTAAATTATTAAGTTAGCATATCATATAGATATAGAACATGTGTTTAGTTGATTTTAAAAGTCAAGTTAGAAGGATTAACTTTTGTTTTCAAACAAGTTTAGAATTAACTAAACTATGTTCTAGTGATTACAAGTTTAAACCTTCGAATAAGATAGCTTTATATGTATGAATCGAATGATGTTATGAACATCATTACTACCTTAAGTTCCTTGGATAAACCTACTGGAAAAGAGAAAAATGGATCTAGCTTCAATGGATCCTTGGATGGCTCGAAGTTCTTGAAGCAGAATCATGACACGAAAACAAGTTCAAGTAAGATCATCACTTGAAATAAGATTGTTATAGTTATAGAAATTGAACCAAAGTTTGAATATGATTATTACCTTGTATTAGAATGATAACCTACTGTAAGAAACAAAGATTTCTTGAGGTTGGATGATCACCTTACAAGATTGGAAGTGAGCTAGCAAACTTGAAAGTATTCTTGATTTTATGAAACTAGAACTTTTGGAATTTATGAAGAACACTTAGAACTTGAAGATAGAACTTGAGAGAGATCAATTAGATGAAGAAAGTTGAAGAATGAAAGTGTTTGTAGGTGTTTTTGGTCGTTGGTGTATGGATTAGATATAAAGGATATGTAATTTTGTTTTCATGTAAATAAGTCATGAATGATTACTCATATTTTTGTAATTTTATGAGATATTTCATGCTAGTTGCCAAATGATGGTTCCCACATGTGTTAGGTGACTCACATGGGCTGCTAAGAGCTGATCATTGGAGTGTATATACCAATAGTACATACATCTAAAAGCTGTGTATTGTACGAGTACGAATACGGGTGCATACGAGTAGAATTGTTGATGAAACTGAACGAGGATGTAATTGTAAGCATTTTTGTTAAGTAGAAGTATTTTGATAAGTGTATTGAAGTCTTTCAAAAGTGTATAAATACATATTAAAACACTACATGTATATACATTTTAACTGAGTCGTTAAGTCATCGTTAGTCGTTACATGTAAGTGTTGTTTTGAAACCTTTAGGTTAACGATCTTGTTAAATGTTGTTAACCCAATGTTTATAATATCAAATGAGATTTTAAATTATTATATTATCAAGATATTATCATGTATGAATATCTCTTAATATGATATATATACATTAAATGTCTTTACAACGATAATCGTTACATATATGTCTCGTTTAAAAATCATTAAGTTAGTAGTCTTGTTTTTACATATGTAGTTCATTGTTAATATACTTAATGATATGTTTACTTATCATAGTATCATGTTAACTATATATATATCCATTATATGTCATCATATAGTTTTTACAAGTTTTAACGTTCGTGAATCACCGGTCAACTTGGGTGGTCAATTGTCTATATGAAACATATTTCAATTAATCAAGTCTTAACAAGTTTGATTGCTTAACATGTTGGAAACATTTAATCATGTAAATATCAATCTCAATTAATATATATAAACATGGAAAAGTTCGGGTCACTACAACACAGGACCAACAGGAGGGCATTATGGGCCTCAACTAACAGCAAGAAAAGTTTATGAAGCTGGATTCTATTGGCCTACAATTTACAAAGACGCACACCTTCTTTGCAAATCCTGTGATGCTTGTCAAAGGGCCGGAAAAATAAGTCAACGTGATGAAATGCCACAAAATGTCATTCAAGTATGTGAAGTATTTGACATTTGGGGTATTGACTTTATGGGTCCATTTCCAAAATCTCATAATAATCTCTACATTCTCGTTGCCATTGATTATGTATCTAAATGGGCGGAAGCACAAGCTCTCCCAACTAATGATGCACGAGTTGTAGTCAACTTTTTAAAACGTCTTTTTGCAAGGTTTGGAACACCGAAAGCTTTAATAAGTGATCGGGGTACTCATTTCTGTAATAATCAACTTGAGAAAGTTCTTAAAAGATATGGAGTAACTCATAAAATCTCCACTGCTTATCATCCACAAACAAGTGGACAAGTTGAAAATACCAACCGAGCTTTAAAATGTATTCTAGAGAAAACCGTAGGATCAAATCCGAAGGAATGGTCCATTAAATTGGAGGATGCACTCTGGGCTTTTAGAACAGCCTACAAAACTCCAATTGGAACCACACCTTTTAGACTCGTTTACGGAAAAGCATGTCATCTTCCAGTAGAAATTGAACACAAAGCATTTTGGGCTTTGAAGACATGTAATCTTGATTTACATGAAGCTGGACGTCTACGATTAAGTCAACTAAACGAATTAGAAGAATTAAGACATGAAGCATAAGAAAATTCGTTAATCTATAAAGAAAGAACGAAGAAATGGCATGATAAAAGAATCAGAAGTTTAAAAGAATTTAAAGAAGGAGACAGAGTTCTTCTTTTCAATTCACGATTCAAGCTATTTCCTGTAAAATTGAAATCAAGATGGTCTGGACCATTCATAGTCAAAAGAGTTTTTCCATACGGAACGATAGAATTAATAAATTCAAATGGGATTGAATTTAAGGTTAATGGTCACAGAGTTAAACATTACATAGATAGTCCGATGGAATTCGACAATGAAGTTAATCACAATTTCGATAACACAGCTAACTAAGTGTGGGGAGAATCAAGTCTTTAAAGGATAATATATATTTCTGTTAGAGTTAGATTGTCTGTTTTCGTGTAGTTCTCGAAAATGGAACCCGAATGGTCTTTCCCTAGCAGACCCTAAAGAACTAGTCTTCTCCCCCCATTCTGAATTTTTATTTTTTTTAGGTTTTTACGAAATGAAGACTGCCTGTGAACTAAACCATGGTCTAATGCTACACGCTTTGATCACTAAACGTAATAATGACACACTTCCGAGTGAAATAGTATCAGTAATCAGAGAAAGATTGGACGGAGTAAGAAAAGAATCCAGATGCGAAGATAATAAGTTACAATTTGGTAAAGGAAAATCAAAATCCGCAGCGAAAAGAAGAGCACGACACCTAGAAAGATGTCACAAATGCGGAAAATGGTCACATGGAGGTAAATGTTCAAATAATCAAACCTATTCAAATACCGAATTTATTACTTTATGCAGAGACGGACCGTTCATATGTTTAGAAGAAAAAACACTGAATGCTCGAGGTTACGCCTATGTAGCCATGGAAAACCAATTAAACCGACTATCTTATGAATGGGATAGATCATATAACTAAGAATACTATCTCACAGGTAAGTCTGTACAGTTTTTATTTTTATGTTTAACCTTTTGATAATAAACGCTAATTTGTTCGCTATAAAGTATTAAATTGGTATTGAATAAAATTAGGTTTGGCGACCGAAATTATTGATATCATTCAAAAAATTTATTACATCACTGTAAAATTTAACGTTTATTCTTAAGGTATAATTATCTTTAATCAATCAACCCAAAATATTTCAAAAAAAAATCGTCATGAGTTAAATTAGGTCATGGAACCGAAATTACTTTACCGAAAAGAGGGGCGCATATTTTTGATAATATTTGATTGATTAAAGTGGGATAAAAAGCCAAAAAGATTTTTAATTTTATTTTTACCATATTTTTAAAATTAATATATAAATCTTAAATTAATATTGTAAACTTTGTAAAAATAATATATTTAAAATTGTAAATATTTGAAAAATATAATATAAGTTTGGTGTGATTTTATAATATGAATTTTTAAATTAAGTTTGGTGTGAATTTTTAATTTTTAAAATAAGAATTTTTAATTTTATGCATTTCAAATTTTAAGTTTGGTGTGAATTTTTAATATTAATTTTGAATTTTATGTATTTTTATTTTAAGTTTGGTGTGAATTTAAAAACAAAAATTTACTTTATCTCATTAAGTTAAAAATATGATTTTTAAAATTCGTCATAAGTTGAAGACTAGGTCGTTGAACCGAAATTGCTTTACCCGAGGGAGGGACGAGAACTTTTATTATCATTATTTTTAATCTTATTGAATTAAAGTATGCCAAAAACATTAAAAAAAAAACAAAAATCTTAGCTTTTAAAACAATCGCTACAAAAAGACAAATTTTAAAATTTTGTCGAAGGACGGACTAGGACATCGATCCGAAACGACCTCATCCTAAATAACAAGGGAAACAAAATTTTAAAATTAATTACTTAATTGTTTTAATTAGTATAAGATATTAAAAAAAAAATACAAACTCCGCGACTCGCGGAGTTTGAAGGGTCAAACACCGTGACTCACGGAGGGACCAAAATACAAAAAAAAAAAAAAAACGCCAAAACTGATCAGTTGCACAACCCAACACACCACAAAAACTGCGAAAATACTGCGAAAATACACGAAAAAGACCTCCCAAATTCACAATTTTTCACCGTTAATCATCAAATCTTTTACTAAAATCATGTTGAGAAGGATGCTATCAAGGAATTACTCAAGAAAAACGGTAAATTTCTACACCTAAACACCATATAATCCGAAAATTGGTGTTCTTGAGCAATTTTATACCCAATTCGATTTTGATGCTTTTTAATGTAATTATGCTTAAATTGCTTATGTATTATGCTTGTATAACCTAGATTGATGCTATTTAACATGATTAGAAGCCTTAAACTTCAAATTTTGAGTAATCTAGTGTAACGACCCGGAAATTTCCGACCAAATTTAAACCCTAATCTCTATATGTTTCCGACACGATAAGCAAAAACCCTAATGTTGAGTCTAGGAAGTTTGAAAACTATATTCTGATAATCAATTACCCTTTGACCATGCCTGACGATTCACGAACAATTATTTGTAATATATATATATATATATATATATATATATATATATATATATATATATATATATATATATATATATATATATATATATATATATATATATATATATATATATATTTTTGAATATATATATATATATATATATATTTTTTTTTTGAAATAATATATAACTTAATTGTTAAGAATAAATATGAAAAAAAAAGGTATGTTATATAACTTTTTGTTTGCTAAAAATATATTTAAATACCTCGAGCTAAGTTTTAATACTTCGTATATATTACTTGGAATTTAACATGAATTTTAGACGAACCTTTTTGATCAGGATTCAAACAGTTAACGAGTGAAATGATTAAAATTATTTAATCTAAAAGTTTGGGATTTTTAGGAACACTTTTATACGATAACTGTTTAGCAATGGACACGATATTATCATTCGGGATAAAGTGTCGGTAGAACAATCCAAATTAAATGGCTGCTTAATTATTTGATTTATTTAATCATGTGAGAATACTGTTTAAGATCATTAATATATTCATATGATTACTTTATATGAATTATATATATACGAATTCATACAGTTGCATTTCCTAACCACAATCATCTTTGATCAACACCATATCCACAAAACAACAAAGTCCATGACTGTTTTACTTTTGACAATCATTCACGAATTATTTGATGATACTGTTTGCTTTTGATCTTTTATCAATAATCATATGTAATATATTCTATATATATATATCATATATATGCATTCATATATGAGAGTACATAACATCTCTCTTTCGAACAAACCTCCATCACCCAACCGTCCAACTTCTTGTGCTTCCAACTCCACCACCCTTAACCACCTCACTCTCCATATATCTCCCTCTCTTCTTTAATCACCCTTATGAAACACCATGAATCCACGACACCACCTCCTTCCTCCGGTAATATAACCACCACGACAATCAACACCTTCCACCATCCACGACACCATCACTATCACCCTTCGTCTTCAACAATCACCACCTTGAACCGCTCCAACACGATCACGTTTCTTCATTTTTTTTTTTGTTTCTTTTCGAGAACCCACGTTCATTTTTATCACCACCACTAACGCCACCACCATGATCACGACCATCTTCACCGTTTATTTCTACTGCTATATAAACCCACCACCACTCAAGAACTCCAGCAAACATTGATCGAACCGTCGTTATCATTTTTTTTTTTGCTACAGTCACGGGTTAAATGGAAGACGATGATGATGTACATGATGAAGACATAAGATGTTAAAAAAAAGGGGAAGTGATGTGTGAAGATGATAAACGAAAAAAAAAAATAAAAAAAAAATAATAAAAATAAAAGATGACGATGATGCTGCAATTGTAATGAAGAAGGAGTAACAGCGAATATTTAGGATAAAAGATTTAGGGTGTTAAATAAAACAGAAATGAATAATCAGCCTAACGGTTAGGAGTGCTTGTGGTTAGACGAAAGGTCCTGGGTTCGAACCCAGGCCACAACATTTTTTTTTTCTTTGATTATCAACAAAAGCTATTGTGGGCCGAGATCCTTCTGTTGGGCTTAGAAAATTTAGCCTGGGCCGTGTGGGCTTGACAGATTAAATGAGGGAAGGAGCATTAAGTAAACAAAAATAAAAGGGGACGGGTATTATAGCTTTGAAGTGATATTAATGTCACAAAAACTGAATAGTTTGATGGTTATGAAGTGGTGTTTGTTAGTGGGAGGTCGCGGGTTCGAGCCTCGTTAAGAACAATTCTTTTTAGAAAAGTTTTCAAAGGGTATACACACTTATATTCTCAATTTCATTATTATTATTAGTATTATTAGATTACCTGTTATTATTAACATTCTTATCATAATCTTTATTAATAATTTATATTATTATCATCATTATTACTAGTATTATCATTAAAATTATTTTTTTTATTAACAATAGTATTTTTATTAAAAATTATCATTTGTATTATTATTATAAGTATTAACATTTTTTTAATTATCATTATTAGTAGTATCATTATTCTTACTATTAAAAGTATTATCATTTTTTTTTTCTCTCTTATCATAATAAATAAACATTTTCTATGAATACATATATTATAAGATATTAATATAATTAAGTACGAAAACAGTGATACATTGTAGAATATAATATATGAAAATAAATAAATTCAAGTTAATAAAACTTAAAATTTAGTTGTTTGATTACCATTATATGTGTTAATATATATATACATAAATGATATAGGTTCGTGAATCCGAGGCCAACCTTATACGTGTTCAATGATGTTATATGTATTTTTACTACAAAATACATTAGGTGAGTATATAGTCCCACTTTTAAACTCTAAATATTTCGGGATGAGAATACATGTATTTTATGTTTTACGTTATGGACACAAGTAACTGAAAAATATATTCTACGTTGAGTTGTACCACTGGCATACTTCCCTGTAGCTTGGTAACTAATATTTACAGCGGTATTGTAAACGCGAATCCTGTTGATAGATCTATCGGGCCTGACAACCCCAACCGGACTGGACGACCAGTATTCAACGGTTGCACAGTACTTCGTTTTGTGACTACACTTGGTACGGTGTAGTAAGATTTCATATTAAAGGGAATATGCGACGTGATTAAATGTTAAGTATGGTTACCAAGTGCTCAACCACTTAGAATATTTTTATTAAACTGTTTATATACGAAATCTTGTGGTCTATATATATATATATTGCTGCCGGCACTAAACCTATATCTCACCAACTTTATGTTGACCTTTTAAAACATGTCTATTCTCAGGAGATTACTAAAGCTTCCGCTGCATAATGTTGAATTTGAGCAGGATCTTGCGTACGCATATTTGTGTCAAAAATAAAACTGCATACCCGAGGATCTGTGTTGTAAAATATGCTAGAAACCGTGTTGTTATCATTATATGTAAAGTTTGTAAGTCGAAGATTATCGCTAAATGATAATCATTTTTATGTTGTCCAAAGCTTGTAACAAAAATAAGAATCATGGTTTGTAATGTATAATATATGCAGTTTTTCTTTTAAAAATGTCGCATATAGAGGTCAATACCTCGCAATGAAATCATACGTTATTTAACACGTTCTTATGGTTAAGGACGGGTTATGACATGTGGTATCAGAGCGGTGGTCTTAGTGAACCAGGCCTTGCATTAATGTGTCTGACTGGTAGTTGTTAGGATACATTAGTGAGTCTGGACTTTGACCGTGTCGGTCTGTCAAAAGTTTTGCTTATCATTTTTAGTCGGAAACCATCTGTTTATCATCCTTAGAGAATTGCCTGTTTATCATTCTTTAGTCTAGACACGTCTTATTGCATTTAGTGCATCGATAGTGTATAGACAAAAATTCATATCTTAGCGCATCCTAGATTTGCCTGACATATGCCGTAAATTCCTTTGAAGTCTATGAAATCTTTGGTAATATATATAGATATTCTATATAGTTAGAATATCATACGAAATCCGAAAATCATTTCACATCGAGGAACCTTTCCATCCACTAAATTATCCTTTTGGCGATAAACCTGAAACACTTACCGACGAACCTGTTCGAGAAACCATTTCTTTTCCCCTTTTTACGGATATCTCATTATAATTACATACCATTTCATATTCCGAAATTTTATACATCCGCTCGCTTCAATCGCCAATCATTCCGGTGTACAAGCATAAGTTAACAAACTTCGCGCTCGTGTGACGGCTATGGAAAATATGGTGCGACGGTTACAAACACCAGCAGCAGCCACAACCGCGTCGTAAATCTCAACATCACAATCTGTACTTCGGATATCAACATCACCCGCCTCAATATCATCATCTGTACTTCAAGTATAATCCTCGTTCTATATATATCGTTTTACATCGATTACCTTCACTTTACGTAACGTTTTACCTTATATATCTTCGTTCGACATGGTGATTATGAAATCTCTAATGTTTTAGAGATCATGTAATCCAGTATTAACGATAAATCAAATGAGTTTAATATCTTATTGACTCATTAAATCCATGATTACATCCGATGAAAATATATATGCAAGTATATTTTCATAAAGAATGTAATTAAAAATTCTCTCGTACAAACTGTTAATGATGAAAATATTTTAACGGGTGGGTAGTACCCGAGGAATATTTAGAATTCACATTAATAAGTTACACTGTACATTCTTTGAATCTGATTCAACGATTATCTATTATCCTACTTACAATCACCGATATTCGTATCCGCTCACCTCAGAATAACCATTTTCATTCAAATTTCATATTTGGATTTTTACCTATCAGAATCCAACAAGTGGCATAACGAAGAAAACATTGGATATAATAAAATTTGTTAGAAACAAACGGTTTAACTAATTGAAAATCTATTAAGGATTCCACGCTAACTGTTCCGGCTAACTGTTCCCAGCTAACTGATTAACATTTAATTTATCGCAATTTACATTCTCGCAATTTTATTTATCATCATTTAATTTATGTTATTTACTTTTATGCATTTCTAAGTCGGGACACATGTACGCAATATGTCGGATTAATTCTGAGACAACACGGTGCATGGGTCATGATATATATTTATTTATTTTACGCACTTTAATTAACGGGACACGTATACAAGGTTTCAACTTATCATATTGACCCATCTATATATATATTTCGGAACAACCGTAGACACTCTATATGTGAAGGTGGGAGTTGGCTATACAGGGTTGGAGTTGATTCCAAAATATATATATATACTTTGAGTTGTGATCGACACCGAGACCGGTACACGGGTCACGATACGTATTATTTAATTTGAATATTATATATTAAATTAAATATGAATATATTGGACCATTGGACAATCGGACTATTGGACTGCTAAATTTGGACAATTAAAATGAATTAAAATGCTGATTATAACATATGAAACTAAACAATTCTTCAAGCTTGCCACTTGATCTTATCTTAAATCTCATTCGTATCTTGACGGTTACAATTCGCATTCAAATCTTTTTATGATTCTTAAAAACACCTCGATCGAGAAGTTGAAACCGCTGCACCTCGTCTACGGAAGAAAGATTTACGCATACGGTTATGCACCTGAAAAACTTTCGAAATCGAAGTTATAGTTAAATCGTGACCGCGTCGAATTCCTTATCATTCAAAAAGCAAAAACAATCATACGATTCTTTTTCAAGTAGCAAATTTTGTCACAGCTCTATTTCGACTTCCCAGAAAGACTACTCTTATTATAACCTCGATATTTATACCTTGTCCTTTCGCTGTCGTTATCGGAGAACCTTTTATATTCCACGATATCATCATCAGATGTCCCAGCAGTTTGTTATCTATTTGGTGGAATCCGCAATCAGTATTTTGAAAACCTCGCAGAATTTTTCCTGTCATGCCTAAAACGTCTATCCCTAAAAATTTTATACTCCGAATGTGAAGTTTCTGAAAACACCCTGAACTATGAAGTAGTTCTTAAAATGCTGGTGAAGCAGCAAAAACCGTAAACGACCTTAACAGTCAAAAGTTTACGATGAAGTACAGTATGTTGGAAAAGCTCAGAAAAATAGAAGGGTTGAAATTGGAAAACGGATTGAGCAAAGTATGAAGGAAACCGTGAACAAATCATGAAAACTAAACTCGACTTCAAAGGATTCAAATGATTCCGTGCCTGCTGAAATCGTTGGTAAGGACCCTACTTCTTATTCTAAACCTTTCCGGATGATATTCTTTATCATTACCTTATCTTAGATATTATAAGACATCTTCATATCTTCTGTTATACATATTCTCCATGTTTCAGGAGATATTTTCATAACTATTCCTATCTGCGATCATTCAACTCTTCGTAACATCTGCGTTACAATATAAAAGAAACTGTGTTAGTTTCTAAATTCCGAAACCTCCAAGTTTAAAATATGAATGTTTTGAAGTAGTGTTGGGAACTGATGCATGAATTAGTATAATATAATGAAACTTGATCAACTTCATTATATTACAGTAAGTCATGTTAAGTTTCTAATGGAATGTGATGATTCACAGTACCATCATCATGTGCCATGTTACACGACTCTTTCATTCTACTTAATTTCTAATCATATCACGGAAATATTTCCTTGATATTTCTGTCTTTGTGTAATTCCAATAGTTTGCTAGTAAATCGTGCTATTTCATTTTCTTTCTGAATAGAAGATTTCCTTAAATTCCTTGAAATTAGGAAATCAACCGTGACTACGTCAAAAGTCAAGACGAATCTTTATTTCTCATTTCACTCTTTTGTGATAGCTTCACTCGTACGCTTCACATGATTGAATCGTTTTATCTATATCTCTCAATAATGATAAAACTTCATTATTTCCTCATATTCGTCATGAAAACATTCTTACTGTTAGCCATGACGACCTCACTCAAATTTCGGGACGAAATTTTTTTAACAGGTGGGTACTGTAACGACCCGGAAATTTCCGGCCAAATTTAAACCCTAATCTCTATATGTTTCTGACACGATAAGCAAAAACCCTAATGTTGAGTCTAGGAAGTTTGAAAACTATATTCTGATAATCAATTACCCTTTGACCATGCCTGACGATTCACGAACAATTATTTGTAAATATATATATATATATATATATATATATATATATATATATATATATATATATATATATATATATATATATATATATATATATATATATATATATATTTGAATATATATATATATATTTTTTTTTTTTTTTGAAATAATATATAACTTAATTGTTAAGAATAAATATGAAAAAAAAGGTATGTTATATAACTTTTTGTTTGCTAAAAATATATTTAAATACCTCGAGCTAAGTTTTAATACTTCGTATATATTACTTGGAATTTAACATGAATTTTAGACGAACCTTTTTGATCAGAATTCAAACAGTTAACGAGTGAAATGATTAAAATTATTTAATCTAAAAGTTTGGGATTTTTAGGAACACTTTTATACGATAACTGTTTAGCAATGGACACGATATTATCATTCGGGATAAAGTGTCGGTAGAACAATCCAAATTAAACGGCTGCTTAATTATTTGATTTATTTAATCATGTGAGAATACTGTTTAAGATCATTAATATATTCATATGATTACTTTATATGAATTATATATATACGAATTCATACAGTTGCATTTCCTAACCACAATCATCTTTGATCAACACCATATCCACAAAACAACAAAGTCCATGACTGTTTTACTTTTGACAATCATTCACGAATTATTTGATGATACTGTTTGCTTTTGATCTTTTATCAATAATCATATGTAATATATTCTATATATATATATCATATATATGCATTCATATATGAGAGTACATAACATCTCTCTTTCGAACAAACCTCCATCACCCAACCGTCCAACTTCTTGTGCTTCCAACTCCACCACCCTTAACCACCTCACTCTCCATATATCTCCCTCTCTTCTTTAATCACCCTTGTGAAACACCATGAATCCACGACACCACCTCCTTCCTCCGGTAATATAACCACCACGACAATCAACACCTTCCACCATCCACGACACCATCACTATCACCCTTCGTCTTCAACAATCACCACCTTGAACCGCTCCAACACGATCACGTTTCTTCATTTTTTTTTTGTTTCTTTTCGAGAACCCACGTTCATTTTTATCACCACCACTAACGCCACCACCATGATCACGACCATCTTCACCGTTTATTTCTACTACTATATAAACCCACCACCACTCAAGAACTCCAGCAAACCTTGATCGAACCGTCGTTATCATTTTTTTTTTTTGCTACAGTCACGGGTTAAATGGAAGACGATGATGATGTACATGATGAAGACATAAGATGTTAAAAAAAAGGGGAAGTGATGTGTGAAGATGATAAACGAAAAAAAAAATAAAAAATAAAAATAAAAATAAAAATAAAAGATGACGATGATGCTGCAATTGTAATGAAGAAGGAGTAACAGCGAATATTTAGGATAAAAGATTTAGGGTGTTAAATAAAATAGAAATGAATAATCAGCCTAACGGTTAGGAGTGCTTGTGGTTAGACGAAAGGTCCTGGGTTCGAACCCAGGCCACAACATTTTTTTTTTCTTTGATTATCAACAAAAGCTATTGTGGGCCGAGATCCTTCTGTTGGGCTTAGAAAATTTAGCCTGGGCCGTGTGGGCTTGACAGATTAAATGAGGGAAGGAGCATTAAGTAAACAAAAATAAAAGGGGACGGGTATTATAGCTTTGAAGTGATATTAATGTCACAAAAACTGAATAGTTTGATGGTTATGAAGTGGTGTTTGTTAGTGGGAGGTTGCGGGTTCGAGCCTCGTTAAGAACAATTCTTTTTAGAAAAGTTTTCAAAGGGTATACACACTTATATTCTCAATTTCATTATTATTATTAGTATTATTAGATTACCTGTTATTATTAACATTCTTATCATAATCTTTATTAATAATTTATATTATTATCATCATTATTACTAGTATTATCATTAAAATTATTTTTTTTATTAACAATAGTATTTTTATTAAAAATTATCATTTGTATTATTATTATAAGTATTAACATTTTTTTTATTATCATTATTAGTAGTATCATTATTCTTACTATTAAAAGTATTATCATTTTTTTTTTCCTCTCTTATCATAATAAATAAACATTCTCTATGAATACATATATTATAAGATATTAATATAATTAAGTACGAAAACAGTGATACATTGTAGAATATAATATATGAAAATAAATAAATTCAAGTTAATAAAACTTAAAATTTAGTTGTTTGATTACCATTATATGTGTTAATATATATATACATAAATGATATAGGTTCGTGAATCCGAGGCCAACCTTATACGTGTTCAATGATGTTATATGTATTTTTACTACAAAATACATTAGGTGAGTATATAGTCCCACTTTTAAACTCTAAATATTTCGGGATGAGAATACATGTATTTTATGTTTTACGTTATGGACACAAGTAACTGAAAAATATATTCTACGTTGAGTTGTACCACTGGCATACTTCCCTGTAGCTTGGTAACTAATATTTACAGCGGTATTGTAAACGCGAATCCTGTTGATAGATCTATCGGGCCTGACAACCCCAACCGGACTGGACGACCAGTATTCAACGGTTGCACAGTACTTCGTTTTGTGACTACACTTGGTACGGTGTAGTAAGATTCCATATTAAAGGGAATATGCGACGTGATTAAATGTTAAGTATGGTTACCAAGTGCTCAACCACTTAGAATATTTTTATTAAACTGTTTATATACGAAATCTTGTGGTCTATATATATATATATATATTGCTGCCGGCACTAAACCTATATCTCACCAACTTTATGTTGACCTTTTAAAACATGTCTATTCTCAGGAGATTACTAAAGCTTCCGCTGCATAATGTTGAATTTGAGCAGGATCTTGCGTACGCATATTTGTGTCAAAAATAAAACTGCATACCCGAGGATCTGTGTTGTAAAATATGCTAGAAACCGTGTTGTTATCATTATATGTAAAGTTTGTAAGTCGAAGATTATCGCTAAACGATAATCATTTTTATGTTGTCCAAAGCTTGTAACAAAAATAAGAATCATGGTTTGTAATGTATAATATATGCAGTTTTTCTTTTAAAAATGTCGCATATAGAGGTCAATACCTCGCAATGAAATCATACGTTATTTAACACGTTCTTATGGTTAAGGACGGGTTATGACATCTAGGGTTTGTGTTCTTGAGCAATTTGGGGATTTTTGATATAAACAGGTTATGGCCGATTTTTGTCATGGATTGTTGCTAAATTAAGTAGTGTAACATGTTTAGGTAGTTAAATGATCCAAACTTTGAGCCTAAACATGATTTTGAGAATTAAAGTGGACTTTTTCAAGTCTAAAATTCATGAACTTGATTTTTGAGAGATAATGCCATTTGAAACTTGTTTAATTGCTAGTGATGATTATTTTGACATGTTATTTGAGTTGAATGCTTATGAACTTGGCGAATATTTTCGTATATGCTTATTTAAAAAAGTGTAGATTTGATAAAAATATGAAAATGAGCTTAAGTTTGATATAAATTGGACATGTTATTGTAATTATTTTGATTGATGATTTTGCTGACACTAATGCATATTTGGATGCACAAAAATTGTGTTTGATGTGTTTTGCAGACTGAAAAGGGTGAATCTTCATCCCAAGCTCGCAATGCTCCTGCTGAGAATGCGGAACAACATGAGGTGGATAACTACTACAAACAAGATATACCTCATCCAGTCATGACATTTTCTGATATGCACTTGGAAGATTTGCACCCGAACTTGAGATTTGACAGACTTTGGATAGATTATCCAAAATACCAAAGGGGCTTGCATACTCTTCATTCTAAAACTGTTGAAGTACCTAGGGTCATAGAATGGAGACCATTAGAAGCTGTAGAATTGGCCGGGCCAATTAGGGAATTACTTGCACAGAGGTATGGTAATTCTACTTTTAACGATTGTGTACGATTATTCAACATGCGTAGACCTGTATATAAAGTATGGTGTGAAGAATTGTTGTGTAGTATAGAATTAAATGATCGGGTAGCTAGTTTAACCGATCGATCATTTATTAGATTTTTGTTAGGAGGTTCGATGCGCCACATGTCTTTACTAGACATGGCTCAGGCTTTACGTATATATACGCCTGAGGAGTTAGCATCTGCCGATTGTAGAGGGTTGATACTAAATGGTAGAAAGATAGACAAAAATTTTGATACGCATGGTGTATGGAGTCAAATGACTAGCCATCACCGATTTAAAGGGGGAAATTACTCTTATTTGGATATATATGGAGCAGAGTTAAGAGTAATTCATAGATTTTTAGCCAATTCGATTACACAACGAGGTAAGAACAAGGAAAAGGTAAATGAACAGGATTTGTTTTACCACATGTGTATTCAAGACCCACAAAGCGCTGTAAGTATACCTTATTGTGTGGGTTATTATTTATCAGCTATGGTTAGGGGGATGAGACCGCATAGCATAATAGGAGGTGGTATATTTATTACTTTGATTGCTGAATATCTCGGTGTGGATATAAGTCGGGGGGGGGGGATTATTAGTCGAAGAACCAGAACCCCGCGATACAATAGGTTTAAATGTATACCATGGTGCGAAGGTTTTGAAGAGGCGAAATAACGTCGCAGTACAATACCATGGTAGACATCCACAGGTTGAGAGAAACCAACAGCCAGGTAATGTGGGAGGGGGAAATGAAATGACAGAAATGCAAAGGTTTATAGCTTCACAAGAGTATGAAAATGCTAGATATCGAGCACTTGAAGATTGGCAAGTTCATCAAAACCAAATCATAGCTTATTGCCAACAAATAGGTAGAAACTATATTCCTACTCAATCGCCCGTATTTCCTCCCTGGTCTATAGAGATCCAACCACCGTATCCTACGTATAACCCAGCCGAAGCATTTTATAACACCTATGGTTATGCATGAAACCCCTACTGGTATCAGTATCATCCCTAGTCTACTTAGTTTTATTTATTTTATTATTTGTAATGTTAATACATTTAATACTTATGTTAATATTGTAATAGTTTTTATAATTTTCTAACTTTTATTATTAGATTTTAATAATTTTTGAATGTGGGGTAATATACCAAACTTCAAAAATATGTATATATGTTTGCAGTTTATCTTATGTACACAACAGGGTAAAACAACGCATTTTCAAAGACTGGCATTAAGTTCAGCAAAAGCAACTAATTTTGACGACAAGATGCAAAATATATGTGAAATAACAACGAGAAGAAATGAACAAATGATGTGCACCATTTATCATTCAACACAAACAACAATATGTTTGGAAAATTTGGTAAAATTTAATCATTTCTACGCTAATCACCCTCAATAATTTAAATTGTTACTGATTTCTTGCAAATGAGGGCATTGCAAGATCTTAAGTGTGGGAAGGGGTTAAATTCTTTCGGATTTTTAAAATTTTTATCTTAAACACTTGGTTACCATTAAAAATACTAGTAAAGCAGTAGTTGTATTAGAATCTAGTGCTCTCTGATAATAAAGAACAGCCCTAATCTTATATACTGACTACCCAATTCTAGTAAAATTTTTCAAAATTTTCAAAATGAACTCAAAATCATGTTTATACATATTTATGAACGATAAAACTAGGTGTTAACACCGAAATTATTGTTACCTTGGAAAGGACATAAATTGAGAAACAAACCAAAATATTAGAATTCATTTAAAATGGAATAGAGGACAATAAAAAGGAAAATAAAAGCCAAGTGTGGGAAAAATTACCAAGTTATCTTAAACATATGTCACATATTTCTGTAACAAATTACTGAAAATACTTTTGCTTTGGACTAAAACTAAACTGTTTTACCCGATAAAAGAAAAGAAAAGATGGATCTACACGATGAATCAATTCCATCATTAAAAGGAAGTAAAGTCTTCCGAAAAAGAAACGCGCTTCTTGATTTAGGTCAAGAAGTTGTCGTCCAGACCAGCTGTAGGTTGACGAAAAATCTAGAAAAGTCATCTCTAAAATCAGCAGAAAATCCACGGACCTCAGCATTAAACAGGGTCGCCAAGTGGTTAGATTTATCCTAACCATGAGAAGGATTTATCTTGTACAATGGGGGGCACCGTGCAAATTAGCTTGATAAGACTAATGAATCAGATCCCCAGAAAGGATAATCTCCTTAAAGATTAAAAATCAGCTTTTAAGACTGATATTACTCAATCCTTGAGATTGATCTTAAAGATTGAGAATTACAAACTCATGGAATTCAATGATATCTTAAAAAATCGATTTGTTTTCTAAAAACCCATTTTCAATGCGTTCATTACCATTAAACGTAAAATCCTAGGAATTCACCTGAAATTCATTAGGTCACCTGAACCAAATCGGGTGTCAACCGTAAGAACGGTGGTTGCATAGCATGGTCAAAGACAGGACCTTGTGCCAGACCGAAAAATCATAAGGGTGAGCTTTACTATTGCTCCTACCAAGGATAGTAATTGCGTCCTACACGTTATAGACCATAATCAAAAGCATGTCACGGGACATTGCCTTGACAGTTGCTTGTTCAACGCTTTCCTTTACAACCGGACGGTAGTTTACCGAAATGTAATATACGGGACAAGTAAACTGGACGTGTTGCTTTCCTAATACAAGGTTAGCAAGTGGGTGACACAAAACCATAAGTTTTGAGCTAAAATTTTCAAATATGAAACCCACCAAACTCACAAAAATAATTTGCAAACACCGGTGAAGGGTTATTCCGGAAAACTTATCTAGGGTAAAAACTAGATTTAATTTTTAAAAGATCAAATGTTTTCATAAAGATCCAATTTCCTTAATGGATCTAAATTTTTATAGTCGTATGGGACTGTAAACCATATCGTTACTACCATTGTTTATACCGCCGTATAGAAATCACTGATGTACAAAGTGTGAAGAATAAAGAAGTGATTCTAGTATTTCAAGACTATATTGCTTGAGGACAAGCAACGCTCAAGTGTGGGAATATTTGATAATGCTAAAAACGAACATATATTTCATAGCACTATTCCTCAAGAAAGACAAGCTTTTAGTTGCAATTGTTCTATTTACAAGTGATATTCGTTTAAATAATAAAAGGTGAAGACAAAAGACAGATTCGACGAATTGAAGACGCAAACGACCAAAAAGCTCAAAAGTACAAAATACAATCAAAGAGTTTCCAATTATTGATAAGAGACGTCTCGAAATTACAAGAGTACAAGATTCAAAACGCAAAGTACAAGATATTAAATTGTACGCAAGGACGTTCGAAAATCCGGAACCGGGACCAGAGTCAACTCTCAACGCTCGACGCAACGGACTAAAAATTACGAGTCAACTATGCACATAAATATAATATAATATTTAAATAATTCTTATAATTATTTAAATATTATAATATATTAAAAATTCGTCGGCAAAGAAAGACTCCAAAGTTGGTGAGCTGGAAAATCAAACTCCGCGACTCGCGGAGTTTGAAGGCAAAAATTGCCGCGAGTCGCGGAGTCCCAAATTCTGAAACCGCCTATAAAAGCAAACGCAATTTTAATCATTGTAAGTTATGTTCAACCTTTTTAATTTAATGTCTCGTAGCTAAGTTATTATTATGCTTATTTAAAACGAAGTAATCAAGATGTTGGGCTAATTACTAAAATTGAGTAATTGGGCTTTGTACCATAATTGGGGTTTGGACAAAAGAACGACACTTGTGGAAATTAGACTATGGGCTATTAATGGGCTTTATATTTGTTTAACTAAATGATAGTTTGTTAATTTTAATATAAAGATTTACAATTGAACGTCCCTATAAATAACCATATACACTCAATCGGACACGATGGGCGGGGTATTTATATGTACGAATAATCGTTCATTTAACCGGACACGGAAATGGATTAATAGTCACTAGAATTATTAAAACAGGGGTGAAATTATGTACAAGGACACTTGGCATAATTGATAACAAAGTATTAAAACCTTGGGTTACACTCAGTCGACATCCTGGTGTAATTATTAAACAAAGTATTAAAATCTTGTTACAGTTTAAGTCCCCAAGTAGTTGGAATATTTGACTTCGGGTATAAGAATAATTTGACGAGGACACTCGCACTTTATATTTATGACTGATGGACTGTTATGGACAAAAACCAGACGGACATATTAAATAATCCAGGACAAAGGACAATTAACCCATGGGCATAAAACTAAAATCAACACGTCAAACATCATGATTACGGAAGTTTAAATAAGCATAATTCTTTTATTTCATATTTAATTCCCTTTATTTTATATTTAATTGCACTTCTAATTATAGCACTTTTATTTATTGTTATTGTATTTAATTGCACTTTTAATTATCGTACTTTTTAATTATCGCAAGTTTATTTTATCGCACTTTTATTTATCGCAATTTCATTATCGTTATTTACTTTACGCTTTAAATTAAGTCTTTTATTTATTTAATATTTTACATTTTGTTTTAACTGCGACTAAAGTTTTAAAATCGACAAACCGATCATTAAACGGTAAAAACCCCCCTTTATAATAATAATATTACTTATATATATATTTGTATTTTTATAAAATAAAACTAATATAGCGTTAAGCTTTGTTTAAAGATTTTCCCTGTAGAACGAACCGGACTTACTAAAAACTACACTACTGTACGATTAGGTACACTGCCTATAAGTGTTGTAGCAAGGTTTAAGTATATCCATTCTCTAAATAAATAAATATCTTGTGTAAAATTGTATCGTATTTAATAGTATTTCCTTGTAAAATATAAAGCTATTTTATATACACCTCGCATAACATCAGTGACTACACTTGGTACGGTGTAGTGAGATTTCATAATAAAGGGAATATGCGACGTTGATTAAATGTTAAGTATGGTTATCAAGTGCTCAACCACTTAGAATATTTTTATTAAAACGTTTATGTATATGAAATCTTGTGGTCTATATTTATAACGCTGCTAGCATTAAACCTATATCTCACCAACTTTATGTTGACGTTTTAAAGCATGTTTATTCTCAAGTTCCTAGAAGTCTTCCGCTGTTTGAATATATGTTAGAGAAACTATGTGCATGGAGTCATACATGTTTTATTCGAGGAAGCATTGCATTCACAAAATCATCACCGTGTATTTATTTTGACTGCATTGTCAATGAAAGTATTCTTGTAAACTGTTATTTACGGTGATTGTCTATATGTAGAAATCATCAGATGTCGAAAACATTGAATTTTAAATATTCATTTATGGTATATCTTTTCAAAAGAATGCAATGTTTATAAAACGTATCATATAGAGGTCAAATGCCTCGCGATGTAATCAACTATTGTGATTCGTTTATAATCGATATGGACTTCGTCCGGATGAATTAGGACGGGTTGTTTCAATTTTGTTAAATTTTGATTTTGATGTTAAATAGTTTTAGTAATCAAAGATTGACCATGAATAACAGATACATATTTGATCCGGATTGTATTTATACTTTGAGATGGGGAGAGATCGATTGAGAGGGTGATTTTTATGATGATGTCCTCAATGTTTCAAGGAAAAAGATTTATTTGTTCATAATGTAAAATAATTATCTTTTGTAAACTTTTTTTGGAAAAGCTGAAATATATAAATAGTTTAAAAGATGCAATCTTTTCATAAATACTTTTTAAAAAAATACAGTTCAGTTAACCTTTAAAGCTCCTTTATTTATATTTATCTCTATCTCTATTTCCAATTTCCAATAATCCTAAAATAATGGAGTAGCTTTTATGTAACTCCGGTGTCTATGTGTCACAAACTTAAAATAGACCCCATTAAAATATGTTTTCAAGAACAAGACAATTGCTACTTTCCCAAATAGAATCCAAACATCCAAACATATTAAATTAAATTATAATACCAAAAAAAAAAAAAAAAAAAAAAAAAAAATTAGTCAATCTACACTTCCTTCATCCTTTGACCATTTTCAATCCTTTTAAGTTTCCCATGTTTTATATTGTATCCTTTGATCCCTGCTTAAGGACATACCCATTTCACACACAACTCTCAAATTTTCACACCCAATTAGTCCCAAAATCTTTCTGCAAATGTCAGATCAAGAACAACAACCACCCCAATTCATTACTCCATTACTTATAAAAACGGACCAAACCCAAGTGTTATATGAGGAAGAAGATGAAGAAAGTAATGATCTTGATGGGTGTCTTCAAGAATTGGATTGCTATATGTTATTATTGGGATTTAATCAAACTTCTGTTTTAAGATTTGGGATTTCATGGGTAATGTTTCTAATGATTGGGGTTGTGGTTCCTGTAGTGATACTTATGATTACTACTGATTATTGTTCAAGATGTGATCTTTATCAAGTTAAAGGCTTTGAGCTTGTTGTTGTATCATCACATGCTTGTTTGGCAGCTTCTGCTCTTCTTTGTCTTTCACATAATCTCAGAAAATATGGCATTAGAAAGTTTCTGTTTGTTGATCAATATAATGGTCATGTTCAAAGATTTTCAAAAGAGTATGTTCAGAAAATTACTGTAAGTGTTCCACTATATATAAAATTTAGGTATAATAAGTATATGTATATATATTGCAAACAAATTGTGCAGTTGCAGAAAAAGTTTTACAAAGATGCTTGCTTGTTCATGCTGACAAAAGTGTTCTTTTATATTTTATTTAAATTAAGTTTATTTTTTTATGCCCATTTGGTTACATATATTTTACCTTTAATACATGTTAGGCTGAATCTGTTTTGGAATAATTTTGGTAATGATTAGGTTGATTATGAAGTACTTTAGGCATAAAGTTTGATTCTTTGATCGTTCAATGGACTTGATTATTGATTAGGTTTATGATTATATGATACTTTAGGGTTAAAATTGATTATCATATATACATTTTGATTCTTTTATTCTTGGAGTCACCTTAATAGTTAATCAATCAATACAAAAATGAAAATCCAGTTAAATATGCGTTCTTTTTCTGGAATCCATTTGAATTAAACTTCAGTTTAACTGTGAACAATCTATAATGTTTTGTTTTTATTTTTTCTATTTTGGTTAGAATATTGAAATATTGATTGGTTCTTTGAACAACATTCTAATGGTGATTGCAGGAGTCTAAACGTGCACTTTTGTTGTGGTTTCTTCCATGTCTAATCTTGAAAATTGCTCGTGAAATTATCCGAATGATGTATGTGCACCATGAGTCATGGTGGCAATCTTGTGGCGTTCTGCTTACTTTGACCGTTTCATGGACATACGTAACATTCATCTTTCTATCTTCATGTTTAGTTTTCCATTTGGTCTGCAATTTGCAAATCATCCATTTCGATGACTATAAAAACCTCCTCGAAAGAGAAACTGACGTTTTAGCATTTATAGAAGAACATGCCCGTTTACGCCATCATTTGTCAAAAATAAGCCATCGGTTTCGTATTTACCTTCTTCTTGTGTTCACAGTCGTTACCTCAAGCCAATTCGCTACTCTATTCCAAATTACCGAGTTCAGAGATAAAGTAACGTTCATAAATGGTGGTGATTTTGCGGTAAGTCTAAATAGTACTCCATCCGTCCCAAAATAACTGTCTCGTTTGATTTTCAAAGTCTTTCTTTTAAAATTTTGACTTTAAATATTATTATTTGTGCTATATAATATTTGATGAAAATCATATGAATGGATTCGGAAAATATTATACAACACAAAAAATATCTAAATCAAATTGTACAAGAAAGTCGGATTACTCGCCCTTCCCGGGTAACCCGAATAGGGAAAACCTTACAACTTTTTTAAATTGTACAAGAAAAACTCAAAAAGTCAAAGTGGGACAGTAATTTTGAGACGGTGGGGTACTAAAGGTGTATGTTTGATTAAAAAGTCAAAGGTTATTTAAGGCTCTGTTTTTTGCAGGTTTCGTCAATTGCACAGGTTGTAGGGGTGATATTGTGTTTGAATGCTGCAGCGAAGATTTCACACAGGGCACAAGGGCTTGCAGCGCTAGCAAGTCAGTGGCATGCTTTAGCTTCATGTGGGCCCGATGACACGTCACATATGAGACTTTTAAACGGAAATGGGAGCCATGCGGTTGTGAGTAGCTTATTGAGATCGGTTTCTTCAGAAAATGATATGGAAGCTATGAATTATATTCCTCTTCCGACAAACGCACAACTCACATCGTATTTGTCTTCATACCACAGGCGACAAGCATTTCGTAAGTAAACACTACAAATTTATCATTGCATTGCATCATATGAAAGAAGTTGTAGGTTTTTTAGTGTTAAAAAGTTAAAATTTAACAACTTTGTTGATATAACCATTTCATGCTAAGGGTCAGAATCAGGAGCCATAGATGATGCATCACTTTTTTCTTGAAGACTGATGCAGCAAATTTTCAAAAAAAAAAATTTGTTTGTTTTTTCATTTTGATGCGTTCCTTGAATGTAGGTTTTTTTGGTGCATCAGTTCAAAAATGATTCATTGCATCATTGTTTGCTCCCTTCCTTAAGGAGCCTTTGCCCCTAATCTTCACCCCATAAAGTTGTGGTTAATTAGTATCTCCCACCATGCATTTTAGTTGAAGCCTGCATATACCCGGTTAGTCCACTGTTTCAGCTTATGAGAGGCGATTGTTTCTCGGGTTGTGACGCACACTCGGCTCGTGCATCTCTTGGGGCCGATTTGAGGGTCCTTTCAATTGGTATTAGAGCCACATGCCTCTCGAGGTATGGATCATGGGTATGCGACCAGCGGCGGAACTTGAACCCGACTACAGAGGGGGCGAGTCTAAAAATTTAATAAATTTTTCATTGTCAGCAGGGGCGAACACTAAAAAAAACCTTATTTTTTGGTAAAAAAAAAATTTTTTTAGTGTAAAACTTTTTTTCCCGTTAAATCCAGGGGGGGCGGATACCCCCTTTGGGTTGCTCTATGTTCCGCCACTGTATGCGACTGTCTCTCGAGTTGTGACGGACGCTCGGCTAGTGCATCTCTTGGGGCCGCTTTGAGTGTCGTTATAACCCCAGTTCATATAAATTTAAAATATTGAGCCTACTTCTTATTCTAAACCTTTCCGGATGATATTCTTTATCATTACCTTATCTTAGATATTATAAGACATCTTCATATCTTCTGTTATACATATTCTCCATGTTTCAGGAGATATTTTCATAACTATTCCTATCTGCGATCATTCAACTCTTCGTAACATCTGCGTTACAATATAAAAGAAACTGTGTTAGTTTCTAAATTCCGAAACCTCCAAGTTTAAAATATGAATGTTTTGAAGTAGTGTTGGGAACTGATGCATGAATTAGTATAATATAATGAAACTTGATCAACTTCATTATATTACAGTAAGTCATGTTAAGTTTCTAATGGAATGTGATGATTCACAGTACCATCATCATGTGCCATGTTACACGACTCTTTCATTCTACTTAATTTCTAATCATATCACGGAAATATTTCCTTGATATTTCTGTCTTTGTGTAATTCCAATAGTTTGCTAGTAAATCGTGCTATTTCATTTTCTTTCTGAATAGAAGATTTCCTTAAATTCCTTGAAATTAGGAAATCAACCGTGACTACGTCAAAAGTCAAGACGAATCTTTATTTCTCATTTCACTCTTTTGTGATAGCTTCACTCGTACGCTTCACATGATTGAATCGTTTTATCTATATCTCTCAATAATGATAAAACTTCATTATTTCCTCATATTCGTCATGAAAACATTCTTACTGTTAGCCATGACGACCTCACTCAAATTTCGGGTCGAAATTTTTTTAACAGGTGGGTACTGTAACGACCCGGAAATTTCCGACCAAATTTAAACCCTAATCTCTATATGTTTCTGACACGATAAGCAAAAACCCTAATGTTGAGTCTAGGAAGTTTGAAAACTATATTCTGATAATCAATTACCCTTTGACCATGCCTGACGATTCACGAACAATTATTTGTAAATATATATATATATATATATATATATATATATATATATATATATATATATATATATATATATATATTTGAATATATATATATATATATTTTTTTTTTTTGAAATAATATATAACTTAATTGTTAAGAATAAATATGAAAAAAAAGGTATGTTATATAACTTTTTGTTTGCTAAAAATATATTTAAATACCTCGAGCTAAGTTTTAATACTTCGTATATATTACTTGGAATTTAACATGAATTTTAGACGAACCTTTTTGATCGGGATTCAAACAGTTAACGAGTGAAATGATTAAAATTATTTAATCTAAAAGTTTGGGATTTTTAGGAACACTTTTATACGATAACTGTTTAGCAATGGACACGATATTATCATTCGGGATAAAGTGTCGGTAGAACAATCCAAATTAAACGGCTGCTTAATTATTTGATTTATTTAATCATGTGAGAATACTGTTTAAGATCATTAATATATTCATATGATTACTTTATATGAATTATATATATACGAATTCATACAGTTGCATTTCCTAACCACAATCATCTTTGATCAACACCATATCCACAAAACAACAAAGTCCATGACTGTTTTACTTTTGACAATCATTCACGAATTATTTGATGATACTGTTTGCTTTTGATCTTTTATCAATAATCATATGTAATATATTCTATATATATATATCATATATATGCATTCATATATGAGAGTACATAACATCTCTCTTTCGAACAAACCTCCATCACCCAACCGTCCAACTTCTTGTGCTTCCAACTCCACCACCCTTAACCACCTCACTCTCCATATATCTCCCTCTCTTCTTTAATCACCCTTGTGAAACACCATGAATCCACGACACCACCTCCTTCCTCCGGTAATATAACCACCACGACAATCAACACCTTCCACCATCCACGACACCATCACTATCACCCTTCGTCTTCAACAATCACCACCTTGAACCGCTCCAACACGATCACGTTTCTTCATTTTTTTTTTGTTTCTTTTCGAGAACCCACGTTCATTTTTATCACCACCACTAACGCCACCACCATGATCACGACCATCTTCACCGTTTATTTCTACTGCTATATAAACCCACCACCACTCAAGAACTCCAGCAAACCTTGATCGAACCGTCGTTATCATTTTTTTTTTTGCTACAGTCACGGGTTAAATGGAAGACGATGATGATGTACATGATGAAGACATAAGATGTTAAAAAAAAGGGGAAGTGATGTGTGAAGATGATAAACGAAAAAAAAAAATAAAAAATAAAAATAAAAATAAAAATAAAAGATGACGATGATGCTGCAATTGTAATGAAGAAGGAGTAACAGCGAATATTTAGGATAAAAGATTTAGGGTGTTAAATAAAATAGAAATGAATAATCAGCCTAACGGTTAGGAGTGCTTGTGGTTAGACGAAAGGTCCTGGGTTCGAACCCAGGCCACAACATTTTTTTTTCCTTTGATTATCAACAAAAGCTATTGTGGGCCGAGATCCTTCTGTTGGGCTTAGAAAATTTAGCCTGGGCCGTGTGGGCTTGACAGATTAAATGAGGGAAGGAGCATTAAGTAAACAAAAATAAAAGGGGACGGGTATTATAGCTTTGAAGTGATATTAATGTCACAAAAACTGAATAGTTTGATGGTTATGAAGTGGTGTTTGTTAGTGGGAGGTTGCGGGTTCGAGCCTCGTTAAGAACAATTCTTTTTAGAAAAGTTTTCAAAGGGTATACACACTTATATTCTCAATTTCATTATTATTATTAGTATTATTAGATTACCTGTTATTATTAACATTCTTATCATAATCTTTATTAATAATTTATATTATTATCATCATTATTACTAGTATTATCATTAAAATTATTTTTTTTATTAACAATAGTATTTTTATTAAAAATTATCATTTGTATTATTATTATAAGTATTAACATTTTTTTTATTATCATTATTAGTAGTATCATTATTCTTACTATTAAAAGTATTATCATTTTTTTTTTCCTCTCTTATCATAATAAATAAACATTCTCTATGAATACATATATTATAAGATATTAATATAATTAAGTACGAAAACAGTGATACATTGTAGAATATAATATATGAAAATAAATAAATTCAAGTTAATAAAACTTAAAATTTAGTTGTTTGATTACCATTATATGTGTTAATATATATATACATAAATGATATAGGTTCGTGAATCCGAGGCCAACCTTATACGTGTTCAATGATGTTATATGTATTTTTACTACAAAATACATTAGGTGAGTATATAGTCCCACTTTTAAACTCTAAATATTTCGGGATGAGAATACATGTATTTTATGTTTTACGTTATGGACACAAGTAACTGAAAAATATATTCTACGTTGAGTTGTACCACTGGCATACTTCCCTGTAGTTTGGTAACTAATATTTACAGCGGTATTGTAAACGCGAATCCTGTTGATAGATCTATCGGGCCTGACAACCCCAACCGGACTGGACGACCAGTATTCAACGGTTGCACAGTACTTCGTTTTGTGACTACACTTGGTACGGTGTAGTAAGATTCCATATTAAAGGGAATATGCGACGTGATTAAATGTTAAGTATGGTTACCAAGTGCTCAACCACTTAGAATATTTTTATTAAACTGTTTATATACGAAATCTTGTGGTCTATATATATATATATATTGCTGCCGGCACTAAACCTATATCTTACCAACTTTATGTTGACCTTTTAAAACATGTCTATTCTCAGGAGATTACTAAAGCTTCCGCTGCATAATGTTGAATTTGAGCAGGATCTTGCGTACGCATATTTGTGTCAAAAATAAAACTGCATACCCGAGGATCTGTGTTGTAAAATATGCTAGAAACCGTGTTGTTATCATTATATGTAAAGTTTGTAAGTCGAAGATTATCGCTAAACGATAATCATTTTTATGTTGTCCAAAGCTTGTAACAAAAATAAGAATCATGGTTTGTAATGTATAATATATGCAGTTTTTCTTTTAAAAATGTCGCATATAGAGGTCAATACCTCGCAATGAAATCATACGTTATTTAACACGTTCTTATGGTTAAGGACGGGTTATGACATCTAGGGTTTGTGTTCTTGAGCAATTTGGGGATTTTTGATATAAACAGGTTATGGCCGATTTTTGTCATGGATTGTTGCTAAATTAAGTAGTGTAACATGTTTAGGTAGTTAAATGATCCAAACTTTGAGCCTAAACATGATTTTGAGAATTAAAGTGGACTTTTTCAAGTCTAAAATTCATGAACTTGATTTTTGAGAGATAATGCCATTTGAAACTTGTTTAATTGCTAGTGATGATTATTTTGACATGTTATTTGAGTTGAATGCTTATGAACTTGGCGAATATTTTCGTATATGCTTATTTAAAAAAGTGTAGATTTGATAAAAATATGAAAATGAGCTTAAGTTTGATATAAATTGGACATGTTATTGTAATTATTTTGATTGATGATTTTGCTGACACTAATGCATATTTGGATGCACAAAAATTGTGTTTGATGTGTTTTGCAGACTGAAAAGGGTGAATCTTCATCCCAAGCTCGCAATGCTCCTGCTGAGAATGCGGAACAACATGAGGTGGATAACTACTACAAACAAGATATACCTCATCCAGTCATGACATTTTCTGATATGCACTTGGAAGATTTGCACCCGAACTTGAGATTTGACAGACTTTGGATAGATTATCCAAAATACCAAAGGGGCTTGCATACTCTTCATTCTAAAACTGTTGAAGTACCTAGGGTCATAGAATGGAGACCATTAGAAGCTGTAGAATTGGCCGGGCCAATTAGGGAATTACTTGCACAGAGGTATGGTAATTCTACTTTTAACGATTGTGTACGATTATTCAACATGCGTAGACCTGTATATAAAGTATGGTGTGAAGAATTGTTGTGTAGTATAGAATTAAATGATCGGGTAGCTAGTTTAACCGATCGATCATTTATTAGATTTTTGTTAGGAGGTTCGATGCGCCACATGTCTTTACTAGACATGGCTCAGGCTTTACGTATATATACGCCTGAGGAGTTAGCATCTGCCGATTGTAGAGGGTTGATACTAAATGGTAGAAAGATAGACAAAAATTTTGATACGCATGGTGTATGGAGTCAAATGACTAGCCATCACCGATTTAAAGGGGGAAATTACTCTTATTTGGATATATATGGAGCAGAGTTAAGAGTAATTCATAGATTTTTAGCCAATTCGATTACACAACGAGGTAAGAACAAGGAAAAGGTAAATGAACAGGATTTGTTTTACCACATGTGTATTCAAGACCCACAAAGCGCTGTAAGTATACCTTATTGTGTGGGTTATTATTTATCAGCTATGGTTAGGGGGATGAGACCGCATAGCATAATAGGAGGTGGTATATTTATTACTTTGATTGCTGAATATCTCGGTGTGGATATAAGTCGGGGGGGGGGGGGGGGGGGGGGGGGGATTATTAGTCGAAGAACCAGAACCCCGCGATACAATAGGTTTAAATGTATACCATGGTGCGAAGGTTTTGAAGAGGCGAAATAACGTCGCAGTACAATACCATGGTAGACATCCACAGGTTGAGAGAAACCAACAGCCAGGTAATGTGGGAGGGGGAAATGAAATGACAGAAATGCAAAGGTTTATAGCTTCACAAGAGTATGAAAATGCTAGACATCGAGCACTTGAAGATTGGCAAGTTCATCAAAACCAAATCATAGCTTATTGCCAACAAATAGGTAGAAACTATATTCCTACTCAATCGCCCGTATTTCCTCCCTGGTCTATAGAGATCCAACCACCGTATCCTACGTATAACCCAGCCGAAGCATTTTATAACACCTATGGTTATGCATGGAACCCCTACTGGTATCAGTATCATCCCTAGTCTACTTAGTTTTATTTATTTTATTATTTGTAATGTTAATACATTTAATACTTATGTTAATATTGTAATAGTTTTTATAATTTTCTAACTTTTATTATTAGATTTTAATAATTTTTGAATGTGGGGTAATATACCAAACTTCAAAAATATGTATATATGTTTGCAGTTTATCTTATGTACACAACAGGGTAAAACAACGCATTTTCAAAGACTGGCATTAAGTTCAGCAAAAGCAACTAATTTTGACGACAAGATGCAAAATATATGTGAAATAACAACGAGAAGAAATGAACAAATGATGTGCACCATTTATCATTCAACACAAACAACAATATGTTTGGAAAATTTGGTAAAATTTAATCATTTCTACGCTAATCACCCTCAATAATTTAAATTGTTACTGATTTCTTGCAAATGAGGGCATTGCAAGATCTTAAGTGTGGGAAGGGGTTAAATTCTTTCGGATTTTTAAAATTTTTATCTTAAACACTTGGTTACCATTAAAAATACTAGTAAAGCAGTAGTTGTATTAGAATCTAGTGCTCTCTGATAATAAAGAACAGCCCTAATCTTATATACTGACTACCCAATTCTAGTAAAATTTTTCAAAATTTTCAAAATGAACTCAAAATCATGTTTATACATATTTATGAACGATAAAACTAGGTGTTAACACCGAAATTATTGTTACCTTGGAAAGGACATAAATTGAGAAACAAACCAAAATATTAGAATTCATTTAAAATGGAATAGAGGACAATAAAAAGGAAAATAAAAGCCAAGTGTAGGAAAAATTACCAAGTTATCTTAAACATATGTCACATATTTCTGTAACAAATTACTGAAAATACTTTTGCTTTGGACTAAAACTAAACTGTTTTACCCGATAAAAGAAAAGAAAAGATGGATCTACACGATGAATCAATTCCATCATTAAAAGGAAGTAAAGTCTTCCGAAAAAGAAACGCGCTTCTTGATTTAGGTCAAGAAGTTGTCGTCCAGACCAGCTGTAGGTTGACGAAAAACCTAGAAAAGTCATCTCTAAAATCAGCAGAAAATCCACGGACCTCAGCATTAAACAGGGTCGCCAAGTGGTTAGATTTATCCTAACCATGAGAAGGATTTATCTTGTACAATGGGGGGCACCGTGCAAATTAGCTTGATAAGACTAATGAATCAGATCCCCAGAAAGGATAATCTCCTTAAAGATTAAAAATCAGCTTTTAAGACTGATATTACTCAATCCTTGAGATTGATCTTAAAGATTGAGAATTACAAACTCATGGAATTCAATGATATCTTAAAAAATCGATTTGTTTTCTAAAAACCCATTTTCAATGCGTTCATTACCATTAAACGTAAAATCCTAGGAATTCACCTGAAATTCATTAGGTCACCTGAACCAAATCGGGTGTCAACCGTAAGAACGGTGGTTGCATAGCATGGTCAAAGACAGGACCTTGTGCCAGACCGAAAAATCATAAGGGTGAGCTTTACTATTGCTCCTACCAAGGATAGTAATTGCGTCCTACACGTTATAGACCATAATCAAAAGCATGTCACGGGACATTGCCTTGACAGTTGCTTGTTCAACGCTTTCCTTTACAACCGGACGGTAGTTTACCGAAATGTAATATACGGGACAAGTAAACTGGACGTGTTGCTTTCCTAATACAAGGTTAGCAAGTGGGTGACACAAAACCATAAGTTTTGAGCTAAAATTTTCAAATATGAAACCCACCAAACTCACAAAAATAATTTGCAAACACCGGTGAAGGGTTATTCCGGAAAACTTATCTAGGGTAAAAACTAGATTTAATTTTTAAAAGATCAAATGTTTTCATAAAGATCCAATTTCCTTAATGGATCTAAATTTTTATAGTCGTATGGGACTGTAAACCATATCGTTACTACCATTGTTTATACCGCCGTATAGAAATCACTGATGTACAAAGTGTGAAGAATAAAGAAGTGATTCTAGTATTTCAAGACTATATTGCTTGAGGACAAGCAACGCTCAAGTGTGGGAATATTTGATAATGCTAAAAACGAACATATATTTCATAGCACTATTCCTCAAGAAAGACAAGCTTTTAGTTGCAATTGTTCTATTTACAAGTGATATTCGTTTAAATAATAAAAGGTGAAGACAAAAGACAGATTCGACGAATTGAAGACGCAAACGACCAAAAAGCTCAAAAGTACAAAATACAATCAAAGAGTTTCCAATTATTGATAAGAAACGTCTCGAAATTACAAGAGTACAAGATTCAAAACGCAAAGTACAAGATATTAAATTGTACGCAAGGACGTTCGAAAATCCGGAACCGGGACCAGAGTCAACTCTCAACGCTCGACGCAACGGACTAAAAATTACGAGTCAACTATGCACATAAATATAATATAATATTTAAATAATTCTTATAATTATTTAAATATTATAATATATTAAAAATTCGTCGGCAAAGAAAGACTCCAAAGTTGGTGAGCTGGAAAATCAAACTCCGCGACTCGCGGAGTTTGAAGGCAAAAATTGCCGCGAGTCGCGGAGTCCCAAATTCTGAAACCGCCTATAAAAGCAAACGCAATTTTAATCATTGTAAGTTATGTTCAACCTTTTTAATTTAATGTCTCGTAGCTAAGTTATTATTATGCTTATTTAAAACGAAGTAATCAAGATGTTGGGCTAATTACTAAAATTGAGTAATTGGGCTTTGTACCATAATTGGGGTTTGGACAAAAGAACGACACTTGTGGAAATTAGACTATGGGCTATTAATGGGCTTTATATTTGTTTAACTAAATGATAGTTTGTTAATTTTAATATAAAGATTTACAATTGAACGTCCCTATAAATAACCATATACACTCAATCGGACACGATGGGCGGGGTATTTATATGTACGAATAATCGTTCATTTAACCGGACACGGAAATGGATTAATAGTCACTAGAATTATTAAAACAGGGGTGAAATTATGTACAAGGACACTTGGCATAATTGATAACAAAGTATTAAAACCTTGGGTTACACTCAGTCGACATCCTGGTGTAATTATTAAACAAAGTATTAAAATCTTGTTACAGTTTAAGTCCCCAAGTAGTTGGAATATTTGACTTCGGGTATAAGAATAATTTGACGAGGACACTCGCACTTTATATTTATGACTGATGGACTGTTATGGACAAAAACCAGACGGACATATTAAATAATCCAGGACAAAGGACAATTAACCCATGGGCATAAAACTAAAATCAACACGTCAAACATCATGATTACGGAAGTTTAAATAAGCATAATTCTTTTATTTCATATTTAATTCCCTTTATTTTATATTTAATTGCACTTCTAATTATAGCACTTTTATTTATTGTTATTGTATTTAATTGCACTTTTAATTATCGTACTTTTTAATTATCGCAAGTTTATTTTATCGCACTTTTATTTATCGCAATTTCATTATCGTTATTTACTTTACGCTTTAAATTAAGTCTTTTATTTATTTAATATTTTACATTTTGTTTTAACTGCGACTAAAGTTTTAAAATCGACAAACCGATCATTAAACGGTAAAAACCCCCCTTTATAATAATAATATTACTTATATATATATTTGTATTTTTATAAAATAAAACTAATATAGCGTTAAGCTTTGTTTAAAGATTTTCCCTGTAGAACGAACCGGACTTACTAAAAACTACACTACTGTACGATTAGGTACACTGCCTATAAGTGTTGTAGCAAGGTTTAAGTATATCCATTCTCTAAATAAATAAATATCTTGTGTAAAATTGTATCGTATTTAATAGTATTTCCTTGTAAAATATAAAGCTATTTTATATACACCTCGCATAACATCAGTGACTACACTTGGTACGGTGTAGTGAGATTTCATAATAAAGGGAATATGCGACGTTGATTAAATGTTAAGTATGGTTATCAAGTGCTCAACAACTTAGAATATTTTTATTAAAACGTTTATGTATATGAAATCTTGTGGTCTATATTTATAACGCTGCTAGCATTAAACCTATATCTCACCAACTTTATGTTGACGTTTTAAAGCATGTTTATTCTCAGGTTCCTAGAAGTCTTCCGCTGTTTGAATATATGTTAGAGAAACTATGTGCATGGAGTCATACATGTTTTATTCGAGGAAGCATTGCATTCACAAAATCATCACCGTGTATTTATTTTGACTGCATTGTCAATGGAAGTATTCTTGTAAACTGTTATTTACGGTGATTGTCTATATGTAGAAATCATCAGATGTCGAAAACATTGAATTTTAAATATTCATTTATGGTATATCTTTTCAAAAGAATGCAATGTTTATAAAACGTATCATATAGAGGTCAAATGCCTCGCGATGTAATCAACTATTGTGATTCGTTTATAATCGATATGGACTTCGTCCGGATGAATTAGGACGGGTTGTTTCAATTTTGTTAAATTTTGATTTTGATGTTAAATAGTTTTAGTAATCAAAGATTGACCATGAATAACAGATACATATTTGATCCGGATTGTATTTATACTTTGAGATGGGGAGAGATCGATTGAGAGGGTGATTTTTATGATGATGTCCTCAATGTTTCAAGGAAAAAGATTTATTTGTTCATAATGTAAAATAATTATCTTTTGTAAACTTTTTTTGGAAAAGCTGAAATATATAAATAGTTTAAAAGATGCAATCTTTTCATAAATACTTTTTAAAAAAATACAGTTCAGTTAACCTTTAAAGCTCCTTTATTTATATTTATCTCTATCTCTATTTCCAATTTCCAATATTCCTAAAATAATGGAGTAGCTTTTATGTAACTCCGGTGTCTATGTGTCACAAACTTAAAATAGACCCCATTAAAATATGTTTTCAAGAACAAGACAATTGCTACTTTCCCAAATAGAATCCAAACATCCAAACATATTAAATTAAATTATAATACCAAAAAAAAAAAAAAAAAAAATTAGTCAATCTACACTTCCTTCATCCTTTGACCATTTTCAATCCTTTTAAGTTTCCCATGTTTTATATTGTATCCTTTGATCCCTGCTTAAGGACATACCCATTTCACACACAACTCTCAAATTTTCACACCCAATTAGTCCCAAAATCTTTCTGCAAATGTCAGATCAAGAACAACAACCACCCCAATTCATTACTCCATTACTTATAAAAACGGACCAAACCCAAGTGTTATATGAGGAAGAAGATGAAGAAAGTAATGATCTTGATGGGTGTCTTCAAGAATTGGATTGCTATATGTTATTATTGGGATTTAATCAAACTTCTGTTTTAAGATTTGGGATTTCATGGGTAATGTTTCTAATGATTGGGGTTGTGGTTCCTGTAGTGATACTTATGATTACTACTGATTATTGTTCAAGATGTGATCTTTATCAAGTTAAAGGCTTTGAGCTTGTTGTTGTATCATCACATGCTTGTTTGGCAGCTTCTGCTCTTCTTTGTCTTTCACATAATCTCAGAAAATATGGCATTAGAAAGTTTCTGTTTGTTGATCAATATAATGGTCATGTTCAAAGATTTTCAAAAGAGTATGTTCAGAAAATTACTGTAAGTGTTCCACTATATATAAAATTTAGGTATAATAAGTATATGTATATATATTGCAAACAAATTGTGCAATTGCAGAAAAAGTTTTACAAAGATGCTTGCTTGTTCATGCTGACAAAAGTGTTCTTTTATATTTTATTTAAATTAAGTTTATTTTTTTATGCCCATTTGGTTACATATATTTTACCTTTAATACATGTTAGGCTGAATCTGTTTTGGAATAATTTTGGTAATGATTAGGTTGATTATGAAGTACTTTAGGCATAAAGTTTGATTCTTTGATCGTTCAATGGACTTGATTATTGATTAGGTTTATGATTATATGATACTTTAGGGTTAAAATTGATTATCATATATACATTTTGATTCTTTTATTCTTGGAGTCACCTTAATAGTTAATCAATCAATACAAAAATGAAAATCCAGTTAAATATGCGTTCTTTTTCTGGAATCCATTTGAATTAAACTTCAGTTTAACTGTGAACAATCTATAATGTTTTGTTTTTATTTTTTCTATTTTGGTTAGAATATTGAAATATTGATTGGTTCTTTGAACAACATTCTAATGGTGATTGCAGGAGTCTAAACGTGCACTTTTGTTGTGGTTTCTTCCATGTCTAATCTTGAAAATTGCTCGTGAAATTATCCGAATGATGTATGTGCACCATGAGTCATGGTGGCAATCTTGTGGCGTTCTGCTTACTTTGACCGTTTCATGGACATACGTAACATTCATCTTTCTATCTTCATGTTTAGTTTTCCATTTGGTCTGCAATTTGCAAATCATCCATTTCGATGACTATAAAAACCTCCTCGAAAGAGAAACTGACGTTTTAGCATTTATAGAAGAACATGCCCGTTTACGCCATCATTTGTCAAAAATAAGCCATCGGTTTCGTATTTACCTTCTTCTTGTGTTCACAGTCGTTACCTCAAGCCAATTCGCTACTCTATTCCAAATTACCGAGTTCAGAGATAAAGTAACGTTCATAAATGGTGGTGATTTTGCGGTAAGTCTAAATAGTACTCCATCCGTCCCAAAATAACTGTCTCGTTTGATTTTCAAAGTCTTTCTTTTAAAATTTTGACTTTAAATATTATTATTTGTGCTATATAATATTTGATGAAAATCATATGAATGGATTCGGAAAATATTATACAACACAAAAAATATCTAAATCAAATTGTACAAGAAAGTCGGATTACTCGCCCTTCCCGGGTAACCCGAATAGGGAAAACCTTACAACTTTTTTAAATTGTACAAGAAAAACTCAAAAAGTCAAAGTGGGACAGTAATTTTGAGACGGTGGGGTACTAAAGGTGTATGTTTGATTAAAAAGTCAAAGGTTATTTAAGGCTCTGTTTTTTGCAGGTTTCGTCAATTGCACAGGTTGTAGGGGTGATATTGTGTTTGAATGCTGCAGCGAAGATTTCACACAGGGCACAAGGGCTTGCAGCGCTAGCAAGTCAGTGGCATGCTTTAGCTTCATGTGGGCCCGATGACACGTCACATATGAGACTTTTAAACGGAAATGGGAGCCATGCGGTTGTGAGTAGCTTATTGAGATCGGTTTCTTCAGAAAATGATATGGAAGCTATGAATTATATTCCTCTTCCGACAAACGCACAACTCACATCGTATTTGTCTTCATACCACAGGCGACAAGCATTTCGTAAGTAAACACTACAAATTTATCATTGCATTGCATCATATGAAAGAAGTTGTAGGTTTTTTAGTGTTAAAAAGTTAAAATTTAACAACTTTGTTGATATAACCATTTCATGCTAAGGGTCAGAATCAGGAGCCATAGATGATGCATCACTTTTTTCTTGAAGACTGATGCAGCAAATTTTCAAAAAAAAAAATTTGTTTGTTTTTTCATTTTGATGCGTTCCTTGAATGTAGGTTTTTTTGGTGCATCAGTTCAAAAATGATTCATTGCATCATTGTTTGCTCCCTTCCTTAAGGAGCCTTTGCCCCTAATCTTCACCCCATAAAGTTGTGGTTAATTAGTATCTCCCACCATGCATTTTAGTTGAAGCCTGCATATACCCGGTTAGTCCACTGTTTCAGCTTATGAGAGGCGATTGTTTCTCGGGTTGTGACGCACACTCGGCTCGTGCATCTCTTGGGGCCGATTTGAGGGTCCTTTCAATTGGTATTAGAGCCACATGCCTCTCGAGGTATGGATCATGGGTATGCGACCAGCGGCGGAACTTGAACCCGACTACAGAGTAGGCGAGTCTAAAAATTTAATAAATTTTTCATTGTCAGCAGGGGCGAACACTAAAAAAAACCTTATTTTTTGGTAAAAAAAAATTTTTTTTAGTGTAAAACTTTTTTTCCCGTTAAATCCAGGGGGGGGCGGATACCCCCTTTGGGTTGCTCTATGTTCCGCCACTGTATGCGACTGTCTCTCGAGTTGTGACGGACGCTCGGCTAGTGCATCTCTTGGGGCCGCTTTGAGTGTCGTTATAACCCCAGTTCATATAAATTTAAAATATTGAGCTTATTACTTACATATAAATTTATCTATATTTATATACATCATATTGTTTTAAAAGAGATAACCGCCTCATTTTATTTCCTAGTAGTTCCATAAGTTTCCAGCATTCTCCGAAACCTAATTCAAAATATTTTTAACAACTTTATGACGATAGCAATGAGATTCGAAGGAGGCCAAAATTACGGATCGTGGAATACATAGTTCAGACAACTACTATCAATTATCAAAGCATCATGTTGATCCGTAGGTGATTACGAAAAAGTTAATGAAGTTGTTAAATCTGCCGTGTTGAACTCCATTGATGAAAGCATTACATGATCTGTTCAGTATTACCGACATTAATACAGGTGTCCACCTTCACAATCTAGAGTAGGATTTTGATTATGAGTGTAATTTAGGGTTCCCGATTTTGTTTTATTTTTTTGCAATTTTAATCAATTTCTGATTTTGATAGATGTCAAAATCTCACTGCAAAAGGGAAAAGAATATGCTGAGTCGATACGATCTGAGAGCTCATTACAAAGTGGTATGTGATTGTAGCTATTGTAGTACTACTAACAATAGCTATTATAGTACTAATATCTCAATCACATACGGAGTACCATTTTGTAAGGTTCTGCTAAAGCGTCCCGACTCAACTACTTCTTTTCCCTTATACAATGACATATGTCAAAATCATTGATTAATTATAATTGCAGAAAATAAATTTGGAACCTTAATTTGAACTCATAACAAGAATCCTATAATGTAACTTTGTAAAACACCCGTACTTAAACTGCTTATTCATTTGACTCCTGATCTGGTATGAATGTCGATAATAGTGAAGTGATCATGCAATGCTTTCATCAATGGAGCTCAACATGACAGTTTTAACGACTTCTTTAACTTCTTCGTAATCACCTAAGGATCGACATGTTGCTTTGTTAATTGAGTGAATTAGGATGTTTGTTAATAGTAGTTATTTGAAGTGTGTACTCCACAATCCGTAATTGTGGCTTCCTTCTAATTTCATTGCTATCGTCATTGAGTTATTAAAAATATTTTGAATTAATTTTCCGAGAATGCGGGAAACTTTTGGAAATACGGTTGTCTCGATTAAAACAATACGGAGCATGTAAATTTACATGTAAGTAATAAGGTTAGTTGTTGAGGACGGGTTCGAATCCCACACGCGCTCTCGCATCTTTAATCTATTTCACCTTTTTCTTCCTTTTTTCACTTTCTTCCTCTTTATTATATTTCCACTTTATCCCCTCTTTTTTCCACTTTATTCATGTTTAATCTTGCACTTTTATTTTTTCCAAGTTAATACAACGGTAAACTTGTGTGCAGTTATGTATCTGCAGAACAATCCAGGAGGTATTACTTTGTATGGTTGGACGGTGGATCGAGGTCTCATAAACACAATATTCTTCATTGAGTTATCATTAGTTCTTTTTGTACTTGGAAGGACTACCGTGTTCACTACCACCAACTGATTTTTTCATCTCAAAATTCCTTGAAATCTTCAGGTCATAACGTGAGCTTCTCTTCTTATTATCAACAAAGTGTTGACAATGAGAATCGAATCAGTCTAAAGACAAACGCGTGTCTTTATTTGTTTATTTATGTATATCATCCTTTTTGTGTATAGTTGGTTAATGTTAATATGATCATGACATTCTTTATGGTTTGGAAAACCATTAACTTATAAAGTTGAATAAATACTACTCCAAGTGATGATCAAACTCTAGATGTTTGTATATAAGGTTATTCTAATATGCTCTAGATGTTTGTATATAGACAAAATTTCATTCCTCGTCCCTGAACTTTACATCAAATTTGACTCCTCGTCCTTTTTCTTTTTTTTGTGCATCCCTCGTCCCTAATGTATCACAATTCTACATCCCTCGTCCTTTTTCTTGACTCCTCGTCCTTTTTCTTTCTGTCAATTCTACATTCCTCGTTCCTAAAAAGGACGAGGGTTGTAAAATTGTGATACATTAGGGACGAGGGATGCACAAAAAAAAGAAAAGGGACGAGAAGTCAAATTTGATGTAAAGTTCAGGGACGAGGAATCAAATTGTCTTGTATATAAGGTTATTCTAAGATGCTCTAGATGTTTGTATATAAGGTTATATTCTAAGATGCTAAATTTTGCATCGATTTGGTACTTTTCAGGCTTGAAATGTACATTGTGTATGATCTTTTTCAGCATATTTGCATTCGATTTTTCTGTATGTATATCATGCAGTGTTGCAAAACCGTTGATATGCCGATCCCTGATCCCATTCTCTGGACAATAGTGGCAGAACTTGGAGATCGTAACATGGGGGCGAAAATACCAACTTGGGGGTGAATAGTTTACAAAAAAATTACCCCTAAAAATTTTAAATACTACACTAGAAATTTTTTTACAGGTTGGGCGGATAGCACTTTTGAGTTACACAACTATGTACCGCCCCTGCAGGACAATGTGCAAGGTGAAGTTAGCTGACTTAATAGTGAAATTGTTGAATTTAGGTATGAAGATTGAAAGTTCCTTCAATTTAAGGTGATTATATACAAATGTGTATGAGTGTAAGGGGTTCTAGTGCAACTATCCAGTGAAGTTGACATGTTAGTAACTGAAAATTTTGAGCAACTACCAACTACAAACCTAATTCAGGTACTTTAGTACCCCTTCATCCTAACCAAAAGTTTTACATTCAATTGTATTTTAATTTTAATCATAGTTTAACATTTAATTAAGGGTTAAAGCAAAAAATAGGCTACAAACTTACACAAATGTACCGATGTCGCCCACAAACTCATTTTCGTCCTACTGTCGCCTACAAACTTTCAAAAAGTGTACCGATGTAAACAAAAACTTTCAAAAAGTGTACCAATGTAAACAAAAATGACTTGCTACCGGTTAAACTGGTTAAAAATCAACACGTGTCGTTCGTGGATTGGATCTTAATTCTTAAAAAAAAAAATTATATATATATCAGGTCAAAATTAGTATGTAACAGGTCAAAACTATAAAATGTTGATATTAGCACATTTTTGAAAGTTTGTAGGCGACAGTAGGACTCAAATGAGTTTGTGGGCGACATCGGTACATTTGTGTAAGTTTGTAGCCTATTTTTGACTTTAACCCTTTAATTAATTGGGATATGATACTATGATAGCAAAACATATCACATGTAAATTTATCTAATATGCGCAACGAACCCGGACTAGGAGGAATACTTAAGGATCATTTTTGCTTCCTCATATTGCAATGCTTCTTAGCGATTTGACTAGAAAAGGTTCAGTTTTACAACAAAAGAATGGTCTCATGTTTCTTTTTAAATAAGTGATTGCAGACTGTATTGAAAGTTTATGTATTCTCCTTGTCGAAGCAAGTTTGTTCGTATACTTCTCTTGTGCTCGAGCTTTAAGCCTTTATGCTCTAGCCTACATCACAATATCAAATTCTAATTACAAAGGAATATAGGATCACTTTTCTAATATGATTAAACGTCAACTTATAAGTAAATAAATATAAATACAAATGATGTTACCAGTTACCTCCATTATTTTCATTACCATCTCGGCTTTTCTCTTTTCGTGATCTCCCAAGCTTCTATCTTAACTTCCTCGCGCTTAAACCTACAAACCAACAAAAATAGTACTACGTATAACTTATGAGTATTTTTATGGACATCATAAGTATGTAACAAAACTTATTAGCAGGTTATTAATAATAATATAACATGGTGAGGATAAAGGTATTCAAATGTGTCATTCTATCTTAGATTATCAACAATAATCACTCTCCTATCGACTCAAGTGTTCCACACGTTATAATAGTTAGTTGTAGAGCATTATAAAAAAGACGTATATATGTAACTTTAGTCCATCTTTTGCTAATCAATCAACTAACTCACAAAAATCGCTTTTTTCAAAATATACTAATCTAGATGCAAACTATCTATTTCATAATGTTGAATCTTTAGTCCATCTTTATAATGTTGAATCGTCTGGTATATATAATTTTTGTGAATCATAATGTTGAATAGAAGATCACCTGACCATGTATTTTGCGCGTTCTGCCTCATACCAAGCCATTGCTCGTGTTTCAATAGGATTTAGCTTCGAATCATGACACGTGGTGCGAGTTTTAACCCCGTTAGTATCCTCATTTTCTCTCCCAAACCTTGTGGATCCACTCGAGTCAACTTTTGACACAGGTGTGACCCCGGGAGCTACATTTGGCCCGGGCCTTACAGGAGTCGATGACCCAGATGCTGTAGGGCTGCCGGTGTTGTGGTTCTAACTGGTGTGACAGATCTAGAAGGTTCTTGGCTACCAGCAGGAGTCATTTCAGTCCCCATATCTCTAACAAAAAATTGAATTAGCAAACACTGAATCACCCAAATCAACATTTTTTGTTTCTAATACTCCAAATTTTTAATCCTCTTATCTACACCTCTAGATAACTTAACCAACCCTTTTTGGGCATCATCCAATTTTGACAGTGTCGGTTTTCCTACAGTGGCCACGATTTGTCCCATTTCCTTTAGGAAACTCGAAACCTACACCGCTAACATGAGTTTCTTGAGGTGATGCAATATTCACACAACCCTTATCCTCTATGGACCTCATTGTCACTTTTCTTGATCAAAGATTCAATTTTGAACCCCAATACACCTTTTGTATTGTATATATGTATATATGTATATGTATATGTAAATTTAATTTAAATTTAAATACTACTAGTATATAATGTACTACACACCAAAGAGCAAAGCTACCCTCAACCCAGATATAAAAGCTCAATCTTTAGCTACATAAATCAAACAGATCATCAAAAACTTGTATCTTTATGATTGCAAGAATTTAATATGTACGAAATTTACATTCAACGCATAAAATTTTACTCAAAAGAGTGGTTGAAATCAAACGAATTCAGTGAAGTAGGAGTTGAGTGGTGATAGACTTATCGAAGTGTTGTAGATTGTACTCCATATGTACAAGCCAATGGGCAATGGTAGATCCAGGGACCCGGAAAAGTCACAAAGTAATACGGAGTACTATAAATACGAAACGATTTTATCAAACAGATATACTTGAATCGGCCGTTTGCATCACAGATCATATCCCAATACGAAAAATATACACAGAAATAAATTCCATCAACCATCATAGATTACACTTTTTCTATAGCAAACAAGAGAAAACATTGACATCTAATTGCTTTAAGGTCCAACAAAATAATAGTTTCACTACTAATCTTATACTATCAACCAACAAATTCAATGGTAATGAAAACACGTCTACAATTAAAAGAATGCATTACATATAACTAAGAAATATACTATACCTTAAAATTCAAACAACACTGCCAACTTCACATTCTGATTTGAACACTGTCTTTCAGTGTCGATGCATATATACCGAAAGATGTTAAACTGATTAGGCATTGGTACTAGAAAGCGACATCAAGTAAATGATTGTTGCTGTCATTGTTCCCAGCAACCCACCAGCAACAACCTGCATGTTATGTAAAATAATTACGTAGTATATTTATTACATTATTCAAGAATTCAAGAACTCTAAGTAATGTGACACGTGTAACATAACTTTCATGTACTGGACATATATATGGAATTCATCCAAATCAATATGAGCAATTAAGAGATTGATAATTAGAAGGGTGTCAAAGAACGAGACTTATGTTGATTATGTTGTCATACTAAAAAAAGAGGGGAAACTAAGTAACTTCACCATCGGTATAGAAGCAGAGTTTAGTAACCCTTCAACAACAAAGGACAATTCTGACCCATTTACTTACGGTTTGACTTGATTTATAAATTCTTTCCAACAGGTCAAAAGTGTACATTCCAAGTACTTTGTTAAACTTGGAATGGGTCAAACACCATTGACAACGTTTATTCAAATGAAAATTCCGACCCATGTACTTAAAAAGCGATTGACTTGATTGATACACTATTTAAACGGGTCAAATGTCTAAAATGTAACATCTTTGTCGATAATGAAATGGTACAAAAGCCGTAGCTAACGTTTATTCAATGAGTGTATGCAACCACCAAAATTGCTTTATCCGCTTAAGAAAGATTGTACTTTCATAGTACAGTTTATAATCATATTAAAGACATTTTTAGTTATAAAACGTTAGAAAATGGACAAAGAACAACCCCAACCCGACTTGTTTTCACTCATTCCCATACCCACTTGACTATTACCACTTCTGCTATTATAATTATAATCATAATCATTATAATTATAATTATTGTAATTATATTATAAAATAGAATACATGAAAACGAACCTGAGGAGGAGTGTGGCCAAGAAGTTCACGTAGTGGCCTGCTCTCAGCCAAAGGATGTTCAGCAGGAAGTTCATATACAATTTGATTCAGAACCTGAAAATTTGCAAAATTTAGAAATGTGACAAATTTTTAACCACTTTATTAGCTACTATCATACTATTATAATCTATGATATATCATATCATATTTTAAATGAAAAATTGGTCAAATCCAACATATATTAGCTGACATCAGCATAAATTACTATTGACAAACCTCTGCTTGACGGCCAGCATGCAATCGTACACCAGTTGCATCATACATCACCTGCCACCAATTTATTAGAGATCATAAGTCACAATACAAATTTCACTTCCCCTATTTAGCATAGATAAGTAAAATTAAGGACAAAGATCATACAATACAAGCTAAAATGAGTGCAATTGCAAAAGTTGAACTGCCAATGCCATCTTGTAAACCAACAGCAACGGCAAGAGCAGTGACGGTTGCAGAATGCGATGAAGGCATACCACCAGATCCAATCAGTTGCTTAAGATCCCATCTGTGTTCCCTATACCTGCATTTCAACCAAATGAATATAAGACTCGCAACACTATCACTAACAGTTGATCATAAACCACTTTCAAATCGCAACAGACAGTTAAAACTAGTACTATAAATAACAACTTTAATTCTGAGTTTTCAATGGCCAAAGACATAATATAACATCAGTTCATTGATGAATAATTCAGTTTAATTTTAGAACCATAAAACCCTAGCGTCAATATTTTTACAAAAAAAAAAAAAAAAAAGGTCATGAAATAATCAAAATATAGTTATAGTTATGATCACAATTTCACTAAACTGTAGTACTAGATATGAAAACCTTAATTGACCGACTAAAATCACTACCTAATTATAGCAATACGATATCATAAATTAAAAAGTCAAAATCAGGTCAAAATTGAGGAAAGGGAAAAAAAATTAAACGTACCACGTGGTGAAAACCTTAATCGATTGCGCAAGAGCGAAGGCAACAAGTGCAGAAAGTAAAGCATAATTCATGTAAACAGGTTCAGAAGATGATGGAGATGTAAACGAATTAACGGAATTCGTTAATATCTTTGAGGTTGATAAAGTTGCTATTTCAGCTATTGATCTCATAATAATATAATTTAAATAAAAGTGGAAACGGTTATATATATGGATATCTGTAGCTATATCAATATTCAATGTGTATATATATTGTGTGAATTTTGGGATGAGCAAACGTAGTAAGAAAAATAATCAGGAAACGTGAAGTGTTTATGTCTGTAACAAGAGGAAATAAGAAGAATCTTAGAGGAGATGGCTTTCTTATTTAGTTACTACTATATTTTTCCCTCTCTTTGATATTTAATAATTTAATAATTAAATAAATATTGAATTTAAATCTAAGAAGTGATAAGTTGGAAGATGAGTATATGATGGAATATGCTATTGTCTATTTCTCATAGATACCTTCACATCAATTATTCATAACATGAAGTTGTACCATGTTGATTATATTTTATTAGTTGTATATTATATGCTCATACTTCAAATTTCATTTTAAGTTAATTGTTTAATACTCTCCCTGTTAATTTAGAGAAAACAATTGACAGAAACGCCCTTGAACCAACTTCCAAAAACTGACCCAATTATGTATTAATCCGTATTATGATTATAGAATGATGTATCATTATTAAACTTCCATGTGTATCATTGTGTATAGTGAATAGTGATGTGAAATGGTGCTTCTAGACTTGGCGTATTGGTTCCGGTTTGTATTATTTTGTTTTAGCTTTGGATGGTCTATCTTTTATATGTCCTGTTTTTTCAGTAAAAAAATAAACTTCCATGCGTAAAAGGAAAAGATAAATATGTAAATATGGAGTAAATAATCTTTAGTATAAACAGTAGTAGTAACACATTATGACATATACGCGAACATAAAGATTTATACTTGACATTCAAAATTCAAAAATATAAATTATTGAATAAGTCCAAAACAATATATAAAAAACAACATATATTTGTATGCCAGTGGTACCCGTCGCTTATGATCTCAGGGCCCACAGGAGGGCCTTATTGAATACAGATAGGTGCAGGTTCAATTCTCGGCCTGCAACTTCCTATTGGGTATTTACACGGCTTACTTAGCCCTAGCGGGGTGGGCGGTATGGGTGACATAGTCACACGGAGTCAGGGTTTCTCCGCCAGAATAAACCTTTTGAATAAATTTGGCCTAGTGAATGAGGGAACTCAAAGAAATGGCAGCTATCTAAATGTGTTTCTAGTACCTGAATTCTAGCTAATAATAAAGGTAGTAGACAACAATGTGAATGTGGATGGATAAAACCCAGATTCAGTAAACAACAAAAACAAAGAGCCAAACACACAGGGTGCATGAATGATCACAATGTGCAATGTTTTGAAAGCCATTGTTACCTAATACCATCCACTGCGCCAAAAACTGTGCACACATGAATTGGTCCCCGGGTTAGCAGAATTTAAACCTGTTAAATCAAGTGTAAACTTTAGGTTATACAAATACAAAGCTAATCAAATTACTTAGACGCTTAGAGCATGGATTATAGTAAACAAGTTTTTCCCTATTCAGGCTATTAGGGAAAAGGGGTATTTGTTTTACTCATAAGCATAGATAGATTATAGTACAGCTGCTCATCTCTTGTTTAGCTTCTTATGATTTCTTGACTTTTTTTCTTGTCCAAGTTGCAAATAGAGATTTTTTTTCACTTTTTTTTTTTTTTAAATTTCATGTGATTCTACAAAATACGATAATTGGTAAACCTTTTTATATAGCGCAAAATTATTGATGTTTAAAGAAGACAACATGCTTAACCTCCTACTAATCCTCCTAATGGCCACTAAACACCCAAAAGTCAACATCACTCGTAGATCAATACCATTAACTTGTTTTTAGTAATCATAACATTGAAATATTTAATATCAGAACTAGATGAAAACCCTCCAAAGTACCAAAAATATTGCAATATTAGTAATATTTAATGTTCTAAAAAGACAACAGGTTTAAACTCAAATGTAATATCTATCTGACTGACTTTTGTTACAGATATACCATTGACATTGTTCTCCAATAAGATCACATTTTTTTGCATAAACGAACAAGGTGCACAAAGTAGGTGTTTTATTAGGTACTTGTATTGTATAAGAAAGACTTTTGGTCTGTAATGGACAGCCAGTTATAAGTAAAGGCGTAAAACCATGTCGCTTTTGCCAACTTTGAATCAAAAAGTCAGAATTGTTGCATGATTACTCAAATATTGAAATTTAATATTAATACAAAAATAAAAATAAAAGATATATTGTAAAAAAACACTGTTACCTGTCATGAAGAAAGCAAAGCATCTACAGTCCATATTTTCCTGCAGAATCCATTAACTCTGCTTTTGCTGCTTCCATGATGACATCAAAGTTTGTTTGTATGTACCTTCCCCTACAACAATCCTCCCTCAATTAGTGTAGGAACCTCACTTACATTCAAGGTGGAAATTTCAACCCATTAACATGTTTACGAGGGTCAATTTGGGTTGTCTTATATCTCAAGCTTACCAGAAATGAGTTCTGGACCAAGTGGAAGAAGGAAATGCAGGACTGGCTATACCATGCATTATCCTAGCAATAGCTCGAGGGGAAAACTTCGTATGGGAGTTGCTTTGAAGAAAAACCTAAAACACCAATTATCATACACCAAAATCAAACAACATTCTCAGTTTCGCTTTAAAAAAATTAAAAATTAAATAAATAATTTGTAAAGACCGAGACTTGTGAAACAAGTTACCTTGATATCTGCTCTCAAAAACCGACTGCAGATAAATAAATCTTGATGTTAGTAATCCGTATAATTAACAATGACAAAAGAATAACCCATGAAAATTTATAAATATTCACATCACATATGCAGGGTAGACCACCAAATGAACATTATTAACTCAATGTATAAGAAGGTTTTCTAGTTTTAGCTATCAAGATTTTAAAAAAATCATTACACATTAAAACTATGTCAAATAAAGTTCCAAGATTTTTTAAACCTGGTTTGATCCATCTTATTAGCGATATTATCATTGTCATTATCTGCATTAAAGTAATCCAATATCTTCTTCTGCAAGCATGTTGTGTGTTGGGAGTCGATGCAACCATTCTTTTTATCACATGTTTTAACTGCAAAGAGTGCAGCATTATACATTGCGTCTACTTTGCGCACCTGTGTCAAATAATAGTTTGCAAGACATGAGTAATTATTTAATATACAAACAATAAAAAAAACTAACAAGACGAGAAGATATAGAAGAGACAATGCTATATGAGTAAGAAAAAATTTACCTTGCAACTCTCAACCTCAGATAACCATTTAGCCAAATCTGCTGCCAAAGAACATATATCTTTTGGAAAATTTACAATCATGTAACAATAAGCTGGATCCTTCAATTCGTATGTAATTTCCCCCTTTGACTATTGAATAGGAAATGATGTAAGGAAGGTAAACATTAACCAAAAAATTCATTAAAAAGTTGAATGAACCAAAGTAATAACGATATGCAGATGCAAACCTTGAGAATCTGCAATTGATTAGTTACATTAAAAGGTTGAATTCCAATGCTGCATGCTACATTTGGAATGTCAAATACATATTGCCCATCCTTGATTTCGGACCTGGAAATCACAATTCAATTATTGATACAGAATGCATACTTGATATACTAAAGTGGCAAAATGGATTAGCCGGTCAACAGTCAAATATAGTCAAACTTAGTCAACACTTCTAGCAGAGGGCATACTCACTCACTTACTTGTTCAATATTGCTGCAATCACAGTATCTTTCGCAGCAAGTAACGCAGGGGAGGTCTGCATATATTGAAATTACAATGAACCATTAATCAAGTACTAATTAACAATTCAATTCAAGGTACAAAGTACGAATTCACAGTTGGGTAGAACTTACCATATGAAAATTTAACACGCAAGTTACATTTGATTGGGGAAGTAAACGCAAGTATTGAACTTCAGCTAACTCCAAACGAGTTAAGATAGTCAGAATCACCTGAAACAGTTGTATTAGTTCCATAGTATTTTTTCAGGTATTTTGAATCAAATGCAAAAATGGCTCAAAAAGAAAGAAACCTCTTCTTTCATGTCAAATTTTCGAGACGCAGATTCTTTGACTAGTGAGCAGATCCTTCCTTGTGAAAGTGAACTCCCGATAAAAATTTGAGACAAAAACTTATTAACCGTGTATTGATCCAACCCCTCACTGAGAAACATGTATGGTGAAGTTTAAGTGTTTAATCTATTTTATAAAATAATAATGATAATAATAATAATTTAATTAACATTGTTGAACATGAACTGCAACTAGGTACCTGTACATCAGACTTCTGAGCTTAAAGTATGTTGTGTCATCAAAAAATAGATGACAATAAGATAAACGCCCATCACGTCCAGCACGCCCGATTTCCTACACATTTAAGTTTGAAACTTTTGTAGAAATATATCATTACAAAAACACTTATTAAAATACTTTAACTTATATATAAAGAAGATTTAAGAGGTTGTATGCATAAAAAATATACTTTGAACAATTCTCTAACGGTTTGACTCTTAGATCGAATAAAATTTGTCCCTGTTTTAGCTATATACTTATTTGACCCATTTGAGATACAGCACAGCCCAAATTAACATGTCGATAAGTATAGGGTTAAAATTGACACCTATAAGGAATAGTTATACGAACCTGAACATACTCTTCCAAGCTTTCTGGTAAACTGTAGTGAATTACCTGTAATAGATACACAAAATGGAAGCTTCAGCATTGTAATGTGATTTTAGTATATAGTGAATTGTGCATGCTAAAGATTTAAACTCACAGCTCCAACGTCACTTTTATCAAGCCCCATACCAAATGCCACAGTTGCAACGATCTTTAAAAAAAAAAAAAAAAGTATATAAGAATATTGTATCTGGATATAGTCAAACTTTATACACATAAAAAAAACTGAAAGATGTCTATACCACTCGTATCTTGTTTGAGCAAAACAACTCTTGTGCGCGCCTTCGATCTTTAGCAGGGATCCCACCATGGTAACTCTAATTAAAAAAAAAAAAAAAAAAGTTGTTCATAGCATAAAAAACTAATGTTAGTCACAAGCATTAAACGATTGTCATGTGATCATTCCTAGTAAAAAAAAAAATCAGATAATACTAACCTTTGCCCGAATATTGCTATCACCTAAAAACTTACTAATCATATCGGTTTCTGACTGCAATCAAAATTGTAGTGTAAGATTGAAAGATTGTATTGTAAGCATTGCATAGCATTTAATTTTAGGTGGTAAACATGTTGCAAACCTGATATTTGCAGTAAATTATAATGCTTTTAACGTCTGTGTAAGGTGGTGCTTTGAGTAACGACATCAAATCCTTCATCCTAAATTCATTGACAAATTAGGATCATCGAGATGATTTAAGACTATGAACATGATGCAAAAGCATAAGCCTAAACATGTTTTTACTTGCCTATGTCCACTTAATGATACAGACAGCTGCAGGTTGTCCCTGATTTGTTCTGTCTGAATAAGATTAGTGTGAGGAATCTCAAGGGAACACATGACATCATTCATAGTTTTGGTTGTTGCAGTTGCAGTCATTGCAAGAATACACTCAACTCCGAGACTAGAACGAAGTAATGATGCTCTAAGTCTCATATAAGAAGGTCGAAAGTTATGTGACCTGTCAATTAATTTGAATTACACTGATGAATTATAATGATAATAGCATTAATGCAAACATAAAGTAAAGCCTAATCTTGAATGTCTGATAGAATAAGCACATTTGTCAACTCACCATTCAGATATACAATGGGCTTCATCAATCACAACAAGCGAAATGAGTGAATTTGCAGAAAATATAGATGTAAATTCTGCATTTAGTAATCTCTCAGGAGAAACAAAAAGAACCTGAAACACGATTTTAATTAATAAATTATGTAACTTTACCCAAAATATGCAATTGAAACAACATTGTATTCCGTATATGATAAAAAGATTTCAACTTTTAATGTTTCTACCTTCAAGGCTCCTTCTTGAACTCGTCTAAGTGTTTCCGAACTCTCTTCTAGTGTCTAAACCAAAAGCCAACACAAAAACCAAACATCTGAGTACAAATGAGAAAGCACAATGTACAAACATACAAGCAGATTCATAATACCTGACTGCTACATAACAAACCACCAGGGATCACAGGTGGTAACTGTTTAAGTTGATCGAACATAAGCGCAACCAACGGGCTAATAACAAGTGTCATCCCCTGCAAAACAATAGCAGGCAACTGATAACAAAGTGACTTCCCAGCTCCAGTTGGCAAAATTACCATACTCGATTTCCCATCAAGTATAAACTTAATGGCTTCCAATTGCCCGTCTCTAAACGAATCATACCCGTGAGTAAGCTTCAACAACTTAACCAAATTCTCGTCACACGGATCCCGTCTAACATCTGATACAGCCTGCTCGATCACTTCGAAATCAAGTCTCGTATCCGCATTTTCGTTCTCTTCAAAACGCAAACTTTCTTCCTCACATAAGCTCCGTTCCTCTTCTCCTTCACCGCCAGTTTTCAACTTCCTTTTACTTCTCTTATAACTCTTTCGGTTTCCGGTATACGCATTTTGATTCCTTTTTCTAACTTTATACGCGAACTTCTTTCGTCCCCCGTGACCGTTAATATTCAACCTCACAAAGTTCCCTTCATTTACAGGTTTCGGCTTAGTCGCCTGCACCGTAGGCAAAACCGAACTTCCGATTAAATTCAGATTTTTCCTCATAACTTTCCCCAAATTAGTACCACCTAGGGTTTCATTTACAACATTTACACGATCACAGTCCTTCATCTGCTCCGAATCAGCAGAATTAGCGTTCACATTAACATCAACAACTTTTGCAGCTAAACTATGATCAATTCGGTCTTCAGTTGATTCGAGATTCAAGCAAGGTTTACACATCTTCGAAAACGCTTTAGATAGGCATGACCTACCAGCTACAAGAGTCTCAGCAGGACCAACAAATTCGATCGAATCACGACCCGAAAGCCGCCGGATTTGAAACGGGAGGTTAATATCAGAACTACTGGTAGTAGATGGAACAGGAGATTCAAACGGGTCGGATCCATCGACTCGAGGTTCAAATTTTGGGGGTGGTGGTTTAGTTCTCTTTGTAGATGGTTTAGTTTTTAAAATTGGGCGTGAAAAGGCGTTACCGGGTTTCAATTTAGGGTTTTTGAAATTAAAATCAGGAAGAGTATGACGTGGTTCTGGTGGTGGTGGTCTTGTTCTCTTTGTAGATGGTTTGAGTTTTAAAAGTGGGCGTGAATAAGAGTTACTGGGTTTGGATTTAGGGTTTTTGAGATTAAAATCAGGAAGAGTATGAGGTGGTGGCGGTTGATTTGGCGGAGGTGGAGGGGGTTGGTATGGCTGACGTGGCGGTGTCGACGAAATGTGAGAACCGTCGGAATCTGAATCGGAGTAATTCATCGGCAAACGGCGCCTGAAAAAAATGAAAAGTGACTAATATATTTTGGGGATTATTTTCCCGCCTCTTTTGAGTTGTATAACAACAGTGCCCGCCTCCATTTGAGTTGGAGAAAATATGAGCAAATTTGTTACTCCGTACTGTAGTAATGTAGTACTTTATTATTATACAGTTACACCATTCACATCGGCCAGTCATTGGGGGCTTCTTTGGAGCTTCCTTCAACGCCTCCAATGTTAGCGAGTGTCTTTAGAATTTCCTTGGAAGACCGCTATTCAAAATGTCGTTGGATAGCATAATTCATCACGGACCAAATAACTAATTTTCATTTCTTTTTTTATCTACAACTAACTTTTAGTTTAATTATAATTTGGATCAACTTATGTCTTAGAAAATTCAAAGTGTTTACTAATAACTTTTAAGGTTTTAGTTTTCAGATTTAACTTTATATATTTTTATGTGTATTATATAATATAATATGTTTGATTAAAGTTAAACCAATTAAAACACATTTAAAACTCGGTTCATTTATATAACTTTAATCAAATATTATACTTATTACAATTGAGCAAATGTCTGCTACTGTTCCTAAACAGTAAGATCATTTTTTTATTCAAAAAGGGTAAGTTCGTAATTTCACACCCATCCTATTTAGTTACTCCTACCTACTCCCATCAGAAACTTCTCCATCGCCACCAACCATTGCTGTCTCCATCGCAACTGTGGTCTCCATCGCCACTAACCATCATCTCCACCGCCACCGTTTGCACCGCTGTCTCTATTGCTATCACCTTCCCTCATCGCTATTTAGGGTCTGCTTATTTTTCATCATCGATGGTTGATGCACTGGCGTGCTTCCGTCCGATTTCTGTTAGGGTTAACTAATCGATTACATCACAATTTGCAGTTACTTGCTTTGGAAGAATGACGGTACGCTCTGCTCCGATTGTCTATTTTTTTTCTTTTTTTTGCTGAGTTCGTTTGATTAATGTTTGATAGGTTGCACATTCATCGATTTTGCACTTAATCGGAGGTTTATTGATGGTTTTCTTGCTTCGATTGAAATGGTTGTAAAAGCCAGATTTTCAGTCGATTATCGTGCCAGGAAACACATACGTCGTTTGTACATGGTGATGTGTATATAGTGCCTTGCTTTACGGTTTCACAATTTATTTTGGTGTATTATTCTATTTTCTGATAATGATTGATTGTTTAATTTTGGGTTTGGTATTGTCTGTGTATTTTGTAAGATGGGTTCTAATTGTAGGGTTTCTTTGATGAATACCAATTTTATCTAGCACACAATGTGTCTCTGAGAATGCTTGAATGAACAACTATTTTTTTGTTCTTTTAAAAACACCGTTTAATTGTAGCTGTTGCATATTTTGCTTGAGGTTGTTGTGGAATAAAATATTTAATTTTACTTTGCAGGAAATTCGATGCTCTAATGAACCCATAACAGAATAAGATTCTGATGATGTAATTTCTCGGATCAAATACATAATTGATGTCAAGGTAATGGTTATTTGTATCAGAATATCTTCATTATTGTTGATATCTTCTTTAGATTGTTATAATGATATCGTATTCATAATGTGTATATTGATATAAACCAACCCGGGTTGGAAGTAATGAGCACGGTCAGGGAAACAACCCATGCCAAACGAACCTTTGTAAATATCATAAACTACAATTTATATGTAGCTTAAAAAATTTTGTTAAAAAAAATACAAACTAATACCCGAAATTAGTGACAATATGAACAGTAACTTTTACGTTTCCTTTTGATTATATGGGTAATTATATGTGATTCTATAGTTCTCTCTGTTGTTGAAAATATGATGGTATGTTACAATACGTCAACCTTATGTGATTCTTATTTTTGTTTATCTTCGATTTGTCTTCGTATGTGTGTTAATTTTGTTATTAATAAACCTCCGCGAGTTTTCGCTAATATGTATATTAGACACGTATGTGTGGTGTTGTATTATACCCAAAAAAAAAAAATCGTTGCACGAGTTCTATTTGTATGTTTCAGTGTACATTTTTCACGTGATTTTTCCATCCATGTGTTTCTTGCTGTAAAATTTTATATAATCCTACATGCTTATGTTTAATGTGTTGCTTCTATGTGAGGATTTATTTTCTGCATTTTTTTTCATTGTTGGTTGTGTGACTCTTTTTATGAAAATCCGGAAGATGATGTTATTGAAATATGAGTTTTATCAGATAGGGGAAGGATTGTCTACATCCCACTTCTCCCATACACCACTTATGTGGTATTGGATTTTGTTGTTGTTGTTGTTGTATGTGTGACTCTTTTTTAACTGTTTTTATTCTCTTCATTATTTTCTTTTTCAGCTGATTTTCTATTTTCGCAATCGTCAATTGTTACAAGTTCAGGTAATTTTATTTATTTAGATTTTCTTTTTTTTTTTAAATGCTTGCATGTTGTTAAAACAGATTTTATTTTGACTCATTTTTTTTTAAAGCTTTTAGAGTTTGGATCATCGTTTAATGGTCATCGTTTTTATTTCAGGTAGTTTGTTTTCAGCGCTACTTTGACGATGATTCGTAGGTAATGTTTTCTTCTTTTTTTGTCATTGTTGTTGCATAATGTTGTTTAATGTTTTCGTTCTTACATATGTTCATTTAATGTTTTTGTTACTTATGTATTGTTCATCAATGATCAATGATTTTAGGTGTTACGTGTTGTACACTTTTTTGGTAAGTTTTTAAGTTTATTAGTCTATTTTCTCTTGAATGTTGTTTAAATATTCATTTTTTGTTGTTAAGTAGACTTATTTTAGCCATAGGTTTCGTGTTGTTAAGTTTACGTGGAAATTTGATCATACATGCGAAAATTTGCTCACACATGCGAATGTTTGAGGGTCGGTTTTGGGGTTTGTAGCCTGTGTTTATGTTGTGGTATTATAAGTTAAATGTACCTTACCATGTTGTATTAGGTTGTTGTAATTTATTGGCAAGTAGAAAACGACAGCGGAGACCTGGTATAGTTATAGATTGTCGAGTGGGGAGTGTTTCAGGTAATAATGACAATGTCAACGAGCCATTTATCTCTTCTAGGCGGGCTGCGATTAGAAACATGATACGATATCGTAACCATAATCAAGTGGCTCAATCTTCTGAGATGATGTCTGCTAATGTTAATGTATTTGATCCTTCTTCGAGGGTAAATAATATAGTGTCATCCGATTTTGGTTCATCTTAAGTTTCGAATCAACAGTTAATACTGGTAAGTCTATTTTTTATGATTTCATGTTTCTGTTTTTGCCGTTTGTTGAGCGTTATATAGTTGCTTCTTTTTCCCTTTTAACTAGGACACTTATATTTACAGTGCTTATATCAGATTACAGCGGCTAATGTTCTGTCTTTGCACATTTTACATGTAAAGGAGTAATTGCTTACGTGGATAGAGGCAGACATTGGTATTACTAAACCTGTGATGAATGTCGGGAAAAAGTTGTTGTAGTGACCCGAACTTTTCCATGTTTATATATATTAAATGAAATTGATTTTTACATGATTAAATGTTTCCAACATGTTAAGCAATCAGACTTGTTAAGACTTGATTATTTGAAATGAGTTTCATGTAGACAATTGACCACCCAAGTTGACCGGCGATTCATGAACGTTAAAACTTGTAAAAATGACATGACGATATATATATATGGATATACATATAGTTAACATGAAATTATGATAAGTGAGTATCTCCATAAGTATATTAACAATGAGTTATATACATAAAAACAAGACTACTAACTTAAGGATTTCGAAACGAGACATATATGAAACGATTATCGTTGTAACGACATTTAAATGTATATATATCATATTAAGATATATTAATATATCATAATATCATGATAAGATAATAATTTAACATCTCATTAGATATAATAAACAATGGGTTAACAACATTAAATGGGATTGTTAACTTAAAGGTTTCAAAACAACACTTACATGTAACGACTAACGATGACTTAACGACTCAGTTAAAATGTATATACATGTAGTGTATTTAGATGTATTAATATACTTTTGGAAGACTTCAAGACATATATCAAAACACTAATACTTAACGAAAATGGGTACAGTTACATTCCCATTCTTTTTTCATCAAGAATTCTAGTCGTATTCATACCCGTATTATACACAGTTTCTAGACGTACTTACTGTGGGTATATACCAATAGGAACTAGCATGAGATTCCACTCTTGATTATGTCATGTATGACTAATAATTTTAACTTCTACCATGAACTAATCAACTAACTAGAACTCCTTTTAACCCCACTCACCACTTACCACTCATCATTCACTCCATTTCACTTCCAATTCTCTTTCTAATTCTCTCTCAACACACACACACACACACACACGCTTATGAACGAATTTTTCCAGTAGGTAATCATCATCTTCATCAAAAATTACTTCAAGAATTAAGCTATAATTGTGATGACCCGGAAATTTCCGACCAAATTTAAACTTTAATCTTTATATGTTTCCGACACGATAAGCAAAAATCTGTAATATTGAGTCTCAAAAACTTTGAACTGTGTTCATGTATACATATGACCTTTGACCATCCTCGACGATTCACGAACTATATTGTGTAAATGAATATGTAAATAAATAAATTTAGATATATATATATATATATATATATATATATATATATATATATATATATATATATATATATATATAATATTTTGAGTTATGAAATATACTTTAATCACTTAAAGTAAAGATGTAAAATAATAAACAGAATAATTAAGTATTAGTTAGAAGAATAAAAATATATGGTTCCTATTAATAAATGCAAATATAATTATATGATAATATTAAGAGTATTATTATTATAGTTTCCAAAAATTATCATTTTTGTTATTATTAAATATTGTTAATAATGATATCATTCTTATTATTAGTATTATTTTTGATTATTTTGACTATTGTTATTTCAATTATTATTATTATTATTAATTATTAATATTAACAAAATCATTGGTACAAAACTTGGAATCAAATTCAGATTTCTATCCTAATCAAACTGTAACTGATTGGTACTTATTATATCCGATTATTGAAGTTAAGTCCACAATTGGTACGAATTTGGTAACAATCCCTTTCTCCTTTTAATTTTTTTCTTTATTCTATGGTACATGCTTGATCTTCTATCGTCACCCATCTGCACTACAATACAACGTTCGATCAATTTCTGTTTTCATATCAATCATTCATTGTACAATATAGTTATACACTGCCATTCGAAAATCAAAAGAAAAAGGTAGGAAAACAAACTTGTTTCCTCTGCTCGTCATATTTTTGTTTTTCAAAACTCAAAACCGAAGCATCACTATTAAAACTCATTTACAACCGACACCCATGAGCATAACAACTACCATGGTTCCACCAATCCACCATCTTCACAACCTTCGGCCTTCACCACTCTCCATCACCTCAAACCCACTTCCATTTTTGACAACCATCCTCCATATCTCTTTATCACTCTCTCTACAAACCTTGTTCGAAACCCTAACAAACACACCATCGCAAAACTGCTGCTGCATACGTTCACGATTATGTTTCGGCACAACAATCATCAAGACCCACTTACAACTACTAACCTGCAACTAATATTCGTCCCTTCCATTTCCTTCGTTAAACATCACCAAACCGCATACTATCATCGATCATTAATACTATTTCTTTTCTATTTACGGTTCACCTCAAAGACAACTCAACAAATGGGTTGTACAAGTATTTTCTGTTTCTACGAACAGTGAAGACAACCAATAAAAAAAAACCCAAGTTAGTTCTTGTTCTTCCTTCATAAAACCACCATAAACCACTATCATATAACCCATCTTCCTAACTAATGCTCATCACTATTACGGCTACTGCATGCTTCTGTTTGACAGTCCAACTATCAAAACCATTTACAACCCACTTTAGATACTACTGCTGCAATTGCTTTAATCCAATTCTGTTTCGATAAACCCAACACCAAAACCATTTTTTTTCTTTCTTGTTTCCTGTCTGTCCGAGAACAAGTTCCACAAACCAACACCTATAGTCGTTTGCTTCTGCTATTCTACCTGTTTATACTCGATTTCAAACTCCAAGAATCAAAACCATCGAATTCCATTTAACTGCTAATGATACGATGATAATTTTGTAAAGATGATAACAACGACGGTGATAGCAATTATGATGATGATGGAGGCGATAACTAGATGATGGTGATGATGAATAATAGACGAGATGTACGATGAAGATGATAATATTATACATGTATGATGATGATGTTTAGGGTTAGAGTATGTTAAGGATATTGATAATGATACGTTTAACGATGACGATGAGATGATCAGGAAGTAAATTGATGATGATGATTATAAATGAGGTTAACGATGCTAGGATGATTAATAATTCGGCCGACACACACCTAATCCACTTGTTTCTGTCGAAGTTCCAAATAGCAAATCAAACCCCACGTATAACTTTCCAGCTATGTTGTTATTCACGATTTAATCCTTATAATATACATTATGTTGGGCTGCTAAGTTTAATCGAGTGGACTGCTGTGTTTTGGGTTCTGTTGGGCCGAATCCCTTGTGTTGTTGGGCCATGAATCACTATATGTTTTGCAGTTGGGCTGAATGAATTGTTGGGTTAAAAGGTTTTACGCTGTGATTTAAAACAGAAACAATTGACAGACCATTGATTTGGAGTGTTGGGGTTAAGCGAGAGGTCGCGGGTTCGAGTCCCGTCTCGGGAAGTTTATTTCTTTTTTAATGCTTCTAAGGTTTATGAATCCAAGGCCTTTATTTTGAGGTAGTCCCTTTTTTTTATTATTATTATTATTATTATTATTATTATTATTATTATTATTATTATTATTATTATTATTATTATTGTTGTTGTTGTTGTTGTTGTTGTTGTTGTTGTTGTTGTTGTTGTTGTTGTTGTTGTTGTTGTTGTTGCTATTATTATTTTAGAACACTTATTATTAATACTAATACTAATGCCATGAAATTTATTATTAACATTAATACAATTTATATTATTATCATTATCATTATTACTACTAGTATTATCAATTAAAAATTATGAGTATTATCATGACTAACATTATTATTATCAGTAGTATTATTATTGTATTATTATGATCATCATCATTATTATGATTATGCACATGTTAACTGTAGTGACCCGAACTTTTCCATGTTTATATATATTAATTGAGATTGATATTTACATGATTAAATGTTTCCAACATGTTAAGCAATCAAACTTGTTAAGACTTTATTAATTGAAATATGTTTCATATAGACAATTGACCATCCAAGTTGACCGGTGATTCACGAACGTTAAAACTTGTAAAAACTATATGATGACATATATATGGATATATATATATATAGTTAACATGATACTATGATAAGTAAACATATCATTAAGTATATTAACAATGAACTACATATGTAAAAACAAGACTACTAACTTAATGATTTTTAAACGAGACATATATGTAGCGATTATCGTTGTAAAGACATTTAATGTATATATATATCATATTAAGAGATATTCATACATGATAATATCATGATAATATAATAATTTAAAATCTCATTTGATATTATAAACATTGGGTTAACAACATTTAACAAGATCGTTAACCTAAAGGTTTCAAAACAACACTTACATGTAACGACTAACGATGACTTAACGACTCAGTTAAAATGTATATACATGTAGTGTTTTAATATGTATTTATACACTTTTGAAAGACTTCAATACACTTATCAAAATACTTCTACTTAACAAAAATGCTTACAATTACATCCTCGTTCAGTTTCATCAACAATTCTACTCGTATGCACCCGTATTCGTACTCGTACAATACACAGCTTTTAGATGTATGTGCTATTGGTATATACACTCCAATGATCAGCTATTAGCAGCCCATGTGAGTCACCTAACACATGTGGGAACCATCATTTGGAAACTAGCATGAAATATCTCATAAAATTACAAAAATATGAGTAATCATTCATGACTTATTTACATGAAAACAAAATAACATATCCTTTATATCTAATCCATACACCAACGACCAAAAACACCTACAAACACTTTCATTCTTCAATTTTCTTCATCTAATTGATCTCTCTCAAGTTCTATCTTCAAGTTCTAAGTGTTCTTCATAAATTCTACAAGTTCTAGTTACATAAAATCAAGAATACTTTCAAGTTTGCTAGCTCACTTCCAATCTTGTAAGGTGATCATCCAACCTCAAGAAATCTTTGTTTCTTACAGTAGGTTATCATTCTAATACAAGGTAATAATCATATTCAAACTTTGGTTTAATTTCTATAACTATAACAATCTTATTTCAAGTGATGATCTTACTTGAACTTGTTTTCGTGTCATGATTCTGCTTCAAGAACTTCGAGCCATCCAAGGATCCGTTGAAGCTAGATCCATTTTTCTCTTTTACAGTAGGTTTATCCAAGGAACTTAAGGTAGTAATGATGTTCATAACATCATTCGATTCATACATATAAAGCTATCTTATTCGAAGGTTTAAACTTGTAATCACTAGAACATAGTTTAGTTAATTCTAAACTTGTTCGCAAACAAAAGTTAATCCTTCTAACTTGACTTTTAAAATCAACTAAACACATGTTCTATATCTATATGATATGCTAACTTAATGATTTAAAACCTGGAAACACGAAAAACACCGTAAAACCGGATTTACGCCGTCGTAGTAACACCGCGGGCTGTTTTGGGTTAGTTAATTAAAAACTATGATAAACTTTGATTTAAAAGTTGTTATTATGAGAAAATGATTTTTATTATGAACATGAAACTATATCCAAAAATTATGGTTAAACTCAAAGTGGAAGTATGTTTTCTAAAATGGTCATCTAGACGTCGTTCTTTCGACTGAAATGACTACCTTTACAAAAATGACTTGTAACTTATTTTTCTGACTATAAACCTTACTTTTTCTGTTTAGATTCATAAAATAGAGTTCAATATGAAACCATAGCAATTTGATTCACTCAAAACGGATTTAAAATGAAGAAGTTATGGGTAAAACAAGATTGGATAATTTTTCTCATTTTAGCTACGTGAAAATTGGTAACAAATCTATTCCAACCATAACTTAATCAACTTGTATTGTATATTATGTAATCTTGAGATACCATAGACACGTATACAATGTTTCGACCTATCATGTCGACACATCTATATATATTTCGGAACAACCATAGACACTCTATATGTGAATGTTGGAGTTAGCTATACAGGGTTGAGGTTGATTCCAAAATATATATAGTTTGAGTTGTGATCAATACTGAGATACGTATACACTGGGTCGTGGATTGATTCAAGATAATATTTATCGATTTATTTCTGTACATCTAACTGTGGACAACTAGTTGTAGGTTACTAACGAGGACAGCTGACTTAATAAACTTAAAACATCAAAATATATTAAAAGTGTTGTAAATATATTTTAAACATACTTTGATATATATGTATATATTGTTATAGGTTCGTGAATCAACCAGTGGCCAAGTCTTACTTCCCGACGAAGTAAAAATCTGTGAAAGTGAGTTATAGTCCCACTTTTAAAATCTAATATTTTTGGGATGAGAATACATGCAGGTTTTATAAATGATTTACAAAATAGACACAAGTACGTGAAACTACATTCTATGGTTGAATTATCGAAATCGAATATGCCCCTTTTTATTAAGTCTGGTAATCTAAGAATTAGGGAACAGACACCTTAATTGACGCGAATCCTAAAGATAGATCTATCGGGCCCAACAAGCCCCATCCAAAGTACCGGATGCTTTAGTACTTCGAAATTTATATCATATCCGAAGGGTGTCCCGGAATGATGGGGATATTCTTATATATGCATCTTGTTAATGTCGGTTACCAGGTGTTCACCATATGAATGATTTTTATCTCTATGTATGGGATGTGTATTGAAATATGAAATCTTGTGGTCTATTATTATGATTTGATATATATAGGTTAAACCTATAACTCACCAACATTTTTGTTGACGTTTTAAGCATGTTTATTCTCAGGTGATTATTAAGAGCTTCCGCTGTCGCATACTTAAATAAGGACGAGATTTGGAGTCCATGCTTGTATGATATTGTGTAAAAACTGAATTCAAGAAACTTATTTTGTTGTAACATATTTGTATTGTAAACCATTATGTAATGGTCGTGTGTAAACAGGATATTTTAGATTATCATTATTTGATAATCTACGTAAAGCTTTTTAAACCTTTATTGATGAAATAAAGGTTATGGTTTGTTTTAAAATGAATGCAGTCTTTGAAAAACGTCTCATATAGAGGTCAAAACCTCGCAACGAAATCAATTAATATGGAACGTTTTTAATCAATAAGAACGGGACATTTCAGTTGGTATCCGAGCGTTGGTCTTAGAGAACCAGAAAATTTGCATTAGTGTGTCTTATCGAGTTTGTTAGGATGCATTAGTGAGTCTGGACTTCGACCATGTTTTCTTTAAAAATGATTGCTTAACATTTTTGTTGGAAACTATATATTTTTAACATATGAATATTATGTGATATATTAATCTCTTATCGTGTTTGATATTATGTGATAGATGTCTACCTCTAGAACAAGTCCCATCGACTCACCTAATAATAATGAAGAGTCAAATGTAAATTGGAATGATTCGTGGACTGATTCACAAGTTCCCGAAGAGGAACCGGAAGAAGAGTCGGAACCGGAAGAAGAATCAGAACCGGAAGAAGAATCGGAACCGGAAGAAGAAATAGAACCGGTGGGGGAAATAATAAAACGGTTAAGTAAAAGAGAATCCTCAACCAACCGACCAAGGTTAATTATGGTCAATGGTGTTTCCGCCAAGGAAGCAAAATATTGGGAGGATTACCAATTCTCCGATGAATCGGATTCCGACGAGAATTCCGATGATGTTATAGAAATTACCCCAACTGAATTTAAAAAGGCAAAAGAAAATAATAAGGGAAAGGGCATAAAAATAGATAAATCTAATTCCAACCCCGATGAACTTTATATGTATCGTCAACCCCCGAAGTCCTTAAGTTGTAACAATGACCCGGGAACCTCTAAACCACCAGGTTTTTCTAAACCAATGTGGATAACGACGGCTCGTATTAGGGGAACATCATATATCCCTAGAAACTTGGCAAAACGAACCAAAACCGAAGAAGAAGAAGAAACGAGCGAGTCAGAATAAGATAGTTGTATTCGTGTGGTGTAATATATGTAATATAGTGTGCTTATGCTTTATGATATATGTAAAAATTGCTTGTATTAATAAGTATTTTTTTATAAATCTAACTCTTGTCTATTTTACAGTTTAAAAACACAAAATGGATAGACAACCCAATATTTTAAGAGACCTACCCGGAGACATGATTGATGAAATCTTGTCTAGAGTCGGTCAGAATTCCTCGGCACAACTATTTAAGGCGAGATCAGTTTGTAAGACATTCGAAGAACGTTCCAAGAATGTCTTGGTTTATAAGAGACTTTCGTTTGAAAGATGGGGGATATCACATTGGGAAACCCATAAGTTACGATGTGTTTACTTTGACGCATATATTGCGGGGAACCCAAATGCTATTTTACGCAACGGGTTAAGAAATTATTTTGACTCAATATATCCGAATATTGGACTTCGTGATTTAGAAAAAGCGGCTAACATGCAACATAAAGAAGCATGTTATGCTTACGGATTAGTAATGTTCGCTTCTCACCAAAGTGAGAACAAGAACATCGGGCTACAACTATTAAACAAAACGTTTCCACAAGTGACGGAGTCGGTAATTGGGGTAAGAAATGAGGTTTTTAGATTGTTACGGGACTGTTGGACATTACGTAACCCTCGTCCTTTTGACGACGTTACAACACGCTGTCTTATCAACGGTCATAACGGTTATGTTCCACAAGACCAAGGATGGGAAGTAATCCTAGTAAAACCAGAATGCATGACTTGTTTCTGGACGTATGAATTACGTGTCTTTATTGCCTTTGCTGAACGACTTGTGTACTAGCTAGAATTATCTTCACAACTATCTTGTATCAAAGTTATTGTGTGCTATATTTCATGCTTTATGTAAAATAAGCGGTATTGTAAGTTTGTAAAATATTGTATAAAAGTTTGAACGCGAAATATTATTATAATCAGTTTTTCATATAGAATTGTAGTAGTTGAATTGTATATTAGCTACTAAGTATGAACTTAACGGGTAGGTACTACCCGAATTTAAACTTATAAAACGCTAATATGAAGAAAAAGCTTTTATAAATGAGTTCATATTATGCTACGAAATACTATTAACTACTCTTAATATTCTGTATGATTAACTTGTTCCATTTGACTATTTTGAAGGAAATGGCACCGACTACTCGACACACCGTGAATATGAATGAAGAGGAATTCCGTACTTTTCTAGCTTCAAACATAGCCGCAGTACAGGCTGCGCTACATACCAACAATAACCTTGGATCTAGCAGTACAGGAAATCGTGTAGGATGCACCTACAAAGAATTCACTGCCTGCAAACCTTTGGAATTTGATGGAACCGAAGGACCGATCGGATTGAAACGGTGGACCGAGAAGGTCGAATCGGTGTTTGCCATAAGTAAGTGTACTGAAGAGGATAAAGTGAAGTATGCTACGCATACCTTCACAGGTTCTGCGTTAACATGGTGGAATACCTATCTAGAGCAAGTGGGACAAGACGATGCGTACGCACTACCATGGTCAGCATTCAAGCACTTGATGAACGAGAAGTACCGTCCCAGAACCGAGGTCAATAAGCTCAAGACAGAACTTAGAGGGTTACGAACCCAAGGATTTGATATTACCACGTACGAAAGACGATTCACAGAATTGTGCCTATTGTGTCCGGGAGCATTCGAAGATGAGGAAGAGAAGATTGACGCGTTTGTAAAAGGATTACCGGAAAGAATCCAAGAAGATATAAGTTCACACGAGCCCGCCTCCATACAACAGGCATGTAGAATGGCTCACAAACTAGTGAACCAGATTGAAGAAAGAATTAAAGAACAGACTGCTGAAGAGGCCAATGTGAAGCAAGTCAAAAGAAAGTGGGAGGAAAACGGTGATAAGAATCACCAATACAACAACAACAACAATTACAACAATAATCGCAACAATTATCCCAACAATCGCAACATCAATCGCAACTACAACAAACGGCCCAACAATAACAACAACAACAACAACAACAACAACAGCAGCAACTACAACAATCATCCCAATAACAATAATAATCGCAACAACAACAACAATCAGAAGCAGCTATGCCAAAGGTGTGAAAAGTATCACTCGGGGTTCTGCACCAAATTTTGTAACAAGTGTAGAAGAAATGGTCATAGCGCGGCGAAGTGTGAGGTCTACGGACCAGGGGTTAATAGAACGAAAGGAACAAATGGTGTCGGAACGAGTAATGGCGGAGCAAGTAGTGTCAGAGCAAGTTATGCCAATGTAGTTTGTTATAAATGTGGAAAATCGGGCCATATTATTAGAAATTGCCCGAACCAGGAGAACACGAATGGACAAGGCCGCGGAAGAGTTTTCAATATTAATGCAGCAGAGGCACAGGAAGACCCGGAGCTTGTTACGGGTACGTTTCTTATTGACAATAAATCTGCTTACGTTTTATTTGATTCGGGTGCGGATAGAAGCTATATGAGTAGAGATTTTTGTGCTAAATTAAGTTGTCCATTGACGCCTTTGGATAGTAAATTTTTACTCGAATTAGCAAATGGTAAATTAATTTCAGCAGATAATATATGTCGGAATCTAGAAATTAAACTGGTTAGCGAAACATTTAAGATTGATTTGATACCAGTAGAGTTAGGGAGTTTTGATGTGATAATCGGTATGGACTGGTTGAAAGAAGTGAAAGTAGAGATCGTCTGTTACAAAAATGCTATTCGCATTATACGAGAAAAAGGAAAACCCTTAATGGTGTACGGAGAAAAGGGCAACACGAAGCTACATCTTATTAGTAATTTGAAGGCACAAAAACTAATAAGAAAAGGTTGCTATGCTGTTCTAGCACACGTCGAGAAAGTACAAACTGAAGAAAAGAGCATCAATGATGTTCCCATTGCAAAAGAATTTCCCGATGTATTTCTGAAAGAATTACCGGGATTACCCCCACATGGATCCGTTGAATTTCAAATAGATCTTGTACCAGGAGCTGCACCAATAGCTCGTGCTCCTTACAGACTCGCACCCAGTGAGATGAAAGAACTGCAAAGCCAATTACAAGAACTTTTAGAGCGTGGTTTCATTCGACCAAGCACATCACCGTGGGGAGCTCCTGTTTTGTTTGTCAAGAAGAAAGATGGTACATTCAGGTTGTGTATCAACTACCGAGAGTTGAACAAACTTACCATCAAGAACCGCTACCCACTACCGAGAATCGACGACTTATTTGATCAACTACAAGGCTCGTCTGTTTATTCAAAGATTGACTTACGTTCCGGGTATCATCAAATGCGGGTGAAAGAAGATGATATTCCAAAGACTGCTTTCAGAACACGTTACGGTCATTACGAGTTTATGGTCATGCCGTTTGGTTTAACTAATGCACCAGCTGTGTTCATGGACCTTATGAACCGAGTGTGTGGACCATACCTTGACAAGTTTGTCATTGTTTTCATTGATGACATACTTATTTACTCAAAGAATGACCAAGAACACGGTGAACATTTGAGAAAGGTGTTAGAAGTATTGAGGAAGGAAGAATTGTACGCTAAGTTTTCAAAGTGTGCATTTTGGTTGGAAGAAGTTCAATTCCTCGGTCACATAGTGAACAAAGAAGGTATTAAGGTGGATCCGGCAAAGATAGAAACTGTTGAAAAGTGGGAAACCCCGAAAACTCTGAAACACATACGCCAGTTTTTAGGACTAGCTGGTTACTACAGAAGGTTCATCCAAGACTTTTCCAGAATAGCAAAACCCTTGACTGCATTAACGCATAAAGGGAAGAAATTTGAATGGAATGATGAACAAGAGAAAGCATTTCAGTTATTGAAGAAAAAGCTAACTACGGCACCTATATTGTCATTGCCTGAAGGGAATGATGATTTTGTGATTTATTGTGACGCATCAAAGCAAGGTCTCAGTTGTGTATTAATGCAACGAACGAAGGTGATTGCTTATGCGTCTAGACAATTGAAGATTCACGAACAAAATTATACGACGCATGATTTGGAATTAGGCGCGGTTGTTTTTGCATTAAAGACTTGGAGGCACTACTTATATGGGGTCAAAAGTATTATATATACCGACCACAAAAGTCTTCAACATATATTTAATCAGAAACAACTGAATATGAGGCAGCGTAGGTGGATTGAATTATTGAATGATTACGACTTTGAGATTCGTTACCACCCGGGGAAGGCAAATGTGGTAGCCGATGCCTTGAGCAGGAAGGACAGAGAACCCATTCGAGTAAAATCTATGAATATAATGATTCATAATAACCTTACTACTCAAATAAAGGAGGCGCAACAAGGAGTTTTAAAAGAGGGAAATTTAAAGGATGAAATACCCAAAGGATCGGAGAAGCATCTTAATATTCGGGAAGACGGAACCCGGTATAGGGCTGAAAGAATTTGGGTACCAAAATTTGGAGATATGAGAGAAATGGTACTTAGAGAAGCTCATAAAAGCAGATACTCAATACATCCTGGAACAGGGAAGATGTACAAGGATCTCAAGAAACATTTTTGGTGGCCGGGTATGAAAGCCGATGTTGCTAAATACGTAGGAGAATGTTTGACGTGTTCTAAGGTCAAAGCTGAGCATCAGAAACCATCAGGTCTACTTCAACAACCCGAAATCCCGGAATGGAAATGGGAAAACATTACCATGGATTTCATCACTAAATTGCCAAGGACTGCAAGTGGTTTTGATACTATTTGGGTAATAGTTGATCGTCTCACAAAATCAGCACACTTCCTGCCAATAAGAGAAGATGACAAGATGGAGAAGTTAGCACGACTGTATTTGAAGGAAGTCGTCTCCAGACATGGAATACCAATCTCTATTATCTCTGATAGGGATGGCAGATTTATTTCAAGATTCTGGCAGACATTACAGCAAGCATTAGGAACTCGTCTAGACATGAGTACTGCCTATCATCCACAAACTGATGGGCAGAGCGAAAGGACAATACAAACGCTTGAATACATGCTACGAGCATGTGTTATTGATTTCGGAAACAGTTGGGATCGACATCTACCGTTAGCAGAATTTTCCTACAACAACAGCTACCATTCAAGCATTGAGATGGCGCCGTTTGAAGCACTTTATGGTAGAAAGTGCAGGTCTCCGATTTGTTGGAGTGAAGTGGGGGATAGACAGATTACGGGTCCGGAGATTATACAAGAAACTACCGAGAAGATCATCCAAATTCAACAACGGTTGAAAACCGCCCAAAGTCGACAAAAGAGCTACGCTAACATTAAAAGAAAAGATATAGAATTTGAAATTGGAGAGATGGTCATGCTTAAAGTTGCACCTTGGAAAGGCGTTGTTCGATTTGGTAAACGAGGGAAATTAAATCCAAGGTATATTGGACCATTCAAGATTATTGATCGTGTCGGACCAGTAGCTTACCGACTTGAGTTACCTCAACAACTCACGGCTGTACATAACACTTTCCACGTCTCGAATTTGAAGAAATGTTTTGCTAAAGAAGATCTCACTATTCCGTTAGATGAAATCCAAATCAACGAAAAACTTCAATTCATCGAAGAACCCGTCGAAATAATGGATCGTGAGGTTAAAAGACTTAAGCAAAACAAGATACCAATTGTTAAGGTTCGATGGAATGCTCGTAGAGGACCCGAGTTCACCTGGGAGCATGAAGATCAGATGAAGAAGAAATACCCGCATCTATTTCCAGAAGATTCGTCAACACCTTCAACAGCTTAAAATTTCGGGACGAAATTTATTTAACGGGTAGGTACTGTAGTGACCCGAACTTTTCCATGTTTATATATATTAATTGAGATTGATATTTACATGATTAAATGTTTCCAACATGTTAAGCAATCAAACTTGTTAAGACTTTATTAATTGAAATATGTTTCATATAGACAATTGACCACCCAAGTTGACCGGTGATTCACGAACGTTAAAACTTGTAAAAACTATATGATGACATATATATGGATATATATATATATATATATAGTTAACATGATACTATGATAAGTAAACATATAATTAAGTATATTAACAATGAACTACATATGTAAAAACAAGACTACTAACTTAATGATTTTTAAACGAGACATATATGTAGCGATTATCGTTGTAAAGACATTTAATGTATATATATCATATTAAGAGATATTCATACATGATAATATCATGATAATATAATAATTTAAAATCTCATTTGATATTATAAACATTGGGTTAACAACATTTAACAAGATCGTTAACCTAAAGGTTTCAAAACAACACTTACATGTAACGACTAACGATGACTTAACGACTCAGTTAAAATGTATATACATGTAGTGTTTTAATATGTATTTATACACTTTTGAAAGACTTCAATACACTTATCAAAATACTTCTACTTAACAAAAATGCTTACAATTACATCCTCGTTCAGTTTCATCAACAATTCTACTCGTATGCACCCGTATTCGTACTCGTACAATACACAGCTTTTAGATGTATGTGCTATTGGTATATACACTCCAATGATCAGCTATTAGCAGCCCATGTGAGTCACCTAACACATGTGGGAACCATCATTTGGAAACTAGCATGAAATATCTCATAAAATTACAAAAATATGAGTAATCATTCATGACTTATTTACATGAAAACAAAATAACATATCCTTTATATCTAATCCATACACCAACGACCAAAAACACCTACAAACACTTTCATTCTTCAATTTTCTTCATCTAATTGATCTCTCTCAAGTTCTATCTTCAAGTTCTAAGTGTTCTTCATAAATTCTACAAGTTCTAGTTACATAAAATCAAGAATACTTTCAAGTTTGCTAGCTCACTTCCAATCTTGTAAGGTGATCATCCAACCTCAAGAAATCTTTGTTTCTTACAGTAGGTTATCATTCTAATACAAGGTAATAATCATATTCAAACTTTGGTTTAATTTCTATAACTATAACAATCTTATTTCAAGTGATGATCTTACTTGAACTTGTTTTCGTGTCATGATTCTGCTTCAAGAACTTCGAGCCATCCAAGGATCCGTTGAAGCTAGATCCATTTTTCTCTTTTCCAGTAGGTTTATCCAAGGAACTTAAGGTAGTAATGATGTTCATAACATCATTCGATTCATACATATAAAGCTATCTTATTCGAAGGTTTAAACTTGTAATCACTAGAACATAGTTTAGTTAATTCTAAACTTGTTCGCAAACAAAAGTTAATCCTTATAACTTGACTTTTAAAATCAACTAAACACATGTTCTATATCTATATGATATGCTAACTTAATGATTTAAAACCTGGAAACACGAAAAACACCGTAAAACCGGATTTACGCCGTCGTAGTAACACCGCGGGCTGTTTTGGGTTAGTTAATTAAAAACTATGATAAACTTTGATTTAAAAGTTGTTATTCTGATAAAATGATTTTTATTATGAACATGAAACTATATCCAAAAATTATGGTTAAACTCAAAGTGGAAGTATGTTTTCTAAAATGGTCATCTAGACGTCGTTCTTTCGACTGAAATGACTACCTTTACAAAAACGACTTGTAACTTATTTTTCTGACTATAAACCTATACTTTTTCTGTTTAGATTCATAAAATAGAGTTCAATATGAAACCATAGCAATTTGATTCACTCAAAACGGATTTAAAATGAAGAAGTTATGGATAAAACAAGATTGGATAATTTTTCTCATTTTAGCTACGTGAAAATTGGTAACAAATCTATTCCAACCATAACTTAATCAACTTGAATTGTATATTATGTAATCTTGAGATACCATAGACACGTATACAATGTTTCGACCTATCATGTCAACACATCTATATATATTTCGGAACAACCATAGACACTCTATATGTGAATGTTGGAGTTAGCTATACAGGGTTGAGGTTGATTCCAAAATATATATAGTTTGAGTTGTGATCAATACTGAGATACGTATACACTGGGTCGTGGATTGATTCAAGATAATATTTATCGATTTATTTCTGTACATCTAACTGTGGACAACTAGTTGTAGGTTACTAACGAGGACAGCTGACTTAATAAACTTAAAACATCAAAATATATTAAAAGTGTTGTAAATATATTTTAAACATACTTTGATATATATGTATATATTGTTATAGGTTCGTGAATCAACCAGTGGCCAAGTCTTACTTCCCGACGAAGTAAAAATCTGTGAAAGTGAGTTATAGTCCCACTTTTAAAATCTAATATTTTTGGGATGAGAATACATGCAGGTTTTATAAATGATTTACAAAATAGACACAAGTACGTGAAACTACATTCTATGGTTGAATTATCGAAATCGAATATGCCCCTTTTTATTAAGTCTGGTAATCTAAGAATTAGGGAACAGACACCCTAATTGACGCGAATCCTAAAGATAGATCTATCGGGCCCAACAAGCCCCATCCAAAGTACCGGATGCTTTAGTACTTCGAAATTTATATCATATCCGAAGGGTGTCCCGGAATGATGGGGATATTCTTATATATGCATCTTGTTAATGTCGGTTACCAGGTGTTCACCATATGAATGATTTTTATCTCTATGTATGGGATGTGTATTGAAATATGAAATCTTGTGGTCTATTATTATGATTTGATATATATAGGTTAAACCTATAACTCACCAACATTTTTGTTGACGTTTTAAGCATGTTTATTCTCAGGTGATTATTAAGAGCTTCCGCTGTCGCATACTTAAATAAGGACGAGATTTGGAGTCCATGCTTGTATGATATTGTGTAAAAACTGCATTCAAGAAACTTATTTTGTTGTAACATATTTGTATTGTAAACCATTATGTAATGGTCGTGTGTAAACAGGATATTTTAGATTATCATTATTTGATAATCTACGTAAAGCTTTTTAAACCTTTATTGATGAAATAAAGGTTATGGTTTGTTTTAAAATGAATGCAGTCTTTGAAAAACGTCTCATATAGAGGTCAAAACCTCGCAACGAAATCAATTAATATGGAACGTTTTTAATCAATAAGAACGGGACATTTCATTAACAACATCCGTGTTACGAAATTTATAATAAGAGCGATATGATAAAAATTATGAAAAATGGTTATAATTAAATGAATACATGTACAATTATGAATTTAAGTTATAGAATCTGTAGTCATAAATAAGTATTAGTATTATTATTATTATTATTATTTATAAAATCATTATTTTTATAGTTATTATTATTAGTAGTATATTATCATTATAATCAAAAAAAAAAAAACTTTTATTACTATTATTGATATTATGTTACCAAATAAACTTTTTTGTATATAAAATATACTTTTAGTAATATTACATATAAGTATTTATTAATCATATTAACATTTTATGTATAAATATTCATATATAACAAATGATGTATTTTAATATAATACTAACCAAATATATATTAATATAACTATATAGATATTAATCATTATGAATATATACACAAATTAAATATATAATATATAAATTAAGATATTCTGTAATAAATAAATTTGTTCGATTACGATTATGTGTATTAATAAATATACAAATGATATAGGTTCGTGAATCCGAGGCCAACCCTGCATTGTTCAATGTCGTCATATGTATTTTTACTACAAAATACAGTATTGTGAGTTTTATTAATCCCTTTTTAAATGCTTTTGCAATATATATTTTTGGGACTGAGAATGCATGCGCTGTTTTTTATAAATGTTTTACAAAATGGACACAAGTGATTGAAACTACATTATATGGTTGAATGATCGAAATCGAATATGCCCCTTTTTATATAGTATGGTAATCTAAGAATTAGGGAACAGAAACCCTAATTGACGCGAACTCTAAAGATAGATCTATCGGGCCCAACAAGCCCCATCCAAAGTACCGGATGCTTTAGTACTTCGAAATTTATATCATGTCCGAAGGAGGATCCCGGAATGATGGGGATATTCTTATATGCATATTGTGAATGTCGATTACCAGGTGTTCAATCCATATGAATGATATTTTTGTCTCTATGCATGGGACGTATGTTTATGAGAAATGGAAATATGAACTCTTGTGGTCTATTAAAATTATGAAATGATTATTTATGTTAAACTAATGAACTCACCAACCTTTTGGTTGACACTTGAAAGCATGTTTATTCTCAGGTACGAAAGAAAACTTCCGCTGTGTATTTGCTAGATATTACTTGGAGTCATTCATGACATATTTCAAGAGACGTTGCATTCGAGTCGTCGAGTTCATCAAGATTATTATTAAGTCAATTATAGTTAGATATATTATGAAATGGTATGCCTGCCGTCAACTTTCGATGTAATGAAAGATTGTCTTTTCAAAAACGAATGCAATGTTTGTAAAATGTACCATATAGAGGTCAAGTACCTCGCGATGTAATCAACTGTTGTGAATCGTTTATAATCGATATGGACTTTGTCCGGATGGATTAGGACGGGTCCTTTCAGTTGGTATCAGAGCGGTGGTCTTAGCGAACCAGGTCTTGCATTAGTGAGTCTAACTGATAGTCGTTAGAATGCATTAGTGAGTCTGGACTTCGACTGTGTTTGCATGTCAAACATTTTGCTTATCAATTAGTGTCGAAAAATTAATTGCTCATCATCCTTAAAGCCTAGACACGTCCTACTGCCTCTATGGCATAGACAGTGTATAGATAAATTCATATCTTAGCGTATCTGTTATTGTTACCTTTGCCTGACAGGTTTCGTAGATTCCTCCGTAACTTATGGGATTTTAGCATTATATATGCATATGTAAATTATGTATTGCAGGATACTAATCTACATCCTATAATCTATTTCTTATCGAAAATCCTTCATCTGATTGTACGAGATGAATCCTTCAACTAGTTCGAGTCCCTCGGATTTCGACAGCTATTCCGATAGTTATCCCGACAGTTATTCCGAATGGATAGTCATCTAAGCTCCGGAAGCAATGTCAGCAGAATGAATCAACCAATCATCCATCCTCAATTCATCTGATGGATTCGTAGTCGACTTAATCAATGAAGACGCGCAGAAGGCGATCCCTTCCACTAACCGAATTCACCTTTTGGCGAAGAACCTGAAGCACTTACCGGCGAACCTGTTCGTAATACCATTTTCACCCTCACTTCTCAAATATGTCGCCACGACTATATCATAACTCAGATTCTAAACCTTATTCATCCGCTCGTTCCGACCGACAATCATCCCAGAGTAATACAAGAAGTCAATGAACTTCGCGCTCTAGTAATCAATTTGGAGAATATGGTGCAAAACGTACCAGCTTCAGCAACATCACCAGCACCAACATCAATACCAGTACCACCAACAACTCAAGTTCACATCATACACTTCAACATCTCATTCTGTACCTCGATTATAATCATCATACTATATATGGTTCTACATCAATTATCTTCGTTCGACATGGCGATTATGTAATCTCTAATGTTTTAGAGATTTTATATTCTTGTTCAAACGGTAAATCAAATGAGATTAATATCATATTAACTCATTAAATCCATGATTACATCTGAAGAGAATATATATGTAAGTATATTTTCATAAAGATTGTAATTAAAAATTCTTTCGTATAAACTGTTAATGGTGAAAATATTTTAACGGGTAGGTAATACCCGAGGAATATTTAGATTTCACTTTAATAGGTTATAATGTACATTCTTCGAATCTGATTCAACATCCATTTACTATCCTATTTACATCTACCGTTATACGTATCCGTTCACCGCAGAATAACCATTTTCATCCAATTTCATATTTGGATTTTGACCTATCAGAATCCAACAAGTGGCATAATGAAGACATAATGGACACAATAAAAAAAATTGATTAGAAACAGACTAATTAACAATATGAAATTTTGTTAAGAAACCGCGTTAACAAGATCCTAGCTAACTGTTCCTAGCTAACTGTTAATTCCGTATTACATTTTATTTTATCGCAATTTATTTATCGCAATTTAATTATCGCAATTTATTTATCGCAGCTTATTTATCGCAATTTATATTCTCGCAATTTTATTTATCGTCATTTAATTTCTGTTATTATTTTACGCACTTTAAATATCGGGACACGTATACAAGGCTTTGACATATCATATCGACCCATCTATATATATTATTTGGAATAACCATAGACACTCTATATGCAGTAATGCAGGAGTTAGCTATACAGGGTCGAGGTTGATTCTATAATAATATATATACTTTGAGTTGTGATCGAGTCTGAGACGAATACGGGTCACGATACGTATTAATTAATTCGAATATTATATATTAAACTATGTATGAATTATTGAATTGCTAGCTGTGGACTATCGACTGTGGACTAATAATATTGGACAATTAAAGTGAATTAAAATACTGATTATAACATATGAAACTAAATAATTCTTCAAGTTTGCCACTTGATTTCATCTTAAACCTCATCTGTATCCTGACAATTATAATCCGTGTTCAAACCTTTCATGATCCTTGAAAATACCTCAATCGAGAAGAATCAACCGCACTTTATCTACGGGAGAAAAAGATTGATGCATTTAGTTATGCACTTGAAAAACACACGGAAATCGAGTAAACGTTTAACTCATAACTGTGCTAATTTCTTTAGTGTTATTATTACCCAAAATAACCTTGCAGTTCTTCTTCGAAATAGCCAAATTTGTTACAGCTCCAGCAAGACAACTTCGATTTTTCGTACGAAACAACCTTATTATAACGTTGATATATACGCGTGCTCTTTTATTGTTACCAGGGAACCTTTCATATTCCACCATATTACCATCAGCGTTTAATCATCTAAAAACACAATTTTCCTGAAACCACCTCGGATTAATAACCGATGATTCAGATATCATAGCATTAAATGCAGAGAAAACAGAAAAATGGTAGATGGTCTAAACGACCAAAAGTTTGATGATAAAGAAAGGAGTGTTAGGAACGCTCGATAGAAAATTGGGTACTGAAAAACAGATTGAGCAAATCATGAAGGAGATCAAGGTCAAATACAAGGACCATACCATATATTCACAGAACCCAGGTAATTCTGGATCCGATGAAACCTTCAACGAATATCTTGCTCCGTACTCATGTTAAAATTTTGCGGAAAATTTTTCTTCATCAACCATCGAACTTAGAAATTCCAAAATATCATCATCAATATCTTCGATATTTCTGAGAATATTTTCATAAATATTCTCGTCCGAAATTATATACTTCTTCGTGCTTCCTGTGTATCAGTATATTGGAAACATTCAAGAGAAAATTTAGTACCGAAAAGCAGATTATGCGAAACTATGAAGAAAGCCGTGGACAAATCACAAATAATAAGTTTGACTTCAAAGAATCCAAATGATTCAATGTCTGCTAAAGTCTTTAGTGAATATCTTACTCCTTACTCTAAACCCTTGCGGATAATAGTTTCTATCATCCTCTGATCTTAGATATTCCGAGATATTATCGTATCTTTCATTATAAATATCCTCCATATTTATGGAGATATATTTTTATAACTATTCTTATATGAAATTATTAATCTCTTCGTGCTATCAGTATTACATCATATAGAAATTGTTAGTTTCTATATTCTGTAAACTTTCGAATTTAAAATACGAATGTTTTGAAGTAGTGTTGGGAACTGATGCATGAGTTAGTATAATATAATGACACTTGATCAACGTGATTATATTACAGTAAGTCATGCTGAGTTTCTAAATGGGCCATGATGATTCACAGATTATAACGTCATCATGTGCCATGTTACACGACTCTTACATTTTATCTGATATATAAACATATCAAGAACATATTTTCTTGATAGTTCTATCTTTCCCGGATATTCTTGTAATTTGACAAATCAAAATCATGCTATTACCATTTCTTTCCTAGAACATTAACTATGTTCATTTCGAAATTCATATATATGAATTCTGGACCATTGCTCGCTTTACTAGAGGTCGAGATGATAATAAAAAGGCAAAGAGATCCAAAATATAAGAGAAAATATAAAGCCCAATGACAACACCGAAATTACAAACCGTGGATATCAGTACATATAGCAATATAAAGACACTGAAGGATTATAAATACAATAATCCCTAGAGCATAATAGAAATAAACAGATTCTTCAGGGGGGAGTTGGAAAAGAAGAACGATCATTGCGATAGTCAGAATAAGAACAAGGATTAGAACCGGATTAAGCATTATTATAATCTTTTGGATATATGAACTTAGAAAGAAGGTATAGAAGTGGTGGAAACTAATGGAACGGAAAAGGTAAATTTATAATGGAAATATCAGACAGAGTAATCGAGGCAGATCACCGTATTTAATTATAGAGATCTTAATTCCCTTATTAGCCGAAGAATCAAATCTTTTAGATTTCGAAAATTTTCTTAAAATCCCTTCAATTCCGGAATTCAACCAAGATGACGTTAAAAGTTAAGAAGAACTTTATTTTTTTATTCAACCATGACTAGTCAAAAGTATGATGAAACTTATCTTTCTCATTTCACTAGTTTGTGATCGCTTCATTCATGCCCTTCTAATAATCGAATTGTTTTATCCATATTACTCAATGATGATAAAACTCAATTTATTAACTCATATTCGTCATGAAAACATGTTTATTGTTAGCCATGACAACCTCACTCAAATTTCGGAACGAAATTTCTTTAACGGGTAGGTACTGTGATGACCCGAAAATTTCCGACCAAATTTAAACTTTAATCTTTATATGTTTCCGACACGATAAGCAAAAATCTGTAATATTGAGTCTCAAAAACTTTGAACTGTGTTCATGTATACATATGACCTTTGACCATCCTCGACGATTCACGAACTATATTGTGTAAATGAATATGTAAATAAATAAATTTATATATATATATATATATATATATATATATATATATATATATATATATATATATATATATATATAATATTTTGAGTTAATGAAATATACTTTAATCACTTAAAGTAAAGATGTAAAATAATAAACAGAATAATTAAGTATTAGTAAGAAGAATAAAAATATATGGTTCCTATTAATAAATGCAAATATAATTATATGATAATATTAAGAGTATTATTATTATAGTTTCCAAAAATTATCATTTTTGTTATTATTAAATATTGTTAATAATGATATCATTCTTATTATTAGTATTATTTTTGATTATTTTGACTATTGTTATTTCAATTATTATTATTATTATTATTATTATTATTAATTATTAATATTAACAAAATCATTGGTACAAAACTTGGAATTAAATTCAGATTTCTATCCTAATCAAACTGTAACTGATTGGTACTTTTTATATCCGATTATTGAAGTTAAGTCCACAATTGGTACGAATTTGGTAACAATCCCTTTCTCCTTTTAATTTTTTTTCTTTATTCTATGGTACATGCTTGATCTTCTATCATCACCCATCTGCACTACAATACAACGTTCGATCAATTTCTGTTTTGATATCAATCATTCATTGTACAATATAGTTATACACTGCCATTCGAAAATCAAAAGAAAAAGGTAGGAAAACAAACTTGTTTCCTCTGCTCGTCATATTTTTGTTTTTCAAAACTCAAAACCGAAGCATCACTATTAAAACTCATTTACAACCGACACCCATGAGCATAACAACTACCATGGTTCCACCAATCCACCATCTTCACAACCTTCGGCCTTCACCACTCTCCATCACCTCAAACCCACTTCCATTTTTGACAACCATCCTCCATATCTCTTTATCACTCTCTCTACAAACCTTGTTCGAAACCCTAACAAACACACCATCGCAAAACTGCTGCTGCATACGTTCACGATTATATTTTGACACAACAATCATCAAGACCCACTTACAACTACTAACCTGCAACTAATATTCGTCCCTTCCATTTCCTTCGTTAAACATCATCAAACCGCATACTATCATCGATCATTAATACTATTTCTTTTCTGTTTACGGTTCACCTCAAAGACAACTCAACAAATGGGTTGTACAAGTATTTTCTGTTTCTACGAACAGTGAAGACAACCAATAAAAAAAACCCAAGTTAGTTCTTGTTCTTCCTTCATAAAACCACCATAAACCACTATCATATAACCCATCTTCCTAACTAATGCTCATCACTATTACAGCTACTGCATGCTTCTGTTTGACAGTCCAACTATCAAAACCATTTACAACCCACTTTAGATACTACTGCTGCAATTGCTTTAATCCAATTCTGTTTCGATAAACCCAACACCAAAACCATTTTTTTTTCTTTCTTGTTTCCTGTCTGTCCGAGAACAAGTTCCACAAACCAACACCTATAGTCGTTTGCTTCTGCTATTCTACCTGTTTATACTCGATTTCAAACTCCAAGAATCAAAACCATCGAATTCCATTTAACTGCTAATGATACGGTGATAATTTTGTAAAGATGATAACAACGACGGTGATAACAATTATGATGATGATGGAGGTGATAACTAGATGGTGGTGACGATGAATAATAGACGAGATGTACGATGAAGATGATAATATTATACATGTATGATGATGATGTTTAGGGTTAGAGTATGTTAAGGATATTGATAATGATACGTTTAACGATGACGATGAGATGATCAGGAAGTAAATTGATGATGATGATTATAAATAAGGTTAACGATGCTAGGATGATTAATAATTCGGCCGACACACACCTAATCCACTTGTTTCTGTCGAAGTTCCAAATAGCAAATCAAACCCCACGTATAACTTTCCAGCTATGTTGTTATTCACGATTTAATCCTTATAATATACATTATGTTGGGCTGCTAAGTTTAATCGAGTGGACTGCTGTGTTTTGGGTTCTGTTGGGCCGAATCCCTTGTGTTGTTGGGCCATGAATCACTATATGTTTTGCAGTTGGGCTGAATGAATTGTTGGGTTAAAAGGTTTTACGCTGTGATTTTAAACAGAAACAATTGACAGACCATTGATTTGGAGTGTTGGGGTTAAGCGAGAGGTCGCGGGTTCGAGTCCCGTCTCGGGCAGTTTATTTCTTTTTTAATGCTTCTAAGGTTTATGAATCCAAGGCCTTTATTTTGAGGTAGTCCCTTTTTATTATTATTATTATTATTATTATTATTATTATTATTATTATTATTATTATTATTATTATTATTATTATTATTATTATTATTATTATTATTATTATTATTGTTGTTGTTGTTGTTGTTGCTATTATTATTTTAGAACACTTATTACTAATACTAATACTAATGCCATGAAATTTATTATTAACATTAATACAATTTATATTATTATCATTATCATTATTACTACTAGTATTATCAATTAAAAATTATGAGTATTATCATGACTAACATTATTATCATCAGTAGTATTATTATTGTATTATTATGATCATCATCATTATTATGATTATGCACATGTTAACAACATCCGTGTTACGAAATTTATAATAAGAGCGATATGATAAAAATTATGAAAAATGGTTATAATTAAATGAATACATGTACAATTATGAATTTAAGTTATAGAATCTGTAGTCATAAATAAGTATTAGTATTATTATTATTATTATTATTATTATTTATAAAATCATTATTTTTATAGTTATTATTATTAGTAGTATATTATCATTATAATCAAAAAAAAAAAAAAACTTTTATTACTATTATTGATATTATGTTACCAAATAAACTTTTTGTATATAAAATATACTTTTAGTAATATTACATATAAGTATTTATCAATCATATTAACATTTTATGTATAAATATTCATATATAACAAATGATGTATTTTAATATAATACTAACCAAATATATATTAATATAACTATATAGATATTAATCATTATGAATATATACACAAATTAAATATATAATATATAAATTAAGATATTCTGTAATAAATAAATTTGTTCGATTACGATTATGTGTATTAATAAATATACAAATGATATAGGTTCGTGAATCCGAGGCCAACCCTGCATTGTTCAATGTCGTCATATGTATTTTTACTACAAAATACAGTATTGTGAGTTTCATTAATCCCTTTTTAAATGCTTTTGCAATATATATTTTTGGGACTGAGAATGCATGCGCTGTTTTTTATAAATGTTTTACAAAATGGACACAAGTGATTGAAACTACATTATATGGTTGAATGATCGAAATCGAATATGCCCCTTTTTATATAGTCTGGTAATCTAAGAATTAGGGAACAGAAACCCTAATTGACGCGAACTCTAAAGATAGATCTATCGGGCCCAACAAGCCCCATCCAAAGTACCGGATGCTTTAGTACTTCGAAATTTATATCATGTTCGAAGGAGGATCCCGGAATGATGGGGATATTCTTATATGCATATTGTGAATGTCGGTTACCAGGTGTTCAATCCATATGAATGATATTTTTGTCTCTATGCATGGGACGTATGTTTATGAGAAATGGAAATATGAACTCTTGTGGTCTATTAAAATTATGAAATGATTATTTATGTTAAACTAATGAACTCACCAACCTTTTGGTTGACACTTGAAAGCATGTTTATTCTCAGGTACGAAAGAAAACTTCCGCTGTGTATTTGCTAGATATTACTTGGAGCCATTCATGACATATTTCAAAAGACGTTGCATTCGAGTCGTCGAGTTCATCAAGATTATTATTAAGTCAATTATAGTTAGATATATTATGAAATGGTATGCCTGCCGTCAACTTTCGATGTAATGAAAGATTATCTTTTCAAAAACGAATGCAATGTTTGTAAAATGTACCATATAGAGGTCAAGTACCTCGCGATGTAATCAACTGTTGTGAATCGTTTATAATCGATATGGACTTTGTCCGGATGGATTAGGACGGGTCCTTTCAATAATCATCTTAGGAAGAACACTTCAAGAACACTTCGAAAATCCTTTCAAGTTTACTAGTTTACATCCAAGCTTTCTAATCCATTCCAAGTAATCATCTAAGATCAAGAAACCTTTGTTATTTACAATAGGTTATCTTTCTTATTCAAGGTAATAATCATATTCAAACTTTGATTCAATTTCTATAACTATAAACTATCTTAATTCGAGTAAAAATCTTACTTGAACTTGTTTTTGTGTCATGATCCTACTTCAAGAACTTTCAAGCCATCCAAGATCCTTTGAAGCTAGATCATTTCTTGTCACTTCTAGTAGGTTTACCTACTAAACTTAAGGTAGTAATTATGTTCATAACATCATTCGATTCATACATATAAAACTATCTTATTCGAAGATTTAAACTTGTAATCACTAGAACATAGTTTAGTTAATTCTAAACTTGTTCGCAAATAAAGTTAATCCTTCTAACTTGACTTTTAAAATCAACTAAACATATGTTCTATATCTATATGATATGCTAACTTAATGATTTAAAACCTGAAAACACGAAAAACACCGTAAAACCGGACATACGCCGTCGTAGTAACACCGCGGGCTGTTTTGGGTTTGATAATTAAAAACTATGATAAACTTTGATTTAAAAGTTGTTCTTCTGGGAAAATGATTTTTCTTATGAACATGAAACTGTATCCAAAAATCATGGTTAAACCCAAAGTGGAAGTATGTTTTTCAAAATAGTCATAAAGACGTCGTTCTTTCGACTGAAATGACTACCTCTTACAAAAACGACTTGTAACTTATATTTCTGACTATAAAACTATACTTTTTATGTATATATTCATAAAATAGAGTTCAATATGAAACCATAGCAATTTGATTAACTCAAAACGGATTTAAAACGAAGAAGTTATGGGTAAAACAAGATTGGATATTTTTTATTGTTGTAGCTACGGGAAATATTGTAACAATTCTATACAAATCATAACTTAACAAACTTATATTGTATTATTCATGTATTCTAATATATATTATGTAATCTTGGGATACCATAGACATGTATACAATGTTTTGACATATCATATCGACCCATCTATATAATATATTTTGGAACAACCATAGACACTCTATATGCAGTAATGTTGGAGTTAGCTATACAGGGTTGAGGTTGATTCCAAAATAATATATATAGTTTGAGTTGTGATCTAGCCTGAGGCTTGTATACACTGGATTGTGGATTGATCCAAGATAATTTATATTTATTTCTGTATATCTAACTATGGACAACTAGTTGTAGGTTATTAACGAGGACAGCTGACTTAATAAATCTGTGAAAGTGAGTTATAGTGTCCCACTTTTAAAATCTAATATTTTGGGATGAGAATACATGCAGTTTTATAAATGTTTTACGAAATAGACACAAGTAAATGAAACTACATTATATGGTTGAATGATCGAAGCCGAATATGCCCCTTTTGCTTGGTAACCTAAGAATTAGTAAACCGATCTACTAATTGACGCGAATCCTAAAGATAGATCTATTGGGCCTAACGAACCCCATCCAAAGTACCGGATGCTTTAGTACTTCGAATTCGTTTATATCATGTCCAAAGGATTTCCCGGAATGATAGGGGATATTCTTATATGCATCTTGTGAATGTCGGTTACCAGGTGTTCACTATATGAATGATTTTTATCTCTATGTATGGGATGTATATTGAAATATGAAATCTTGTGGTCTATTATTGCGATTTGATTATATAGGTTAAACCTATAACTCAACAATATTTTTATTGACGTTTTAAGCATGTTTATTCTCAGGTGATTATTAAGAGCTTCCGCTGTTGCATACTAAAATAAGGACAAGATTTGGAGTCCATGCTTGTATGATATTGTGTAAAAACTGCATTCAAGAAACTTATTTTTGATGTAATATATTCTTATTGTAAACCATTATGTAATGGTCGTGTGTAAACAGTATATTTTAGATTATCATTATTTGATAATCTACGTAATGCTTTTTAAACCTTTATCGATAAAATAAAGGTTATGCTTGTTTTAAAAAAAATGAATGCAGACTTTGAAAAACGTCTCATATAGAGGTCAAAACCTCGCGACGAAATCAATTAATATGGAACGTTTATAATCAATATGAACGGAACATTTCAGTTGGTATCCGAGGGTTGGTCTTAGAAAACCAGAAATTTGCATTAGTGTGTCTTATCGAGTTTGTTAGGATACATTAGTGAGTCTGGACTTCGACCGTGTTTTCTTTAAAAAAATAATTGCTTAACACTTTTGTTGGAAACTATATATTATTAACATGTAAATATTATGTGATATATTAACCTCTTAATGTGTTTGATATTGTGTGATAGATGTCTACCTCTAGTACAAATCCCATTGATTCACCTAATAATAATGAAGAGTCGAATATATTTTGGGAAGATTCACAAATTCCCGAAGAGAAATCGGAAGAGGAGGAACCGGAAGAAGAGGAACCAGAAGAGGATGAATCGAAAGAGGAGGAACCAGAAGAAGAAGAGGTTTCAGAGGAAGAAATAGTGATACCTATAGTAAATCATTTAAATAAAAGAAAATCCTCAACCAACGGACCAAAGTTAAAAATGGTCAATGGTGTTTCTGCCGAGGAAGCAAAATATTAGGAAGATTACCAATTTTCTGATGAATCGGATCCCGATGAGGATTCCGATGATGTTATAGAAATCACCTCGACCCAATTTAATATAGCAAAAGAAAATAATAAGGGAAAAGGTATAAAAATAGAGAAACCCGATTCCAACCCCGATGAGCTTTATATGTATCGGCAACATCCGTATTTCCTAAAGTGTAACAATAACCCGGGAACCTCTAAACCACCAGGTTTTTCTAAACCATTGTGGAAAACGACGCCTCGTATTAGAGGAACACCGTATATCCCTGGAAAATTAGGAAAGCGAACCAAGTCCGAAGAAGAAGAAACCAGTGATTCAGATTAGGGAGTTGTAATCATTTTGTGTATTATATGTATTATAGTGTGCTTGTACTTTTATGTTCTATGTAAAAATTGCTTGTATTGTTTGTTAATTATCTTTTATAAATCTAATCCTTATCTATTTTACAGTATAAAAACAAAATGGACGTTAAGGGTAGACAACCGAATATTTTAGAAGACCTATAAGAGGATATGATTGAGGAAATCTTGTCTAGAGTCGGTCAGAGTTCATCAGCACATTTAGTTATGGCGAAATTAACTTGTCAAATATTTGAAAGACTTTCCAGAAATGCCTTAGTTTATAAAAGGCTTTCCTTTGATAGGTGGGGTATATCACATTGGGGAGACCGTAAGTTACGCAGTGTTTTCTTTAAAGCTTTAAATGCGGGGAACCCAAATGCAATTTTACGCTACGGGTTAATAACCTATTTTGACTCAACATATCCCAACATAGGATTTCGCGAGTTAGAAAGAGCTTCTAACATGCAACATAAAGAAGCATGTTATATACTTACGGGTTAATGATGTTCGCTTCTTACCAAAGTGAGAAAAAGAATATCGGGTTACAACTTTTAAATAAAACCTTTCCACAAGTGACGGATTCAGTAGTTGGGGTGAGAAACAAGGTTTTTAGATTATTACAGGGCTGTTGGACATTACGAAACCCTCGTCCTTTTGACGACATTACAACATGCTGCCTAGCCAATGGTCATAACGGTTATTTTCCATAAGACCAAGGATGGGAAGTCGTCTTAGTAAAACCAGAATGCATGACTTGTTTCTGGACTTATGAATTACGTGTCTTTATTTTCTTTGCTGAACAACTTGCGTATTAACTAGATTTATCTTCAAATTTGTCATGTATCAAAGTGTAATATATTTCATGTTATATGTAATATAGCGAAGTTGTAAGTTTGAAGAATATTTGTATGTGATATATTATTATAATCAGTTTTTCATATGGAATTGTAGTAGTTGAATTGTATATTAGCTACTAAGTATGAACTTAACGGGTAGGTAGTACCCGAATTTAAACTTATAAAATGCTAATATGAAGAAAAAGCTTTTAATAAGTTCATATTATGCTACGAAATACTATTGACTACTCTTAATATTCTGTATGATTAACTCGATTCAGTTGGCTATTTTGAAGGAAATGGCACCGACTACTCGACAAACCATGAATATGAGCAAAGAGGAATTTCGTACTTTTCTTGCTGCAAACATAGCTGCAGTACAAGCTGCGCTACATACCAACAATAACTCTGAATCTAGCAATGCAGCTAACGGCGCAAGAAATCGTGTAGGATGCACCTACAAAGAATTCACTGCCTGCAAACCTTTGGAATTTGATGGAACCGAAGGACCAATTGTATCGAAACGGTGGACCGAGAAAGTCGAATCGGTGTTTGCCATAAGTAAGTGTACTGAAGAGGACAAAGTTAAGTACGCTACGCATACCTTCACAGGTACTACGTTAACGCGGTGGAACACCTATCTTGAACAGGTAGGACAAAATGCTGCTTACGCACTACCGTGGTCGGCATTCAAGCAATTGATGAACGAGCAGTACCGTCCTAGAAACGAAGTCAATAAACTCAAGGCAGAACTTAGAGAGTTACGAACACAAGGGTTCGACGTTACCACATATGAACGACGATTCACAGAGTTGTGCCTATTGTGTCCGGGAGCATTCGAAGATGAAGAAGAAAAGATCGACGCGTTTGTAAAAGGGTTACCAGTAAGGATTCAAGAAGATGTGAGTTCACACGAGCCCGCTTCTATACAGAAGGCAAGTCGAATGGCTCATAAACTCATAAATCAGATTGAGGGAAGAATTATAGAGCAGGCGGCCGAAGAAGCCAACACGAAACAACTCAAGAGGAAGTGGGAGGAAAACGGTGACAAGAGTCACCAGTACAACAACAACAACAATTACAACAACAATCGCAACAACTATCCCAATAACCGCAACAACAATCGCAACAATAACCGTAATCCTAACAATAACTACAACAAACATCCCAACAACAACAACAACCGTTTCAACAACAATAACAATCCCAACAACAACCTCAATAACAACAACGGCAACAAAAACCAAAAACAGCCATGTCATAGGTGTGAAGAAAATCATCAGGGGTTTTGCACTACATTTTGCAACAGGTGTAAAAGAAATGGTCATAGCACGACAAAGTGTGAGGTCTACGGACCAAAGTTTAACAGAACTAAAGGAACAAATAATGTCAGAACAAGTAATGCTGAAATGAATAGTGTCGGAGCAAGTAATACCAACGCTGTTTGTTATAAATGTGGAAAACCGGGCCACATTATTAGAAATTGCCCGAATCAGGGGAATACTAATGGGCAGGGCCGTGGAAGAGTTTTCAATATTAATGCGGCAGAAGCACAGGAAGACCCGGAGCTTGTTACGGGTACGTTTCTTATTTATGATAAATCTGCTTATGTTTTATTTGATTCGGGTGCGGATAAAAGCTATATGAGTAGAGAATTTTGTGCTAAATTAAGTTGCCCATTGACGCCTTTGGATAGTAAATTTTTACTTGAATTAGCAAACGGTAAATTAATTTCAGCAGATAATATATGTCGGGAGAGAGAAATTAAACTGGGGGATGAAACGTTTAAAATTGATTTAATACCAGTCGATTTAGGGAGTTTTGATGTAATAATTGGCATGGATTAGTTGAAAAAGGTGAGAGCAGAGATCGTTTGTTACAAAAATGTGATTCGTATTATGCGTGAAAAAGGAAAACATTTAATGGTGTACGGAGAAAAGAGCAACGCGAAGTTAAATCTTATTAGTAGTTTGAAGGCGCAAAAACTAATAAGAAAAGGTTATTACGTCATTCTAGCACACATCGAGGAAGTTAAACCTGAAGAAAAGAACATTAATGATGTTCCCGCCACAAAAGAATTTCCCGATGTATTTTCGAAAGAATTACCGGGACTACCTCCGCACCGATCTGTTGAATTTCAGATAGATCTTGTACCAGGAGCTGCACCAATAGCTCGTGCTCCATACAGACTTGCACCCAGTGAGATGAAGGAACTCCAAAGCCAATTACAAGAACTTTTAGAGTGTGGTTTCATTCGACCAAGCACATCGCCGTGGGGAGCTCCTGTTTTGTTTGTCAAGAAGAAGGATGGTACATTTAGGTTGTGTATCGACTATCGAGAGTTGAAAAAACTTACCATTAAGAACCGCTACCCACTACCGAGAATCGATGACTTATTTGATCAACTACAAGGCTCGTCGGTTTATTCGAAGATCGATTTACATTCCGGGTATCATCAAATGCGGGTGAAGGAGGATGATATTCCGAAGACTGCTTTTAGGACGCGTTACGGTCATTATGAGTTTATGGTTATGCCGTTTGGTTTAACTAACGCACCAGCTCTGTTCATGGACCTCATGAACCTAGTGTGTGGGCCATACCTTGACAAGTTTGTCATTGTTTTCATCGATGACATACTTATTTACTCAAAGAATGACCAAGAGCACCAAGAACATTTGAGAAAAGTGCTAGAGTTGTTAAGAAAGGAAAAACTGTACGCTAAGTTTTCAAAGTGTGCATTTTGGTTGGAAGAAGTCCAATTCCTCGGTCACATAGTGAACAAAGAAGGTATTCAGGTGGATCCAGCAAAGATTGAAACCGTTGAAAAGTGGGAAACCCCGAAAACTCCGAAACACATACGCCAGTTTTTAGGACTAGCTGGTTACTACAGAAGGTTCATCCAAGACTTTTCTAAAATAGCAAAACCCTTAACTGCATTAACGCATAAAGGGAGGAAATTTGAATGGAAGGATGAATAAGAAAAAGCGTTTCAATTGTTGAAGAAAAAGTTAACTACGGCACCTATATTGTCATTACCTGAAGGGAATGATGATTTTGTGATATATTGTGACGCCTCAAAGCAAGGTCTCGGTTGTGTATTAATGCAACGAACGAAAGTAATTGCTTATGCGTCTAGACAATTGAAGATTCACGAACAGAATTATACGACGCATGATTTGGAATTAGGCGCGGTTGTTTTTTCAATAAAGACTTGGAGGCACTACTTATATGGGGTCAAAAGTATTATATATACCGACCACAAAAGTCTTCAACACATATTTAATCAGAAACAACGGAACATGAGGCAGCGCAGGTGGATTGAATTGTTGAATGATTACGACTTTGAGATTCATTACCACCCAGGGAAGGCAAATGTGGTAGCCGACACCTTCAGCAGAAAGGACAGAGAACCCATTCATGTAAAATCTATGAATATAATGATTCACACTAACCTTACTACTCAAATAAAGGAGGCGCAATAAGGAGTTTTAAAAGAGGGAAACTTAAAGGATGAAATACCCAAAGGATCGGAGAAACATCTTAATATTCGGGAAGATGGAACCCGGTATAGGGCTGAAAGAATTTGCGTACCAAAATTTGGAGATATGAGAGAAATGGTACTTAGAGAAGCTCATAAAACCAGATACTCAATACATCCTGGAACGGGGAAGATGTACAAGGATCTCAAGAAACATTTTTGGTGGCCAGGTATGAAAGCCGACATTGCTAAATACGTAGGACAATGTTTGACGTGTTCTAAGGTCAAAGTTGAGCATCAGAAACCATCAGGTCTACTTCAACAACCCAAAATCCTGGAATGGAAAGGGGAAAACATTACCATAGATTTCATCACTAAATTGCCAAGGACTGCAAATGGTTTTGATACTATTTGGGTAATAGTTGATCGTCTCACCAAATCAGCACACTTCCTGCCAATAAGAGAAGATGACAAGATGGAGAAGTTAGCACGACTGTATTTGAAGGAAGTCGTCTACAGACATGGAATACCAATCTCTATTATCTCTGATAGGGATGGCAGGTTTATTTCAAGATTCTGGCAGACATTACAGCAAGCATTAGGAACTCGTCTAGACATCAGTACTGCCTATCATCCACAAACTAATGGGTAAAGCGAAAGGACGATACAAACGCTTGAAGACATGCTACGAGCATGTGTTATTGATTTCGGAAATAGTTGGGATCGACATCTACCGTTAGCAGAATTTTCCTACAACAACAGCTACCATTCAAGCATTGAGATGGCGCCGTTTGAAGCACTTTATGGTAGAAAGTGCAGGTCTCCGATTTGTTGGAGTGAAGTGGGGGATAGACAGATTACGGGTCTGGAGATAATACAAGAAACTACCGAGAAGATTATCCAAATTCAACAACGGTTGAAAACCGCCCAAAGTCGACAAAAGAGCTACGCCGACATTAAAAGAAAAGATATAGAATTTGAAATTGGAGAGATGGTCATGCTTAAGGTTGCACCTTGGAAAGGCGTTGTTCGATTTGGTAAACGAGGGAAATTAAATCCAAGTTATATTGGACCATTCAAGATTATTGATCGTGTCGGACCAGTAGCTTACCGACTTGAGTTACCTCAACAACTCGTGGCTGTACATAACACTTTCCACATCTCGAATTTGAAGAAATGTTTTGCTAAAGAAGATCTCACTATTCCGTTAGACGAAATTCAAATCAACGAAAAACTTCAATTCATCGAGGAACCCGTCGAAATAATGGATCGTGAGGTTAAAAGACTTAAGCAAAACAAGATACCAATTATTAAGGTTCGATGGAATGCACGTAGAGGACCCGAGTTCACCTGGGAACAAGAAAATCAGATGAATAAGAAATACCCGCACTTATTTCCAGAAGATACGACAACACCTCCAACTGCTTAAAATTTCGGGACGAAATTTATTTAACGGGTAGGTACTGTAGTGACCCGAACTTTTCCATGTTTATATATATTAAATAAAATTGATTTTTACATGATTAAATGTTTCCAACATGTTAAGCAATCAAACTTGTTAAGACTTGATTATTTGAAATGAGTTTCATGTAGACAATTGACCACCCAAGTTGACCGGCGATTCACGAACGTTAAAACTTGTAAAAACGACATGACAATATATATATGGATATACATATAGTTAACATGAGATTATGATAAGTGAGTATCTCCATAAGTATATTAACAATGAGTTATATACATAAAAACAAGACTACTAACTTAAGGATTTCGAAACGAGACATATATGTAACGATTATCGTTGTAACGATATTTAAATGTATATATATCATATTAAGATATATTAATATATCATAATATCATGATAAGATAATAATTTAACATCTCATTAGATATAATAAACAATGGGTTAACAACATTAAATGAGATTGTTAACTTAAAGGTTTCAAAACAACACTTACATGTAACGACTAACGATGACTTAACGACTCAATTAAAATGTATATACATGTAGTGTATTTAGATGTATTAATATACTTTTGGAAGACTTTAATACATATATCAAAACACTAATACTTAACGAAAATGGGTACAGTTACATTCCCATTCTTTTTTCATCAAGAATTCTAGTCGTATTCATACCCGTATTATACACAGCTTCTAGACGTACTTACTGTGGGTATATACCAATAGGAACTAGCATGGGATTCCACTCTTGATTATGTCATGTATGACTAATCAATTTTAACTTCTACCATGAACTAGTCAACTAACTAGAACTCCTTTTAACCCCACTCACCACTCACCACTTACCACTCATCATTCACTCCATTTCACTTTCAATTCTCTTTCTAATTCTCTCTCAACACACACACACACACACACTTATGATCGAATTTTTCCAGTAGGTAATCATCATCTTCATCAAAAATTACTTCAAGAATCAAGCTATAATCATCTTAGGAAGAACACTTCAAGAACACTTCGAAAATCCTTTCAAGTTTACTAGTTTACATCCAAGCTTTCTAATCCATTCCAAGTAATCATCTAAGATCAAGAAACCTTTGTTATTTACAGTAGGTTATCTTTCTTATTCAAGGTAATAATCATATTCAAACTTTGATTCAATTTCTATAACTATAAACTATCTTAATTCGAGTAAAAATCTTACTTGAACTTGTTTTTGTGTCATGATCCTACTTCAAGAACTTTCAAGCCATCCAAGATCCTTTGAAGCTAGATCATTTATTGTCACTTCCAATAGGTTTACCTACTAAACTTAAGGTAGTAATGATGTTCATAACATCATTCGATTCATACATATAAAACTATCTTATTCGAAGATTTTAACTTGTAATCACTAGAACATAGTTTAGTTAATTCTAAACTTGTTCGCAAATAAAGTTAATCCTTATAACTTGACTTTTAAAATCAACTAAACACATGTTCTATATCTATATGATATGCTAACTTAATGATTTAAAACCTGGAAACACGAAAAACACCGTAAAACCGGACATACGCCGTCGTAGTAACACCGCGGGCTGTTTTGGGTTTGATAATTAAAAACTATGATAAACTTTGATTTAAAAGTTGTTCTTATGGGAAAATGATTTTTCTTATGAACATGAAACTATATCCAAAAATCATGGTTAAACTCAAAGTGGAAGTATGTTTTTCAAAATGGTCATCAAGACGTCGTTCTTTCAACTGAAATGACTACCTCTTACAAAAACGACTTGTAACTTATATTTCCGACTATAAACCTATACTTTTTCTGTATAGATTCATAAAATAGAGTTCAATATGAAACCATAGCAATTTGATTCACTCAAAACAGATTTAAAACAAAGAAGTTATGGGTAAAACAAGATTGGATATTTTTTTATTGTTGTAGCTACGGGAAATATTGTAACAATTCTATACAAATCATAACTTAACAAGCTTATATTGTATTATTCATGTATTATAATATATATTATGTAATCTTGGGATACCATAGACACGTATACAATGTTTTGACATATAATATCGACCCATCTATATAATATATTTTGGAACAACAATAGACACTCTATATGCAGTAATGTTGGAGTTAGCTATACAGGGTTGAGGTTGATTCCAAAATAATATATATAGTTTGAGTTGTGATCTAGCCTTAGGCTTGTATACACTGGGTTGTGGATTGCTCCAAGATAATTTATATTTATTTCTGTACATCTAACTATGGACAACTAGTTGTAGGTTATTAACGAGGACAACTGACTTAATAAGCTTAAAACATTATAACGTATTAAAAAATGTTGTGAATATATTTTGAGCATACTTTGATATATATGTACATATTTGTATAGGTTCGTGAATCGACTAGTGGCCAAGTCTTACTTCCCGACGAAGTAAAAATCTGTGAAAGTGAGTTATAGTCCCACTTTTAAAATATAATATTTTAGGATGAGAATACATGCAGTTTTATAAATGTTTTACGAAATAGACACAAGTAAATGAAACTACATTATATGATTGAATGATCGAAGCCGAATATGCCCCTTTTGCTTGGTAACCTAAGAATTAGTAAACCGATCTACTAATTAACGCGAATCCTAAAGATAGATCTATTGGGCCTAACGAACCCCATCCAAAGTACCAGATGCTTTAGTACTTCGAATTCGTTTATATCATGTCCGAAGGATTTCCCGGAATGATAGGGGATATTCTTATATGCATCTTGTTAATGTCGGTTACCAGGTGTGACGACCCGGAAATTTCTGACCAAATTTAAACTTTAATCTTTATATTATTCTGACACGATAAACAAAGTTTGTTAAGTTAAATCTCAAAAATTTTAAACTGTGTTCATACATTCATTATAAACTCGACCAAATTCCGACGATTCACGAACCGTTATATATAAATAGATATGTATATGTGTATATATATATATATTATAAATTGAGAATATTAATAAAGTAATAAACGTATAATACTTTACACGAACGTATTTGTTTTAATATGATTTTCGACGAAATAAAAAAAAAATATATTATATGATTGAATTATCAGAAACATTGAATTATGATTACAAATCTCTGTTGAGAGGTCCACTATGATTTGAGAAAATCTATTCCTCTTAACGATATTCAGAATAATTTGTAAAGCTATTTATAAATAAAAAAAAGTGTCATTTACGAAAGTTAGACAAAAGTTAGTGGAGAATTGGTTTCCATAATATTCTATTAATCTATTTTCAAACGTACAAAGACGTTTTCAGTTTAAAAAGAACTTTATTATTAAAATGTATATAACTTTTATAAATATCTAGAATCACTTTTGACAACTCATTACTTAATCAGTATAATAAATATAACGATATTTATATTTTATTTCATTAAATTTATATAACGATTTAAATTAATATTATATATATTTATACGCGTATTATACATACATAGTTTTTATACTTTTACTATACTTTAACTTTACCTTTACTTTACTTTTACTTTAACTTTAATAATTCACTTTAATAATTCATACTTTAATAATTCACTTTAATAATTCATACTTTAATAATTCATACTTTAATAAATCACTTTAATAATTCATACTTTAATAATTCACTTTAATAATTCATACTTTAATAATTCACTTTAATAATTCATACTTTAATAATTTACTTTAATAATTCACTTTAATATTTCATACTTTAATAATTCATACTTTAATAATTTACTTTAATAATTCAAAAATCTATTATAAATAGAATTCAATAGGTTTCATTATTTCATAGAAACTTGAAAATATATTTCTCTAAACTCTCTCAATCGATTTATATATATATATATATATTTTATCTGTATTATTTCAAGATATTATTAGTATACATAAAATATTACGAAGGAGTGCTGTCCGAGTAATTTCAAAATAGTTTTTTGAATGAGTCGAAGCTAAGGAAATTATGGGTTATAGCTATGGAGGTGATGGGTATGGTTCATGGGTATGCTCGTGAGGTCAATCTAGTGTTTATCATCTCCGTTGCATCTACGTACTTTCCTGCAATATTGAATCTCAATATTGATACGTTCGTGAATCCGAGGCCAACTTTGCACTTGTTAAATGACGTTATATGTATTTTTACTACAAAATACAGTATTGTGAGTTTCATTTGCTCCCTTATATATATATTTTTGGGACTGAGAATACATGCGCTGTTTTTATAAATGTTTTACGAAATAGGCACAAGTACTAAAACTAATTCTACATGGGTTTAAACCAGAAATATACCCTTAGCTTGGTAACATTAAACTACTTGTCTATGTACGGTAGGCGCGAATCCTAAATATAGATCTATGGGGCCTGACAAACCCCATCCTGACTATGGGATGCTTTAGTACTTCGAGGTTATTTTAAACACACCTGATCTGGTGTACTTCAGAGGGTAAAACATGAACGTTAAGGCTTGTTACCGGGTGCCTACAACTTATAGAATACTTTTATACACTTGCGAGTGTACATATATTTATAAACGAAAATCTTGTGGTCTATTAATATATTGAAATGATTGTTATGATAAACCTATGAACTCACCAATCTTTTGGTGGACACTTTAAAGGATGTTTATTCTCAGGTATTAAAGAAATCTTTCGCTGTGCATTAACTCATTTTAAGGATATTACTTGGAGTCATTCATGGCATATTTTGAAAGACGTTGCATTCGAGTCATTGAGTTCATCAAGATTATTATTAAGCCAATTATAGTTGGATGTATTATTAAATGATGTGCATGCCGTCAACTTTCGTTGTAAAGAAAGTTTGTCTTTTAAAAACGAATGCAATGTTTGTAAAATGTATCATATAGAGGTCAAATACCTCGCGATGTAATCAACTATTGTGAATCATTTATAATGTATATGAACGGGTCCTTTCAGTTGGTATCAGAGCGGTGGTCATAGCGAACCTGGTCTGCATTAGTGTGAAAGGACCCGTCCTAATCCATCTGGACAAAGTCCACATCGATTACAAACGATTCACAATAGTTGGTTACATCGCGAGGTACTTGACCTCTATATGATACATTTTACAAACATTGCATTCGTTTTGAAAAGACAAACTTCCTTACATCGAAAATTGGCGATATGCATACCATTTCATAATATATCTAATTATAATTATCTTAATAATAATCTTGATGAACTCGACTACTCGAATGCAACGTCTTTTGAAATATGTCATGAATGACTCCAAGTAATATCTTTAAAGTGAGCAAATGCACAGCGAAAGATTTCTTTCATACCTGAGAATAAACATGCTTTAAAGTGTCAACCAAAAGGTTGGTGAGTTCATTAGTTTAACATAAATAATCATTTCCATCATTTTAATAGACCACAAGATTTTCATTTCTCATAAACATACGTCCCATACATAGAGACAAAAATATCATTCATATGCATTGAACATCTGGTAACCGACATTCACAAAATACATATAAGAATATCCCTATCATTCCGGGATCCTCCATCGGACATGATATAAATTTTGAAGTACTAAAGCATCCGGTACTTTGGATGGGGCTCGTTAGTCCCGATAGATCTATCTTTAGAGTTCGCGTCAATTAGGGTGTCTGTTCCCTAATTCTTAGATTACCAGACTTAATAAAAAGGGACATATTCGATTTCGATCATTCAACCATATAATGTAGTTTTGATTACTTGTGTCTATTTCGTAAAAACATTTATAAAAATTGCGCATGTATTCTCAGCCCAAAAATATAAAGGGTAAAAAGGTAAATGAAACTCACCTAATGTATTTTGTAGTAAAAATACATAGAATGACATTGAACAAGTATAGGGTTGGCCTCGGATTCACGAACCTATATTATTTGTATATTCATTAATACATATAATCGAAATCGAATAAATATATAGTATTATTATTAATGATGTAATTTATATATTTAGTAAATTATAAGTTTCATTATTTATATACTTTCATTATATATATATATATATATATATATATATATATATGTATATATATATATATATATATATATATATATATATATATAATTGTTAATAGTTAAGTTAAATATATTTTTAGTATAGGGATTGCTTGTTTGTAATTAATAATTATGATAGTACTAATATTAGTAATAATACTGATATTCTATAATAATGATAAAAGTGATAATAATAATGTTAATAATAATATTAATAATGATAATAATATTAGATTGTATTAAAATAACTCTGGTGATTATAATAATACTTTTAAAACATACTTCAGTTAAGATTTTAATAATTGTCATAATAATATTTATATCCAAAATTTTATATTTTTAATCTTAACAATACTATAAAACCTGTATATTCATAGTTATAATAATCATAACTTTCGTGTTTAATCTATCAACTAATGACTTATAGTTTTTTTTTATATTATTTTGTATTTATAGTCATAATCTACATGTATTCATATAATTATAATCTCTCACCTAATTTTTATCATAATACCTTTTATTAATAATTAACCTGTTTAGTATTCTTGAAATCCTAATAATATTACTAGTAAAAATAACACAATTAGTAATATTATAAATAATAATATTAGTTATGATATACTAAATGATGATACTAATATAGTTAATAATAATAACTAACTTACTAATAATAATGATATAGCATGTATTAATGTTAATAATAATAATAATAACTTATTCATAATAACTATAATTAATAATACTAATAATAATTATGATAATTATGATACTTGTAATAACCCTAAATAATTATTAATAACAATATTAGTAATAATAATAATAATAATAATAATAATAATAATAATAATAATAATAATAATAATAATAATAATAGTATTGATAATGATAATAGAAAATGAGAGACTACCTCAAAGGATAGGTTTTAAAAAAATAGCAGCCTTGCCAAGGCTTGAACCCGCGACCACTAGCTAACCCGCATCAACACCTAACCATCACGCTACTGCGTGTTTTTTTCTGTTTTAACCCAATATCAAAAACATATAAACCGTTACATTCTGTTCTCTCTTCTCCTTCCTCTTTCTTTCAAACACCGTTGGCCAAAATCACACAACACATGATACCATGGAATTAAAGGTTTTAATTTTGACTTATAAATGAAACCGAATTGACCTGTATTCTTTGTTTTGATAAAAAAAATATAAACTAAAAAAAAAAAAATCTGTTGTATAATTCGCTTATGAACTCAAAATTAAATCTTGAATTTAAATACGTTTCAGAAGAAACTTATAACACAAAATAGGTATTAAAACGTTCCTCAAAACTTTTTGGATCACTAATTGATCCAAAAACATAACCACAAACTCGAATTTCACCAAGAACATTTCTGTTAACTTTTGGTTTTGAAAGTTTGACTCCAAAATTTGTATTTGATAAGAAGAATTGAAAGCTGGGATTTTGTATAAAGTTCAAGTAATAAAATTCTAGCAAAACTGCATTATTACTTTTTAAAGTTGGATTCGAATTCGAGCCGTTGGAAAAATCACGAAGAACAGAGGGCAGCGAGCTGTGTTGTTTATTTTTCTGTTTTATTTTCAACAAATTGGGTTACTTAAAAATTGATATTTGATATAGATGATAAAAGAATTCGTTTCTTACATACAGATAAAGGGTCGACAGAATTATTCTCTGGTACACACAATATATAAAAAAAATATAACAGTGAAATCGATATATAACTGATTTTGGATTGTAATGAATTTGGATTAGACATAGTCACTATCAGATTAAAGGAGATGGCGATCACAAACAGAATTTGATTCCCATAAATCGTACGTATACTTTTTTTTATATAATTATTATTACTAATTAATAATTATAATTAATAATAATAATAATACAAATACTAATAATAATAATAATAATATTAATGATAATAATAATAATAATAATAATAATAATAATAAAAGTAATAATAATAATAAGTCACAATAATAATGATTTTGGTGTATTTGATAATATAATGATAATAATAATAAATTTGTATTATCTTCTAATAATAATAATAATGATTTTTAAAATAATAATAATAATACAGATATTATATATATATATATATATATATATATATATATATATATATATATATATATATATATATATATATATATTAAATTTTATATTTATATATAACATTAAATAATAGCATTTATAATACTGATACTGGTAGTAATGTTAATATTTATTTTAAATGTAAATTATAGTTTTAATTATTCTCCTAATAATATTTATGTCATAAAATTATTATTTTTATTACCATAACCTTTATTAGAATTTTTAATACCTATATTTATAATAATTGTATCAATAATACTAATATTGATAATAATATACATATGATGGTATTAGTGTTAATAAGACAACTATATTTTAATTCATACTTGAATTTAATGTATTAACATTACATATTACTACTTATATATCACATAATAAGATATCTTGTATATTAATATTTATACATTTTAATTTAATATGAAATAGTCAGTAATCCTTTTCAGCAAATCATATACATATATATATATATATATATATATATATATATATATATATATATATATATATATATATAATTAAACTAATATAGGTTTATAATTGTGTTATAAATATTGAGTAGCTAAATATATTAATCATGTATTGATACAATTATCTCATAGTATATCAATTACTTCTTTGTAATTGTTTTGCAAATTGATATATGTATGTATGCTTATCTAATCGTAAACTATTGTTCGTGAATCGTCGAGAATGGTCAAAGGGTAATTGATTTCATGAATATAGATTTCGAAACTTTCGAGACTCAACATTACAGATTTTGCTTATCGTGTCGGAACCATATAAAGATTAAAGTTTAAATTTGATCGGAAATTCCTAGGTCATCACAGTACCTACCCGTTAAAGAAATTTCGTCCCGAAATTTGAGTGAGGTGGTCATGGCTAACAATAAGAATGTTTTCATGAAGAATATTAGTTGATAATTAGAGTTTTATCATTATTGATTAATATAGATAAAAGATTCGATCATGTGAAGAGTACGAGTGAAGCTATCGCAAAAGATTGAAATAGTAAAAGTAAAGATTCATCTTAACTTTCGACAGAGTCAGGGTTGAATTTAGAAAAATAAGATGCGTCCTAACCTTTGACGTGGTCACGTTTGAATTCCGGAATTCAAGAGATTTAAAGGAAAACTTCGAAATCTAAAAGATTTGATTCTTCGGCGAGTAAGGAAATTAAGATCTCTATAATTAAATACGGTGATCTGTCTTGATTACTCTGTCTGATATTTCCATTATAAATTAAGCTCTTCCGTTCCATTATTCTCACCATTCCTATACTTTCCTTCTTGTTTCATACATCCCAAAAGATTCTGAAAATGCTTAATCCAGTTCTGATCCTTGTCCTCATCCTTATTATCTCAACAATCATTCTCCTTTTCCAACTTCCACCATAGGAATCTGCTTTCTTCTACTTCGCCCTCGGGATTATAATGTTTTTAATTCTCCCGTGTCTTTATGTTGCGATAAACATTGATATACACGGTTTGAAATTTATGTGTTGTTATCGGGCTTTATATTCTCCCTTATATTTCAAAGCTCTATGCTTTTGTTTTCTCTTCCCGACTTCAAGTCAAACGAATAATGGTCCAGAATTTGTAGATATAGAGTTTCGAATGATTATAATGTTCTAAGCAGGAAGGAACGTGATAGCACGATTTGATTTTCAAATTTATCAACATCACGAAAGATAGAACCATCAAGAATACATTTTCTTGATTTGTTCCAGAGTTAAGTAGAATGAAAGAGTTATGTAACATAGTATATGATAACGTTAGGGTCTGTGAATCATCACGTTCCATTAGAAACTCAGCATGACTTACTGTAATATAATCACGTTGATCAAGTGTCATTATATTATACTAACTCATGCATCAGTTCCCAACATTACTTCAATAACATTCATATTTTAAGCCCTAAAGTTTACAGAATATAGAAACTAACAGTTTCTATATGATGTAACACTGATAGCACGAAGAGATTAATGATTTCAGATAAGAATAGTTATAAAAATATCTTCAGAAATATGGAGGATATTTATAATGAAAGATACGATAATATCTTTGAATATCTAAGATCAGAGGATGATGGAGACTATTGTCCGCAAGGGTTTAGGGTAAGGAGCAAGATATTCGCTAAAGACTTCAGCAGGCATTGAATCATTTAGATTCTTTGAAGTCAAACTTATTTTTTGTGATTTGTCCACGGCTTCCTTCATAGTTTCGCATAATCTGCTTTTCGGTACTAAATTTTCTATTGAATGTTCCCAATATAATGATATACAGGAAGCACGAAGAGGTATACAGTTTCGGACGAGAATATTTATGAAAATATCCTCAGAAATATCGAAGATATTGATGAGGATATTTTGGAATTTCTAAGTTCAATGGTTGATGGAGAAAGGTTTTTCGCAAGATTTTAACATGACTTCGGAGCAAGATATTCTCTAAAGATTTCAACGGATCCAAAATTACCCAGATTCTTTGAATATATGGTATGGTCCTTGTATTTGTCCTTGGTCTCCTTCGTGATTAGCTCAATCCGTTTTCCAGTTCCAACTTTTCTGAGCTTTTCCAATATACTATTCTTTATCATCAAACTTTCGATGATTAAGGTCGTTTACGGTTGTCTATGGTTTCTGCTGCTTCATTCAGCTTTTTCAACATTTAGAGTATTGATTTGTGACTGAGTACTTTTCAGAACTTCAAAATGAGAGATCATAATTCTAAGAGATAAATGTCATACATATAACTGTTGATGTAGATATGCTGTGAGTTTTCAAAGTACTGATTGCTGATTCCTGGTAATTGTTATGGCAGTTCTCGTTACAAGATGCGGATGAGTATATGATAGGGTTTCAATGAATAAATATAATGATTTGTCGGAGAGATTTAAACTAAGGAACAACAAGGTTGCTGGTACATTTGCTGGTAATGTGGTGGGATATAAAAGAATTCTCCGGTATCAAAAGGGTAATTGTATATATATCAGGATTATAGTAATGCTACTTCGAATGAAAAGTCGAAGTTGACTTGCTGGAGCTGTGACAAAATTTGCTACTTTGAAAGGGATTACCAAGTTATTTTGGGTAATAATAACACTAAGGAATTAGCACAGCTATGCGTTAAACGTTTATTCAGTTTTCGAGAGTTTTCAGGTGCATAACTATACGCATCAATCTTTTCTTCCATAGATGAAATGTGGTTGGTTCATCCTCTCGATTGAGGTGTTTTCAAGAATCATGAAAGGTTTGAACGCAGATTATAATCGTCAAGATATAAATGAAGTTTAAAATGAGATCAAGTGGCAAACTTGAAGAATTGTTTAGTTTCATATGTTATAATCAATATTTTAGTTCATTTTAATTGTCCAATGTTGATAGTCCTCAGTTGATAATCCACAGTTAACAGTCCAATAATTCATATATAGTTTAATATATAATATTCAATTTAATTAATATGTATCGTGACCCGTATACGTCTCAGACTCGATCACAACTCAAAGTATATATATATTTTGGAATCAACCTCAACCCTGTATAGCTAACTCCAACATTTGCATATAGAGTGCCTATGGTTGTTCCGAAATATATATATAGATGGGTCGATATGATATGTCAAAACATTGTATATGTATCCCGATAATTAAAGTGCGTAAAATAAATAACAGAAATTAAATGACGATAAATAAAATTGCGATAAATTAAAATGTAATCAGTTAGCTAGGAACAGTTAGCTAGGATTTTGTTAGCGTGGATTCTTAACAAAATTTTCTCATAGTTAATTTGTTTGTTTCTAACAAATTTTATTCCGTCAAATGTTTTCTTCATTATGCCACTTGTTGGATTCTGATAGGTCAAAATCCAAATATGAAATTGAACTTGGATGAAAATAGTTGCTCTTTGGTGAACGGATACGTATATGCGTGAGTTTGAGCAGTGTTGTTAATGACTGCTGAATCTGAATTGAAGAATGTACAGTGTAACTTATTAATGTGAAATCTGAATATTCCTCGGATATTACCTACCCGTTAAAAATATTTTCACCATTAACAGTTTGTACAAAAGAATTTTTAATTACAATCTTTATGAAAATATACTTACATATATATTTTCTTCAGATGTAACCATGGATTTAATGAGTCAATATGATATTAAACTCATTTGATTTACCATTGGAACAAGAATATATAATCTCTAAAACTTTAGAGATTACATATTCGCCATGTCGAACGAAGATAAATGAGGTAGAACGATACGTAGAACGAAGATCATACTCAAAGTACAGGTGATGTTATTGAAGCATGGATTGTTGATGGTACTGGTGCTGTTATTGATGGTACTGTTGGTGCCGGTGATGTTGTTGAAGCTGGTACATTTTGCACCATATTCTCCGAATTGATTATTCGAGCGCGAAGTTCATTGACTTATTACTCCAGGATGATTGTCGGTCAGAACGAGCGGATGAATAAGGTTCAGAATTGTGGATAGAATATAATGTTGTTGAGTTACCCTGGAAATGAGACTGAAAATGGTGTCTCGAACAGGTTCGCCGGTAAACGCTTCAGGTTCATTGTCAAGAGGTGAATTCGGTTGGTGGAAGGGATTGCCTTCTGCGCGACTCCATTGATTAAGTCGACTACGAACCCATCAGATGAATTGGTTGATTAATTCTGGTGACACTACTTTCGGAGCTTAGGTGAAACTCCAAATCGGAATAGCTGTCGGAATCCGAGGGATTTGAACTGGTTGAGGGATTCGTCTCGTACGATCAGATGAAGGATTTTCGATAAGAATAGATTATAGGATGTAGATTAGTACCCTGCAATACATAATTTACATATGCATATAAAATACTAAAATCCCATAAGTTACGGAGGAATCTACGGAATATGTCAGGCAAGGTTTACAGTAACAGATACGCTAAGATACGAATTTATCTATACACTATCTATGTAATAGAGGCAGTAAGATGTGTCTAGACTTTAAGGATGATAAGCAAGTAATTTTTGACACGAAAAGATAAGCAAAACTTTTGACATGCTGACACGGTCGAAGTCCAGACTCACTAATGCATCTAAACAACTATCAGTTAGACACACTAATTCAAGACCTGGTTCGCTAAGACCACCGCTCTGATACCAACTGAAAGGACCCGTCCTAATCCATCCAGACAAAGTCCACATCGATTACAAATGATTCACAATAGTTGGTTACATCGCGAGGCACTTGACCTCTATATGATACATTTTACAAACATTGCATTCGTTTTGAAAAGACAAACTTCCTTACATCGAAAATTGACGATATGTATACCATTTCATAATATATCTAATTATAATTATCTTAATAATAATCTTGATGAACTCGACGACTCGAATGCAACGTCTTTTGAAATATGTCATGAATGACTCCAAGTAATATCTTTAAAGTGAGCAAATGCACAGCGGAAGATTTCTTTCATACCTGAGAATAAACATGCTTTAAAGTGTCAACCAAAAGGTTGGTGAGTTCATTAGTTTAACATAAATAATCATTTCCATCATTTTAATAGACCACAAGATTTTCATTTCTCATAAACATACGTCCCATACATAGAGACAAAAATATCATTCATATGGATTGAACACCTGGTAACCGACATTCACAATATACATATAAGAATATCCCCATCATTCCAGGATCCTCCATCGGACATGATATAAATTTCGAAGTACTAAAGCATCCGGTACTTTGGATGGGGCTCGTTAGGCCCGATAGATCTATCTTTAGAGTTCGCGTCAATTAGGGTGTCTGTTCCCTAATTCTTAGATTACCAGACTTAATAAAAAGGGGCATATTCGATTTCGATCATTCAACCATATAATGTAGTTTTGATTACTTGTTTCTATTTCGTAAAAACATTTATAAAAATTGCGCATGTATTCTCAGCCCAAAAATATAAAGGGTAAAAAGGTAAATGAAACTCACCTAATGTATTTTGTAGTAAAAATACATAGAATGACATTGAACAAGTATAGGGTTGGCCTCGGATTCACGAACCTATATTATTTGTATATTCATTAATACATATAATCGAAATCGAATAAATATATAGTATTATTATTAATGATGTAATTTATATATTTAGTAAATTATAAGTTTCATTATTTATATACTTTCATTATATATATATATATATATATATATATATATATATATATATATATATATATATATATATATATATATATATATATATATATATATATATATAGGGATTGCTTGTTTGTAATTAATAATTATGATATTACTAATATTAGTAATTATATTGATATTCTATAATAATGATAAAAGTGATAATAATAATGTTAATAATAATGTTAATAATGATAATAATATTAGATTGTATTAAAATAACTATGGTGATTATAATAATACTTTTAAAACATACTTCAGTTAAGATTTTAATAATTGTCATAATAATATTTATATCAAAAATTTTATATTTTTAATCTTAACAATATTATAAAACCTGTATATTCATAGTTATAATAATCATAACTTTCGTGTTTAATCTATCAACTAATGACTTATAGTTTCTTTTAATATTATTTTGTATTTATAGTCATAATCTACATGTATTCATATAATTATAATCTCTCACCTAATTTTTATCATAATACCTTTTATTAATAATTAACCTGTTTAGTATTCTTGAAATCCTAATAATATTACTAGTAAAAATAACACAATTAGTAATATTATAAATAATAATATTAGTTCTGATATACTAAATGATGATACTAATATAGTTAATAATAATAACTAACTTACTAATAATAATGATATAGCATGTATTAATGTTAATAATAATAATAATAATAACTTATTCATAATAACTATAATTAATAATACTAATAATAATTATGATAATTATGATACTTGTAATAACCCTAAATAATTATTAATAACAATATTAGTAATAATAATAATAATAATAATAATAATAATAATAATAATAATAATAATAATAATAATAATAATAATAATAATAATAATAATAATAATATTGATAATGATAATAGAAAATGAGAGACTACCTCAAAGGAATGGGTTTTAAAAAAATAGCAGCCTTGCCAAGGCTTGAACCCGCGACCACTAGCTAACCCGCATCAACACCTAACCATCACGCTACTGCGTGTTTTTTTTTCTGTTTTAACCCAATATCAAAAACATATAAACCGTTACATTCTGTTCTCTCTTCTCCTTCCTCTTTCTTTCAAACACCGTTGGCCAAAATCACATAACACATGATACCATGGAATTAAAGGTTTTAATTTTGACTTATAAATGAAACGGAATTGACCTGTATTCTTTGTTTTGATAAAAAAAATATAAACTAAAAAAAATAAAAAAAATCTGTTGTATAATTCGCTTATGAACTCAAAATTAAATCTTGAATTTAAATACGTTTCAGAAGAAACTTATAACATAAAATAGGTATTAAAACGTTCCTCAAAACTTTCTGGATCACTAATTGATCCAAAAACATAACCACAAACTCGAATTTCACCAAGAACATTTCTGTTGACTTTTGGTTTTGAAAGTTTGACTCTAAAATTCGTATTTGATAAGAAGAATTGAAAGCTGGGATTTTGTATAAAGTTCAAGTAATAAAATTCTAGCAAAACTCTATTATTACTTTTTAAAGTTGGGTTCGAATTCGAGCCGTTGGAAAAATCACGAAGAACAGAGGGCAGCGAGATGTGTTGTTTATTTTTCTGTTTTATTTTCAACAAATTGGGTTACTTAAAAATTGATATTTGATATAGATGATAAAAGAATTCATTTCTTACATACAGATAAAGGGTCGACATAATTATTCTCTGGTACACACAATATAAAAAAAAATATAACAGTGAAATCGATATATAACTGATTTTGGATTGTAATGAATTTAGATTAGACATAGTCACTATCAGATTAAAGGAGATGGCGATCACAAACAGAATTTGATTCCCATCAATCGTACGTATACTTTTTTTTATATAATTATTATTACTAATTAATAATTATAATTATTAATAATAATACAAATACTAATAATAATAATAATAATAATATTAATGATAATAATAATAATAATAATAATAATAATAATAATAATAATAATAATAATAATAATAAAAGTAATAATAATAATAAGTCACAATAATAATGATTTTGGTGTATTTGATAATATAATGATAATAATAATAAATTTGTATTATCTTCTAATAATAATAATAATGATTTTTAAAATAATAATAATAATACGGATATTATATATATATATATATTAAACTTTATATTTATATATAACATTAAATAATAGCATTTATAATACTGATACTGGTAGTAATGTTAATATTTATTTTAAATGTAAATTATAGTTTTAATTATTCTCCTAATAATATTTATGTCATAAAATTATTATTTTTATTACCATAACCTTTATTAGAATTTTTAATACCTATATTTATAATAATTGTATCAATAATACTAATATTGATAATAATATACATATGATGGTATTAGTGTTAATAAGACAACTATATTTTAATTCATACTTGAATTTAATGTATTAACATTACATATTACTACTTATATATCACATAATAAGATATCTTGTATATTAATATTTATACATTTTAATTTAATATGAAATAGTTAGTAATCCTTTTCAGCAAATCATATACATATATATATAATTAAACTAATATAGGTTTATAATTGTGTTATAAATATCGAGTAGCTAAATATATTAATCATGTATTGATACAATTATCTCATTGTATATCAATTACTTCTTTGTAATTGTTTTGCAAATTGATATATGTATGTATGCTTATCTAATCGCAAACTATTGTTCGTGAATCGTCGAGAATGGTCAAAGGGTAATTGATTTCATGAATATAGATTTCGAAACTTTCGAGACTCAACATTACAGATTTTGCTTATCGTGTCGGAACCATATAAAGATTAAAGTTTAAATTTGATCGAAAATTCCTGGGTCATGACATAGTGTGTCTAACTGATAGTCGTTAGGATGCATTAGTGAGTCTGGACTTCGACCGTGTCTGCATGTCAAAAGTTTTGCTTATCATTTTTGTCGAAAATTACCTGCTTATCATTCTTAGTCTAGACACATCTTATTGCATTGATTGCATGAATAGTGTATAGACAAAATTCATATCTTAGCGTATCTGCTAATTCATATCTTAGCGTATCTGTTACTGTAAACTTTGCCTGACATATTCCGTAAATTCCTCCATAATCTACGAAACCTTTTGCTCTATATAATTAGAATACCACCCGATAGCCGAAAAATCATTTCATATCGAAAAAATTCTTTATTCAATCGTACGAAATGGAATTCATCATTAGTTTAAGTCCCTCGGATTCCGAAATGGAATCCCACTTAAGTTCTGAAAGCAGTGTGACCGGAATGGATCAACCAATTAGTCATCATCTATTCTGGATGAATTGGGGATGGGATCGTAGCCTTCTTAATCATTGGAGACAAGAAGAAGGTGATCCCTTCCATCCACCACATTGCCCTCTTGGCGAAGAACCTGAAGCACTTACCGGCGAACCTATCCAAAACTCCATTTTCTCTCTTATTTCTAGAGTATCTCATCACGATTACATACTACACCAAATTCTAGATTTTATTTATCCGCTCGTCCGAACCGACAATCACCCCGGTGTAATAGAAGAAGTCAACGAGCTTCGCGCTCGGGTAGTGGCTTTGGAGAATATGGTGCAAAGGTTACAAACACCAGTAGCAGCACCAGCAGCATAAACAGTACCACCATCAGCAACACCAACAGTACCATCACCACCACCACCAACACATCCACATCCCACACCACAACATCACAATCTGTATCTCAAACATCAACGTCATACGCCCTGTAAATATACAGGAATATCAACAACAACAAACGATGAAGTATTAATTCATAAACTTCATTGAAGAGATATCTCTGCGGCAGTTATGTAATCTCCAAAATCTTAGAGATTATTTAATTCTGACCGTAAATCGGATGAGTGAACGGAGATGGTAGAGTAGAAACTTTGATCGAAAATGGTGTACGATTTACAAGCTAGAATTGTTTTACCAACAGCATCAACAGGACCGTAGCATCATCAACACAGTCAGTGCATTCAGTATTGTTAGAATCAACAGCACCTGTAACATCACAAACTCTGTCAGTTCAAGAATCATTGTGGACATCATTACGAATCAACAACAAATATATTGTATCAACGAGTTATGAAGTATTAACTCATTTCCAATCGAAAGATTTATATGTATATTTTATATGTATAAATTTTTAAACCATAATAAATCTTCCCGTACTAAGCTATTATGTGTGAATCTTAACTACTCAGTTAATTCATATTACAAATATGCAATGATGTACGTCCTTCGTCCGTAACTTAACCATCATTAATTACAATCTCTGTCTCAATTCAATAAAAATCCAATTCATAATAAATCAAGTGTATTATTCGAATATATGTTTGATTTTACACTTTCATCATCGATGTACTCGAAACTTTTCAAATAACATCATTCGTACCTTGCGAAGTTCACAAGAATTTCACGAAAACCAACAAATAACAAAGTAATGATTCATAATTTCAATATTATTGAAGAAATACTTATGCAATTTATAAAGTTTTATGGATTACTCAATTCTAGTTCCAACCATAAAACAAATGAGTTTAATTTAATATTAACTCATTAAATCTATATTACATCTAAAGAAAATATACACATATATTTTCATAAAGACTGTAATAAACTTCTTTTGTACAAAATATTAATTGTGAAAATTTTTTAACGGGTAGGTAATACCCGAGAGATATATAAATTCACAATTAATATATTACATTTTTCGAAACTGATTCAGCAATCATCAACTATACTCCCTACTTTCACAACAATATCCATTCTTTCATATAAATCAAAACAATCATACTCATTCAAATTCAATTACATATTCTAATTTTGAAATCGCATAATTCAATTCGAAATATAACCAGTATCATCACTCTTAGATTCCTATATCTTTCAAAGCTATACTTTGACTTCAAAACTGTGTTAGAACATCATATGTATTAACGATTACAATATGTGCTCAAACCCTTCGAAATTCCTGAAGACACTTCAACTAAGGAACAATCGAGATGATGATCCAACCACATGTTACCCACAGTTATACACCTGAAAAACTCTCAAAACCCAAGTCATAGTTCGACACGTATCCGTGTTAGACCCTTTGGCATTTACTAGCTAAAATAACTTTTCAATTCCGTTTCAAAATAGACAATTTTGTCACAGCTCCAGCAAGTCAACTTCGACTTCTCAATCAAAACAGTCTTATTATAACCTCGATAGATACGTTGCCCTTTAGCCAACGTTACCGGGGAATCGTTTATATTCACCACATTAGTAATAAACTTACCAACAACTTCACTGATCTTTGACTTTCCAAAAAAAAAAATCATTATAATTATCGAAACCCTATCATATACTCATTCGTACCTTATAACAAGAATTGCCATATCAATTATTGAGAATCAGCAATCAGTATTTTGAAACCTCGCAGCATGTCTACATCAACAATTACATATACACACAATGTCTACCTCCAAGACTTACATTCTTTGAATGAGAAATTTCTGAAAAACACCCTAAACTACGAACCAGTTCTCGAAATTTTGAAAAATGCTGATGAAGCAGCAAAAACTGTAAATGACCTTAACAGTAAAAAGTTGGATGATAAAGGATAGTATATTGGCAAAGCTCAGAAAAAGAGAAGCTTTGGAACTGGAAAATGGATTGAGCAAAGTATGAAGGAGGCTGTGGACAAATCACAAAGGCTGAACCTGCCTTCAAAGAATCCAAATAATTCAGTACTTGCTGAAGTCATTAACGAATACCTTGCTCCTGACTCTAAACCCCTGCGAACAATATCCTTCATCATCCTCTGATATTAGACATTCTAAGATATCATCGTATCTTTCATTATAAATATCATCCATACTTCTGAAGATATTTTTATAATTATTCTTATCTGAAATCATTTACCTCTTCGCGCTATCTGTATTATATCATAAAAGAAACTATTTTAGTTTCTAAATTCTGAAACATTCGAGTTTAAAATAGGAATATTCTTGAAGAAGTGTTGGGAGCTGAAGCATGAGTTAGTATAATATAATGACACTTGATCAACGTGATTATATTACAGTAATTCATGCTGAGTTTCTAAATGGAACATGATGATTCACAGATCATAACGTCATCATGTGCTATGTTACACGACTCTTATATTCTCTTTGATCTCTTAATATCAAGAAAATATTTCTTGATGATTCGGCCTTTTCCGAGGTATTCTGGTAATTTGACAAGTCAAGATCGCGCCATTACAATTTCCTTCCTAGAACATTAACAATGTTCATTCCGAAATTTATATCTGCGAATTCTGGACCATTACAAGCGGTGCTTAATCGCAAGAAGAAGAAACGAAAGGACAAAGCTTCGAACTAGAAATGGGAGTATAAATCATAGAAAATAGAAGAGAGCATTAACTGTGGATAACAATGATTATAGAAGAAGCAAGGACTTTGAAATATAAGGGAAGATATAAAACCCAACAATAACCCAGAAATCACAAACCGTATATATCAATGCATATAGCAATATAATGATACGGGAGAACTAAAAACACTATAAAACCAAGAGTATAGTAGAAGTAAATAGATTCTTCCGGAGGCAGATGAAAAAGAAGAGCGACAGATATGAAAGTGAGGAGTATATCAAGAATCAGCACTGGATGAAGCATATTGACAAATACTTTAAAATATGAGTTGAGAAGGTGTGAGTTGTAAGAAAACAAATGAGGTGGATTTATAGTGAAATATTCGACAGAGAAATCAAAATAGATTATCGCATTAATTCGAAGAGGATCATAATTTCCTTAATCGCCGAATAATCAAATCCAATATAGATTACAAAGATTTTCTTTTCGGAGATCAATCGTGATGACGTCAAAAGATACGACGAATCACTATTACCTTATTTCATTCATTTACGATAACTTCACTCACACGCTTCGAGTAATCGAATTATTTTATCCATTCTTCTTGAACATGATAAAACTCTATAATCGTTATAATAACATTCTTATTGTTAGTCATGATGACCTCTATCAAATTTCGGGGACGAAATTTCTTTAACGGGTAGGTACTGTGACGACCCGGAAATTTCCGACCAAATTTAAACTTTAATCTTTATATTATTCCGACACGATAAGAAAAGTTTGTGAAGTTAAATCTCAAGAATTTTAAACTGTGTTCATACATTCATTATAACCTCGACCAAATTTTGACGATTCACGAACCGTTATATATAAATAGATATGTATATGTATATATATATATTATAAATTGAGAATATTAATAAAGTATTAAACGTATAATACTTTACACGAACGTATTTGTTTTAATATGATTTTCGACGAAATTAAAAAAAATATATATTAAATGATTGAATTATCAGAAACATTGAATTATGATTACAAGTCTCTGTTGAGAGGTCCACTATGATTTGAGAAAATCTATTCCTCTTAACGATATTCAGAATAATTTGTAAAGCTATTTATAAATAAAAACAAAAAGTGTCATTTACGAAAGTTAGACAAAAGTTAGTGGAGAATTGGTTTCCATAGTATTCTATTAATCTATTTTCAAACGTACAAAGACGTTTTCAGTTTAAAAAGAACTTTATTATTAAAACGTATATAACTTTTATAAATATCTAGAATCACTTTTGACAACTCATTACTTAACCAGTATAATAAATATAACGATATTTATATTTTATTTCATTAAATTTATATAACGATTTAAATTAATATTATATATATTTATACGCGTATTATACATACATAGTTTTTATACTTTTACTATACTTTAACTTTACCTTTACTTTACTTTTACTTTACTTTAACTTTAATAATTCACTTTAATAATTCATACTTTAATAATTCACTTTAATAATTCATACTTTAATAATTCACTTTAATAATTCATACTTTAATAATTCACTTTAACAATTCATACTTTAATAATTCACTTTAATAATCCATACTTTAATAATTAACTTTAATAATTCACTTTAATAATTCAAAAATCTATTATAAATAGAATTCAATAGGTTTCATTATTTCATAGAAACTTGAAAATATATTTCTCTAAACTCTCTCAATCGATTTATATATATATATATATATATATATATATATATATATATATATATATATATATATATTTGCTCTGTATTATTTCAAGATATTATTAGTATACATAAAATATTACGAAGGAGTGCTGTCCGAGTGATTTCAAAATAGTTTTTTTGAATGAGTCGAAGCTAAGGAAATTATGGGTTATAGCTATGGAGGTGATGGGTATGGCACATGGGTATGCTCGTGAGGTCAATCTAGTGTTTATCATCTCTGTTGCGTCTACGTACTTTCCTGCAATATTGAATCTCAATATTGATACGTTCGTGAATCTGAGGCCAACCTTGCACTTGTTAAATGACGTTATATGTATTTTTACTACGAAATACAGTATTGTGAGTTTCATTTGCTCCCTTTTATATATATTTTTGGGACTGAGAATACATGCGCTGTTTTTATAAATGTTTTACGAAATAGGCACAAGTACTAAAACTAATTCTACGTGGGTTTAAACCAGAAATATACCCTTAGCTTGGTAACATTAAACTACTTGTCTATGTACGGTAGGCGCAAATCCTAAAGATAGATCTATTGGGCCTGACAAACCCCATCCTGACTATGGAATGCTTTAGTACTTCGAGGTTATTTTAAACACACCTGATCTGGTGTACTTCAGAGGGTAAAACATGAACGTTAAGGCTTGTTACCGGGTGCCTACAACTTATAGAATACTTTTATACACTTGCGAGTGTACATATATTTATAAACGAAAATCTTGTGGTCTATTAATATATTGAAATGATTGTTATGATAAACCTATGAACTCACCAACCTTTTGGTTGACACTTTAAAGCATGTTTATTCTCAGGTATTAAAGAAATCTTCCGCTGTGCATTAACTCATTTTAAGGATATTACTTGGAGTCATTCATGGCATATTTTGAAAGACGTTGCATTCGAGTCATTGAGTTCATCAAGATTATTATTAAGCCAATTATAGTTGGATGTATTATGAAATGGTGTGCATGCCGTCAACTTTCGTTGTAAAGAAAGTTTGTCTTTTAAAAACGAATGCAATGTTTGTAAAATGTATCATATAGAGGTCAAATACCTAGCGATGTAATCAACTATTGTGAATCGTTTATAATGTATATGAACGGGTCTCTTCACCAGGTGTTCACCATATGAATGATTTTTATCTCTATGTATGGGATGTATATTGAAATATGAAATCTTGTGGTCTATTATTGCAATTTGATAAATATATAGGTTAAACCTATAACTCACCAACATTTTTATTGACGTTTTAAGCATGTTTATTCTCAGGTGATTATTAAGAGCTTCCGCTGTTGCATACTAAAATAAGGACAAGATTTGGAGTCCATGCTTGTATGATATTGTGTAAAAACTGCATTCAAAAAACTTATTTTTGATGTAATATATTCTTATTGTAAACCATTATGTAATGGTCGTGTGTAAACAGTATATTTTAGATTATCATTATTTGATAATCTACGTAATGCTTTTTAAACCTTTATCGATAAAATAAAGGTTATGCTTGTTTTAAAAAAAATGAATGCAGACTTTGAAAAATGTCTCATATAGAGGTCAAAACCTCGCGACGAAATTAATTAATATGGAACGTTTATAATCAATATGAACGGGACATTTCAGTTGTAAAGGTCAATAATGAGCTACAATGTGTGGAAGACGATGTGTAAACTGTTTGCGAAATCAGGTAATTATCTCCCACAACCTACAGGTTACTACAAAAGTTATACATTATTTAACATTTCGCCCACTGCTACATTTACTTTTTAGAAATAGTTTGTGCATGCCATGCTGATTTTATGGCTTTTAATATTTGGACATTAACAGACATTCAAAAGCTTGAAAATAGTGACAATAACTTTTATTATACTTTTCCGGCTCATAAATTACATATATTGGTCTTTCGCTTTGTATTGAGCATAACAACTTAAAATGATTTTTGAAGTTGCTGTATGAAATTTTTTAAACTTGCATTTGACTGTGCTTACCGAGGCACGTTTGATGGCTTCATTTTCTTTCACTTAATTCTATGCGGGTTGTCAGTTTTCATAAAGCCAGATATTTATCATGTTTTCACATGTATGCATAAATTCAACATTGAACAATCTATTAGATGTGTCATATTTAAGTTTACGGTTATGGTTGGTGTTTGTTTGGCTTTTTAATTGCTCAGCGCATCACTATTAAGATTTAACCTTAAGGTTATATCATAGTTGAACATCCTATTGATTGTCAACTGCTTTTGTGTAGTGACTTAATCAAGACCGAATAAAAAGTTACATTTTCATTGTATGTTATGTTGTAGCATCGGTTTTTCATATTATAATTATTTTTCTCAACTTTGTAGGATTTGTTTGCAGTGGTTAGTGGTTTTGCAGGAATAGGCACAACTTCAGAAGACAACAACTTAACAACCAAACGTCAGCTACAATTTCAAACAGGTAAAAAGCGCACACAACAAATAATTGATGTCTAAATAATCAACACATGCTTTACATTAACCAATTCAATTTATCACAGACACTCCTGCAAAAAAAAACTAAAGGAAAAAAGCAGTAAGCTAATGTGCAGAACACAAAAGAGCATGCAATTTTTCCTGGATAATAGATGTGCTATAGATACGCTCCTGATTGACATATCTTTTGCCTGTATGAAAAAGGTTTATAATGATTCTAAATCAATATGTAAAATACTACTATCTACATTATGCTTTCGTGTGTAATCGTGATTTTGCAGATAACGTATATATGGTTCGCCGCTGCAAAGCGCGGCTGACCATATGCTTGTTATATAACATAAGCAAGATATTTAAAATCAAATTTTAAAAAGACACTATCAAAAGTCAAAGTGAATACTTCTAAGTAACCGATTGAATACATCATAAGAATGTTTTTTTTTTTTTTTTTAATATGCCTAATGGAAACAAACTGCAATACAACTACCTCGTTGTCCAAGTTTCTAAGTGATCAACTTGTTTGTGACTTTAACATTAAGTGTTTAATACGAAAAAATAACTCGCGGAAAGACTCATTATTATTATTATTATTATTTTTTAAAAGCAAGAAATCATTTAATAATATAAATAATTATATATACAATATTTCTGGCACAACGATTTTTACTTGCCGGATAGCGAAAAATCATAACGAAATTTACAACAGTTTGGTAAACATAGCCAACTTAAGTATACACACTGTCTGCAGTTTTGGTGAGTTCATAAAAGCATTGGTCGCCTGTTTAGCCGATTCCACTACGCTAGTTTGAAGAAGACACATAACTCCAGGGGTTAATCAAACATTGATGTCATTCGATTGAAGTATTTTTTTTAGTCTTTTAGTTATCTAATTAAAGCTTTGAAATTGAATTTCTACTAGAATTCTATTTGAAGACCAATCTTTATTTCGAAAGACTTTGCAATTTCTATGTTTCCAAATTGTGTAACCGCATATCCATTTAGTAGCTTGCCAAATTTATTTTCTAGCGAAGTGTTTGTGAAACTTTGGTTTTCCACCAATGCGTCTTCGATATTAGGTATTGTGGAAGATTGAATATTCCACATTTTAGTATAAGCTCTCATACCGTTATTGATTTGAGGCACGATATTAATATGTGTTCAACTGTTTTTATGTCATAGTTGCAAATTGGACATAACGTAGTGTTTAGATTGATGTTTCTTTTGTCTAATTCGATCTCTGTTGAAATTCTTCGCAAGCACGATCTCCATATAAAGATACCTAATTTATGAGAGTATTTACGGTAACGTCGTCGTGAATAGTATTCATCTCATCATAAATAGTATTTTTGATATTGAGATAATGATATTATAGTATAGTATTATAGTATATAGTATAGTATAGATAGAAAAATAGCCGTTGTTGTGATATGCGTGTGATCCGCAACTATATCATCAACAACAACAACAACATACCCAATCTCACATGCGTGAGGTATGGGGGAGGTGCGGCGTAGACAACCCTTCCTCTATCCTAGAATAAAGAAAAATCATTTCTCCGCCCCGAGTGGACACTCACAAGAGTAGAGAAAGTCCTCTCTCTCTTTATTCGACGGATAAAGAGATTGCTTCCAATAGGACCTCCGGCCCAAAAAGTAGTAGGGAAAAAAAAACAAAAAAAAAATTAAAATAAAATAAAAAAATAAAATAAAATTAAATTGAGACGCCATGATAATGTTAGGAGCGAGTTTCCATGGGTTTTACATCAAGCCTGGAGTTCAATATAGGCTCTAAGCGGCGGTCAAGTCGCCAATAAATCGACGCTTGGTGTTGTCTCCAATAATAGGGCCGTATATATATGTGTGTATATATATATATATATATATAAATAATAATAATAATAATAATAATAATACACATAGTACAAAAAAAGATAAAAAATAAAAAAATGTATGTATATATATATATATATATATATATATATATATATATATATATATATATATATATATATATATATATATATATATATATATATATATATATAAGGGAACGTACCTTAGGCTGCTGAGCAAGGCTCCAGACATATCGAGATAAGCTACACTAAAAAAAAACATAAAACATACATATCTACAGACATAAACCTACATACATACACCCAACCAACCATACATACATACATACATACATACATACATACATACCCCCATACATACGTACAATCAAACATCCGTATTTAAACAATACATAAAACATACACACAAGAAACATACAAGCGTACATATAAACCTACCCACAAAGACAGATACATACAAAACAAACCTACATCCATAAACATACAAACATAGGAACAAACATAAGCATACTAACATACGCATGCATACAAAAACATACAAACAACCATAAACATGCACAAAGCAACCATATATCTCCGTACACAAACACAAACAAACCAGCACACACATTCATACCCAAAACCAAGACGGGGTCCTGGTTAATTGCAAAGCACTGATTACCCGATACATGAAAATATATAGGTACTGTGACGTTCGCTCCAAATCCATATGAACGAATACGTCATTCATTGATTTCATTGCGAGGTATTTGACCTCTATATGATACGTTTTACAAACATTGCATTCTTTTGAAAAGGGTATACCATAAATGAATATTTAAATACAAGGTTTTCGACATCTGATGATTTCTACATATAGACAATCACAGTAAATAATGGTTTTCAATAATACTTCCGTTGACAATACAGTCAAAATATGATACATGGTGATGATTTTGTGAAAGCAACGTTTCCTTGAAAAATATGCCCTGTATGACTCCATGCACATAGCTTGTCTAACATATAAGCAAACAGCGGAAGACTTCTAGGAACCTGAGAATAAACATGCTAACAAGTGTCAACACAAAGGTTGGTGAGTTCATAGTTTTAATGTTGCGCATAATCTGTATATAAAGGTGGATCACAAGATTTCAGTTGTTTCATCCAGAAACGTTTATCAAAATATTCTACGAAATTGAGCACCGTGGTAACTAAACTTTAACGTTATAATAAGTACCCCTGTTTTAACATACATGCAACCAACATGTACAATACACGCAAACCAACGTGTACTAATCTCAAATAGTATACGTCTGTAGTTCAGGCTAGAGTTTCTATACCTGGAACAGACGGGGATGTCAAGCCCTATGGATCCATATACCACTATTCGCGCCCACCGGTTCTTATAACCGGCAGTTACTAGTTACCAAAGCTAAGGGATTTTCGGTTCAAACTCGGTGTAGAATTTAGTATGTACTTGTATCCATTGCGTTTAAAATAAAGTGCATGTATTCTCAGCCTAAAAATATAGATTGCAAAAGCAATTAAAAAGGGAGCAAATGAAACTCACCTTAGCAGCACATAAAGTTGTTCATCGAAATGTGACTGAAACTCAGAATACCAAATAACCGTAGATCTCAACCTAGAGAACATATGTTGGTCAATAAATGTCTATCAAGCTAGGTCAGGTCATAGTGTATCACAATCCTAATGCTCGAGATCGATATACAATAGTTATCAAAAGTTATTTCAAAAAGTCAATCTGACTCCATACAATAGTTGAATGATCATGGCAATCGAATCATTTTAATATTTCACATAGTTTCCCAATACTTGTAAGATTAAACTATAGTTTTTATAAGGCTTTAAAATATAATAAAACAATCAGTTTTGACAATTGTTCAACAAAACGAGACGTGTCTTATATAAGGATTTATTTACTCGGTTGGTAATATTCAAAAATCCATTTTATCAATCTCGTAAACAAGTTGTTTAAATATTAATTGCAGATTCAAAAGCAATTCCAATTAATGTCAATTATAATTCAGTTGATCATATCTTTTAATCCGTTTATCGAAACTATTCGATATCTAAATGAAAAGTTATTGATTTTTCGCCATCTTTCCAAAAACATGTATATCATATACCTTTTACCAGTAATATATGTATTTAATTCGTGATTCATTATAAACTATTTAATGACGAAATTTAGCATACAAGCATGCTTAAATATATATACTCGAGCACTAGACATGGATACACAATTAATATATAAAAGATAAAATATGAGTGCTTACGTATCAATATTGAGATTCAATATTGTAGAAAAGTACGTAGACACAACGGAGATGATAAACACTAGGTTTAACTTGCGAACAGTACTCATGAATATTACCCATAACCTCCATAGCTATAACCCATATTTTCCTTAGCTCTATCCCGCTCGTAAAACTTGTTTTTAAATTACTCGAACGGCACTCCGTCGTAGTATTTTATGTATAATACTAATTAATAATACTAATATTAATAAGATTAATACTAATATTAATCTTAATAATAATAATAATAATAATAATAATAATAATAATATAATAAATAAATATAATGCATACGGAGTGAGGATAGATGAAAAGGTGTAAAAAAAACTGAACCCAAACTCGAGCAATTTACAGGACCTGAACTGAAATAGTACCCCATGCGATCGCATGGGGTTTGCACTGGTTTGCCATGCGATCGCATGGCTGTAAAATCCCACTCACATTTGATTTGTAATTTAGCTTGTCGACATAATTTAATATAATATATATAATATATTTAATTTATATAATTAATTATATATTATATTAAATTCATGTGCATAGTTGATTTGTAATTTTTGGTCCGTTGATTCGTACGTTGTCACTCGACTTATGTCCCGGTTCTGGTTTCTCGAATGCATTTTCGTACGCTTAGAAAACTAGTACTTTTCGTTACGCAACATGTACCTTTATCAAAAATTAAACTTAATCATTGATAAACTATGTCACTCGAAGTGTATCTTTAATCAATTAAGTGTTTTGGTTAATTGCTTCTATAAATCATCGTCTCGTAGTATATACATATACATATATATACATTTTCATTTTAAAATAGTGTTTTACTATAGCAAAGTCACTGTAGCAAAGTTTTTACTGTAGCAAATAGTGATTTTTGAAAACACTGTAGCTTTTCAGGTACTGTAGCAATTCGAAAAATACTGTAGCAAATTAGTGTTTTACTGGTTCATCTTAAACGTTTTAGTTAACTTATCTAAATATCAATCGAATTAATAATCGAATGTTACTATCGTTTACTAAATAACTTGAAATCATATATATATATATATATATATATATATATATATATATATATATATATATATATATATATATATATATATATATATATATATATATATATATATTGTTCGTGAATCTTTGAGAACAGTCAAAGAATAATTGATTACATGAATATAGTTCCAAAACTTTGAGACTCAACATTACAGACTTTGCTTATCATGTCGAAAACATTAAATCATATAAAGATTAAGTTTAAATTTAGTCAGAAATTTCTGGGTCATCACAGTACCTATCCGTTAAAAAAATTTCGTCCTGAAATTTGAGTGAGGTCGTCATGGCTAACAATAAAAATGTTTTCATGACGAATATGAGTTGTTAAATAGAATTTTATCACCATTGAATAATACGGATAAAACAATCCGATTACTCGAAGCGTATGAGAGAAGTTATCGTAATAGAGTGAAATGGAGAATAGAGATTCGTCTTATCTCTTGACGTAGTAACGATTGATTTCCGGAATTTAAGGAATAGAAAATCTTCATAATCTAAATAAGATTTGATTCTTCAAAATTTAAGGAAATTAAGATTTCTTTTGATTAAATGCGTAATTTGCCTTGATTGCTATGCTTGATATTTCGCTATAAATTGACCTCTTCCATTTCATTATTTTCATCACTCTTACATCTTCTTCCTCATTTCCTATTTTCAAAAGATTGTGAAAAATACTTCATCCAGTTCTGATTCATGATATACTCCTAACTTTCATATATGTCATTCTTCTTTTTCATCTACCACCGGAGGAATCTACTTACTTCTACTTTGCCCTTGGGGTTATAGTGCTTTTAATTCTCCCGTGTCTTTATGTTGCGATAAACATTGATATACACGGTTTGTAATTTATGTGTTGTTATCGGGCTTTATATTCTCCCTTATATTTCAAAGTTCCTGCTTCTGTCTTCTATAATTATTGTCATCCGCAGTTAATGCTTTCTTTTATTTGCTGCGATTTATACCCCAATTTCTATTTTGGAGTTTTGTCCCTTCGTTTCTTCTTCTTGTGACTAAGCATTGCTTGTAATGGTCCAGAATTTGCAGATATGAATTTCGGAATGAACATTGTTAATGTTCTAAGAAGAAAATAGTAATGGCACGATCTTGATTTGTTAAATTACCAGGATATCCCGGAAAAGGCCGAATCATCAAGAAAAATATTTTCTTGAGAGGTTAAGTAGGATACAAGAGTCGTGTAACATGGCACATGATGACGTTATGATCTGTGAATCATCACATTCCATTTAAAAACTCATCATGACTTACTGTAATATAATCACGTTGATCAAGTATCATTATATTATACTAACTCATGCTTAAGTTCCCAACATTACTTCAAAACATTCATAATTTGAGTTCGAATTTTTCAGAATTTTGAAACTAAAACAGTTTCTTTTATGATGTAACACAGATAGCGCGAGAAGATAAATGGTTTCAAATAAGAATAGTTATGAAAATATCTTCAGAAATATCGAGGATATTTATAATGAAAGATATGATGATATCTTAGAATATTTAAGATAAGATGATGATGAAGAATATTGTCCGTAAGAGTTTTAGAGTAAGGAGTAAGGTATTTACTAAGGATTTCAGCAGATACTGAATCATTTAGATTCTTTGAAGGCAGGTTCAGTCTTTGTGATTTATCCACAGCCTCCTTCATACTTTGCTCAATCCGTTTTCCAGTTCCAAATCTTCTCTTTTTCTCAGCTTTACCACCATACCATTCTTTATCATTAAACTTTTGATTGTTAAGGTTGTTTACAGTTTTTGCTGCTTCATCAGTATTTTTCCAAAATTCGGAGAACTAGTTTCGTAGTTTGGGGTGTTTTTTCAGAAACTTCACATTCAAAGTATGTAAGTGTAGAAGATAGACATTATATGTATATATATATATAACTGTTGGCGTAGAATTGATGCGATATTCGAAATACTGATTGCTAATTCCTGGTAGTTGGTATGGCAATTACCGTTACAAGACGTGGATGAGTACATGATAGGGTTTCAATGAGTATAATGATTTTTCGGAAGATCAAAGATCAATGAAGTTGTTGGTAAATTTACTACTAATGTGGTGGAACATGAAAGGTTCCCCAGTAACAAGAACGTATATGTCAAGGTTATAATAAGGCTAATCTGAAAAGTCGAAGTTAACTGGTTCGAAGTGTGATAAAACTGGATACTTTGAAAAGGTATTGTAAGATTATTTTTGGTAAACACAATGCTAAAGGATCTTGCACAGTTTTGAAGTCAAAGTATAGCTTTGAAATATGTAGAGATCTAAGAATGATGTCACGGGTTCAGAGTTATGACTTGGATTCTGATCCGTCAATATCAGAATATGTAATTGAATTTGTATGAAAACGATTGTATATCGTTGTGAAGATAGTGAGTATAGTTAATGATTTTTGAACCAAAATTGAAGAATGTACAGTGTAACATATTAATTGCGAACTTAAATATTTCCCGGGTATTACCTACCCGTTAAAGATTTCACAATTAATACTTTGTACAAAAGAATTTTTTTTATTACCGTCTTTATGAAAATATATGTATGTATATTTTTTTTATTACCATCTTTATGAAAATATATGTATGTATATTTTCTTCAGATGTAATACAGATTTAATGAGTTAATATCATATCATATTAATGACGACCCGGAAATTTCTGACCAAATTTAAACTTTAATCTTTATATGTTTCCGACATGATAAGTAGAGTTTGTTAAGTTAAATCTCAAGAACTTTAAATTGTGTTCATACAATCATTTTGACCTTCGACCATTCCCGACGATTCACGAATGATTGTTTGTAAATAAATATGTAAATATATTTATATAAAATAGATATAAGTGTTTATATATAATACTTTGCATAAATAAAAATACACCTTAATTAATAAAAAAAATGTAAAATTAATAAACAGGTATACGATATTATTATGAAACTATATGTATATAAATATGAATTCCTATTAATAATTGGTATTATATTATAATAATATCCAATATCTAATAAATGTTGTCATAGGATATATAATATAATTATTAATTATTACATAGTTAATAAGATATAAATTCTACATAGTAAATTTATTTACAAGTTAAAATATAAAAGTTATACTAATACCCTTACTTTCATTATAAATATTAATAGTAATATTGTATTATTATTTATAAAAGAGATAGATAAAACTTGAGACGTATAAGTATTATTATTGATATTATTATTATTATTATTATTATTATTAATATAATTATCATTATAAATATTAGTAGTATTTTATAATTATTAGTACAATTATTTTGTTATAAACATAAGGGGTATCAATATTATGATTTATAGGATTAGTATTGTTATTATTAAAAGTTGTATCATCATTATTATTAGTTATTATCATTGTTATTAATAACAATATTATTATTACCATTATATGATCATAATTTTTTTTATTATTTATTTAATTGCTTATAATATTTGGGTGTTATTACTACTATAAGATTAATTATGAGATAAATACAAAAATATGTAGATAATCTAAATACAAATACACACATATATATATATATATATATATATATATATATATATATATATAATCAGATATACAAATGGATATATAAATTAAATATATATATCGATACATATAATTATATATTATACAGTTAAATACGTATATAAATACAGATATATGTTTAAACATTAATATTAATTATTTAATGATATAAATACAGATTAATATGCGTAAGATATATAGATATACACCATTATCAGTTTTATTGTTTCTCTGCTTTTTGTACACTCGTGATAACTAGCAGCCCTACAAATTGACCCTGAGCGATATTTTTTTTTGGATTCAATCGTTTACATCAGACTATATATTTCACATCTGTAATTGATAAGAGAAAAAGAGTTCTTCATTTATATTTTTTTTCTTCTCTGTCTCATAAACCGAACCCATTTAACCATTATTTTGATTCGGAGCGAATTGAAGAAAAGTAGAAATGCAGCAATGTTTTAAATCATGTCTTGAACGTTTCCTCAAATTCTCAGGTCTTAAATCGTAGTATCAAAGTCGAATTTTGGAGTCAAATATTTCGGATAAAAAGTCAAATCATCGGTTTTCTTGTAAAATTCGACATCTGGTTGACGATTCAAGTTCAATTGACAAATCAGAAAGTTTCTAAAGGTGAAATGGAATCACTTTCATGTTATAATCGAGATCTAAAACGTCCTAAATTTTAAAAATCGAATTTGAGTTGAATGTGTTCATAAAAGGGTCTGTTCAGTTTTTTTTATCTTTTAAATTTTCAGTTTAAATCAAACTAGTTATTCATGATGATGATAATACTTCAATTAAAAGGTACAAGCGTTTTTAATTGTGTTATGGGATTGGGGTTTACCTCTGAAAAAATTTAAATAGGTTAAGTGATGAAGAAGATGAGTCACAGAAAATGGGTTATAACAAATAGGTTGGGATTTAATTCAGAAAAACGGAAAATAGTGTAGTGGTCGTGGGTGTTGGGAGTGAACAAGGGGTCGCGGGTTCAATCCTGACTTTGGGCAGTTTCTTTTTAAAGAAATTCTTAAGGTAGTCTTTTATTTCCAATTTGATATTGTTATTATTATTATTATGATTATTATTAAGTATTATTATCAAAACTACTAATTTCATTATCATTATTATTAAACTTATTATTTTAAACTACTATTATTATTTAAGTATCATTTCTATTAAAATTATCATATTATTATTATTATTATTATTATTATTATTATTATATTATTATTATTATTATTATTATCATTATTATTATTATTATTATTATTATTTTTATTATTATTATTATTATTATTATTATCATTTTTAATGTAAGTCACATTATTATTGAAACTAAATTTTTATAAAAGTTATCATATTTATTATTAGCACTATCATTATTATTATTATTATTATTAGAATTATCATTAGTATTATCATTATGTTTATTATTTCTAACACTAATATTATTATTTTTATCTCTATTATTATTAGTGATATTGCTTTAAACATACCTATATTTCGACGCAATATCATTTATATTTCATCAGCTTTTACCGAAACGAAGACATTCAAATGTATAATTCACGAGAAAAACGACAAAAGTAAACACGAGCTTGAAGTTTGATAAAACAACGATAAAACGACGGATTCAAACCAAATATGTATCAAGATAATGTTTACCCGAATGCAAGTTCAAGATGATCGAAGAGAAGAGTTCAAATAAAAAGTTCCAAGTCGATATACGTAAACACGGGATAAACAGAGAGCAAAACATAAAATAAAAATAAGAAAACTGTCGGCTATACTTACGCGAAACGTGTGAGGGTCTACGCAAAACGCGTAGTATTTAAGTCTTACGCGGATCGTGTGGGCATCTACGCGAAATGCGTAATCTTTTGTTCAGATCCAGATTCCAAATGTAAATGGGATGGTTTCTTTTCTGTTTAATATTACTTCTTTTTTTAGTGGTACAGCAAGAAAGGCAGTGTACACTCATTTCACCTACTACTTGAATCTCAAACTCTTATAATACGGAGTACATATACAGTGAAGAGATACATAGAAAAAAGAGTTACCAGAGAGAGATACAGAGTGAGGAGTAGTACACAGTTCAAAGAGAAAATCCATATACAACATCACAATTATTTCCATTTACTGTATTTTATTTTCAGTTTCAAAATTCAATATTTAGGATAGTTTTTATTTCAAGGATGTATTGTTCGCGATTAAGGGTATTATTGTACGCGCTAAAGGGGTGTTATTATTGTAATTTTCTACCGTTTAAAGTAAATGAGAGTGAAGATTTTCGTAAGTATATTCTGTTAAAATTATCGTTATCAGTTTTTATCGTTATTATTATGTTTGTACATTTATATTTTCATGTTTTCCTTAGTATATTGAGTAGCTAATTTCCCTAGTGTTTGCTTAGATGTATAGCCCCTAGTGAAATAGATTGTTATCACTTGTAAAAATTAAAATGTAACTTTAGTATTTTTAACATTGAGCCTAATTAAAAGAACCATTATTATGTACTTGGATATTTAACCCCTGTCACTTAATTTATTAGATTAAAATAACGAAAGTTATTTTTATTTATATAAATTAAGCTTCAACATTTAAAAGTGATTTAGACGAACTCATGAATATTTTACTAACACTAAATTAGGAATAAGGTTCGGTGGTTTGGGTAATATCATTAGCTACATAAAAGTGAAATTGTAAAAAGGGAAACCGTTATGATTTGGGTTTTGGCGAAGGTCAAAACTGGGTTGGGTCTCAATTTAAATACTTAAAGACTAGTAACTATCTAAATATAATCCAATGAAAATTAGATTTAATTTAGTTAGTCAAAACTTATTATTTATTCGAAGGGAAAATATAAGTTTTATACTAAACATTTTAATACGAGCTTAAACTTAAAACAATCCATGGATCTAGAGGTGACACATTTAAGTAAACACTCCCTATTTATATATTGCTAATTATTATTATTATTATTTATGTTTATTTATTCAGTAAAGTAAAACTAAAAAAAAATTTATTACACAACATTATAATTCAGTTTATTCGTCACTGTTTTGTCACATCAATCATATCATACGCGGATCGCGTACAACTCTACATGATACGCGTACGATTTAAAACATACGCGGAACGCGTATAATACTACGCAAAACGCGTATAATACTACGCGAAACGCGTAAGTATAAATACGAATACTGTAGCGAATTAGGTTAAAATTTAGGGTTTTAATTATTTTATTATTATATTTAAGTTATTATTTTATAATTAGTATTAATTATTATAATTTATAATTAGTAATTAGTTTATAATTAGTTAAATATTACAATTCCTCTTAATTTATATTAATTTAGTTAAAACATGCTATTTAGTTAATTTCAATAAATTTATATTATAATTGCTCAAAACAAAATTCTAAACAATTAGTTTTATTAAAAGTTATTATTTTATTAATTATCATTTAGTAATAAATTTATTAGTATAATTTCAATTAATTCACTTTTAAGTTAATAATTATAAATAATGTATTCGTATAAATTAATAAGTAGTTCAATTAAATTAGGATTAAGTTATATGTAGTATTATCAATTCCTAATCCAAAACCCCCTTAAAATAAGTTTAACCTCAAAGACTATTAAAAAATCATTGAACACTGTCTCCCTGTGGAATGAACCGGATTTACCAACAAACTAAACTACGCGGATAGGACTAGTTACCTATATATGTGTGAAACCAACCTGAATTCATTAAAATACCATATATACAATAAAACAATTCGTGTAACAAAATAACTCAAATCCGTTCATAAATAAAGGTACTGTTTTAACCCATCAACTTTTTGGCGCCGCTGCCGGGGAGCAGTTACGTTTAAAAGATTTTAATAAACTTTACGTTATTCGATCCTTTTATAGGAATTCATTCCAAGAAATTTTTTTAGTGTTATGATAGAAATTAATGCATGAATTTACGTTCCTCCAACACTGAATTAACTCCTCCATATCCTGAACCCGAAAGAGAATTTCACGAACGTTTAAGAGCTCAAGAAGTAGAATCTCTCGCTTTTGATTTAGAATCACTTTCATTGGATTCTAACTCTGAACAAGATTTTCAACAAATCATTGAACCAGATATGGCTGTTACAAATCAAACGATGGAAGCATTAATGAAGGCGACAAGAACATGTCAAGGCCACACAATTATTCAACCTACGATGACTGACGGCTTTGAAATAAAAGGTCAATTCCTTCACATGGTGACTAATACATGCCAATTCGGTGGAGCTCCAAATGAGGATGCTAACGAGCATCTTCGTAAGTTTGTAAGCATTTGAAAACTATTCAAAATTAAGGATGTCTCCGATGAAGTCGCATGTTTAAAAATCTTTCCATGGTCCTTAAAGGACGATGCAAGAGATTGGCTAGACTCATTACCAGAAGGTTATATCAAAAACTGGAATGACATGATGGACAAATTTTTGTCAGAATTCTTCCCTGCTTCAAAAGCAGCAAAATTGCAAAGTGATATAAATCATTTTAAGCAAAAGTTTAACGAGACCCTTTATGAAGCTTGGACCCGATTCAACAAAATGCTTAGGGTATGTCCTCAACACGGGTTGAATACATTCCAAAAAGTCCAAATATTCTATAAAGGAGTCAATGTAGCTACTAGAAAAGATATAGATGTTGCAGCCGGTGGTTCGATAATGAAGAAAACACCAGAAGACGCTCACACAATCATTGCCGATATAGCAGCACATTTCCATAATTGGCATCAAGAGATAGAATTCTCTAGATCATCAACCGTTGATAATATCAAAAGCAATGATGAAATTGCTTCTTTAAAAGTACAAATGGAAAATCAAGCAAGACAAATTGAGAAAGTAACCAAGGAAATGCATGCTATCAGGGTAGGATGTGAAATGTGCCAAGGCCCCCATCTTACTAGAGATTGTGATAAAACAACGATGGAAGAGCAAGCAAATTTTCTAGGTTACTTGCGAACATGTGAAATGAATTTCAACGATTTTCCAGCGATAGAAGCAAATAACCGAAAATATCCTCCAATTAACAACTATCAAACAGGGGGACCTTCGGGTTTAAATAATAATAACTATCAAGGAGGAAATCCGGTTTACCAAAATAACCGAAATTTCCAAAATCAAAATCAAAGAAATGCACCACCAGGTTACAATAACCTAAACAATCGAAATCAACCTCAAAGAATTTATCAAAATAATTTCCAACACAATCAACCACAACCACAAGCACTCATACAACCACAACCCGAGAAGAAATCCAGTTTAGAAGATCTCTTAAGAGATTTTATGGTTAAGCACGAGCAAACTGCGGAAATTCAAACTCAACAAATTCGAAATCAACACGCTACGATTCAGAATTTAGAAAGAGATGTTGGAAGGATCTCACAGTTACTATCAGAAAGGCCACCAGGCGCTCTCCCCTCAAATACTCAAGTGAATCCCAACAACAATCAAACAAGGAATGAGCATGTAAATACTATAACTACTAGAAGTGGTTTAACTGTTAACCCAGAAACTAGTAATACCTCAGAAGTTCCTTTACCTTCTTCTAGTTTACAAGAACCTGTTGATATAGATGAACATGTTGAGAAAGAACAAGAGAAAAATGATCCACCTGAGATCATATCAAAGAAAATTGAAGAACCACCATTGAAGGTGCACAAAGCACCTATTCCATACCCGAAAGCATTAAAGAAAGATAAACTAGCGATCCAATATCAGAAATTTGCAGATATGATCAAACAAATTAGCATTCACATGCCACTCGCGGAAGTTCTTAGGGGTATGCCAAATTATGGAAGGTTTATTAAGGATCTCATAGCCGATAAAGGTAAATATGAAGAAGTTTCAACCACATTCCTCAATGAGGAATGCTCAGCAATTTTGCAAAAGCAAAAGATGCCACCGAAACTTGGAGATCCTGGTAGTTTCATTATTCCGTGTCTGATGGGATATTCAGTAATGTACGATGCATTAGCTGACTTAGGCGCAAGTATCAATCTTATGCCACACTCCTTATACTTAAAACTAAACCTAGGTGATCTAAAACCAACTAGGATGTGTATACGCCTAGCAGATAGAAATTTTAACTATCCTATTGGTATTGCCGAAAACCTACCAGTTAAAGTCAATCATTTAATCTTTCCTGCCGACTTCGTTGTCCTCGAAATGGAAGAAGATAGCAAGGTTCCCCTAATTCTAGGGCGACCATTTTTAAATACCGCTGACGCAATTGTGCGTGTTAAAGATAAAAAGCTTAGTCTAGGTGTAGGGGAAGATAGAGTTACCCTAAACATAGATAAAACTATGAAACAACCTATCTCTTCCGATGACGAATGTTATAAGGTAGATATTGTTGATTGTTGTGTCGAAAAAGAATTACAAGAATTACTAAATGTCAACACGTCGAACTTCACCTCAGTGAGTGAAGGTGATGAATTCGATGTAGAACTTGAACTTGACGAATTATTGAAAGTAGTAATCGATGAAGATTATTGTGAGGAAGAAATTCCCAAGGAAGATGAACCCTTTGAAGAAATTACCGATGGTAACAGGTTTCGAATAAAATCTTCCTTGGAAGAACCGCCAACCTTGGAACTTAAAGAACTCCCGGAACATTTGGACTATGCCTTTCTCCAAGGTACATCACAATTACCTGTTATAATTTCATCAAAACTTTCCGATAACGAAAAGAGTAGGTTAATGTCCGTTCTAAAAACTCATAAGAAAGCAATTGCTTGGAAAACAACCGATATTCCAGGGATTAATCCAGCTTATTATACTCATAAGATTCTAATGGAAGAAGATTTTAAACCCGTGGTACAAAGACAACGAAGGTTAAACCCTAACATGAAAAAAGTTGTCAAGAAGGAGGTTATCAAGTTACTTGATGTCGGGTTAATATACCCTATATCCGATAGCCCATGGGTTAGTCCTGTACAAGTAGTACCCAAAAAAGGAGGTACAACTGTCGTTCTTAATGATGATAATGAACCTGTTACTACAAGAACAGTCACTGGCTGGAGAGTCTGTATAGACTACCGTCGTTTAAACGACGCCACAAGGAAAGATCATTTTCCACTTCCTTATATTGACCAAATGCTAGAACGTTTAGCGGGAAAAGAATACTATTGTTTCCTTGATGGATTCTCCGGTTATTTTCAAATTCCCATTGATCCAAAAGACCAAGACAAGACAACTTTTACTTGTCCATTTGGTACATTCGCATACCGACGAATGCCGTTCGGATTATGCAACGCGCCAGGCACCTTTCAAAGGTGTATGATGGCAATATTTCATGACATGATAGAAGGAAGTATGGAAGTCTTTATGGACGATTTCTCTATTTTTGGAGACTCCTTCGATTCATGCCTTTCAAACCTCGAGCGAATGTTAATTCGTTATGAGGAATCAAATCTTGTTTTAAATTGGGAAAAATGCCACTTCATGGTGAAGGAAGGCATTGTTTTAGGACACAAGATTTCTCGAGATGGAATGGAAGTAGACAAAGCTAAGATTGATGTAATCTCAAAGCTTCCTCCTCCAACTAATGTTAAGGGAATTCGTAGTTTCTTAGGTCATGCGGGATTCTATCGACGATTCATAAAGGATTTTTCCAAAATCGCTCGACCCATGACTAAACTTCTCGAGAAAGACAGTACATTCGACTTCAATGACGAATGCTTACAAGCTTTCTCCATTCTAAAAAATAAACTTACGAATGCCCCCATTATGGTATCACCCTACTGGTCCAAACCTTTCGAACTAATGTGTGATGCTAGTAATTTCGCGATGGGAGCTGTTTTAGGTCAATGTCAAGATAACAAATTTCAACCAATTTACTACGCAAGTAAAACACTTACAGGAGCTCAGTTGAATTACACAACTACTGAGAAGGAGCTCCTTGCAGTAGTTTTTTCTTTCGATAAGTTTAGATCTTACTTAGTGTTATCTAAAACAATTGTTTATACCGATCATTCAGCCCTAAAGTACTTATTCAAAAAGCAAGATGCTAAACCTAGACTAATTCGTTGGATTCTTCTCCTACAAGAATTCGACATTGAAATTAAGGATAAAAAAGGTGCTGAAAATCTCGCTGCAGATCACTTATCCCGTCTTGAAAATCCTAACTTAGAAACACTCGATGAATCTGTTATTCACGATAATTTTCCGGACGAGTTCCTTATGAGAATTGAAACAGAAGAAGAAATTCCATGGTTTGCGGGCTATGCTAATTATCTAGCCGCAGGAATTCTCGTTAAAAATCAAACTTATCAGCAAAAGAAGAAATTCGTTGCTGATCTGAAGTTTTACTTCTGGGAAAGCCCTAACCTCTTTCGTATAGGGGCTGACCAAGTTATTCGTCGATGTGTATACGGCAAAGAAGCGCAACAAATTCTAGAGCACTGTCATGAAGGATCGGCTGGTGGACATTTCGGACCTAGCTATACAGCCAAAAAGGTTTTTGACTCAGGTTTTTACTGGCCTACAATTTTTAAAGATGCATATAATATGATAAAAACTTGTGATGCTTGTCAAAGATCTAAAAATATCTCCAAGAGAGACGAAATGCCACAACAAAGCATCTTAGTATGCGAAGTATTCGACATTTGGGGTATTGACTTCATGGGTCCATTCCCCACTTCTAACAAATGCAAATATATTCTCGTGGCAGTCGATTACATTTCTAAATGGGCTGAAGTAAAAGCCCTACCCACTAACGATGCTCGAGGTGTTGTCAGTTTTCTTAAAAATCTTTTCTCGTGTTTTGGGATTCCAAAAGCATTAATCAGTGATCGTGGAACTCATTTCACAAATCAACTACTCGAGAAAGTGCTTAAAAAGTACGGAGTTAATAATCGTTTTTCAACTTCTTACCACCCTCAAACGAGTGGTCAAGTTGAAAACACAAACAGAGGTCTTAAACGAATTTTAGAAAGAACAGTTAAAAATAATCCAAAAATCTGGCATCGAAATCTAGATGATGCGCTTTGGGCATTTAGAAATGCATTCAAAATGCCCATCGGTACTACACCTTTCCGATTGATTTACGGTAAGGCGTGTCATCTACCTGTCGAAGTTGAACACAAGGCATACTGGGCTCTGATAGAATGTAATACCGATCTTGTGAAAGCTGGAGAAAACCGATTCTTGCAACTAAATGAATTAGATGAATTAAGACTACAAGCGTATGAAAACTCTAAAACATACAAGGAGAAAACTAAAAGATGGCACGATGCACGATTAAAAGAAAAGAAAGAATTTGAACAAGGGGATAAAGTATTAGTATTCCAATCACGTTTTAAGATTTCACCTGGGAAACTTAGATCCCGATGGACTGGGCCATATATAATAAAACAAGTTTTTACATCTGGATATGCAGAATTATATAGCAAGTACGGTGGAACTTTCAAAGTAAACGGTCATCGACTCAAATTATACTTTGAAGGAATCAATACTACGGAAAGAGACGAGATCACATTCTACCCTAAGGACAAGTAAATTCAGGGTAACTTTAAGGTTTTCAACTCCATTCTCGAACTTTATTTTCATCTTTAAGAGTGGGGTTTGTTCGGTCTTTCCCTAGCAGACACTAAAGAACTAGTCTTCTCCCTCCATTCTACCTTTTTATTTTTATTTTCTTCTTTTCGTTTTTATTTATTGTTTATTTTCAAGATGCGCAATCAATATGTCTACAACCACTTCTTTTTGATATGCGATAAAATTTTACCGAGAGATGTGGTGTTAGATATAAAGAGAAGATGCGATCAGGCGAGTAAAGAAATAAGGCAAGAACTTAACGAGAAAAATTATGCCAAAGGAAAATCAAAATCAGCTAAGAAACGTCGAGCGCGTCATTTGGGCAAATGTGTAAAATGTGGAAAACCAGCTCATTACGGAAATTGCCCAAAGAACCAGACGGACTCTAATTTCGAGTACGTAACCTTATGCCGAGAAGGGCCTTTTAAATGTTCAAAGGAAAACCTCTTAAACCAACGAGGTTACGCCTACGAAGCCATGGGGGGCGAAATGATGCGACTCCACTAAGAGGCGAGTCAACGCGGTTTCACAATCTAATCCTTTTTCTCGCCAATTGTGTGTTTGTGCATTTTTGTTTTTGTGCATTTTTGTGTTTTTTTAATTTTTGTGTGTTTATGTTTTGGTGTGTTTTAGTTTGTAATTGTTTGTTGTGTTTTTATTAAAAAGGGTCTACCATTTAAAATTGATAAACCTTGAGTTTAACCTGTTTTCATTGAAAACGATAATGCTAAGTGTAATAACTGAATTGTCGTTCTTCAAATTGCACGAAATTTATTGTTGGATTCATAATATATCTTTTAAATGGTAAACCACCAAAAACAAAAGAAAAATTAAAACTACTAAAAATATACCTTTTTATCAATAACCGTAAAGATATATAACTTATAAACCTTTGTCGTGGGTAATGATAGGTGTAACAGCCGAGATTATCTCTACCTAGTTGATAGGAAATAAAGTTTTAAGTTTGAAAATTAGTTGGTTTCAAAGTATATATATTAATATTTAAAAATTTAAAAAGAAAAAAAAAATAGAGTGTATTTTAAATTCATTTAATTTTTATTTTTCATGTACTTTTTTTTAATTTTAAATATTAATTTTCTTTAAAAAAAAAATATAGAGTGTTTTGTTTTTAAGTTGTTTTTGGAAAATATTAAAACTTTAACTTTTAAAGTATTAAATTATAAATTGAAATTACAAAATTTATAAACGGATAAAGACTAGGTATACCAACCGAAATTTCTGTTACATCATATATAAATTTTAAATTGATATTTTGAAATTTAAGTACTTGTAAAGTTGGAAAAAAAATATATATATATAATAAATAATAAATAGAATATTTTGTTTTATTTTTATTTTCGTAAAATATTAAAAAATTTAACTTTTAAATTATTAAATTTTATAAATTAATTTTTAAAATTTATAAACGGATTAAGACTAGGTATAACAACCGAAATTTCCGTAGCAACACATATAAATTTATAAAAGAAATTTTAAAGTTTTGATTAATTATAAAGTTGAAAAAAAAAAACACTTACGCGGAACGTGTGACAATCCACACAAAACGCGTACAAATTAAATCTATGCGAAACGCGTAGAACTACGCGAAACGCGTAAGGTCAAAAACAAGTCCAGATAATCAGTCTACCTGCACTTATCCTCCACACTCTTATTATTGTTTTTGCTCTCTGTGGACGAAGAAGAAACACAAAAACCCCAAAAATCACACCTAAACACTAAATTAACACTATCAATCTCCTCCAATTCATCTACCTTTCAACATGCCGAGTTTGGTAAGGGTCCTAAACCCGTTTTTACCACTTGTTTTTCAAGTTTTTCATTTATTATTTTTATGGCTTTAATCCGAATTAATGCATGATATTGTTAAATTTTGCTTGATTAATGCTATATCTATGTTGTTAGTGTGATGTTAAACCCGATTAGCATAAGAATTTGATGTTTAATGGATTATTGAAAAATTAGGGTTTATGTAAATTGGGGAAATTGAGGAATTACTATTGAATTGTGTTATTTTGGGTCTTTTTAGATGTTGTTAGATGTTTTGATAGTAGTTTTGTTTGATTGATTTTGTGATTTTAATTTTCGTATAAATTTGATAATTTTTTGTAATTGTCATGAATCAAGTATAGATTATATTGATGATTAGGAGCTGGATTATACGTAAGGTGATTGAATTGAATTATATATGCTTAGCTCATTGCGTATTTCCACTTGTGAATTTAACTTTGTTTTTTATGAAACTTGATTTATTGTTGTTTGTTTTAATTTTTAGAGTAGACTGTTGTTGAAATATTGATTCCTGTGGTGTTTTAACAAGCTTGTATGTCAAGGATAAACTCTCTGCTGGCATTAACATACCCAATCGGGACAATTCTCTTGTTTTAAAATGTTATGCAGGGATTCTTTAGAATGAGAGCTGTTAACCAACAGCAAAGGGAAGAACAAGTAACACCAGAAATGGAACAACAACTTCAGAATCTACACCCAAACCTGAGATTTCCTGATGATGTACCTAACCGATTACAAAAGGTTAAGGACTTACTTTCTCTGGTCAAAAGAAACATCTCTCCAGTATATGTTGTGGACTGGGATCCTTTAGGACCACCAGTCAATTTAGATGAGCAAATAAGGGGAATTTTAAACCAAAGTTTTACAAACGAATTTGGAATGACTTTGGTTTTTAATGATTTCGAGAGGTTATTTAGTTTAAATAGCCCTGTATATAGAGAATGGTGTTTAGAGTTCTACTCTACCGTTAGAATAAGTTTACACCCAGAAAATATCGATGATATTAATTTTCTACAATTTAGGCTGGGTGGGGTAGATAGAGCAATGTCCCTAAGCGACGTAACTACCGCATTAGGGATTTACACCGTTGAGGAGATGATAGCTCCCGGTTTTAGGGAATATATTTTTACAGGGGCTAGATATACAGGTAACTATAATTCTGGTATAGTTTGGCAATCTTTCACTAATAGAAATACATATGAGCCAGGCCAGGAATCTTATCTAAAGATCACTGATGTTCTCTTTAGAATAATTCATATGTTTATAGCGAACACAATAAACCAAAGGTCGTTTACTAATACAGATAAAATTAATTATATTGACCTTTGGTACTTGGATGCGATCAGAGATAGGGATACATTTATTAGTATACCCTATGGAGTTGCTTACTTTTTGGCCCATGTTGGTAAGGGTGCTCGAGGGATAAGTGACATGTCGAGGGGTCACTACATCACATGTCTAGGAAGCTGGTTCGGACTCGACCCGAGTGAATCAGAACCTCCAATCCAATCTGTAGATCAAGCTGTTAAAACTTTAGGATTGGATGTGTATAGGACGGCTAAGGCTATACAAGTGAGGGGTGGGGTAATTAGTTTGAGACGGCAAGAAGTTGTCGCTCCCGTTCCTATGGAGGAGGATGAGGAACCAGCTAGGGAAACTAGGAGGAGACGAAGATAGCCAGATCAGGCTAGTTCGTCTAATGTAGGTGTTTCTAATTTCGATATGCTGCAAAATTCGTTTGATTCATTGAGTTTAGATTTAAGGAACTCGTATGATAATTGGGGACGAAGATCAGAAGACCAATACACTAGTTTGTCTAGGCAAATAGGGGACATTAAGCATACCCAACTAGCTCAGGGTAATATATTAGAAAACATCCGCTACGATCAGAGGGGCCAGGGAGCACAGTTAGAGTGGGCGCATCATCAGGCATATTTATACGTAGCTAACCCACAACAATACGCACCCTCGGCCTTTCCATCATACCCCCAATGGCAAGGACCCAGTGACCCTCTACCTCCACCTTATGACCCCAACGCTGCCCTATCCGCAAGTCAGGAAGCCTATAGGCGTTTTTACGAGGAACAACGCCTAAATGAACAACGGCAGCAACAGGAGCGAGAACAGGAAGATCAGGGAGGCCCTGCGTGGTCATTTTTCTAGTTTATCTTTTTATTTTTAGAATTATTTATTTTGTATTTGTTTGTATATAATGATTTTTATGGTGTGTTAATTTATTTTTACCTTTATTTATCTTTACAAAAACTTTTAATGTGGGGTAAAATTTTTGTACTACTAAAGTACAACCCCATCTCGTTTGTGTTTGACATATTTGTTGACAGGTACTTATGATGATAAGATTCGACATAGCGAAACACGAAAGCATTATTGTGATAAAAAGGATTGGATATGTTCATACATTAAGCATTTTACAATCTCCAATTGCTTAACAAAGGAAGTTGTAAACACTTTACACTTTTTGTCCTCTCAAATTTATACATTTAATCTGATTTTATGTAATGAGGGCATTACATAATCTTAAGTGTGGGGTGGGAGTATATAAATTCTCGAGAACTTATTATTTAGTGGTTTTTATGAAAATTTTTGCAATTTTTAAACAAATATGACTAATCAATTTTTAATGTAATAAATAGCAATTAAAGATTAGGTGTCAAAAACCGAAATTATTGTCTCCATACATTAAAAATACATAAGTTTATTTGATTAAAATATATAAAAGAAAACCAAGTATAAAGGAATTTATAAGCCCATATTTTTAGAACCATTTATCACATGTTTCTATAAAGTTTATTGCAGATATCATCGCTTTGGAATGTATAAACCTGAATATCTCGTTAAGGAAGTAAAGTCTTCCAAAATGACACACTTGCTAACTTATGTTAGAAGATGTAGTCCAGAACAGCTGTAGGTTGACGAAAAATCTTGAAAAATCATCTCTATCATCGGCTGGAAATCCATCTCACCTCAGCATCAAAGAGGGTTTTTGGTGGTCAGACTTATCCTAACCATGAGATGGATCTGTCTCGTACAATGGGGGGGCACATTGCAAATTAGCTTTTAAGACTAATGAATCTAATCCCCAGATGGATGATCTCCGTAAAGATCAACCGCATCTATGTTTGACCGCGGTCAACATACATATGCCATAACAAATTAAGGTGTGCAAACTCATGGTTCACCGATGATATTTGAACACGATATAATTTTATTCTAAAACTTATGCTATTTTATGAATTATATTGTGTAAAACCATTTTTAGGACATTCGGTTTCAAGTTCCATGATACTTCAATCATGGGGGCGGATAGTTTGCTAATCGCCGACTGAGACTACGGTTTTCAGTTACCCTCGACCGGAATTTGAGGTTAAAACCGAAAAACGTGTCTAGTGTAAAAACTAGCATGACATTTTAAAAAATCATAAAACGTTTTCACAAGGTCCAATTTTCCCTAAGGATCCAAATTTTTAAACCTTAATCACGAATTTCAACTTTGTTTCTGTTGTCAGAATTTCATTTCGTGTGTTGTGCGTGTGATCCAATAAAAAATTGTGTAGTGTTTCCAACTTATTCCATATAGCGTGTGTTTCATTTCGTGCAGTGTGTGTTGTGTGATTTAATGTTCGATATGGAAAATATGTAATGTTCCGATTCTATTTAGAAGATGTAATTGCTTGAGGACAAGCAACGTTCAAGTGTGGGGTATTTTGATATTGCTTTAAACATACCTATATTCCGACGCAATATCATTTATATTTCATCAGCTTTTACCGAAACGAAGACATTCAAATGTATAATTCACGAGAAAAACAACAAAAGTAAACACGAGCTTGAAGTTTGATAAAACAACGATAAAACAACGGATTCAAACCAAATATGTATCAAGATAATGTTTACCCGAATGCAAGTTCAAGATGATCGAAGAGAAGAGTTCAAATAAAAAGTTCCAAGTCGATATACGTAAACACGGGATAAACAGAGAGCAAAACATAAAATAAAAATAAGAAAACTGTCGGCTATACTTACGCGAAACGTGTGAGGGTCTACGCGAAACGCTTAGTATTTAAGTCTTACGTGGATCGTGTGGGCATCTACGCGAAACGCGTAATCTTTTGTTCAGATCCAGATTCCAAATGTAAATGGGACGGTTTCTTTTCTATTTAATATTACTTCTTTTTTAGTGGTACAATAAGAAAGGCAGTGTACACTCATTTCACCTACTACTTGAATCGCAAACTCTTATAATACGGAGTACATATACAGTGAAGAGATACATAGAAAAAAGAGTTACGAGAGAGAGATACAGAGTGAGGAGTAGTATACAGTTCAAAGAGAAAATCCATATACAACATCACAATTATTTTCATTTACTGTATTTTATTTTCAGTTTCAAAATTTAATATTTAGGATAGTTTTTATTTCAAGGGAGTATTGTTCGCGATTAAGGGTATTATTGTACGCGCTAAAGGGGTGTTATTATTGTAATTTTCTACCGTTTAAAGTAAATGAGAGTGAAGATTTTCGTAAGTATATTCTGTTAAAATTATCGTTATCAGTTTTTATCGTTAATATTATGTTTGTACATTTATATTTTCATGTTTTCCTTAGTATAATGAGTAGCTAATTTCCCTAGTGTTTGCTGAGATGTATAGCCCCTAGTGAAATGGATTGTTATCACTTGTAAAAATTAAAATGTAACTTTAGTATTTTTAACATTGAGCCTAATTAAAAGAACCATTATTATGTACTTGGATATTTAACCCCTGTCACTTAATTTATTAGATTAAAATAACGAAAGTTATTTTTATTTATATAAATTAAGCTTCAACATTTAAAAGTGATTTAGACGAACTCATGAATATTTTACTAACACTAAATTAGGAATAAGGTTCGGTGGTTTGGGTAATATCATTAGCTACATAAAAGTGAAATTGTAAAAAGGGAAACCGTTATGATTTGGGTTTTGGCGAAGGTCAAAACTGGGTTGGATCTCAATTTAAATACTTAAAGACTAGTAACTATCTAAATATAATCCAATGAAAATTAGATTTAATTTAGTTAGTCAAAACTTATTATTTATACGAAGGGAAAATATAAGTTTTATATTAAACATTTTAATACGAGCTTAAACTTAAAACAATCAATGGATCTAGAGGTGACACATTTAAGTAAACACTCCCTATTTATATATTGCTAATTATTATTATTATTATTATTATTTACGTTTATTTATTCAGTAAAGTAAAACTAAAAAAAATTTATTACACAACATTATAATTCAGTTTATTCGTCACTGTTTTGTCACATCAATCATATCATACGCGGATCGCTTACAACTCTACAAGATACGCGTACGATTTAAAATATACGCGGAATGCGTATAATACTACGCGAAACGCGTAAGTATAAATACGAATACTGTAGCGAATTAGGTTAAAATTTAGGGTTTTAATTATTTTATTATTATATTTAAGTTATTATTTTATAATTAGTATTAATTATTATAATTTATAATTAGTAATTAGTTTATAATTAGTTAAATATTACAATTCTTCTTAATTTATATTAATTTAGTTAAAACATACTATTTAGTTAATTTCAATAAATTTATATTATAATTGCTCAAAACAAAATTCTAAACAATTAGTTCTATTAAAAGTTATTATTTTATTAATTATCATTTAGTAATAAATTTATTAGTATAATTTCAATTAATTCACTTTTAAGTTAATAATTATAAATAATGTATTCGTATAAATTAATAAGTAGTTCAATTAAATTAGGATTAAGTTATATGTAGTATTATCAATTCCTAATCCAAAACCCCCTTAAAATAAGTTTAACCTCAAAGACTATTAAAAAACCATTGAACACTGTCTCCCTGTGGAACGAACCAGATTTACCAACAAACTAAACTATGCGGATAGGACTAGTTGCCTATATATGTGTGAAACCAACCTGAATTCATTAAAATACCATATATAAAATAAAACAATTCGTGTAACAAAATAACTCAAATCCGTTCATAAATAAAGGTACTGTTTCAACCCATCAATTAGTATTATTATTTATTAATATATCAAATAAAGATTTTTCTATATATAAAAATATATTATTTACATAAAACTTAACTATATTAATATGTTTGTAATAAATATTAATTATCTATTTAATGTATAAGAAAATAAACATAGTTAATCTAGTTATTAATGAAACGTACAAGTTAATAAAATAACAAGTAATAATAATACCTAAGTTTGTTTGATTACCAATATATGTGTTTATATACATACAAATGATATAGGTTCGTAAATTCGAGGCCAACCTTACACTTGTTCAATGATGTTATATGTATTTTTACTACAAAATACAGTATGGTGAGTATATAGTCCCATTTTTAAACTCTAAATATTTCGGGATGAGAATACATGCAATATATGATTTACATTATGGACACAAGTAATTAAAAATACATTCTACGTTGAGTTGTACCACTGGCATATTTCCCTGTAGCTTGGTAACTACTATTTACATGGGTATTGTAAACGCGAATCCTATTGATAGATCTATCGGGCTTGACAACCCCAACCGCACTGGATGACCAGTATTCAACGGTTGCACTGTGACGCCCCGTACAAAAACCATCATGTACGGATCATCAACAACAGGATCATCACAAGGTTAAACACTATATGCTGTTTGAAAACTGATTTGCATTCATTAAAAAGATAACGTTTTACAAAGATAACATGTCATAAGACTTATTACGAACCGTTGTTCCAAAATAACATAAGTTTAGGAATGAAAAACATAGGTTTCATAATTTGAGACATCTCTAGTAATGCAGCGGATAACTAATACAGCAGGTCCTTAACAGCGATTCAATAACAGTATGACAGCAAATCTAACAGCGGAAGCAATAAACCTCTAGGCACCTGAGAAATACACGCTTAAAAAGTCAACACGAATGTTGGTGAGCTATAGTTTAAGTTGTAATAGTAACGTAAGATAGGCCACAAGATTTCAGTGCTGCAACAGCGTATCAAATCAGTATGAAAAGTATATGCATAACCGTGGGCACCCGGTAACTAGACTTAACGTTTATAACCCCCTGAAAGTACACTTGGGGAGTGCGTATGTTCACGAAGTATTAAACACCCGTTAAATGCTAGCGCGACTAGCCCGAGTGGGGATGTCAAACCCTATGGATCCATATCTAAGATTCGCGTTCACCGGTTCAAAGACCAATGACTAAACGTTACCGTGCTAAAGGGAATATTTATGCCGTTATATAACCCACATACATACAAAGTTTAAGTACTCGTGCCTAACATGTAAAATGTAAAAAGCGCATGTATTCTCAGTCCCAAAAATAGTAAAAGTGGTAAAAAGGGATGCTATAACTCACAGTGATAAAAGCGGTAAAGTCGGTAATGAAAGTATTCAAGTAGTAAGTCGGTCCGAAAGGTCGTCAACCTAAATTGAAGGTTACTAGGTCAGTAGGTTGTATTTATAAATTCTAATAGTGTATAAAATAAGTTTAAGTGTCATCATCATCATCATTCATCATCATAAAAGCTAAGTAAGTTCGACAAGAATAGAGATCGAAATAATAGGCTGACTTCGGTCAGCTGCTACGACCTCTACGTAAATCGAAAAGATGCATAGTCAGTGGCTATGGTTCCGTATATGAGTCCCCTAACCACTGACCAATTTCCAGAACCTAACTCGTCTTCGTTTGACCGTGGCGACGGTTTAAGTGCGAGTAGGTCAGAAATTTCAGCACAACATTAATAGGGTGTAGTGACTCTCGGAGGGCCATACATCCTAAACCGTAACTCGGATTAAGACGAGGCCTAAATGAAAAATCATCTACTCAAACCGAACTAACTGAAAATCAAATTTTAAGTAGCCCAGCTGGTCTGATTAGATGCGAAAATCAGTGGACAAGTGCTCCGGTGGGGTTCTTGGTGCTTGATGCTCATCACGGTTCTCATCCTTGATGCTTGTAGCTTCAAGTGTACAACTCGTTGATGGTTTAGCATCACTTTTGACCAAGATTCACCATCAATACATAATATGTTAAGACCAAGTAAGAACACAACTCATTCATGAGTCTTAGATGGATGATGAACCAAGGTTACATCATATCCTTAGTCTTAACACAATTTCAATTCACAACAACAACTAAAGCTACAAACTTTACATCATTTCAACAAGTATAAGCACAATTCAAGTCAAAAGAGGTGATGGAACCCTAAGCTAGAGAGCTTGGATCCATTTCACACAAGTTACAAGGTTGCAAAGTTAGAAAGCTTGAACCTTTAAGTGTTCTTGAAGATCTTGAAGCATAAAGCTTGGATCTTGAAGATACATGAAGATTACAAACAAAAGTTTGAATATTTTTCACAAAACAACATGATCAAAGCAAAAAGAACTTAGATCTAACAAAAAGATATGAAGATTCAAGCTAGAAAGCTTGCATCTTAATTGTTCTTGAAGATCTTAAAGCATAAAGCTTGGATCTTGAAGATGCATGAAGATTACAAACAAAAGTTTGAATCTTTATTACAAAATAACAAGATTAAAGTAAAAGAAAATCTTTATTACAAAATAACAAGATTAAAGTAAAAGAAAGATGAATCTACAAAGTTGGTGAAGATTCAAAGCTAGAAAGCTTGAATCTTCAATGTTCTTGAAGGATTCATGCTTGAATCAACAAGATATAATCAAGATCAAAGCTACAAGGAACTTGATCTCCATAAGAATGATGATGAAGGTCACGAAAATGATGAAGAAAAAAGGAAAAAAAAGAAAACTTACAAGTAAGGAAAGAAAGAAAGAACAAGTGTGTGAAAAACCAAAATGATCAAGTATTGGAATGAGAGGCAAAGGGCTAGTATTTATAAGCAAATGAGGTTCACATGGATTGATGAGGTAGCCAAGACCAAAGGCCTCTTGGCTGTGATTTTGAGGGAGGGGAGGGGGAGACAAAACTTTGCTTTTTGGATAATGGTTGTCTAAAGTGTATCCTTTTGCTAGAATCCCATGTGACAAAGTTGATAATCCTTATCCATTATGCTAGTATGACTCATTATTTATTTATTTATTTATTATTATGGGTCACTAGTAATAATACTTGGGCTAATTAATTGGGTCACTAGCTAGAGTAGGGTGGGCTTGAGCCCAACAAGGTAGAAAGTCCAACAAGACTAACTATTGGGCTTTAGCAATTAAATAAATAAAATTAAGCATCCAAAAGCCCAGGTAATTATTATTAGAAAATAATAATTAATATTTCGCAGTCCAAAAGTTTCGGTTCCGACAAAAGTCAAACGTGCGCGCAGTCCGCGGTTTATTCGTAAAGGCAAGTAACACTAACGGTTATAAAGCATCCAATAGACAAGTTAAGCATTCCACATACACCAAGGCATGTTTTAACATATAATTGGAAGTAAACCCCGTATATCAAGTTTCCAGAGTATAAAGTAACACAGTATGCACAGATACGCAGTTTCGCTAAAATACAAGGCATAAAAGCAAGTCAAAAAAGTCGGGTGAAAGGACCCGTTCATATACATTATAAACGATTCACAATAGTTGATTACATCGCGAGGTATTTGACCTCTATATGATACATTTTACAAACATTGCATTTGTTTTTAAAAGACAAACTTTCTTTACATCGAAAATTGACAGGCATGTATACCATTTCATAATATCCACTATTCAACTATAAATTGACTTAATAATAATAATCTTTAATGAACTCAATGACTTGAATGCAACGTTCTTCGAAATATGCCATGAAAGACTCCAATTAATATCTTTAAATTGAGCAAATGCACAGCGGAAGATTTCTTTAATACCTGAGAATAAACATGCTTTAAAGTGTCAACCAAAAGGTTGGTGAGTTCATTAGTTTATCATAATCATTCATTTTCATCATTTTAATAGACCACAAGAATTTCATTTCCAGTTCTCATAAATATACGTCCCATGCATAGAGACAAAAATCATTCATATGGATTGAACACCTGGTAACCGACATTCACAATATGCATATAAGAATATCCCCATCATTCCGGGATCCTCCTTCGGATATGATATAAATTTCGAAGTACTAAAGCATCTGGTACTTTGGATGGGGCTTGTTGGGCCCAATAGATCTATCTTTAGGATTCGCGTCAATTAGGGTGTCTGTTCCCTAATTCTTAGATTACCAGACTTAATAAAAAGGGACATATTCGATTTCGATAATTCAACCATACAATGTAGTTTCGATTACTTGTGTCTATTTCGTAAAACATTTATAAAAATTGCGCATGTATTCCCAGCCCAAAAATATAAAGGGTAAAAAGGCAAATGAAACTCACCATACTGTATTTCGTAGTGAAAATACATATAACGTCATTGAACTAGTGCAAGGTTGGCCTCGAATTCACGAACCTAAATTAATTATATATAATTATATGTTGGTCAATATTTATCTAACAATTAGGTCAGGTCATAGTGTACCACAATCCTAATGCTCGAGACTAATATGCAAAAGTCAACAAAAGTCAATTTGACTCAAAATGATTTCCAAAATTTATACATGATTATAATATATTTTAAATATCGTCATTTTATATTTTTAAATATTTTTAAAAGATTTATTAGAATAAATAATATAATTCATTTATTAATAAATAAAATTTTATATTAAAATTTATATAATAAAATTTACTTTTATATATATTAAGTAATAAAATTTATAGGGTCCATTTAATATCATAAAGATAATATGATAGGTATTATTATTAAAGTAATTTATTACACGTAGTAAAATATGTTTGTATTACATATTTATTTGATAAAATAATATCTATAATGTTAGTAAGTAAAAGTTGTATTATTTTGTAATAATAATTATTATTATAAAAATATCAATATTTATAATTACTAAGGTGATATTATAATAAAACGATAATTCTAATTATGATAACTTTAATATTTACGATAATTTTTAATATTATCTTTAAAATAATAATTCTATTTAAAATGATAATAAAAATGATATTTTATAGTAACAATGACATTTCTATTAAAATGATAATTTTTGTTAAAATGATAATTTTTGTTAAAATGATAGTTTTGATACTAACGATACTTTTAATAATACTAGTAATGATAAAAATAATAAGAACGATAATTTTATCTAAATCATTATCTTATAATATTTTAATTTCATCATGATACTCTTACTCATTATTTCCTAATCGTTTCGTTTAATAGCTTTTAATCGTCTTTTATATCGTGCTCATAATAATGATAATAATAGTAATCAAAATAATTAGGTGTTACTAATATTAGTTTTAATTACAATAATACTAATAATGATAATTACTATGACATTATTAACGATAATGATAATATAATAATAATAATAATAATAATAACAATAACCATTTTTAAATAATGATATATATATTAATAATGATAATAATAATAATGATAATGATAATAATAATAATAATAATAATAATAATAATAATAATAATAATAATAATAATAATAATAATAATAATAATAATTAGATAATAATAATAATAATAATAATTAGATAATAATAATAATAATAATAATACTAATTATAACTTTAATGATAATAACGATAGTAATAATAATAAAAAAAACAATTTTTAATGATAAATCCTTTTATTGATAAAGATAATAATAATAATAATAATAATAATAATAAGATAAAACTAGAACGACGATAATAACGACGATAATAATAATCATTTTTAATAATAATACAAAAATTCGATGGACTATAACTTCAAATCCGTTCATCGAAATCATTCGATATCTAAATAAAAAGTTCTTAATTTTTCGCTAGCTTTCCAACGACATGCATATCTTATACCTTATCTCAGTCGCATATATAACTAATTCAGGATTCAACATAATCTAACTAAAGGCAATATCAAAAGTACAAACATGCATAATCCTATATACTCGAGCACTAGTCAGGGATACACTATTAGTATGTAAAAGTTAAATTATGAGTACTCACGTATCAATATTGAGATTCAATATTGCAGGAAAGGTACGTAGACGCAACGGAGATGATAAACACTATATTGACCTCATGAGCATACCCATGAACCATACACAATCACCTCCATAGCTATAACCCATAATTTCCTTAATCCAATCCCACTCGAAAAACAATTTCGAAATCACCCGGACCGCACTCCGACGTAATATTTTATGTATACTAATAATATCTTGAAATAATACGGAGTAAATATATATATGTAAATCGATTGAGAGAGTTTAGAGAAAAATATTTTCAAGTTTCTATGAAATAAGGAAACCTATTGAATTCTATTTATAATAGATTTTTGAATTATTAAAGTGAATTATTAAAGTATGAATTATTAAAGTGAATTATTAAAGTATGAATTATTAAAGTGAATTATTAAAGTATGAATTATTAAAGTGAATTATTAAAGTATGAATTATTAAAGTGAATTATTAAAGTCAAAGTAAAGTAAAAAATAAAGTAAAGGTAAAGTTTAAGTATAGTAAAAGTATAAAACTATGTACGTATAATACGCGTATAAATATATATAATATTAATTTAAATCGTTATATATATTTAATAAAATAAAATATAAATATCGTTATCTTTATCATACTGGTTAAGTAATGAGTTGTCAAAAGTGGTTCTAGATATTTATAAAAGTTATATACGTTTTAATAATAAAGTTCTTTTTAAACTGAAAACGTTTTTGTACGTTTGAAACTAAATCAAATAAATATAATAATTTTGTTTTCCAAAACCAAATATATTTTTAAGAATCATTTTGTTTAAAGGTTAAAATAATGGAAATCGTTATATCATAAAACGTTTTAGAAAAGTAGAATCATATATATTCATAATAGGTTTCAAGTTTTTAAATTACAGTCTGTTGGTGAAGCATGAGATAAAGTTCAAAGGTTAAATAAACGTATGAAATCATCTTAATGAAAAATGTCGAGTTACTTACTTGTCGATATCCAACATCTAAGTTAGTTACACTTCACGTTCTTACTTATAAATCACTTTACCATTTTCCGAATGTTGTAAAAAAGAATAGATTTCTTAAATCACAGTGGACCTCATAACATAGACCCGTAATCATATCACAATGTATCTGATAAATTAATCATTTGATATTATCTTCTAATTCCATCGATAAACATATTGAAACAAATACGTTCATGTAAAGTATTATACATTTAATACTTTATTAATATTCTCAAGTTATAATATATATACATATATATACATATTTATTTATATATAACGGTTCGTGAATCGTTGGAATTTGGTCGAGGTTATAATGAATGCATGAACACAATTTAAAATTCTTGAGATTTAACTTAACAAACTTTGCTTATCGTGTTGGAATAATATAAAGATAAAGTTTAAATTTGGTTGGAAATTTCCGGGTTGTCACAGTACCTACCCGTTAAAGAAATTTCGTCCCGAAATTTGAGTGGAAAGGTCGTGAATGATAATAAGTATGTTTTCATGATGCATACAGGCTGAAAATTAGAGTTTTATCATCAGCGAATAATTTGGATAAACAATCCATTTATATGAAGAGTACGAATGAAGCTAACATAGAAGAGTGAAATGAGTAAGTGTAGATTCATCTTATCATTTGACGTAGATATGATTGATTTCCAGATTTCAAGGGATTTGAAGAAAATCTTTGTAATAAGATTTGATTCTCCGGTAACAAAGGGAATTAGGATCCGCTTTAAATAAGATCGTCCATTTTAATTGTTCTGTCGGAAATTTTCTTATAAATTCACCTCCTTCGTTTTCTTACAACTCACACCTTCTGTTGATGCATTTTATGCAAGTCCCTAGATATCTACCCACGTCCATTGCAGGTACAACAGTTTACAGGCCACCATGATCGTTCGTTATTATCCTATCCGTGTTTGTATGTGGTTACAGGAACTGCAGGAACGAGATTTGGATGTTTGACTATGTTAGACTTAGTCAGACATCCGAGTGAAGCCTCACTCGTACGGCTGACAGGCTCATACGCACGGTTGATGCTGAGCTAAGTCACAATTACAACCTAAATGAGAAGACACGAGTGAGTGATCACCCGTACGGCTGATGAAGCCAACTCATATGTGTGATGGATGAATCGTGCGGGTGAGTCAATAGCAGGGGTATATAAAGTCTTATGTTCTTCATTTTAGGTTAAGCCTCTCATTTGTTACACACACTCAGATCTGGTGATCTCCTCCGATTCTCTCTCAACCTAAATCACCCAGGTGGTGAATAATAGCTCTAAGTGTTGATCTAATCACAATTGATTTAGTTGTGGTATGACTAAATTAATCCCAAAAAGCTTAACCTATTCACTAGAGGGTTTGATTCACTTATTCCGTCATTGTGTGAGTTAAATCTGTTGATTTCTAAGTTCCTAGTCATGTTTCATCACATTCTATTCTTTCCCCCTCAACTCATATTTTAAAGTATTCATCAATATGCTCCATCCAGTTCTGATTCTCGATATACTTCTAACTTTCATATCGATCATTCTTCTTTTTCATCTACCGCCGGAAGAATCTATTTACTTCTACTATACTCTTGGGTTTATAGTGTTTCTAGTTATCCCGTGTCTTTATATTGCTATATTCATCGATATATATGGTTTATAACTTTTGGTTTGTCGTTGGGCTTTATATCTTCCCTTATATTTCAAAGTCTGTGTTTCTATCTTCTATAATCATTGTCATCCATAGTTAATGCTCTCTTTTATTTGGTGCAATTTATACCCCAATTTCTATTTCGGAGTTTTGTCCTTTCGTTTCTTCTTCTTGCGATTAAGCACCGCATGTAATGGTCCAGAATTTGCAAATGTGAATTTTGGAATGAACATTGTTAATGTTCTAGGAAGAAAATTGTAATGGCACGATCTTGACTTGTCAAATTACCAGAATACCTCAGAAAAAGCCGAATCATCAAGAAATATTTTCTTGATATTTTAGAGGTTAAATAGAATACAAGAGTCGTATAACATGGCAAATGATGATGTTATGATCTGTGAATCATCACGTTCCATTTAGAAACTCAGCATAAATTACTGTAATATAATCACATTGATCAAGTGTCATTATATTATACTAACTCATGCTTCAGTTTCCAACACTACTTCAAAAATATTCATATTTTAAACTCAAAGGTTTACAGAGTATAGGAACTAAACAGTTTCCTTTTTGATGTAATACAGATAGCGCAAAGAGATAAATGATTCCAGATAAGAATAGTTATGGAAATATCTTCAGAAATATGGAGGATATTTATAATGAAAGATACGATAATATCTTAGAATTTCTAATATCAGAGGATGATGAAGTATGTTGTCTGTAAGGGTTTAGTGTCAGGAGCAAGGTATTCGTTAATGACTTCAACAGACACTGAATCATTTGGATTCTTTGAAGGCAAGTTCAGTCTTTGTGATTTGTCCACAGCCTCCTTCATACTTTGCTCAATCCGTTTTCCAGTTCTAAAACTTCTCTATTTCTGAGCTTTGCTAATACACTAATCTTTATCATCAAACTATTTACTGCTAAGGTCATTTACAGTTTTTGTTACTTCATCAGCATTTCGAGAACTAGTTCGCGGTTCAGAGTGTTTTTCAGAAACTTCACATTCGAAGTATGTAAGCCTTGGAAATAGACGTTATGTATAACTGTTGGCGTCAACATGCTGTGAGATTTCAAAATACTGATTTCTAATTCCCAATGATTCATATGGCAATTCTCGTTACAAGAGGCAGATGAGTAAATGATGAGGTTTCGATAAATATAATGATTCTTCAGAATGCCCAAGATCAGTGAAGTTGTTGGTAAGTTTATTGCTAATGTGGTGGAATATGAAAGGTTTTCCGGTAACAAAAGGGTAATCACATATATCAAAATTATGATAAGGCTACTCCGAATGAAAAAATTGAAGTTGTCTTGCTGGAGCTGTGATATAATTTGCTACTTTGCAAAGGAATTGCAAGGTTATTTTTGCTAATAAATGCCAAAAGATCTGACACAGATATGTGTTGAATTATGACTTTGGTTTTGAGAGCTTTTTAAGTACATAACTGTGGGTAATATGTGGTTGGATCATCATCTCGATTGCTCATTATTTGAAGTGTCTTCAGAGATTTTCGAAGGGTTTGAACACAGATTGTAATCGTTTGTATACATTTGATGTTCTAACACACTTTTGAAGTCAAAGTATAGCTTTGAAAGATGTAGGAATCTAAAAGTGATGGTACCAGTTATATCTCAAATTGAATTCTGAGATTTTAAAATCAGAATATGTAATTGGGTTTGAATGAGTATGGTTGTTTTGATTTCTATGAAAGAATGTATATTATTGTGAAAGTAGGAAGTATAATTGATAATTTGCTTAATCTGATTCGAAGAATGTAACATATTAATTGTGAATTTATATATATCTCTCGGGTATTACCTACCCGTTAAAAAAAATTTCACAATTAATATTTTGTACATAAGAATTTTATTACAGTCTTTATGAAAATATATATGTATATATTCTTCTCAGATGTAACATAGATTTTAATGAGTTAATACTAAATTAAACTCATTCGATTTACGGTTGGAACTAGAATTGAATAATTCCTTTAAGGCTTTAGAGGTTACATAAGTATTTCTTCAATAATATTGAAATTATGAATCAATACTTCGTTATTTGTTGAGATGTGATGCTGGTTTTTGTTAAATTCTTATGAACTTCGCAAAGTACGAATGATGTTATCTGAAAAGTTTCGGTTACATCAATGATGACGTGTAAAATCAAATATATACTTGATTTATTAGGAATTGGAATTTGTTGAATTGAGACAGAGATTGTAGTTAACGATGGTTAAGTCGCGGGTGAGGGACGTACATTATTGCATATTTGTAATATGAATTAACCGAGTAGTTAAGATTCACACACAATAGCTTTAACACGGAAAGATTTATTTTTTTATTTCAAAATATATATATATATATATATATATATATATATATATATATATATATATATATATATATATATATATATATATATATATATAAAATATATATATAATTTCTTCAGAGGGAATGAGTTAATTCTTCATAACTTGTTGATACAATATACACGTTATTGATTCGTAATGATGTAAACAGTGATTCTTGAACTGACGGAGTTTGTGATGTTATAGGTGTTGTTGATTCTGATGTTGACTGTACTGACGATGCTGGTGACGCTGACGGTACTGTAGATGCTATTGGTAAAACAAGTTTAACTTGTTAATCACACGCCATTTTTGTCAGGGTTTCTACTCTTCCTTCTATCATTTTGGTTCGCTTAACTGATTTATGGTTAGGGCTAGATTAGATAATCTCTAAGACTTTAGAGATTATATAATCGCCGCGGAATGTTTCTCCAATGAAGTTATGAATTAATACTTCGTCAGTTATTGTTGTTGATACTCCTTGGTATCTATGGTACGTATGACGTTGATACTCATGGGACAGATTGTGAAGTTGAGGTTTACAACGCGGTTGTGGTTGGAGGTGGTAATGGTACTGTTGGCGTTGATGATGGTGGTACTGGTTATGTTGCTGATGCTGCTGCTGGTGTTTGTAATCTCTGAACCATATTCTCCAAAGCCACTACCCGAGCGCGAAGTTCGTTGACTTCTTCTATTATTCCAGGATGATTGTCGGTCAGAATGAGCGGATAAATAAAATCTAGAATTTGATGTAGTATATAATCGTGACGAGATACCCTGGAAATGAGAGAGAAAATGGTGTCTCGAACAGGTTCGCCGGTAAGTGCTTCAGGTTCTTCGCCAAGAGGGCAATGTGGTGGATGGAAAGGATCGCCTTCTTCTTGTTTCCAATGATTGAGGAGGCTACGAACCCATCCCCAATTCATCCAGAATAGGTGATGACTGATTGGTTGATCCATTCCGATCACACTGCTTTCGAAGCTTGAGTGAGATTCTATTTCGGAATCCGAGTGACTTGAACTGATGACAAATTCCATTTCGTACAATTAGATAAAGGATTTTTCGATATAAAATGATTTTTCGGCTATCGGGTGGTATTCTATTTACCTAGGATATCTATATATAGAGATCAAAAGATTTCATAGATTACGGAGGAATTTGCGGGATATGTCAGGCAAAGTTTAAAGTAACAGATACGATAAGATATGATTTAGCAGATATGCTAAGATATGAATTTTGTCTATACACTACTCATGCAATTAATGTAGCAAGACGTGTCTAGACTAATAATGATAAGCAGGTAATTTCCTATGGATGATAAGTAGATGATTTCCGACTAGAAATGATAAGCAAAACTTTTGACATGCAGACACGGTCGAAGTCCAGACTCACTAATGCATCCTAACAACTTATCAGTTAGACACACTAATGCAGACCTGGTTCGCTAAGACCACCGCTCTGATACCAACTGAAAGGACCCGTTCATATACATTATAAACGATTCACAATAGTTGATTACATCGCGAGGTATTTGACCTCTATATGATACATTTTACAAACATTGCATTTGTTTTTAAAAGACAAACTTTCTTTACATCGAAAATTGACAGGCATGTATACCATTTCATAATATCCACTATTCAACTATAAATTGACTTAATAATAATAATCTTTAATGAACTCAATGACTTGAATGCAACGTTCTTCGAAATATGCCATGAAAGACTCCAATTAATATCTTTAAATTGAGCAAATGCACAGCGGAAGATTTCTTTAATACCTGAGAATAAACATGCTTTAAAGTGTCAACCAAAAGGTTGGTGAGTTCATTAGTTTATCATAATCATTCATTTTCATCATTTTAATAGACCACAAGAATTTCATTTCCAGTTCTCATAAATATACGTCCCATGCATAGAGACAAAAATCATTCATATGGATTGAACACCTGGTAACCGACATTCACAATATGCATATAAGAATATCCCCATCATTCCGGGATCCTCCTTCGGATATGATATAAATTTCGAAGTACTAAAGCATCCGGTACTTTGGATGGGGCTTGTTGGGCCCAATAGATCTATCTTTAGGATTCGCGTCAATTAGGGTGTCTGTTCCCTAATTCTTAGATTACCAGACTTAATAAAAAGGGACATATTCGATTTCGATAATTCAACCATACAATGTAGTTTCGATTACTTGTGTCTATTTCGTAAAACATTTATAAAAATTGCGCATGTATTCCCAGCCCAAAAATATAAAGGGTAAAAAGGCAAATGAAACTCACCATACTGTATTTCGTAGTGAAAATACATATAACGTCATTGAACTAGTGCAAGGTTGGCCTCGAATTCACGAACCTAAATTAATTATATATAATTATATGTTGGTCAATATTTATCTAACAATTAGGTCAGGTCATAGTGTACCACAATCCTAATGCTCGAGACTAATATGCAAAAGTCAACAAAAGTCAATTTGACTCAAAATGATTTCCAAAATTTATACATGATTATAATATATTTTAAATATCGTCATTTTATATTTTTAAATATTTTTAAAAGATTTATTAGAATAAATAATATAATTCATTTATTAATAAATAAAATTTTATATTAAAATTTATATAATAAAATTTACTTTTATATATATTAAGTAATAAAATTTATAGGGTTCATTTAATATCATAAAGATAATATGATAGGTATTATTATTAAAGTAATTTATTACACGTAGTAAAATATGTTTGTATTACATATTTATTTGATAAAATAATATCTATAATGTTAGTAAGTAAAAGTTGTATTATTTTGTAATAATAATTATTATTATAAAAATATCAATATTTATAATTACTAAGGTGATATTATAATAAAACGATAATTCTAATTATGATAACTTTAATATTTACGATAATTTTTAATATTATCTTTAAAATAATAATTCTATTTAAAATGATAATAAAAATGATATTTTATAGTAACAATGACATTTCTATTAAAATGATAATTTTTGTTAAAATGATAATTTTTGTTAAAATGATAGTTTTGATACTAACGATACTTTTAATAATACTAGTAATGATAAAAATAATAAGAACGATAATTTTATCTAAATCATTATCTTATAATATTTTAATTTCATCATGATACTCTTACTCATTATTTCCTAATCGTTTCGTTTAATAGCTTTTAATCGTCTTTTATACCGTGCTCATAATAATGATAATAATAGTAATCAAAATAATTAGGTGTTACTAATATTAGTTTTAATTACAATAATACTAATAATGATAATTACTATGACATTATTAACGATAATGATAATATAATAATAATAATAATAATAACAATAACCATTTTTAAATAATGATATATATATTAATAATGATAATAATAATAATGATAATAATAATAATAATAATAATAATAATAATAATAATAATAATAATAATAATAATAATAATAATTAGATAATAATAATAATAATAATAATTAGATAATAATAATAATAATAATAATACTAATTATAACTTTAATGATAATAACGATAGTAATAATAATAAAAAAAACAATTTTTAATGATAAATCCTTTTATTGATAAAGATAATAATAATAATAATAATAATAATAATAAGATAAAACTAGAACGACGATAATAACGACGATAATAATAATCATTTTTAATAATAATACAAAAATTCGATGGACTATAACTTCAAATCCGTTCATCGAAATCATTCGATATCTAAATAAAAAGTTCTTAATTTTTCGCTAGCTTTCCAACGACATGCATATCTTATACCTTATCTCAGTCGCATATATAACTAATTCAGGATTCAACATAATCTAACTAAAGGCAATATCAAAAGTACAAACATGCATAATCCTATATACTCGAGCACTAGTCAGGGATACACTATTAGTATGTAAAAGTTAAATTATGAGTACTCACGTATCAATATTGAGATTCAATATTGCAGGAAAGGTACGTAGACGCAACGGAGATGATAAACACTATATTGACCTCATGAGCATACCCATGAACCATACACAATCACCTCCATAGCTATAACCCATAATTTCCTTAATCCAATCCCACTCGAAAAACAATTTCGAAATCACCCGGACCGCACTCCGACGTAATATTTTATGTATACTAATAATATCTTGAAATAATACGGAGTAAATATATATATGTAAATCGATTGAGAGAGTTTAGAGAAAAATATTTTCAAGTTTCTATGAAATAAGGAAACCTATTGAATTCTATTTATAATAGATTTTTGAATTATTAAAGTGAATTATTAAAGTATGAATTATTAAAGTGAATTATTAAAGTATGAATTATTAAAGTGAATTATTAAAGTATGAATTATTAAAGTGAATTATTAAAGTATGAATTATTAAAGTGAATTATTAAAGTATGAATTATTAAAGTGAATTATTAAAGTCAAAGTAAAGTAAAAAATAAAGTAAAGGTAAAGTTTAAGTATAGTAAAAGTATAAAACTATGTACGTATAATACGCGTATAAATATATATAATATTAATTTAAATCGTTATATATATTTAATAAAATAAAATATAAATATCGTTATCTTTATCATACTGGTTAAGTAATGAGTTGTCAAAAGTGGTTCTAGATATTTATAAAAGTTATATACGTTTTAATAATAAAGTTCTTTTTAAACTGAAAACGTTTTTGTACGTTTGAAACTAAATCAAATAAATATAATAATTTTGTTTTCCAAAACCAAATATATTTTTAAGAATCATTTTGTTTAAAGGTTAAAATAATGGAAATCGTTATATCATAAAACGTTTTAGAAAAGTAGAATCATATATATTCATAATAGGTTTTAAGTTTTTAAATTACAGTCTGTTGGTGAAGCATGAGATAAAGTTCAAAGGTTAAATAAACGTATGAAATCATCTTAATGAAAAATGTCGAGTTACTTACTTGTCGATATCCAACATCTAAGTTAGTTACACTTCACGTTCTTACTTATAAATCACTTTACCATTTTCCGAATGTTGTAAAAAAGAATAGATTTCTTAAATCACAGTGGACCTCATAACATAGACCCGTAATCATATCACAATGTATCTGATAAATTAATCATTTGATATTATCTTCTAATTCCATCGATAAACATATTGAAACAAATACGTTCATGTAAAGTATTATACATTTAATACTTTATTAATATTCTCAAGTTATAATATATATACATATATATACATATTTATTTATATATAACGGTTCGTGAATCGTTGGAATTTGGTCGAGGTTATAATGAATGCATGAACACAATTTAAAATTCTTGAGATTTAACTTAACAAACTTTGCTTATCGTGTTGAAATAATATAAAGATAAAGTTTAAATTTGGTTGGAAATTTCCGGGTTGTCACATCGGGTAGTTACATTACCCACATGTTAATGGAAATTTTGTCCCAAAATTTAAGCTGACGATGATGGAGTCGATAAAAGGTGAGGATACTTCTGCATCATTTGATCCTCTCGTTCCCAGGTAAACTCAGGTCCACGCTTGGCATTCCATCGAACTCGGACAATTGGAATCTTATTGCGTTTCAAGGTTTTGACCTCACGGTCCATAATTTCGACAGGCTCTTCCACGAAGTGGAGTTTGTCATCAATCGTGAGTTCTTACAATGGTATGATAAGCTCCAGTGGAGCAAGGCACTTCTTCAAATTTGATACATGGAAGGTAGGATGGACAGCACTTAACTGATTCGGAAGATCCAGACGATAAGCAACGGGTCCAACACGTTCCAAAATTTCAAAAGGACCAATATATCGCGGGTTTAACTTTACGCGCTTTCCAAAACGAATTACACCTTTCCAAGGTGCGACCTTCAACATTACTCGGTCACCTACGTTGAATTTGAAGTCTTTACGTTTAAGATCAGCATAACTCTTTTGGCGATCGCGGGCTGTCTTAAGTCTCGCCTGAATCTGAGAAATCTTCTCCGTCGTTTCATGGACTATCTCGGGTCCGGTGATTTGCACTTCGCCTAACTCGGCCCAACAAATAGGAGAACGACACTTGCGGCCATACAACGCTTCAAAAGGCGTGGCTTTAATACTCGAATGATAACTGTTGTTGTAAGAGAATTCGGCTAGCGGCAGATGCCTTTCCCAAGACTTTCCAAAGTCAATAACATATGCACGTAACATGTCCTCTAAAGTCTGAATCGTTCATTCACTCTGACCGTCGGTCTGGGGGTGATACGCGGTGCTCATGTCGAGACGAGTTCCCAAGGCTTCTTGCAAAGAACGCCAGAATCTGGAAGCAGAACGGGGATCGCGATCTGAGATGATTGATAAGGGCACACCATGACGAGATACAACCTCTTTGATGTACAGTTGAGAAAGTCTCTCCATTGTATCTGTTTCTTTCATCGCTAAAAAATGAGCAGATTTGGTAAGACGGTCAACGATAACCCAGATTGTATCGTATCTACCCACCGTCTTTGGTAGCTTCGTGATGAAATCCATTGTAATTGCTTCCCATTTTCATTGTGGGATTTCTGGTTGTTGAAGTAATCCAGATGGCCTCTGATGTTCAGCCTTAACCTTCGAACAAGTCAAATACCTCCCAACATAAGTTGCAACATCCTTCTTAAGATTTGGCCACTAATACTGTTCCTTGAGATAGTGGTACATTTTTCCGGCTCATGGATAAATCGAATATCTCGACTTGTGGGCTTCATCCAGTAAAAGGCTTCGTAAATCTCCATAACGAGGTACCCAAATTCTTCCGGCATAACATCGGAGTCCAGACTCCTTAACCTTGAATTTAGAGATGAGGATGTTTAGGTATTCGCGAGATATGTTCTCCTCCTTGAGAACCTCTTCTTGGGCCACTCGGATCTGGCTGTGAAGATTCGAATGGATGGTGATGTTCAGAGTCCGAACGCGAAGAGGTACCGTCCTCTCCTTTCGACTTAATGCGTCAGCAACAACATTGGCCTTGCCCGGATGGTAGCGAAGTTCACAATTGTAGTCATTTAGCGTCTCAATCCATCGATGCTGTCTCATGTTCAGTTGCTTCTGATCAAAGATGTGTTGGAGACTCTTGTGATCGGTAAAGATAGTACTTTTAGTTCCATACAAATAATGTCTCCATAATTTGAGCGCAAAGACAATGGCTCCAAGTTCGAGATCGTGAGTAGTGTAGTTTCGCTCGTGGACCTTCAGTTGACGAGATGCATAAGAAATGACCTTCGTTCTTTGCATCAACACACAACCAAAACCATTCTTCGAAGCATCGCAGTACACAACGAAGTTGTCACTGCCTTCAGGAAGTGATAAGATAGGTGCGGTGGTTAACTTCTACTTCAGGGTTTGAAATGCTGCTTCTTGTTCTTTTTCCCAAACAAACTTCTTCCCTTTATGAGTTAACGCAGTTAAAGGACGTGAACTCAAAGAGAAACCTTCAATGAACCTTCGGTAATAACTGGCAAGACCTAGAAATTGGCGGATGTGAGTCGGAGTAGTGGGGGTTTCCCACATGCTGATAGCCTTGATCTTGGTGGGATCAACTTTGATACCTTGATCACTCACAATATGACCCAGAAATTGGACTTCCTTCAGCCAAAATTCACACTTGGAGAATTTGGCATAAAGCTGCTATTGTCTCAAGAGTTCGAGCACTAACCGAAGATGTTGCTCATGTTCTTCTTCGCTCTTGGAGTAGATGAGGATATCATCTATGAAAATGATAACGAACTTATCCAGGTATGGCTTGCAGATATGATTCATGAGGTCCATGAATACAGCGGGTGCGTTGGTTAATCCGAATGGCATCACAAGAAACTCGTAATGACCATAGCGGGTTCTAAATGCAGTCTTCATCACATCACTCTCTTTCACCCTCAACTGGTGATAACCGGATCGCAAATCGATCTTTGAGTACACGCTTGATCCTTGTAGTTGATCAAAAAGATCGTCAATTTGGGGAAGAGGATATCGATTCTTGATCGTCAATTTGTTGAGTTCGCGGTAGTCGATGCACATGCGGAAGGATCCGTCCTTCTTCTTCACGAATAAAATAGGTGCTCCCCAAGGCAACGAGCTCGGTTGGATAAATCCTCGATCGAGCAATTCCTGCAGTTGACTCTGCAACTCTTGTAGTTCGGAAGGTGCTAGTCGATAAGGTGCGCGAGCTACGGGTGCAGCTCCCGGTACTAGATCGATTTGGAACTCCACTGCTCTTGGTGGCGGTAATCCAGGCAACTCTTCCGGAAAGACGTCAGGGAATTCATTCATGATTCGCACATCATTCACACTCTTCTCTTCTATTTCTAAAGCCTTCACGTGTGCTAAAATAGCAAGACGTCCTTTCTTCATGATCTTCTGTGTTTTCATACAACTAATGAGGTTCAGTTTCGAACTACATCTCTCTCCGTATATAACCAGTGGCTCACCATCTCCTTGTGGTATACGAAGAGCTTTATCTCCACAGATAACATCGGACCTTACTTTAGTCAACCAGTCCATGCCGACAATCATGTCAAAGCTTCCCAATTTGATGGGTATCAAGTCAATTTCGAAATCCATGCCAGCTATGTTAATAATAGCTCCTCGGCCAATTTGGTCAACCTTTTCAAGTTTACCGTTGGCTACCTCGACAAGCATACTTTCTTTTAAAGGAACTAATGACCAGTTTATCTTATCACAAAAGTGTCTACATACATAACTTCTATAGGCACCAGTATCAAATAGGACAGAAGCTAAAAGATTGTTGATAGTGAATATACCTGTCACCAAGTTGGGGTTCTCGCGCGCATCCCTTGCATTAACATTGAAAGCTCTACCACGCGGTGGTCCGCCGTCCTTCTTCTTATTGGGACAATCATTCCTAAAGTGGCCCTGCTGTCCACACTCATAGCATTTCCTTGGCCCATTTTGGTTTGTCCTTGCAGCTGGGACGGGAATTTTGCAGTTCTTGCCAACGTGCCCGATCCTGTTGCACTTTTCACAGACCGCATTACAGTACCCGGTATGGTGCTTGTAGCACCTCTGGCATTGCGGTAGGGTACCTTTGTAGTTCGAGTTGGAGCTTGTTCCGGGGTTGGGGTTTCCACCGTTGTTGTGTCTCTTAGTGGGGGTTTGATCATAGGTCCTCCCCTTACTGTTATCCCACTTTCGCTTGTCACTACTACCCGCTTCAGACTTGGACTTCTCTAGTTCATCGATGATAATCTGATTCATGAGTGTATGCGCCATGCGCATTGCTTCGGGAATATTCGGTGGCTTGGACGAGGTGACATTACCCTTGATGGACTTAGGGAGTCCCCAAAAGTATCTCTCCATACGCTTGAATTCCGGGGTGACCATGGTAGGACACATAAGAGCTAACTCAAGAAACCTCCGATTGTAACCATCGAGATGGTTGCCAACAGCTTTCAATTGCATAAATTCCATTTCCATCTTTTGTATCTCGGTTCTTAGACAATACTCATCAATCATAGCCGCTTTGAACTCCTCCCATGGCGTAGCATACGCCTCATCAATACCTTGTGCCTGAGCCATGATGTTCCACCACGTGAGGGCGCCATCAGATAGCGTGTAGGAAGCAAATTTGGTTTTGTTAGACTCGAAATAGTTGCTGACTCGGAATACTGATTCAAGCTTTTCAAACCATCTTGTGAGACCAACAGGCCCCTCAGTTCCGCTGAAGTTATGTGGTTTACAGCTCTGGAATTCCTTGTAGGTGCACCCGTTTCGAACGGGTTGGATAACCGGCGGTGGTTCAGCTTGAGGGTTCATTTTCGCCAAGGCTGTGGCGACTCTTTCATTAATCATCTCTTCGATTTGAGCTGCTGTGGGTGTTGTTCGTGTGTTTGCCATTGCCCTTCGAAACAAAAGTTTTGACTTAAGTCAAAATCCAGCATACAACATATAATAATACCGTATATAGTAAATAGGGAAACAACACAATGCATGCCAATATAGTAATGCAACCAGGTATAAATACCACAAAACCAACATACAGTAATGTAGATAGAACACTGTGCAAGAATTTAACAATACAAAGTTCCATTCATTAATAAAGAGTTGTATACATTCGCATAAGTTTGCACATTACATAAGAAAAACATGGAACTACAAACGAGATTACAAAATAAAACCTACTACAAAGCTCTATGGTGACGGTGGGTAAAGGATGTCCAGCACATGGGACATCTGCTCCTCGAGCTCAGTCACCCGAGCACGGAGGATCTCCACCTCCCTTGCCAGTTCCTCGATAGAGGGAGGGGCTGGCAGAGCAGGCGGTGCTGCTGGTGCAGGTGGTGCTGGTGGTGCAGATGGTCCGGCTCCAGAGGTAGATGCTGCACGGCGGTAAGGTTTACGCACGAACGGATCAGCTGGGTAAGGCACGACCCACTTATGGGCGGTAAACCTACAATGCTGGCTATGTGCGTTAGTGAATGCTCGTCCTCCGTTGATCCCCAAAATAACGGTGCCATCGAAACGGTACCGCTTCTTCGGCGGGGTGGAGGGTGGCTGCACAGGTGCATCATCAGGGTCCTCCTCGTCGGAGTCATCATCACTAGTGTCGTCTGTGGATGAGTCGTCGAATGATGAATCAGCTGGGGGTGGCGGCGATCGGTGACCGGTAGTCATGATCCTGTATCTGAAAGGTGGGATCGGTATGACACGTCCATCAGGAAGGCATCGGTACCAATGGTTATGCTCATTACGGAACGGAACGTCCCCGTATTCTCCGAGAATCACAACACCACCGGGGCGGGGCTGTGGCTCCTGAGGTACTGGGGCAACTGGAGCTGGAATCTCTGGAGGGTCCTGGGCTTCGACTGCGGTAACCACTGGTACAGGTGTATGGCTGCTGGTTCCGGAGGATGAAGTGCCGGGGTCACTGGTTAGCGGGATCTGTGTGTCGGTAGGAGCAGTAGGTGAGGTGGCTGATGAGTCTGAATCGCTGCCCAAAATGATGACAGGTGGAATATCCGACATCTGAACAAGGAAAATAACTTTTCCATATCAGTAAGTCATAAGCAAGCATGTATTAGGCACTATAGCAACCTAGCATGGCAATAACAACAGTGCTAAACAGAAATAACATGGGGAAGCAGATTGTAATCATGCAATAGCGGTAATAAGCATACAGCATGTTCGCACGGCAGTAAAGATAAGCAATAGCATGCAGTAAGATCATACAGCTGAGAAAGTAGACAAAAGCATGCAGCAAGTTTTGCAGAAACAAGTAAACTAGTAAGTTGTAGATTAGTCCTATTAGTGAATCCTACTCGGGTCGGTCTAGACTCACTAATGCAACCTAATTCCCTACAACCAATGCTCTGATACCAACTGTGACGCCCCGTACAAAAACCATCGTGTACGGATCATCAACAACAGGATCATCACAAGGTCAAACACTATATGCTGTTTGAAAACCGATTTGCATTCATTAAAAAGATAACGTTTTACAAAGATAACATGTCATAAGACTTATTACAAACAGTTGTTCCAAAATAACATAAGTTTACGAATGTAAAACATAGGTTTCATAATTTGAGACATCTCTAGTAATGCAGCGGATAACTAATACAGCAGGTCCTTAACAGCGATTCAATAACAGCATGAAAGCAAATCTAACAGCGGAAGCAATAAACCTCTAGGCACCTGAGAAATACACGCTTAAAAAGTCAACACGAATTTTGGTGAGCTATAGTTTAAGTTGTAATAGTAACGTAAGATAGGCCACGAGATTTCAGTGCTGCAACAGCGTATCAAATCAGTATGAAAAGTATATGCATAACCGTGGTCACCCGGTAGCTAGACTTAACGTTTATAACCCCCTGAAAGTATACTTGGCAAGTGCGTATGTTCACGAAGTATTAAACACCCGTTAAATGCTAGCGCGACTAGCCCGAGTGGGGATGTCAAACCCTATGGATCCATATCTAAGATTCGCGTTCACCGGTTCAAAGACCAATGACTAAACATTACCGTGCTAAAGGGAATATTTATGCCGTTATATAACCCACATACATACAAAATTTAAGTACTCGTGCCTAACATGTAAAACGTAAAAAGCGCATGTATTCTCAGTCCCAAAAATAGTAAAAGTGGTAAAAAGGGATGCTATAACTCACAGTGATAAAAGCGGTAAAGTCGGTAATGAAAGTACGCAAGTAGTAAGTCGGTCCGAAAGGTCGTCAACCTAAATCGAAGGTTACTAGGTCAGTAGGCTGTCTTTATAAATTCTAATAGTGCATAAAATAAGTTTAAGTGTCATCAGCATCATCATTCATCATCATAAAAGCTAAGTAAGTTCGACAAGAATAGAGATCGAAACAATAGGCTGACTTCGGTCAGATGCTACGACCTCTACATAAATCTAAAAGATGCATAGTCAGTGGCTATGGCTCCGTATGTGAGTCCCCTAACCACTGACCAATTTCCAAAATCTAAATTGTCTTCGTTTGACCGTGGCGACGGTTTAAGTGCGAGTAGGTCAGAAATTTCAGCACAACGTTAATAGGGTGTAGTGACTCTCGGAGGGCCATAAATCCTAAACCGTAACTCGGATTAAGACGAGGCCTAAACGGAAAATCATCTAATCGAACTGAAATAACTGAAAATCATCTTTCCAGTAGCGCAGGTGGTCTGATCAGATGTAAAAATCAGTGGACAAGTGCTCCGGTGGGGTTCTTGGTGCTTGATGCTCATCACGGTTCTCATCCATGATGCTTATAGCTTCAAGTGTACAACTCGTTAATGGTTTAGCATCACTTTTGACCAAGATTCACCATCAATACACAATATGTTAAGACCAAGTAAGAACACAACTTATTCATGAGTCTAAGATGGATGATGAACCAAGGTTACATCATATCCATAGTCTTAACACAATTTCAATTCACAACAACAACTAAAGCTACAAACTTTACATCATTTCAACAAGTATAAGCACAATCCAAGTCAAAAGAGGTGATGGAACCCTAAGCTAGAGAGCTTGGATCCATTTCACACAAGTTACAAGGTTGCAAAGTTAGAAAGCTTGAACCTTTAAGTGTTCTTGAAGATCTTGAAGCATAAAGCTTGGATCTTGAAGATACATGAAGATTACAAACAAAAGTTTGAATCTTTTTCACAAAACAACATGATCAAAGCAAAAAGAACTTAGATCTAACAAAAAGATATGAAGATTCAAGCTAGAAAGCTTGCATCTTAATTGTTCTTGAAGATCTTGAAGCATAAAGCTTGGATCTTGAAGATGCATGAAGATTACAAACAAAAGTTTGAATCTTTATCACAAAATAACAAGATTAAAGTAAAAGAAAAATGAATCTATAAAGTTGGTGAAGATTCAAAGCTAGAAAGCTTGAATCTTCAATGTTCTTGAAGGATTCATGCTTGAATCAACAAGATATAATCAAGATCAAAGCTACAAGGAACTTGATCTCCATAAGAATGATGATGAAGGTCACGAAAATGATGAAGAAAAGAGGAAGAAAAAGAAAACCTACAAGTAAGGAAAGAAAGAAAGAACAAGTGTGTGAAAAACCAAAATGATCAAGTGTTGGAATGAGAGGCAAAGGGCTAGTATTTATAAGTAAATGAGGTTCACATGGATTAATGAGGTGGCCAAGACCAAAGGCCTCTTGGCCGTGATTTTGAGGGAGGGGAGTGGGAGACAAAACTTTGCTTTTTGGATAATGGTTGTCTAAAGTGTGTCCTTATGCTAGAATCTCATGTGACAAAGTTGATAATCCTTATCCATTATGCTAGTATGACTCATTAATTATTTATTTATTTATTTATTTATTTATTATTATGGGTCACTAGTAATAATACTTGGGCTAATTAATTGGGTCACTAGCTAGAGTAGGGTGGGCTTGAGCCCAACAAGGTAGAAAGTCCAACAAGACTAACTATTGGGCTTTTGCAATTAAATAAATAAAATTAAGCATCCAAAAGCCCAGGTAATTATTATTAGAAAATAATAATTAATATTTCGCAGTCCAAAAGTTCCGGTTCCGATAAAAGTCAAACGTGCGCGCAGTCCGCGGTTTATTCGTAACGGCAAGTAACACTAACGGTTATAAAGCATCCAATGGACAAGTTAAGCATTCCACATACACCAAGGCATGTTTTAACATATAATTGGAAGTAAACCACGTATATCAAGTTTCCAGAGTATAAAGTAACACAGTACGCACAGATACGCAGTTTCGCTAAAATACAAGGCATAAAAGCAAGTCGAAAAAGTCGGGTCGTTACATGCACAGTACTTCGTTTTGTGACTACACTTGGTACAGTGTAGTGAGATTTCATAATAAAGGGAATATGTAACGTTGATTATGTTAAGTATAGTTACCAAGTGCTCAACCACTTAGAATGCTTACATACACTTGCGAGTGTATTATGTTTATGAATATGAAATCTTGTGGTCTATATTTATAACGCTGCTAGCACTTAAACCTATATCTCACCAACTTTATGTTGACGTTTTAAAGCATGTTATTCTCAGGAATTAAAGAAATCTTCCGCTGTGCATTAGCTCATTTTAAGGATATTACTTGGAGTCATTCATGACATATTTCAAAAGACGTTGCATTCGAGTAGTTGAAGTTCATTAGAGATTATAAATAAGTAAATGACGGATTAAGTCAATTATAGTTGGATATTATGAAATAGTATGCATACCTGACAACTTTTGATGTAATGATAGGTTGTCTTTTATAAATGAATGCAACGTTTGTAAAATGTTTCATATAGAGGTCAAGAACCTCGCAATGTAATCAACTATTGTGAATAATTTATAATCGATATGGACTTCGTCCGGATGGATTAGGAGCGGTCCTTTCAGTTGGTATCAGAGCGGTGGTCGTAGCGAACCAGGTCTTGCTTACCACCATTTGTCGAAAAATATCTACTTGTCATTTTCAGTCTCGACGCGTCTTATTGCAATTATTGCATAGACGGTGTACAGACAAATTCACATCCCATCACATTAAGTCTTGTCTGACACGTTTCCTTAATTCTCTCCGTAATCTACGGGATCTCCTATACTGAACATAAGTATTCTATGTAATTAGAATATCATCTGATATCCGAAATTCTTTTCATATCGAAAACCCTTTATCTAATCGTACGAAATGGAACTCACCACTAGTTCAAGTCCCTCGGATTCCGATATGGATTTTCACTCCAGCTCCGAAAGCAGCGTCACCAGAATGAATCAATTAATCAGCCATTCCCAATTCATCTGATGGGTTCGTAGATGACTTAACCGATGGAGACGCGAAGAAGGCGATCCTTTCCATTCACCACATTCCCCTCTTGGCAAAGAACCTGAAATACTTACCGACGAACCTGTTCGAGACATCAATTTTTTCTCTCTCTTATTTCCCGAATAGCTCGTCACGATTACATACTATCTCAATTTCTAAACCTTATTCATTCGCTCGTTCCTACCGACAATCATCCCGGAGTAATCGAAGAAGTTAACGAGCTTCGTACCCGAGTTGTAGCCTTGAAAAATATGGTGCAAAATGTACCAGCTTTAGCAACATCACTGGCACCAGCAGTACCACCAACATCAACATCCGCATCCCACACCTCGACATCACAATCTATATCTCGAACATCAACATCATACACACCATAAATACCAAGGAGTACCAACTGTGACGACCCGGGAATTTCTGACCAAATTTAAACTTAATCTTTATATGATTTCGATACGATAAGCAAAGTATGTAATGTTGAGTCTAGAAAATTTTGGATCGACGTTCATATATTCAATTGACCTTTGACTACTTTTGACGATTCACGAACTACTAATTGTAAATAGATATGTGTGTATATATATAAATAATAATTTGAAATATAACTTGAAGTATTATATGATATTATAATAATTATTATTTAAAATATAACTATATATACAAATAAAGTATATTGAATATATATTTATAGTTTCGAATTTATTTAGTAAACAATAGGAGCACTCGTTTATCATTCGATGGTTATTTAACAAGTTAAAATCAAACTTATGTGATTTTAAAATAAAAGGTTATCCGAAAATAAGTAATATAAAATTTTAGCTTTATTAAAAATATATTTAGAATCTATTAAATTAATTTTAAAAATATTTATAGTTGGGATTGAACTCGAATGACAGATCAATTTATAAGATTGATATTAAAAAAATTAAAAACAAACTTTTGATAAGATATAAATTAACGTTAGTCCATAATTAGATTGTGTACGATTTAGACTTACTAAATATATATATATTTTTTTACTTTGTCGATTCAAATTTTAACACTCCGTACATATTACTTGAAATTAAAAACAAATAATAAGACTAACCTTTTTTAATCAGATTTTACACCATTAATAATAAGAGTAAATAAACATACTTAATTTAAAATTTTAGAATTTTACTGATAACTTTTATCCGCCCCTAAATATCAACAGAGAGCACGAAACCTACTGCGTGAAAATAGTGTCGATAGAGAATCTATTTCTATTACTCCCGTGAAGGAATTATTAAAGGCAAGGAATTATTAAAGTCAGTGTTTCTTTTCTTCACTACCTATTACCGATTACCTATTTCTATATAATATACATATCCATACATGAATGGCACCCAACACTCTTTCTTCTTCCTTTCTTCTATATTTTTCTGTCGACATCATAGCAACCACACAACCACGTTATCAACCGCCACCTAAGGTCTCTTGTTGCTAGTAATCGGGTCACCTCTAAACCAGACCAACCCGTCACCCATTTCATCAATATCGATGATAACCATCAAGAGATCATCACAGAACACCATCACCATTATCATCTTTCTATATCTGTTTCGGTCCAAGAACAAAAATCACCAATCACCTTCACTCCACCATTGAGACAACCACCGACCATTGACATCACCAAGCTCTATTGGTCACCATCATCTCCAACCAAAACCCACTTGATTATCACCCTAAACCGACAAAGACAACCACCCATGAAACCATCACCACCTCTTAAAAACCACCTTAATCATCTCGTCACCCTAATGTAGTAATTCTATTTCATTTTCAAACAAAACCACCAGGTACATTTTGTTCATTTCCATCATATACCATAATCCATCTCTCATCCTCTCTCTCCCTCACCTCTTCTTATACGTTCATCACCATTGTTAAACCCACAAAAAGACTGTTGCACTTTATTCTAGTTTCTATTGAAATGACACCAGAACACCACCGCTGAAATGTCCCGTTCTTATTGATTAAAAACGTTCCATATTAATTGATTTCGTTGCGAGGTTTTGACCTCTATATGAGACGTTTTTCAAAGACTGCATTCATTTTTAAAACAAACCATAACCTTTATTTCATAAATAAAGGTTTAAAAAGCTTTACGTAGATTATCAAATAATGATAATCTAAAATATCCTGTTTACACACGACCATTACATAATGGTTTACAATACAAATATGTTACATCGAAATCAGTTTCTTGAATGCAGTTTTTACACAATATCATACAAACATGGACTCCAAATCTTGTCCTTATTTTAGTATGCAACAGCGGAAGCTCTTAATATTCACCTGAGAATAAACATGCTTTAAACGTCAACAAAAATGTTGGTGAGTTATAGGTTTAACCTATATATATCAAATCGTAACAATAGACCACAAGATTTCATATTTCAATACACATCCCATACATAGAGATAAAAATCATTCATATGGTGAACACCTGGTAACCGACATTAACAAGATGCATATATAAGAATATCCCCATCATTCCGGGACACCCTTCGGATATGATATAAATTTCGAAGTACTAAAGCATCCGGTACTTTGGATGGGGTTTGTTAGGCCCAATAGATCTATCTTTAGGATTCGCGTCAATTAGGGTGTCTGTTCCCTAATTCTTAGATTACCAGACTTAATAAAAAGGGGCATATTCGATTTCGATAATTCAACCATAGAATGTAGTTTCACGTACTTGTGTCTATTTTGTAAATCATTTATAAAACCTGCATGTATTCTCATCCCAAAAATATTAGATTTTAAAAGTGGGACTATAACTCACTTTCACAGATTTTTACTTCGTCGGGAAGTAAGACTTGGCCACTGGTTGATTCACGAACCTATAACAATATATACATATATATCAAAGTATGTTCAAAATATATTTACAACACTTTTAATATATTTTGATGTTTTAAGTTTATTAAGTCAGCTGTCCTCGTTAGTAACCTACAACTAGTTGTCCACAGTTAGATGTACAGAAATAAATCGATAAATATTATCTTGAATCAATCCACGACCCAGTGTATACGTATCTCAGTATTGATCACAACTCAAACTATATATATTTTGGAATCAACCTCAACCCTGTATAGCTAACTCCAACATTCACATATAGAGTGTCTATGGTTGTTCCGAAATATATATAGATGTGTCGACATGATAGGTCGAAACATTGTATACGTGTCTATGGTATCTCAAGATTAGATAATATACAATACAAGTTGATTAAGTTATGGTTGGAATAGATTTGTTACCAATTTTCACGTAGCTAAAATGAGAAAAATTATCCAATCTTGTTTTACCCATAACTTCTTCATTTTAAATCCGTTTTGAGTGAATCAAATTGCTATGGTTTCATATTGAACTCTATTTTATGAATCTAAACAGAAAAGTATAGGTTTATAGTCGGAAAAATAAGTTACAAGTCGTTTTTGTAAAGGTAGTCATTTCAGTCGAAAGAACGACGTCTAGATGACCATTTTAGAAAACATACTTCCACTTTATGTTTAATCATAATTTTTGGATATAGTTTCATGTTCATAATAAAAATCATTTTCTCAGAATAAAAACTTTAAAATCAAAGTTTATCATAGTTTTTAATTAACTAACCCAAAACAGCCCGCGGTGTTACTACGACGGTGTAAATCCGGTTTTACGGTGTTTTTCGTGTTTCCAGGTTTTAAATCATTAAGTTAGCATATCATATAGATATAGAACATGTGTTTAGTTGATTTTAAAAGTCAAGTTAGAAGGATTAACTTTTGTTTGCGAACAAGTTTAGAATTAACTAAACTATGTTCTAGTGATTACAAATTTAAACCTTCGAATAAGATAGCTTTATATGTATGAATCGAATGATGTTATGAACATCATTACTACCTTAAGTTCCTTGGATAAACCTACTGGAAAAGAGAAAAATGGATCTAGCTTCAATGGATCCTTGGATGGCTCGAAGTTCTTGAAGCAGAATCATGACACGAAAACAAGTTCAAGTAAGATCATCACTTGAAATAAGATTGTTATAGTTATAGAAATTGAACCAAAGTTTGAATATGATTATTACCTTGTATTAGAATGATAACCTACTGTAAGAAACAAAGATTTCTTAAGGTTGGATGATCACCTTACAAGATTGGAAGTGAGCTAGCAAACTTGAAAGTATTCTTGATTTTATGAAACTAGAACTTTTGGAATTTATGAAGAACACTTAGAACTTGAAGATAGAACTTGAGAGAGATCAATTAGATGAAGAAAATTGAAGAATGAAAGTGTTTGTAGGTGTTTTTGGTGGTTTGTGTATGGATTAGATATAAAGGATATGTAATTTTGTTTTCATGTAAATAAGTCATGAATGATTACTCATATTTTTGTAATTTTATGAGATATTTCATGCTAGTTGCCAAATGATGGTTCTCACATGTGTTAGGTGACTCACATGGGCTGCTAAGAGCTGATCATTGGAGTGTATAGACCAATAGTACATACATCTAAAAGCTGTGTATTGTACGAGTACGAATACGGGTGCATACGAGTAGAATTGTTGATGAAACTGAATGAGGATGTAATTGTAAGCATTTTTGTTAAGTAGAAGTATTTTGATAAGTGTATTGAAGTCTTTCAAAAGTGTATAAATACATATTAAAACACTACATGTATATACATTTTAACTGAGTCGTTAAGTCATCGTTAGTCGTTACATGTAAGTGTTGTTTTGAAACCTTTAGGTTAACGATCTTGTTAAATGTTGTTAACCCAATGTTTATAATATCAAATGAGATTTTAAATTATTATATTATCATGATATTATCATGTATGAATATCTCTTAATATGATATATATACATTAAATGTCTTTACAACGATAATCGTTACATATATGTCTCGTTTAAAAATCATTAAGTTAGTAGTCTTGTTTTTACATATGTAGTTCATTGTTAATATACTTAATGATATGTTTACTTATCATAGTATCATGTTAACTATATATATATCCATATATATGTCATCATATAGTTTTTACAAGTTTTAACGTTCGTGAATCACCGGTCAACTTGGGTGGTCAATTGTCTATATGAAACATATTTCAATTAATCAAGTCTTAACAAGTTTGATTGCTTAACATGTTGGAAACATTTAATCATGTAAATATCAATCTCAATTAATATATATAAACATGGAAAAGTTCGGGTCACTACAGTACCTACCCGTTAAATAAATTTCGTCCCGAAATTTTAAGCTGTTGAAGGTGTTGACGAATCTTCTGGAAATAGATGCGGGTATTTCTTCTTCATCTGATCTTCACGCTCCCAGGTGAACTCGGGTCCTCTACGAGCATTCCATCGAACCTTAACAATTGGTATCTTGTTTTGCTTAAGTCTTTTAACCTCACGATCCATTATTTCGACGGGTTCTTCGATGAATTGAAGTTTTTCGTTGATTTAGATTTCATCTAACGGAATAGTGAGATCTTCTTTAGCAAAACATTTCTTTAAATTCGAGACGTGGAAAGTGTTATGTACAGCCGCGAGTTGTTGAGGTAACTCTAGTCAGTAAGCTACTGGTCCGATACGATCAATAATCTTGAATGGTCCAATATACCTTGGATTTAATTTCCCTCGTTTACCAAATCGAACAACCCCTTTCCAAGGTGCAACTTTAAGCATGACCATCTCTCCAATTTCAAATTCTATATCTTTTCTTTTAATGTCAGCGTAGCTCTTTTGTCGACTTTGGGCGGTTTTCAACCGTTGTTGAATTTGGATGATCTTCTCGGTAGTTTCTTGTATAATCTCCGGACCCGTAATCTGTCTATCCCCCACTTCACTCCAACAAATCGAAGACCTGCACTTTCTACCATAAAGTGCTTCAAACGGTGCCATCTCAATGCTTGAATGGTAGCTGTTGTTGTAGGAAAATTCTGCTAACGGTAGATGTCGATCCCAACTGTTTCCGAAATCAATAACACATGCTCGTAGCATGTCTTCAAGCGTTTGTATCGTCCTTTCGCTCTGCCCATCAGTTTGTGGATGATAGGCAGTACTCATGTCTAGACGAGTTCCTAATGCTTGCTGTAATGTCTGCCATAATCTTGAAATAAATCTGCCATCCCTATCAGAGATAATAGAGATTGGTATTCCATGTCTGGAGATGACTTCCTTCAAATACAGTCGTGCTAACTTCTCCATCTTGTCATCTTCTCTTATTGGCAAGAAGTGTGCTGATTTGGTGAGACGGCCAACTATTACCCAAATAGTATCAAAACCACTTGCAGTCCTTGGCAATTTAGTGATGAAATCCATGGTAATGTTTTCCCATTTCCATTCCGGGATTTCGGGTTGTTGAAGTAGACCTGATGGTTTCTGATGCTCAGCTTTGACCTTAGAACACATCAAACATTCTCCTACGTATTTAGCAACATCGGCTTTCATACCCGGCCACCAAAAATGTTTCTTGAGATCCTTGTACATCTTCCCCGTTCCAGGATGTATTGAGTATCTGGTTTTATGAGCTTCTCTAAGTACCATTTCTCTCATATCTCCAAATTTTGGTACCCAAATCCTTTCAGCCCTATACCGGGTTCCGTCTTCTCGAATATTAAGATGCTTCTCCGATCCTTTGGGTATTTCATCCTTTAAATTTCCCTCCTTTAAAACTCCTTGTTGCGCCTCCTTTATTTGAGTAGTAATGTTATTATGAATCATTATATTCATAGATTTTACTCGAATGGGTTCTCTGTCCTTCCTGCTCAAGGCATCGGCTACCACATTTGCCTTCCCCGGGTGGTAACGAATCTCAAAGTCGTAATCATTCAATAATTCAATCCACCTACGCTGCCTCATATTCAGTTGTTTCTGATTAAATATGTGTTGAAGACTTTTGTGGTCGGTATATATAATACTTTTGACCCCATATAAGTAGTGCCTCCAAGTCTTTAATGCAAAAACAACCGCGCCTAATTCCAAATCATGCGTCGTATAATTTTGTTCGTGAATCTTCAATTGTCTAGACGCATAAGCAATCACCTTCGTTCGTTGCATTAATACACAACCGAGACCTTGCTTTGATGCATCACAATAAATCACAAAATCATCATTCCCTTCAGGCAATGACAATATAGGTGCCGTAGTTAGCTTTTTCTTCAATAACTGAAACGCTTTCTCTTGTTCATCATTCCATTCAAATTTCTTCCCTTTATGCGTTAATGCAGTCAAGGGTTTTGCTATTCTGGAAAAGTCTTGGATGAACCTTCTGTAGTAACCAGCTAGTCCTAAAAACTGGCGTATGTGTTTCGGAGTTTTCGGGGTTTCCCACTTTTCAACAGTTTCTATCTTTGCCGGATCCACCTTAATACCTTCTTTGTTCACTATGTGACCGAGGAATTGAACTTCTTCCAACCAAAATGCACACTTTGAAAAATTAGCGTACAATTCTTCCTTCCTCAATACTTCTAACACCTTTCTCAAATGTTCACCGTGTTCTTGGTCATTCTTTGAGTAAATAAGTATGTCATCAATGAAAACAATGACAAACTTGTCAAGGTATGGTCCACACACTCGGTTCATAAGGTCCATGAACACAGCTGGTGCATTAGTTAAACCAAACGGCATGACCATAAACTCGTAATGACCGTAACGTGTTCTGAAAGCATTCTTTGGAATATCATCTTCTTTCACCCGCATTTGATGATACCCGAAACGTAAGTCAATCTTTGAATAAACAGACGAGCCTTGTAGTTGATCAAATAAGTCATCGATTCTAGGTAGTGGGTAGCGGTTCTTGATGGTAAGTTTGTTCAACTCTCGGTAGTCGATACACAACCTGAATGTACCATCTTTCTTCTTGACAAACAAAACAGGAGCTCCCCACGGTGATGTGCTTGGTCGAATGTAACCACGCTCTAAAAGTTCTTGTAATTGGCTTTGTAGTTCTTTCATCTCGCTGGGTGCGAGTCTGTAAGGAGCACGAGCTATTGGTGCAGCTCCTGGTACAAGATCTATTTGAAATTCAACGGATCGATGTGGGGGTAATCCCGGTAATTCTTTCGGAAATACATCAGGAAATTCTTTTGCGACGGGAACATCATTGATGCTCTTTTCTTCAGTTTGTACTTTCTCGACGTGTGCTAGAACAGCATAGCAACCTTTTCTTATTAGTTTTTGTGCCTTTAAATTACTAATAAGATGTAGCTTCGTGTTGCCCTTTTCTCCGTACACCATTAAGGGTTTTCCTTTTTCTCGTATAATGCGAATTGCATTTTTGTAACAAACGATCTCCGCTTTCACTTCTTTCAACCAGTCCATACCGATTATCACATCAAAACTCCCTAACTCTACTGGTATCAAATCAATCTTAAATGTTTCGCTAACCAGTTTAATTTCTCGATTTCGACATATATTATCTGCTGAAATTAATTTACCATTTGCTAATTCGAGTAAAAATTTACTATCCAAAGGCGTCAATGGACAACTTAATTTAGCACAAAAATCTCTACTCATATAGCTTCTATCCGCACCCGAATCAAATAAAACGTAAGCAGATTTATTGTCAATAAGAAACGTACCTGTAACAAGCTCCGGGTCTTCCTGTGCCTCTGCCGCATTAATATTGAAAACTCTTCCACGGCCTTGTCCATTCGTGTTCTCCTGGTTCGGGCAATTTCTAATAATGTGGCCCGGTTTTCCACATTTATAACAAACTACATTGGCATAACTTGCTCCGACACTACTTGCTCCGCCATTACTCGTTCCGACACCATTTGTTCCTTTCGTTCTATTAACCCCTGGTCCGTAGACCTCACACTTCGCCGCGCTATGACCATTTCTTTTACACTTGTTGCAAAATTTGGTGCAGAACCCCGAGTGATTCTTTTCACACCTTTGGCATAGCTGCTTCTGATTGTTGTTGTTGTTGCGGTTATTATTGTTGTTGGGATGATTGTTGTAGTTGCTGTTGTTGTTGTTGTTGTTGTTGTTGTTGTTGGGCCGTTTGTTGTAGTTGCGATTGATGTTGCGATTATTGGGATAATTGTTGCGATTATTGTTGTAATTGCTGTTGTTGTTGTATTGGTGATTCTTATCACCGTTTTCCTCCCACTTTCTTTTGACTTGCTTCACATTGGCCTCTTCAGCAGTCTGTTCTTTAATTCTTTCTTCAATTTGGTTCACGAGTTTGTGAGCCATTCTACATGCCTGTTGTATGGAGGCGGGCTCGTGTGAACTTATATCTTCTTGGATTCTTTCCGGTAATCCTTTCACAAACGCGTCGATCTTCTCTTCCTCATCTTCGAATGCTCCCGGACACAATAGGCACAATTCTGTGAATCGTCTTTCGTACATGGTAATATCAAATCCTTGGGTTCGTAACCCTCTAAGTTCTGTCTTGAGCTTATTGACCTCGGTTCTGGGACGGTACTTCTCGTTCATCAAGTGCTTGAATGCTGACCACGGTAGTGCGTACGCATCGTCTTGTCCCACTTGCTCTAGATAGGTATTCCACCATGTTAACGCAGAACCTGTGAAGGTATGCGTAGCGTACTTTACTTTGTCCTCTTCAGTACACTTACTTATGGCAAACACCGATTCGACCTTCTCGGTCCACCGTTTCAATCCGATCGGTCCTTCGGTTCCATCAAATTCCAAAGGTTTGCAGGCAGTGAATTCTTTGTAGGTGCATCCTACACGATTTCCTGTACTGCTAGATCCAAGGTTATTGTTGGTATGTAGCGCAGCCTGTACTGCGGCTATGTTTGAAGCTAGAAAAGTACGGAATTCCTCTTCATTCATATTCACGGTGTGTCGAGTAGTCGGTGCCATTTCCTTCAAAATAGTTAAATGGAACAAGTTAATCATACAGAATATTAAGAGTAGTTAATAGTATTTCGTAGCATAATATGAACTCATTTATAAAAGCTTTTTCTTCATATTAGCGTTTTATAAGTTTAAATTCGGGTAGTACCTACCCGTTAAGTTCATACTTAGTAGCTAATATACAATTCAACTACTACAATTCTATATGAAAAACTGATTATAATAATATTTCGCGTTCAAACTTTTATACAATATTTTACAAACTTACAATACCGCTTATTTTACATAAAGCATGAAATATAGCACACAATAACTTTGATACAAGATAGTTGTGAAGATAATTCTAGCTAGTACACAAGTCGTTCAGCAAAGGCAATAAAGACACGTAATTCATACGTCCAGAAACAAGTCATGCATTCTGGTTTTACTAGGACTACTTCCCATCCTTGGTCTTGTGCAACATAACCGTTATGGCCGTTGATAAGACAGCGTGTTGTAACGTCGTCAAAGGGACGAGGGTTACGTAATGTCCAACAGTCCCGTAATAATCTAAAAACCTCATTTCTTACCCCAATTACCGACTCCGTCACTTGTGGAAACGTTTTGTTTAATAGTTGTAGCCCGATGTTCTTGTTCTCACTTTGGTGAGAAGCGAACATTACTAATCCGTAAGCATAACATGCTTCTTTATGTTGCATGTTAGCCGCTTTTTCTAAATCACGAAGTCCAATATTCGGATATATTGAGTCAAAATAATTTCTTAACCCGTTGCGTAAAATAGCATTTGGGTTCCCCGCAATATATGCGTCAAAGTAAACACATCGTAACTTATGGGTTTCCCAATGTGATATCCCCCATCTTTCAAACGAAAGTCTCTTATAAACCAAGACATTCTTGGAACGTTCTTCGAATGTCTTACAAACTGATCTCGCCTTAAATAGTTGTGCCGAAGAATTCTGGCCGACTCTAGACAAGATTTCATCAATCATGTCTCCGGGTAGGTCTCTTAAAATATTGGGTTGTCTATCCATTTTGTGTTTTTAAACTGTAAAATAGACAAGAGTTAGATTCATAAAAAAATACTTATTAATACAAGCAATTTTTACATATATCATAAAGCATAAGAACACTATATTACATATATTACACCACACGAATACAACTATCTTATTCCGACTCGCTCGTTTCTTCTTCTTCGGTTTTGGTTCGTTTTGCCAAGTTTCTAGGGATATATGATGTTCCCCTAATACGAGCCGTCGTTGTCCACATTGGTTTAGAAAAACCTGGTGGTTTAGAGGTTCCCGGGTCATTGTTACAACTTAAGGACTTCGGGCGTTGACGATACATATAAAGTTCATCGGGGTTGGAATTAGATTTCTCTATTTTTATGCCCTTTCCCTTATTATTTTCTTTTTCCTTTTTAAATTCAGTTGGGGTAATTTCTATAACATCATCGGAATTCTCGTCGGAATCCGATTCATCGGAGAATTGGTAATCCTCCCAATATTTTGCTTCCTTGGCGGAAACACCATTGACCATAATTAACTTTGGTCGGTTGGTTGAGGATTTTCTTTTACTTAACCGTTTTATTATTTCCCCCACCGTTTCTATTTCTTCATCCGGTTCCGATTCTTCTTCCGGTTCCGATTCTTCTTCCGGTTCCGACTCTTCTTCCGGTTCCGATTCTTCTTCCGGTTCCGACTCTTCTTCCGGTTCCTCTTCGGGAACTTGTGAATCAGTCCACAAATCATTCCAATTTACATTTGACTCTTCATTATTATTAGGTGAGTCAATGGGACTTGTTCTAGAGGTAGACATCTATCACATAATATCAAACGCGTTAAGAGATTAATATATCACATAATATTCACATGTTACAAATATATAGTTTCCAACAAAATTTGTTAAGCAATCATTTTTCAAGTAAACACGGTCGAAGTCCAGACTCACTAATGCATCCTAACAAACTCGATAAGACACACTAATAAAAAATTCTGGTTCTCTAAGACCAACGCTCTGATACCAACTGAAATGTCCCGTTCTTATTGATTAAAAACGTTCCATATTAATTGATTTCGTTGCGAGGTTTTGACCTCTATATGAGACGTTTTTCAAAGACTGCATTCATTTTTAAAATAAACCATAACCTTTATTTCATAAATAAAGGTTTAAAAAGCTTTACGTAGATTATCAAATAATGATAATCTAAAATATCCTGTTTACACACGACAATTACATAATGGTTTACAATACAAATATGTTACATCGAAATCAGTTTCTTGAATGCAGTTTTTACACAATATCATACAAACATGGACTCCAAATCTTGTCCTTATTTTAGTATGCAACAGCGGAAGCTCTTAATATTCACCTGCGAATAAACATGCTTTAAACGTCAACAAAAATGTTGGTGAGTTATAGGTTTAACCTATATATATCAAATCGTAACAATAGACCACAAGATTTCATATTTCAATACACATCCCATACATAGAGATAAAAATCATTCATATGGTGAACACCTGGTAACCGACATTAACAAGATGCATATATAAGAATATCCCCATCATTCCGGGACACCCTTCGGATATGATATAAATTTCGAAGTACTAAAGCATCCGGTACTTTGGATGGGGTTTGTTAGGCCCAATAGATCTATCTTTAGGATTCGCGTCAATTAGGGTGTCTGTTCCCTAATTCTTAGATTACCAGACTTAATAAAAAGGGGCATATTCGATTTCGATAATTCAACCATAGAATGTAGTTTCACGTACTTGTGTCTATTTTGTAAATCATTTATAAAACCTGCATGTATTCTCATCCCAAAAATATTAGATTTTAAAAGTGGGACTATAACTCACTTTCACAGATTTTTACTTCGTCGGGAAGTAAGACTTGGCCACTGGTTGATTCACGAACCTATAACAATATATACATATATATCAAAGTATGTTCAAAATATATTTACAACACTTTTAATATATTTTGATGTTTTAAGTTTATTAAGTCAGCTGTCCTCGTTAGTAACCTACAACTAGTTGTCCACAGTTAGATGTACAGAAATAAATCGATAAATATTATCTTGAATCAATCCACGACCCAGTGTATACGTATCTCAGTATTGATCACAACTCAAACTATATATATTTTGGAATCAACCTCAACCCTGTATAGCTAACTCCAATATTCACATATAGAGTGTCTATGGTTGTTCCGAAATATATATAGATGTGTCGACATGATAGGTCGAAACATTGTATATGTGTCTATGGTATCTCAAGATTACATAATATACAATACAAGTTGATTAAGTTATGGTTGGAATAGATTTGTTACCAATTTTCACGTAGCTAAAATGAGAAAAATTATCCAATCTTGTTTTACCCATAACTTCTTCATTTTAAATCCGTTTTGAGTGAATCAAATTGCTATGGTTTCATATTGAACTCTATTTTATGAATCTAAACAGAAAAGTATAGGTTTATAGTCGGAAAAATAAGTTACAAGTCATTTTTGTAAAGGTAGTCATTTCAGTCGAAAGAACGACGTCTAGATGACCATTTTAGAAAACATACTTCCACTTTAAGTTTAATCATAATTTTTGGATATAGTTTCATGTTCATAATAAAAATCATTTTCTCAGAATAACAACTTTAAAATCAAAGTTTATCATAGTTTTTAATTAACTAACCCAAAACAGCCCGCGGTGTTACTACGACGGTGTAAATCCGGTTTTACGGTGTTTTTCGTGTTTCCAGGTTTTAAATCATTAAGTTAGCATATCATATAGATATAGAACATGTGTTTAGTTGATTTTAAAAGTCAAGTTAGAAGGATTAACTTTTGTTTGCGAACAAGTTTAGAATTAACTAAACTATGTTCTAGTGATTACAAATTTAAACCTTCGAATAAGATAGCTTTATATGTATGAATTGAATGATGTTATGAACATCATTACTACCTTAAGTTCCTTTGATAAACCTACTGGAAAATAGAAAAATGGATCTAGCTTCAATGGATCCTTGGATGGCTCGAAGTTCTTGAAGCAGAATCATGACACGAAAACAAGTTCAAGTAAGATCATCACTTGAAATAAGATTGTTATAGTTATAGAAATTGAACCAAAGTTTGAATATGATTATTACCTTGTATTAGAATGATAACCTACTGTAAGAAACAAAGATTTCTTGAGGTTGGATGATCACCTTACAAGATTGGAAGTGAGCTAGCAAACTTGAAAGTATTCTTGATTTTATGAAACTAGAACTTTTGGAATTTATGAAGAACACTTAGAACTTGAAGATAGAACTTGAGAGAGATCAATTAGATGAAGAAAATTGAAGAATGAAAGTGTTTGTAGGTGTTTTTGGTCGTTGGTGTATGGATTAGATATAAAGGATATGTAATTTTGTTTTCATGTAAATAAGTCATGAATGATTACTCATATTTTTGTAATTTTATGAGATATTTCATGCTAGTTGCCAAATGATGGTTCCCACATGTGTTAGGTGACTCACATGGGCTGCTAAGAGCTGATCATTGGAGTGTATAGACCAATAGTACATACATCTAAAAGCTGTGTATTGTACGAGTACGAATACGGGTGCATACGAGTAGAATTGTTGATGAAACTGAACGAGGATGTAATTGTAAGCATTTTTGTTAAGTAGAAGTATTTTGATAAGTGTATTGAAGTCTTTCAAAAGTGTATAAATACATATTAAAACACTAAATGTATATACATTTTAACTGAGTCGTTAAGTCATCGTTAGTCGTTACATGTAAGTGTTGTTTTGAAACCTTTAGGTTAACGATCTTGTTAAATGTTGTTAACCCAATGTTTATAATATCAAATGAGATTTTAAATTATTATATTATCATGATATTATCATGTATGAATATCTCTTAATATGATATATATACATTAAATGTCTTTACAACGATAATCGTTACATATATGTCTCGTTTAAAAATCATTAAGTTAGTAGTCTTGTTTTTACATATGTAGTTCATTGTTAATATACTTAATGATATGTTTACTTATCATAGTATCATGTTAACTATATATATATCCATATATATGTCATCATATAGTTTTTACAAGTTTTAACGTTCGTGAATCACCGGTCAACTTGGGTGGTCAATTGTCTATATGAAACATATTTCAATTAATCAAGTCTTAACAAGTTTGATTGCTTAACATGTTGGAAACATTTAATCATGTAAATATCAATCTCAATTAATATATATAAACATGGAAAAGTTCGGGTCACTACAGTACCTACCCGTTAAATAAATTTCGTCCCGAAATTTTAAGCTGTTGAAGGTGTTGACGAATCTTCTGGAAATAGATGCGGGTATTTCTTCTTCATCTGATCTTTACGCTCCCAGGTGAACTCGGGTCCTCTACGAGCATTCCATCAAACCTTAACAATTGGTATCTTGTTTTGCTTAAGTCTTTTAACCTCACGATCCATTATTTCGACGGGTTCTTCGATGAATTGAAGTTTTTCGTTGATTTGGATTTCATCTAACGGAATAGTGAGATCTTCTTTAGCAAAACATTTCTTTAAATTCGAGACGTGGAAAGTGTTATGTACAGCCGCGAGTTGTTGAGGTAACTCTAGTCGGTAAGCTACTGGTCCGATACGATCAATAATCTTGAATGGTCCAATATACCTTGGATTTAATTTCCCTCGTTTACCAAATCGAACAACCCCTTTCCATGGTGCAACTTTAAGCATGACCATCTCTCCAATTTCAAATTCTATATCTTTTCTTTTAATGTCAGCGTAGCTCTTTTGTCGACTTTGGGCGGTTTTCAACCGTTGTTGAATTTGGATGATCTTCTCGGTAGTTTCTTGTATAATCTCCGGACCCGTAATCTGTCTATCCCCCACTTCACTCCAACAAATCGGAGACCTGCACTTTCTACCATAAAGTGCTTCAAACGGTGCCATCTCAATGCTTGAATGGTAGCTGTTGTTGTAGGAAAATTCTGCTAACGGTAGATGTCGATCCCAACTGTTTCCGAAATCAATAACACATGCTCGTAGCATGTCTTCAAGCGTTTGTATCGTCCTTTCACTCTGCCCATCAGTTTGTGGATGATAGGCAGTACTCATGTCTAGACGAGTTCCTAATGCTTGCTGTAATGTCTGCCAGAATCTTGAAATAAATCTGCCATCCCTATCAGAGATAATAGAGATTGGTATTCCATGTCTGGAGATGACTTCCTTCAAATACAGTCGTGCTAACTTCTCCATCTTGTCATCTTCTCTTATTGGAAAGAAGTGTGCTGATTTGGTGAGACGGTCAACTATTACCCAAATAGTATCAAAACCACTTGCAGTCCTTGGCAATTTAGTGATGAAATCCATGGTAATGTTTTCCCATTTCCATTCCAGGATTTCGGGTTGTTGAAGTAGACCTGATGGCTTCTGATGCTCAGCTTTGACCTTAGAACACGTCAAACATTCTCCTACGTATTTAGCAACATCGGCTTTCATACCCGGCCACCAAAAATGTTTCTTGAGATCCTTGTACATCTTCCCCGTTCCAGGATGTATTGAGTATCTGGTTTTATGAGCTTCTCTAAGTACCATTTCTCTCATATCTCCAAATTTTGGTACCCAAATCCTTTCAGCCCTATACCGGGTTCCGTCTTCTCGAATATTAAGATGCTTCTCCGATCCTTTGGGTATTTCATCCTTTAAATTTCCCTCCTTTAAAACTCCTTGTTGCGCCTCCTTTATTTGAGTAGTAATGTTATTATGAATCATTATATTCATAGATTTTACTCGAATGGGTTCTCTGTCCTTCCTGCTCAAGGCATCGGCTACCACATTTGCCTTCCCCGGGTGGTAACGAATCTCAAAGTCGTAATCATTCAATAATTCAATCCACCTACGCTGCCTCATATTCAGTTGTTTCTGATTAAATATGTGTTGAAGACTTTTGTGGTCGGTATATATAATACTTTTGACCCCATATAAGTAGTGCCTCCAAGTCTTTAATGCAAAAACAACCGCGCCTAATTCCAAATCATGCGTCGTATAATTTTGTTCGTGAATCTTCAATTGTCTAGACGCATAAGCAATCACCTTCGTTCGTTGCATTAATACACAACCGAGACCTTGCTTTGATGCATCACAATAAATCACAAAATCATCATTCCCTTCAGGCAATGACAATATAGGTGACGTAGTTAGCTTTTTCTTCAATAACTGAAACGCTTTCTCTTGTTCATCATTCCATTCAAATTTCTTCCCTTTATGCGTTAATGCAGTCAAGGGTTTTGCTATTCTGGAAAAGTCTTGGATGAACCTTCTGTAGTAACCAGCTAGTCCTAAAAACTGGCGTATGTGTTTCGGAGTTTTCGGGGTTTCCCACTTTTCAACAGTTTCTATCTTTGCCGGATCCACCTTAATACCTTCTTTGTTCACTATGTGACCGAGGAATTGAACTTCTTCCAACCAAAATGCACACTTTGAAAACTTAGCGTACAATTCTTCCTTCCTCAATACTTCTAACACCTTTCTCAAATGTTCACCGTGTTCTTGGTCATTCTTTGAGTAAATAAGTATGTCATCAATGAAAACAATGACAAACTTGCCAAGGTATGGTCCATACACTCGGTTCATAAGGTCCATGAACACAGCTGGTGCATTAGTTAAACCAAACGGCATGACCATAAACTCGTAATGACCGTAACGTGTTCTGAAAGCAGTCTTTGGAATATCATCTTCTTTCACCCGCATTTGATGATACCCGGAACGTAAGTCAATCTTTGAATAAACAGACGAGCCTTGTAGTTGATCAAATAAGTCATCGATTCTCGGTAGTGGGTAGCGGTTCTTGATGGTAAGTTTGTTCAACTCTCGGTAGTCGATACACAACCTGAATGTACCATCTTTCTTCTTGACAAACAAAACAGGAGCTCCCCACGGTGATGTGCTTGGTCGAATGAAACCACGCTCTAAAAGTTCTTGTAATTGGCTTTGTAGTTCTTTCATCTCGCTGGGTGCGAGTCTGTAAGGAGCACGAGCTATTGGTGCAGCTCCTGGTACAAGATCTATTTGAAATTCAACGGATCGATGTGGGGGTAATCCCGGTAATTCTTTCGGAAATACATCAGGAAATTCTTTTGCGACGGGAACATCATTGATGCTCTTTTCTTCAGTTTGTACTTTCTCGACGTGTGCTAGAACAGCATAGCAACCTTTTCTTATTAGTTTTTGTGCCTTTAAATTACTAATAAGATGTAGCTTCGTGTTGCCCTTTTCTCCGTACACCATTAAGGGTTTTCCTTTTTCTCGTATAATGCGAATTGCATTTTTGTAACAAACGATCTCCGCTTTCACTTCTTTCAACCAGTCCATACCGATTATCACATCAAAACTCCCTAACTCTACTGGTATCAAATCAATCTTAAATGTTTCGCTAACCAGTTTAATTTCTCGATTTCGACATATATTATCTGCTGAAATTAATTTACCATTTGCTAATTCGAGTAAAAATTTACTATCCAAAGGCGTCAATGGACAACTTAATTTAGCACAAAAATCTCTACTCATATAGCTTCTATCCGCACCCGAATCAAATAAAACGTAAGCAGATTTATTGTCAATAAGAAACGTACCCGTAACAATCTCTACTCTTCATGTATGATGATGTACATGAATGATGGCATGATGATGAAGAGATATATGAATGATGATGTATAAGAATGATGATGACGGTCGGATGATGTTATGATGATGATGATGATGATGTTATACAATTACTATTGTACGCCTACTTGGTTTGATTGTTTCTGTCTTCAAGCAAACTGCAGTACTACCCAAAATCCATCAAACAAATGGATTAGATTATGCTAACAGGTTTAATTATTGATCCAATTAATCACTCTCATGGACTTATTAGTTAGGCTCCTTTCTAATTAGTTGGGCTATATTTTTTTTAGGCTTTTAATGGACATAGATAGTAATGATGATGATACGGGATATTGACGGATGATGATGATCGTGGTTCGGTTAGGATGACTCAAAATTTCCTTGCCAAGCTAAATGAAAAAAAAAGAATAGGAATTTAGATAGAAGGACATGAAGCAGAGGAATGGTTAAGACTGTTATCGGGTTAGCGGGACGTCGCGGGTTCAAAACCGGACTTGGGCATTTTTGTTAGGACTACTTCTTTGAGGTAGTTTACTTATTACTCATAACTATTATTATTAATATTATTATTATTATTATAATTATTATTATTATTATTATTATTATTATTATTTTTAACATTATTATTACTATTTTAATTATTATTATAATTAGGATTTTAATAAATAAATGATATTTATATAAAAATATATATATATATATATATATTTTTACACATATCATAACTCTACTAATATTACATATTGATTTAAATAAAATGTTATTATTATAACATATCAACTAAATTATATATAATAGATAAACATATTTTAATATAATCACATATATAAGAATATTAATTATTTATCTAAAATAACATACAAATTATTAAGTATATTAATATTAATATATGAAACTTGTTTAATTGTTATTATATGTGTTAATATATACATAAATGATATAGGTTCGTGAATCCAAGGACAACCCTGCATTGTTCAGTTCCGTCGTATGCATATTTTTACTACAAAATATCGTATTGTGAGTTTCATTTGCCCGTTTTACTCTTTACATTTTTGGGCTGAGAATACATGCAAATGCTTTATTAAATGTTTTACAATATTTATATGTGTGAGTTTCATTTGCTCCCTTTTACTCTTTACATTTTTGGGACTGAGAATACATGCGCTGCTTTTATAAATGTTTTACAAAATAGACACAAGTAATCAAAACTACATTCTATGGTTGGATTATCGAATCGAATATGCCCCTTTTTATTAAGTCTGGTAATCTAAGAATTAGGGAACAGACACCCTAATTGACGTGAACTCTAAAGATAGATCTATCGGGCCCAACAAGCCCCATCCAAAGTACCGGATGCTTTTGTACTTCGAAATTTACATCATGTCCGAAGGAGGATCCCGGAATGATGGGGATATTCTTATATGCATATTGTGAATGTCGGTTACCAGGTGTTCAATCCATATGAATGATATTTTTGTCTCTATGCATGGGACGTATGTTTATGAGAAATGAAAATATGAAATCTTGTGGTCTATTAAATTTATGAAATGATTATTTATGATAAACTAATAAACTCACCAACCTTTTGGTTGACACTTGAAAGCATGTTTATTCTCAGGTATGAAAGAAATCTTCCGCTGTGTATTTGCTCATTTTAGAGATATTACTTGGAGTCATTCATGACATACTTCAAAAGACGTTGCATTCAAGTCGTTGTATTCATCAAGATTATTATTAAGTCAATTATAGATAGATATATTATGAAATGGTATGCATGCCGTCAACTTTTGATGTAGTGAAAGATTGTCTTTTTCAAAAACGAATGCAATGTTTGTAAAATGTATCATATAGAGGTCAAGTACCTCGCAATGTAATCAACTGTTGTGAATCATTTATAATTGATATGGACTTCGTCCAGATGGATTAGGACGGGTCTTCACAATTGGTATCAGAGCGGTGGTCTTAGCGAACCATGTCTGCATTAGTGTGTCTAACTGATAAGTCGTTAGGATGCATTAGTGAGTCTGGACTTCGACCGTGTCTGCATGTCAAAAGTTTTGCTTATCATTTTGTGTCAAAAATTACATGCTTATCATTCTTAGAGAATCACTTGCTTATTATTCTTAGTCTAGACACGTTTTACTGCATTGACTGCATGAATAGTGAATAGACAAAATTCATATCTTAGCGTATCTGCTACTTCATATCTTAGCGTATCTGTTACTGTAACTTTGCCTGACAACTTCCGTAGATTCCTCCGTAACTTATGGGATTTTAGTATTATATATGCATATGTAAATTATGTATTGCAGGGTACTAATCTACATCCTATAATCTAATTCTTATCAAAAATCCTTCATCTGATCGTACGAGATGAATCCCTCAACCAGTTCGAATTCCTCGGATTCCGACAGCTATTTTGATATGGAGTTTCACCTAAGCTCCGAAAGCAGTGTCACCAGAACGAATCAACCAAATTCATCTGATGGGTTCGTAGTCGACTTAACTGATGGAGACGAGAAGAAGGCGATCCTTTCCACCAACCAATTTCACCTCTTGGTGAAGAACCTGATGCACTTATCGGCGAATCTATCCGAAACACCATTTTCACACTCATTTCCAGAGTATCTCGCCACGATTATATTCTATCCAAAATTCTAAATCTTATTCATCCACTCGTCCGAACCGACAATCATCCCGATATAATAGAAGAAGTCAACGAGCTTCGCGCCCGAGTTGTAGCCTTAGAAAATATAGTGCAAAACGTACAAGCTTCAACAACATCACCGGCACCAACAGTATCACCAATATCAATACCAGTACCACTAACAACCCAAGTTCAACATCTCACACCTCAATATCTCATTATGTACCTGGGGCATAATCATCAATCTGCGAATCGTTCTACATCATTTATCATCGTTCGACATGGCGATTACATAGATTATATATTCTTGTTCTAACGATAAATCAAATGAGTTTAATATCATATTGACTCATTAAATCCATGATTACATCTGAAGAAAATATATATATGTATATATATTTTCATAAAGATTGTAATTAAAATTTTTTTTTGTGCAAAATGTTAATTGTGAAAATATTTTAACGGGTAGGTAATACCCGAGGAATATTTAGATTTCACATTAATAAGTACACGGTACATTCTTCGAATCTGATTCAACAGTTGTTTACTATCCTACTTACATCCACGATATACAAATCTGTACACCACAGAATAACCATATTCATCCAATTTCATATTTGGATTTTGATTTATCAGAATCCAACAAGTGGCATAATGAAGAAAACATTGGACAAAAATAAAATTTGTTAGAAACAAACAAATTAACCATGAGTAAATTTTGTTAAGAATCCACGCTAACTAATCCTAGCTAACTGTTCCTAGCTAACTGATTACACTTTATTTATCGCAATTTACATTCTCGCAATTTTATTTATCGTCATTTAATTTCTGTTATTTACTTTACGCATTTTATTTATCGTCATTTAATTTCTGTATTTATTTTACGCACTTTAAATATCGGGACACGTATACAAGGTTTTGACATATCATATCGACGCATCTATATATATTATTTGGAATAACCATAGACACTCTATATGCAGTAATGCAGGAGTTAGCTATATAGGGTTGAGGTTGATTCTACAATAATATATATAGTTTGAGTTGTGATCGAGTCTGAGACGTATACGGGTTACGACACGTATTAATTAATTCGAATATTATATATATAATTATATATGAATTATTGGACTGTTACTGTGGACTATCGACTGTGGACTATCAAGATTGGGCAGTTAAAAATGAATTAAAATATTGATTATAACATATGAAACTAAACAATTCTTCAAGTTTGCCACTTGATTTCATCCTAAACTTCATTTGTATCTTGACAATTATGATCTGCGATCAAACCTTTCATGATTCTTGAAAACACCTCAATCGAGAGGATGAACCAACCGCACTTTATCTACGGAAGAAAAGATTGATGCATATAGTTATACACCTGAAAACACTCAGAACCTGAGTAAACGTTTAACACATATCTGTGCTAATTCCTTTAGTGTTATTATTACCCAAAATAACTTGGTAATTCCTTTCAAAGTAGTAAATTTTGTCATAGCTCCAGCAAGTCAACTTCGAATTTTCGTTCTAAACAACCTTATTAACACTTTGATATATAGGTGTGCTCTTTTATTGTTACCGGGGAACCTTTCATATTCTACCATATTACCAGCAGACACACCGGCAATCTCGTTGTTTCTTGGTTTAAATCTCTCCGATAAATCATTATATTTATTCATTGAAACTCTATCATATACTCATCCGCATCTTGTAACAAGAACTGCCATACCAATTACCGGGAATCAACAATCAGTACTTTGAAAACTCACAGCATATATACATCAACAGTTATATATATAACATTTACCTCTTAGAATTATGGTCTTTTATTCTGAAATTCTGAACAGCACTCAGTCTACAAATCAATACTTTGAATATTGAAAAAGGCTGAATGAAGCAGCAGAAGTCGTAGACAACCGTAAACGACCTTAATCATCAGAAGTTTGATGATAAAGAATAGTATGTTGGAAAAGCTCAGAAAAGTTGGAACTGAAAAAAAAAAGATTGAGCAAACCATGAAGGGGACCAAGGCCAAATACAAGGGCCATACCATATATTCAAAGAATCCAAGTAATTCTGGATCCAATGAAACATTCAACGAATATCTTGCTCCGTACTCATGTTAAAATCTTGCGGAAAATCTTTCTTCATCAATCATCGAACTTAGAAATACTAAAATATCATCATAAATATCTTCGATATTTCTGAAGATATTTTCATAAATAATCTCTTTCGAAATTATTTATCTTTTCGTGCTATCTATATTCCATCATAAAGGAAACTACTTTAGTTTTTAAATTTTTCCTTAAAATTTGAGTTTGAAATATGAATGTTATTGAAGTAATGTTGGGAATTGATGCATGAGTTAGTATAATATAACGACACTTGATCAACGTGATTATATTACAATAAGTCATGCTGAGTTTCTAAATGGAACATGATGATTCACAGATTATAACGTCATCATGTGTCATGTTAGATAACACTTTCATTCTGATTAACTTCTGAACATATCAAGAAAATATATTCTTGATAGTTCTATTCTCAGTGATTCTGGTAAATTGACAAATCAAATCGTGCCATTACGTTCCTTCTTGTTTAGAACATTAAGTTCATTTGAAACTCCATACTTACAAATTCTGGACCATTACTCGCTTTACTAGAGATGAGAGGATAATAAAAAGGCAAAGAGCCCCAAAATGTAAGAGAAAATATAAGGCCCAATAGCAACACAAAGGTTACAAACCGTGAATAGTATTACGAATAGCAATATAAAGGCACGGTAGAATTAAGAATAGTATCACCTCAAGGTAATAGTAGAAGTAAACAGATTCTTCTGGTGGAAGATTAAAAAGAAGGATGACAGAAATGATAATTAGAAAAATATCAAGGATTAGAACTGGATGAAGCAATTTCACAATAGTTTGGATGTATGAACTAGGGAAGAAAGTATAATAATGGTGAGAATAATGGAATGGAAGAGTTTAATTTATAATGAAAATATCAGACAGAGTAATCGAGGCAGATCACGGTATTTAATTATAGAGATCTTAATTTCCTTATTCGTCGAAGAATCAAATCTTTTAGATTTCAAAAATTTTCTTTATATCCCTTGAATTCCGGAATTCAACCAAGACAATGTCAAAAGCTATGACGCACCTTATTTTTCTAAATTCAACCTGACTACGTCAAAAGCTGAGACAAATCTTTACTTCTTTATTTCACTCTTTTGTAATAACTTCACTCGTACTCTTTGAATAATCGAATTGTTTTATCCATATTACTTAATGATGATAAAACTCTATTTATCAACTCATATTCGTCATGAAAACATTTTTATTGTTAGCCATGACCACCTCACTCAAATTTCGGGAAGAAATTTCTTTAACGGGTAGGTACTGTGACGACCCGGGAATTTCTGACCAAATTTAAACTTTATCTTTATATGATTTTGATACGATAAGAAAAGTATGTAATGTTGAGTCTAGAAAATTTTGGATCGACGTTCATATATTCAATTGACCTTCGACTACTTTTGACGATTCACGAACTACTAATTGTAAATAGATATGTGTGTATATATATAAATAATAATTTGAAATATAACTTGAAGTATTATATGATATTATAATAATTATTATTTAAAATATAACTATATATACAAATAAAGTATATTGAATATTGAATATATATTTATAGTTTCGAATTTATTTAGTAAACAATAGGAGCACTCGTTTATCATTCGATGGTTATTTAACAAGTTAAAATCAAACTTATGTGATTTTAAAATAAAAGGTGATCCGAAAATAAGTAATATAAAATTTTAGCTTTATTAAAAATATATTTAGAATCTATTAAATTAATTTTAAAACTATTTTTAGTTGGGATTGAACTCGAATGACAGATCAATTTATAAGATTGATATTAAAAAAATTAAAAACAAACTTTTGATAAGATATAAATTAACGTTAGTCCATAATTAGATTGTGTACGATTTAGACTTACTAAATATATATATATATATATATATATATATATATATATATATATATATATATATATATATATATATATATATATATATATATATATATATATATATATATATTTTTACTTTGTCGATTCAAATTTTAACACTCCGTACATATTACTTGAAATTAAAAACAAATAATAAGACTAACCTTTTTTAATCAGATTTTACACCATTAATAATAAGAGTAAATAAACATACTTAATTTAAAATTTTAGAATTTTACTGATAACTTTTATCCGCCCCTAAATATCAACAGAGAGCACGAAACCTAGTGCGTGAAAATAGTGTCGGCAGAGAATCTATTTCTATTACTCCCGTGAAGGAATTATTAAAGGCAAGGAATTATTAAAGTCAGTGTTTCTTTTCTTCACTACCTATTACCTATTTCTATATAATATACATATCCATACATGAATGGCACCCAACACTCTTTCTTCTTCCTTTCTTCTATATTTTTCTGTCGACATCATAGCAACCACACAACCACGTTATCAACCGCCACCTAAGGTCTCTTGTTGCTAGTAATCGGGTCACCTCTAAACCAGACCAACCCGTCACCCATTTCATCAATATCGATGATAACCATCAAGAGATCATCACAGAACACCATCACCATTATCATCTTTCTATATCTGTTTCAGTCCAAGAACAAAAATCACCAATCACCTTCACTCCACCATCGAGACAACCACCGACCATTGACATCACCAAGCTCTATTGGTCACCATCATCTCCAACCATAACCCACTTGATTATCACCCTAAACCGCCAACGACAACCACCCATGAAACCATCACCACCTCTTAAAAACCACCTTAATCATCTTGTCACCCTAATGTAGTAATTCTGTTTCATTTTCAAACAAAACCACCAGGTACATTTTGTTCATTTTCATCATATACCATAATCCATCTCTCATCCTCTCTCTCCCTCACCTCTTCTTATACGTTCATCACCATTGTTAAACCCACAAAAAGACTGTTGCACTTTATTCTAGTTTCTGTTGAAATGACACCAGAACACCACCGCTAGCTGCAGCTATTCTCCTGTTTAAATCACCACCGATCACCTCATTTTGTTTCTTCTCTCGTTATGCTCCTATTTCAGTTGACGAGCTACTGTTGCAGTTGTAATTTCTGTTTCTCCTACAGTATTAATAAAATGATGAAAGTGATGGTCACTAATTACCCCTCAATTCCACTTGCAACTAAATCGAATTTTTTTATAACACTTTATCAAATTTCCATGACAAGTGGTGTACATGTTGGACTAGGAAATCCTTTATGGCCAACCAAAAGAAATGGCCACCTAAGTGGCGTGTTAATTTTTTTTTTAATAATAATGATGATACATTAAAAGTTGATGATGAAGATAAGAAGGTGATGATGATTACGCTTGATGATCTTGATGATGATGGTGAAAACGATGCTAGAATACCTTTGATAACGTGATGGTGATTTGATCATGAAAGAACAATGATGAGGATTAAACGTAACCGATAATCATGAATTCATATTTTATGAGAATGATGATGATGCCGTAGGGTTAGAAAATGATGATAGTTAAATAATGATCACATGATGATGTTAATGGCTTCTATAATGTTGAATGGTGTATGATGTATGATGATGTACATGAATGATGGCATGATGATGAAGAGATATATGAATGATGATGTATAAGAATGATGATGACGGTCGGATGATGTTATGATGATGATGATGATGTTACACAATTACTATTGTACGCCTACTTGGTTTGATTGTTTCTGTCTTCAAGCAAACTGCAGTACTGCCCAAAATCCATCAAACAAATGGATTAGATTATGCTAATAGGTTTAATTATTGATCCAATTAATCACTCTCATGGACTTATTAGTTGGGCTCCTTTCTAATTAGTTGGGCTATATTTTTTTTAGGCTTTTAATGGACATAGATAGTAATGATGATGATACGGGATATTGACGGATGATGATGATCGTGGTTCGGTTAGGATGACTCAAAATTTCCTTGCCAAGCTAAATGAAAAAAAAAGAATAGGAATTTAGATAGAAGGACATGAAGCAGAGGAATGGTTAGGACTGTTATCGGGTTAGCGGGACGTCGCGGGTTCAAAACCGGACTTGGGCATTTTTGTTAGGACTACTTCTTTGAGGTAGTTTACTTATTACTCATAACTATTATTATTATTATTATTATTATTATTATTATTATTATTATTATTATTATTATTATTATTATTATTATTATTATTATTATTATTATTTTTAACATTATTATTACTATTTTTAGTATTATTATAATTAGGATTTTAATAAACAAATGATATTTATATAAAAAAAATATATATATATTTTTACATATATCATAACTATACTAATATTACATATTGATTTAAATAAAATGTTATTATTATAACATATCAACTAAATTATATATAATAGATAAACATATTTTAATATAATCATATATATAAGAATATTAATTATTTATCTAAAATAATATACAAATTATTAAGAATATTAATATTAATATATGAAACTTGTTTAATTGTTATTATATGTGTTAATATATACATAAATGATATAGGTTCGTGAATCCGAGGACAACCCTGCATTGTTCAGTTCCGTCGTATGCATATTTTTACTACAAAATATCGTATTGTGAGTTTCATTTGCCCTTTTTACTCTTTACATTTTTGGGCTGAGAATACATGCAAATGCTTTATTAAATGTTTTACAATATTTATATGTGTGAGTTTCATTTGCTCCCTTTTACTCTTTACATTTTTGGGACTGAGAATACATGCGCTGCTTTTATAAATGTTTTACGAAATAGACACAAGTAATCGAAACTACATTCTATGGTTGGATTATCGAATCGAATATGCCCCTTTTTATTAAGTCTGGTAATCTAAGAATTAGGGAACAGACACCCTAATTGACGCGAACTCTAAAGATAGATCTATCGGGCCCAACAAGCCCCATCTAAAGTACCGGATGCTTTAGTACTTCGAAATTTATATCATGTCCGAAGGAGGATCCCGGAATGATGGGGATATTCTTATATGCATATTGTGAATGTCGGTTACCAGGTGCTCAATCCATATGAATGATATTTTTGTCTCTATGCATGGGACGTATGTTTATGAGAAATGAAAATATGAAATCTTGTGGTCTATTAAAATTATAAAATGATTATTTATGATAAACTAATGAACTCACCAACCTTTTGGTTGACACTTGAAAGCATGTTTATTCTCAGGTATGAAAGAAATCTTTCGCTGTGCATTTGCTCATTTTAGAGATATTACTTGGAGTCATTCATGACATACTTCAAAAGACATTGCATTCAAGTCGTTGTATTCATCAAGATTATTATTAAGTCAATTATAGATAGATATATTATGAAATGGTATGCATGCCGTCAACTTTTGATGTAATGAAAGATTGTCTTTTTCAAAAACGAATGCAATGTTTGTAAAATGTATCATATAGAGGTCAAGTACCTCGCAATGTAATCAACTGTTGTGAATCGTTTATAATCGATATGGACTTCGTCCAGATGGATTAGGACGAGTCTTCACACCAACAACAATTAACGATGAAGTATTGATCCATAACTTCATTGATATTCTGCGAAGAATATGTGATACCTATTAGTTTTAGAGATTACTTATTCTAGCTCAAACCGAAAAGCAAATGAGGTTAATATCATATTAACTCATTAAATCCATGATTACATCTGAAGAAAATATATATGCAAGTATATTTTCATAAATATAGTAATTAAAAATTCTTTTGTACAAACTGTTAATGGTGAAATATTTTAACGGGTAGGTAATACCTGAGGAATATTTAGATTTCACATTAATCAGTTACATGGTATATTCTGCGAATCTGATTCAACAGTCATTTCTATTCTACTTATATTCACCGATACACGAATCTGTTCACCACAAAATAACCATTTTCATTCAATTTCATAATTGAATTTTGACTTATCAGAATCCAACAAGTGGCATAATGAAGAAAACATTGAACAAATAAAATTTGTTAGAAATAAACAAATTAATTATAAAGAATTTTGTTAAGAATCCACGCTAACTGGTCCTAGCTAACTGGTTACATTTTATTTATCGCAATTTAATTATCGCAATTTATATTCTCGCAATTTTATTTACCGTCATTTAAATACTGTTATTTATTTTACGTACTTTACATATCGTCGGATAAATCGGGACACATGTACACAATACGTCGAATTAATTCTGAGACAATAAGTTGTACACGGGTCATGATACGTATTTATTAATTCGAATATTTGGTACATCCTAACACAATAAGTATACAATATGTTTTGATAGATCCTAATACAATACGTACACAATACATCATAGTAAATGCTAAGACAATACATCTACAATACGTCTCTGGGATGATGCAAAGACAATACGTATACAATACGTCGTTGGGTAATTCTAAGATTATATATATATAAACCTATTGTTGGACTATCAACATTGGACAAATAAAAATGAATTAAAATATTGATTATAACATATGAAACTAAATAATTCTTCAAGTTTGCCACTTGATTTCATCTTAAACCTCGTTTGTATCTTAACAATTACAATCTGCGTTTAAACCTTTCATGATTCTTGAAAATACCTCAATCAAGAGGTTGAACCAACCACACTTCATTTACGAAAGAAAAGATTTATGCATATAGTTATGCACCTGAAAAACTCTCGAACCCAAAGTCATAGTTTAACACGTACCCGCGTTGAATTCTTTAGCATTTATTAGCAAAAACGACCTTACGATTCCTTTCAAAATAGCAATTTTGTCACAGTTTCAACAAGTCAACTTCGACTTTTCATTCGAGATGTACCAGCAACTCGTTACCCCTTTGGCAGGATCAACAATCGGTATTTTGAAATCTCGTAGCGTTTCTATTTCAGCAGCTATATATATATATAACGTCTATCCCCAAGAATTACAGAAATGTGAAGTTTCTGAAAAACACCCTGAACTACGAACTAGTCCTTGAAATGCTGATGAAGCAGCAAAAACTGTAAATGACTTTAACAGTCAAAAGTTTGATGATAAAGTATAGTGTATTGATAAAGCTCAGAAAAAGAGAAGGTTTGGAACTGGAAAACGGATTGAGCAAAGTATGAAGGAAGCTGTGGACAAATCACAAAGATTAAACCCATCTTCAAAGGGTCCAAATGATTCAGTGTCTGCTGAAATCGTTAGCAAATATTTTACTTCTTATTCTAAACCTTTCCAGATGATATTCTTCATCATCATCTTATCTTAAATATTATAAGATATCTTCATATCTTCCATTATACATATTCTCCATATTTTCGGAGATATTTTTTACAACTATTCTTATCCGAGATCATTTATTTCTCCGTAATATCTGCGTTATAACATAAAAGAAACTGTGTTAGTTTCTAAATTCTAAAACCTTCGAGTTTAAAATATGAATGTTTTGAAGTTGTGTTGGGAACTGATGCATGAGTTAGTATAATATAATGACACTTGATCAACGTGATTATATTACAGTAATTCATGCTGAGTTTCTAATGGAACGTGATGATTCACAGAACATACCGTTATCATGTGCCATTTACAAGACTCTTACATTCTACCCAATCTCCAAACATATTAAGAACATATCTTCATGATAGTTCTATCTTTCCAGATATTCTGGTAATTTGCCAAATCAAGATCATGTCATTACGATTTCTTTCTTAGAACATTAACTATGTTCATTTCAAAATTCATACCTACGAATTCCAGACCGTTATTCGCTTGACTTAAAGTCGGGAAGAGAGAACAAAAGTATGGAACTCTGAAATATAAAAGAAATGAAGGGGTGGATATATAGTAGAATATCCGACAGAGCAATGCGGATCCTAATTTCCTTAATTACCGAAGAATCAAATCTTATTACTAAGATCTTCCCCAAATCTCTTGAACTCTGAAAATCAATCCTATCTACGTAAAAAGATATGACGAATCTATACCTACTCATTTCACTCTTTGGTGATAGCTTCACTCGTACTCTTCACAAAATCAAATGGTTTTATCCATATTAATCAATGATGATAAAACTCTATTTATCAACTCATATTTGTCATGAAAACATTCTTATTGTTATCCATGACGACCTCTATCAAATTTCGGGGACGAAATTTCTTTAACGAGTAGGTACTGTGACGACCCGGAAATTTCCGACCAAATTTAAACTTTAATCTTTATATGTTTCCGACATGATAAGCAGAGTTTGTTAAGTTAAATCTCAAGAACTTTAAATTGTGTTCATACAATCATTTTGACCTTCGACCATTCCCGACGATTCACGAATGATTGTTTGTAAATAAATATGTAAATATATTTATATAAAATAGATATAAGTGTTTATATATAATACTTTGCATAAATAAAAATACTCCTTAATTAATAAAAAAAATGTAAAATTAATAAACAGGTATACGATATTATTATGACTACACTTGGTACAGTGTAGTGAGATTTCATAATAAAGGGAATATGTAACTTTGATTATGTTAAGTATGGTTACCAAGTGCTCAACCACTTAGAATGCTTACATACACTTGCGAGTGTATTATGTTTACGAATATGAAATCTTGTGGTCTATATTTATAACGCTGCTAGCACTTAAACCTATATCTCACCAACTTTATGTTGACGTTTTAAAGCATGTTATTCTCAGGAATTAAAGAAATCTTCCGCTGTGCATTAGCTCATTTTAAGGATATTACTTGGAGTCATTCATGACATATTTCAAAAGACGTTGCATTCGAGTAGTTGAAGTTCATTAGAGATTATAAATAAGTAAATGACGGATTAAGTCAATTATAGTTGGATATTATGAAATAGTATGCATACCTGACAACTTTTGATGTAATGATAGGTTGTCTTTTATAAATGAATGCAACGTTTGTAAAATGTATCATATAGAGGTCAAGAACCTCGCAATGTAATCAACTATTGTGAATCGTTTATAATCGATATGGACTTCGTCCGGATGGATTAGGAGCGGTCCTTTCATTGTTCTATCTCAGAATCTTGTGGATCTTCAAGACATTCAGGTCTTCCTCCGGCGAAAAGGGATGAGAAGTACCCTTCCCATCTTTTCCGAATTTTATCTTCCTTTACTAAGGTTTGACCAGCTTCATTTTTGATAAACTTGATGTTATCTAGGTCCCTGCGCCTTCGCTCCCTAGCTTTGGCAATCCTGTATATATCATTAGCTCCTTCTTTGGAGTCTAGTTTCCTATACAAATCTTCATATGCCTTATCTTTTGCTAGTGCTACAGCCTTCTTAGCTTCTCTTCTGGCTTCTTTATATCTCTCTTCAACCTTAGATCTACCTACCGGGGTCCCCTTCCGACAAGTGATGAGCTCCCTAAACCTTAGTTGCTTAAGCACGACTTTGCTTTGGACTTCGTCACTAAACCACCATGATTCTCTATCCGACCTATGCCCTCTCGAAGTTCCTACTGCCACACCCAAGGCTTCCTTGGCCGCCTCTCTGATGGTGGACGCCAGACAATTCCACATCTGGTCCGCATCATCATGAGATACCATTTCCACTTCTGCCTCCACTCTTTCTATAACTAAAGTCTTAGAAGTCTCTGCCTTCTCACTGTTCAACTTCTTCCATAGGATTGTAGGTTGGACGGGCCTTACACTCCTGTTGACCCATCTCCTGAGAACCAAATCCATGACCAACAATCTGTGTTGGGAGGAGCATGTCAAGTCAGTCAGGGCCTTACAGTCCCCACATGACCTAAGATCCCCTCTGCGAAGTAACAAATAGTCAATCTGGGTACTATTACCCCCGCTATGAAAGGTTGCTAACTGAGCATTCGTCTTCTTGAAGAACGAATTCGCAATAACCAAATCGTGAGCAACAGCAAAATCGAGAATAGAGAGCCCTTCCTCATTTCTTACTCCGTACCCAAAGCCCCCATGGACCCCCGGATATCCCTCGAAATTCGTTCCTATATGACCATTTAGGTCCCCACCAATAAGTAATCGATGGTCCGGAGGGCACATCCTCACAACCTCGTCTAACGAATCCCAGAAGTGTCTCTTTTCAGCTGCGCCAAGGCCTGCATGAGGTGCGTAAGCGCTAATAACCGTGTAGGTCACCTTTTGGATTACCAACTTAACCGACATAATCCTATCGCACCGTCTGCTCACATCCACGACATTCTCGTTATGGGGTGGGCCAATAATAATCCCAAAGCCGTTTCTAGCTACTCTCGATCCCGAGAACCACAACTTGTAGTCCTTGATCTTAACCGCCCCACGACCCTTCCATCTAGTCTCCTGGACACACAAGATGTCCACTTTACGTTTACGTAAAGTTTCACTAGTTCATAATGTTTGCCGGTCAAAGTACCCACATTCCAACTACCCGCTCTAATCCTAACCGGCTTCACTAACCTATTGCCTCTTCTAGATCCTATACACCTACCCGACCCAGAGCTCGAAGGACATGACCTCAAGTAACCATGAGAACGACTAGCATCTATCTTACCCTATGAAACGACAATACTGGCAAAGTAGTTGAATAAATAAAAAATAAAAAATTAATACAACAAGTCTTATGGATATCAGTAACAGTAATAAAAATAAGTATAAAAAAAAACACAAAATATATAATAATAATAATACTTAATAATAAATAAAAGTTAATGTTACAAATAATAATTAAGTTATAGTAATACTAATTTACTAGCTCTAAAAACTAATAATATAATAAAAATTAATATAATACGGAGTATATAAGTAGCATAAAAAAAATACGCACCAGGAAAGACTATAATGGAGACTATTATGTTTAAATAAAGATGATAATGATAATATAAATTGTAATCACCTTCGACTATAAAGGATGCACCAAAGACAAAAGGGTTAAACAATTTAAAAGAGCGTATAAAGGGATAGAAACAAGAATCAGTCGGAAAAATAATTTTCCGGTAACATTTGGCCGGCAAAAGTACAATTCCGGCAAAGGGCCTCCAGCGTGTGATGACCCGGAAATTTTCGATCAAATTTAAACTTTAATCTTTATATATTTCCGACACGATAAGCAAAATCTGTAATGTTGAGTCTCGAAATTTTTGAAATCTATATTCATGTCATCAATTACCCTTCGACCATTCCCAACGATTCAAGAACAACTATTTGTAAATAGTTACATATATATTTAAATATATATATATATATATATATATATATATATATATATATATATATATATATATATATATATATATATATATATATATATATATATATATATATATAAAAATATATATATAAATATTACTTGTAAATATATAATATTATATTTAGTTGTTTAAAAGAATATAATTAATATATTTATTTACTTAAACTTTTTAATTAAGATTTGATATATATATATATAGAATGTGTATATTGAAAATGAATGATTTCGAGCCTAATTAGTAAACGTCAGTAACACTCGGTTGACGTTTCGTTAGGTTTAATATAGATATATTACATGTTCATGAAGGACTAAAATAAAAGTTGAACTGTAAATCGATTACGAAGATGTTGGATTTGTTAAAAATATTTTTACCTTTTTAAGTTTAAATATTAGTACTCCGTACATATAAATTGGAACAGAAAATAAATAATTATCGAACCTTTTTGATCAGGTTTCAAACAGTTAATGAGTGAAATAATTAATTATATTTAATCTAAAAATTTGGGATTTTTTAGGAACATTTTTATACGTTAGCTGTTTAGCAATGGACACGATATAACCATTCGGGACAAACTGTCGGTAGAAAGAAACCAAATTAAACGACTGTTGCTGTGTTGAGTCTCCTTTGTTGAATTCATTCACCACATGATTTATAATATAATATTTTATTATTATTATTATTATTAATATTATAATTATGTAACTTGTTATTATGTGTATGGTTATATGGGGAGACTAGAGAGTGAACACTAAAAACTCCTACACCCTTTCTTAATCGACCATTGGCCACCTAGCTACGTCACCGGAGCCGCCAACCCAACCGCCATTACCACCGTAGATCACCAAACCATAAATAGTCACCTTCATTACCTATATATATATACATACACGAGAGTACGCTACAATCACCACCACAATTTACGCCACCCTAGACAACCAATCTACACCACTGCTATGCTACCTTCTGTCCTGGTTCAGTCGTGTAACTCACCACCGTGAGCTTCCACCGAAGAACACCACCCGCCACCATCTTCTTCAACCCATTTAAACCATCACCAACGAAACCACCTTGAAACTCATCATCTTTGATCACGTCTTTAACAAACCCACAATCTTTTCTATTTATGCTTTCGGTTTACCATAGAATCATCACCACCCCAAATCATAACAAACCTTCATCACCATAAAACCATCCTATTCTATAGATCATCACACCCAAAACGATCACCCACAAACCACCTACGTACACCATCTTCAACCGAGAACTACTACCATTATAATCACAACAACACCACCTTCATCACATGCCATCTGATGTTTACTATTTCTAACTTCGTTTATGTTTTTTGTCCAAGAAACAAGACCCATCGGTCACCACCACTTTTGGTTTATCATCTTCATTAACCATCATCGAACCCACCTTCTAACCACCATGATAACCCACCTCACCACTTACATAAAAACCGAACACCCCATTAATTTTGATTCTTTCCTGATATGTAAACCACAAAGCCAACACCATAGTGAATCATCTCAACCGCCACATTTAAATCTCTCCAATTTAATTTGAACCGAACACCACCTCACAAATCTTGCTACGGTTAATAATATATGAAGGTAACGTGAGTGGATACCAATTAAGGTGATAAAGATATAATCATGACCATACTTAAATATTCATTCACACAAAACATTACTGTATTATTTAAAGTGCCAGCATGTTGTCCTTTAAGATTATGATAATGGAATTGTGACTCAGCAATGAGCTGTTAAGTGGTTAGTGTCGAGAACAACAAAGCTTCATTGTTGTTACATTTTGTTTTCGGACGAGCCAGGCTCAAGAACTCAAAATCTGATTTGTACTTTGGCCCATTAAGCATAGTATTAGGCTATGATTTGGACTCAAGAACTTGAGCCCTTTGTATTTGTGGATGATAAATAATGATGATGATATTAGACGATAGAAGGAAGAAGATACGGTGTTGTACAGCTACACTTTTACGGGGTTTTTTTTTTAATTTACGTATCCACCAGATAAAGATTGGGCTTTTACAAATCACTTTGGACCGTAAACTTGTATTAATAATTGGGCCGAGGTCATTTTTCTATTGGGCCAAACAGAATGGTATAAATATAAATGGGTTCATGTTAAATCACAAAAACGGAAATGGATTAGTGATTTGAGGTGTTAGTGGATGAGCGAGAGGTTGCGGGTTCAAGCCCGGGCAGTGGCATAATTTTTTTGAAGCTTGTTATCTTCAAAGGTTGTACTCTATAATTATTATTTATTATTATTATTATTATTATTATTATTATTATTATTATTATTATTATTATTATTATTATTATTATTATTATTATTATCATCATCATCATCATCATTTTTAACATTATTATTATCATTAACATTATTGATTATTACTAAAATTACTAAATGGTATTATTATTTTTATTACACTAAATACTATTTATAATTACTACATATAACATAAGCATAACTAATATTACAAGTTATTATATTTTTATATCTTAACTAATATATTATTATTATAACATTAATTACATATCAAATAAGTATTATAACATGTTATAAGTATTAATAAAATTACATATAGAAATATAAATCTTAATACATAACAAAGTATATATAAACTTAGTTAATATATATTATATGTTTTAATGTATATAAATGATATATGTTCGTGAATCCGAGGTCAACCCTAAATTTATTCAGTGTCGTCATATGTATTTTTACTAAAAAATACAGTATGGTGAGTTCATTTGATCCCTTTTGCTCTTTACATTTTTGGGACTGAGAATACATGCGCTGCTTTATAATTGTTTTTACAACTGCTTTATTAAATGCTTTTGAAATATATTATGAACTGCGAATACATGAAATGCTTTTATAAATGTTTGACGAGATAGACACAAGCAAAACATTCCTCGAATGAATTATTATGCAGACAGAAGTTCTGTGGATTATTGTTGAATTATGTGGACATGATAATTGCCACCATTGAATTATGTGGACATGATAATTGCCACCATTGAATTATGTGGACAGGATAATTGCCACCAATTGATATGAATGTTATGTATCGAGAGAATGATTTTATACACATGTTACGTGTATGTTATTTTTGTGCACGAGATATGTGTACGGTTACTAAGATTTATGAAATATATTTTTGTGTGCAGTTGGAATGGGACTTCTGCACGTTTTATAATATTTAAAATCTTGTGGTCTATTAAAATGATGAAAATGAAATGATTACTATAAACTAATGAACTCACCAACCTTTTGGTTGACACTTGAAAGCATGTTTATTCTCAGGTTTGAAAGAAATCTTCCGCTGTGCATTAGCTCATTTTAAGGATATTACTTGGAGTCATTCATGAAATATTTCAAAAGACGTTGCATTCGAGTCGTTGAAGTTCATTAGAGATTATTATTAAGTAAATGACAGATTAGGCCATTTATAGTTTGGATATTATGAAATGGTATGCATACCTGTCAACTTTTGATGAAATGAAAGGTTATCTTTTAAAAACGAATAAAATGTTTGTAAAATGTATCATATAGAGGTCAAATACCTCGCGATGTAATCATATGTAATGTTCTCGTCCATATGGATTTGGTCGGGGCACTACAGGTGGTATCAGAGCGGTGGTCGTAGCGAACCAGGTCGACATTAGTGTGTCTAACTAGGAGTTGTTAGGATGCATTAGTGAAGTCTGAACTTAGACCTAGTAGTTCTTAGGTTATATTAATGAGTCTGGACTTCAACCTGGTCCGCATGTCAAAAGTTTTGCTTATCATTTCTTGTCGAAAATTACCTGCTTATCATTTTTAGTCTAGTCACATCTTACTGCATTGATTGCATGAATAGTGTATAGACAAAAATTCATATCTTAGCGTATCTGCTAATTCATATCTTAGCATATATGTTACTGTAAACTTTGCCTAACATATTCCGTGGATTCCTCCGTAACTCATGGGATTTTAGTATTATATATGCATATGTAAATTATGTATTGCAGGGTACTAATCTACATCCTATAATCTATTTCTTATCGAAAATCCTTCATCTGATTGTACAAGATGAATCCTGCAACCAGTTCGAGTCCCTCATATTCCGATAGCTATTTCGATAGTTATTCCGACAGCTATTCCGACATGGATTTTCACCTAAGCTCCGAAAGCAGTGTCACCAGAATGAATCAATAGATCATCCATCCCCAATTCATCTGTTGGGTTCGTAGACGACTTAATCAATGGAGACGCGAAGAAGGCGATCCCCTCCACCAACCAAATTCACCTCTTGGTGAAGAACCCGAAGCACTTACCGACAAATCTATCTGAAACACCATTTTCTCTTTCATTTCCAGAGTAGCTCGACACGATTATATTCTATCCATAATTCTAAACCTTATTCATCTGCTCATTCTGACCGACAATCATCCTGGAATAATAGAAGAAGTCAACAAACTTCGCACTCGAAAAATAAATTTGGAGAATATGGTGCAAAATTTACCAGCTTCAGCAACATCACCGGTACCAATAGTACCATCAGCAACAGCACCAGTATCATCAACAATCCATGCCTCAACATCTCATTCTGTACCTCAAGCATAATCATCGTTCTACATGATGTTCTACCTCATTTATCTTCATTCGACATGACAATTATATAATCCCTAAAGTTTTAGAGATTATTCATTCTAGTTCTAACCAAAAACCAAATGAGTTTAATATCATATTAACTCATTAAATCTATGATTATATCTGAAGAAAATATATATGTATATATATAATTTTTTCATAACGATTGTAATTAAATATTTTTTTTGTACAAACTGTTAATGGTGAAAATATTTTAACGGGTAGGTAATACCCGAGGAATATTTAGATTTCACATTAATAAGTTACACTGTACATTCTTCGAATCTGATTCAACAGTCATTTACTATCCTATTTACAACCACCGATATACGTATCCGTTCACCAAAGAATAACCATTTTCATCCAATTTTATATTTGGATTTTGATTTACCAGAATCCAACAAGTGGCATAATGAAGAAAACATTGGACAAAATAAAATTTGTTAGAAACAAACAAATTAACTATGAGAAATTTTATTAAGAATCCACGCTAACTGTTCCTAGCTAACTGTTAATTCCGTATTACTTTTTATTTATCGCAATTTATTTATCGCATTTTATTTATCGCAATTTAATTATCGCAATTTTATTTATCGTCATTTAATTTCTGTTATTTACTTTACGCACTTTATTTATCGTCATTTAATTTCTGTTATTTATTTTACGCACTTTAAATATCAGGACACGTATACAAGGTTTTGACATATCATATCGACGCATCTATATATATTATTTGGAATAACCATAGACACTCTATATGCAGTAATGCGGGAGTTAGCTATACAGGGTTGAGGTTGATTCTACAATAATATATATACTTTGAGTTGTGATCGAGTCTGAGACGTATACGGGTCACGATACATATTAATTAATTCGAATATTATATATTAAACTATATATGAATTATTGGACTGTAACTGTGGACTAATAATATTGGACAATTAAAATGAATTAAAATATTGATTATAACATATGAAACTAAACATTTCTTCAAGTTTGCCACTTGATTTTCTCTTAAACATTATTTGTATCTTGACGATTACAATCCGCGTTCAAATCTTTCATAATTCTTGAAAACACCTCAATCGAGAGGATGAACCAACCACACTTCATCTACAGAAGGAAAGATTTATGCATATAGTTATGTACCTGAGAAACTCTCGGCAAACTGAGTAACAGTTTAACACGTAGCCGCGTCAGATCCTTTGGCATTTATTAGCAAAAATAACTTTGCGATCCCTTTTCAAAGTAGCCAATTTTATCACAGCTCCAGCAAGTCAACTTCGACTTTTCATTTGAAGTAGCGTTACTATAATCCTGATATGTACGATTACCCTTTTGATACCGGAGAATTCTTTTATATTCCACCATAGTACCAGCAGACATACCAACAACCTCGTTGCTTCTTGGCTTAAATCTCTCTGACAAATCATTATATTTATTCATTGAAACCCTATCTTATACTCATCCGTATCTTGTAACGAGAACTGCCATACCAATTACTGGGAATCAGCAATCAGTACTTTAAAAACTCACAGCATATCTACATCAACAGTTATATGTATGACATTTATCTCTTAGAATTATGATCTCTCATTTTGAAATTCTGAAAAGCACCCAGTCTGCAAATCAATACTCTGAATGTTGAAAAAGCTGAATGAAGTAGCAGAAACCGTAGACAACCGTAAATGACCTTAATCATCGGAAGTTGGATGAAAAAAAAATAGTATGTTGAAAAAGCTCAGAAAAGTTGGAACTGGAAAACGGATTGAGCTAACCACGAAGGAGACCAATGAAAAATACAAGGACCATACCATATATTCAAAGATCCAGGTAATTCTGGATCCGATGAAACTTTCAACGAATATCTTGCTCCGTACTCATGTTAAAATCTTGCGGAAAATCTTCCTCATCAACCATCGAACTTAGAAATTCCAAAATATCATCATAAATATCTTCGATATTTCTGAAGATATTTTCATAAATATTCTCGTCTGAAATTATTTATCTCTTCGTGCTATCTATATTACATCATAAAGGAGACTACTTTAGTTTCTAAAATTCTTTAAAATTCGAGTTTAAATTATGAATGTTTTTTTTAGTAGTGTTGGGAATTGATGCATGAGTTAGTATAATATAATGACACTTGATCAACGTGATTATATTACAGTAAGTCATGCTGAGCTTCTATTGGAACGTGATGATTCACAGATCATAACATTATCATGTGCCATGTTACACAACTCTTACATTCTATCTAACTTATAAACATATCAAGAACATATTTCTTGATAGTTCTATGTTTTCCCGTAACTTCTGGTAAGTTAACCAATTAAGATCGTGCTATTATGTCCCTTACTACTTAGAACATTAGGATTATTCAAAACTCCATACCTATGAATTCTGGACCGTTACTTGTTTTACTAGCGATCGAGAGGAGAATAAAAAGGCAAAGAGCTCCGAAACATAAGGGAAGATATAAAACCCAACAACAACGCAGAGGTTACAAACTGTGGATATTAATACGAATAGTAATATAAAGACACGGTATAATTAAGAATAGTATCACTCCAAGGTAATAGTAAAACTAAATAGATTTTTTTCTGGAGGAAGATTTAAAAAAAAAAAGGATGACAGAAATGATAATTAGAAAAATATCAAGGATTAGAACTGGATTAAGTATTTTCACAATCTTTTGGATGTAAGAACTAAGGAAGAAAGTATAGGAATGATGAGGATAATGGAACAAAAGAGTTTAATTTATAATAGAAAATATTAGACAGAGGAATCGAGGCAGATCACCGTATTTAATTATAGAGATCTTAATTTCCTTACTCGTTGAAGAATCAAATCTTGTGGATTTCGAAGATTTTCTTTAAATCCCTTGAATTCCGGAATTCAACCAAGACAACGTTAAAAGCTAAGACGCACCTTATTTTCTAAATTCCACCATGACTACTTCAAAAGTTAAATCTCTATCTGAATCTGTTGTGACAGCTTCATTCGTACGCTTCACCTAATCGAATCGTTTTACCTATATTAGTCAATAATGATGATAAAACTACATTCATCAACTCATATTTGTCATGAAAATATTTTTATTGTTAACCATGACCACCTCACTCAAATTTCGGGACAAAATTTCTTTAACGGGTAGGTACTGTGATGACCCGAAAATTTTCGATCAAATATAAACTTTAATCTTTATATATTTCCGACACGATAAGCAAAATCTGTAATGTTGAGTCTCGAAAGTTTTGAAATCTATATTCATGTCATCAATTACCCTTCGACCATTCCCGACAATTCACGAACAACTATTTGTAAATAGTTACATATATATTTAAATATATATATAATAATATATATAAAAATATATATATAAATATTACTTGTAAATATATAATATTATATTTAGTTGTTTATAAGAATATAATTAATATATTTATTTACTTAAACTTTTTAATTAAGATTTGATATATATATATATATATATATATATATATATATATATATATATATATATATATATATATATATATATATATATATATATATATATATATATATATATATATATATATATATATATATATAGAGAGAGAGAATGTGTATATTGAAAATGAATGATTTCGAGCCTAATTAGTAAATGTCAGTAACACTCAGTTGACGTTTCGTTAGTTTTAATATAGATATATTACATGTTCATGAAGGACTAAAATAAAAGTTGAACTATAAATCGATTACGAAGATGTTGGATTTGTTAAAAATATTTTTACCTTTTTAAGTTTAAATATTAGTACTTCGTACATATAAATTGGAACAGAAAATAAATAATTATTGAACCTTTTTGATCAGGTTTCAAACAGTTAATAAGTGAAATAATTAATTATATTTAATCTAAACATTTGGGATTTTTTAGGAACATTTTTATACGTTAGCTGTTTAGCAATGGACACGATATAACCATTCGAGACAAACTGTCGGTAGAAAGAAACCAAATTAAACGACTGTTACTGTGTTGAGTCTCCTTTGTTGAATTCATTCACCACATGATTTATAATATAATATTTTATTATTATTATTATTATTATTATTATTAATATTATAATTATGTAACTTGTTATTATGTGTATGGTTATATGGGGAGACTAGAGAGTGAACACTAAAAACTCCTACACCCTTTCTTAATCAACCATTGGCCACCTAGCTACATCACCGGAGCCGCCAACCCAACCGCCATTACCACCGTAGATCACCAAACCATAAATAGTCACCTTCATTACCTATATATATATACATACACGAGAGTACGCTACAATCACCACCACAATTTACAGCCACCCTAGACAACCAATCTACACCACTGCTATGCTACCTTCTGTCCTGGTTCAGTCGTGTAACTCACCACCGTGAGCTTCCACCGAAGAACACCACCCACCACCATCTTCTTCAACCCATTTAAACCATCACCAACGAAACCACCTTGAAACTCATCATCTTTGATCACGTCTTTAACAAACCCACAATCTTTTCTATTTATGCTTTCGGTTCACCATAGAATCATCACCACCCCGAATCATAACAAACCTTCATCACCATAAAACCATCCTATTCTATAGATCATCACACCCAAAATGATCACCCACAAACCACCTACGTACACCATCTTCAACCAAGAACTACTACCATTATAATCACAACAACACCACCTTCATTACATGCCATCTGATGTTTACTATTTCTAACTTCGTTTATGTTTTTTGTCCAAGAAACAAGACCCATCGGTCACCGCCACTTTCGGTTTATCATCTTCATTAACCATCATCGAACCCACCTTCTAACCACCATGATAACCCACCTCACCACTTACATAAAAACCGAACACCCCATTAATTTTGATTCTTTCCTGATATGTAAACCACAAAGCAAACACCATAGTGAATCATCTCAACCGCCACATTTAAATCTCTCCAATTTAATTTGAACCGAACACCACCTCACAAATCTTCCTACGGTTAATAATATATGAAGGTAACGTGAGTGGATACTAATTAAGGTGATAAAGATATAATCATGACCATACTTAAATATTCATTCACACAAAACATTACTGTATTATTTAAAGTGCCAGCATGTTGTCCTTTAAAATTATGATAATGGAATTGTGACTCAGCAATGAGCTGTTAAGTGGTTAGTGTCGAGAACAACAAAGCTTCATTGTTGTTACATTTTGTTTTCGGACGAGCCAGGCTCAAGAACTCAAAATCTGATTTGTACTTTGGTCCATTAAGCATAGTATTAGGCTATGATTTGGACTTAAGAACTTGAGCCCTTTGTATTTGTGGATGATAAATAATGATGATGATATTAGACGATAGAAGGAAGAAGATACGGTGTTGTACAGCTACACTATTACGGGTTTTTTTTTTTAATTTACGTATCCACCAGATAAAGATTGGGCTTTTACAAATCACTTTGGACCGTAAACTTGTATTAATAATTGGGCCGAGGTCATTTTTCTGTTGGGCCAAACAGAATGGTATAAATATAAATGGGTTCATGTTAAATCACAAAAATGGAAATGGATTAGTGGTTTGAGGTGTTAGTGGATGAGCGAGAGGTTGCGGGTTTAAGCCCGAGCAATGGCATAATTTTTTTGAAGCTTGTTATCTTCAAAGGTTGTACTCTATAATTATAATTATTATTATTATTATTATTATTATTATTATTATTATTATTATTATTATTATTATTATTATTATTATTATTATTATTATTATTATTATTATTATTGTCATCATCATCATTTTTAACATTATTATTATCATTAACATTATTGATTATTACTAAAATTACTAAATGGTATTATTATTTTTATTACACTAAATACTATTTATAATTACTACATATAACATAAGTATAACTAAATTCACAAGTTATTATATTTTTATATCTTAACTAATATATTATTATTATAACATTAATTACATATCAAATAAGTATTATAACATGTTATAAGTATTAATAAAATTACATATAGAAATATAAATCTTAATACATAACAAAGTATATATAAACTTAGTTAATATATATTATATGTTTTAATGTATATAAATGATATAGGTTCGTGAATCCGAGGTCAAACCTACATTTATTCAGTATCGTCATATGTATTTTTACTACAAAATACAGTATGGTGAGTTTATTTGATCCCTTTTACTCTTTACATTTTTGGGACTGAGAATACATGCGCTGCTTTATAATTGTTTTTACAACTGCTTTATTAAATGCTTTTGAAATATATTTTGAACTGTGAATACATGAAATGCTTTTATAAATGTTTGACGAGATAGACACAAGCAAAACATTCCTCGAATGAATTATTATGTAGACAGAAGTTCTGTGGATTATTGTTGAATTATGTGGACATGATAATTGCCACCATTGAATTATGTGGACATGATAATTTCCACCATTGAATTATGTGGACAGGATAATTGCCACCAATTGATATGAATGTTATGTATCGAGAGAATGATTTTATACACAGGTTATGTGTATGTTATTTTTGTGCACGAGATATGTGTACGGTTACTAAGATTTATGAAAGATATTTTTTTGTGCAGTTGGAATGGGACTTCTACACGTTTTATGATATTTAAAATCTCGTGGTCTATTAAAATGATGAAAATGAAATGATTACTATAAACTAATGAACTCACCAACCTTTTGGTTGACACTTGAAAGCATGTTTATTCTCAGGTTTGAAAGAAATCTTCCGCTGTGCATTAGCTCATTTTAAGGATATTACTTGGAGTCATTAATGACATATTTCAAAAGACGTTGCATTCGAGTCGTTGAAGTTCATTAGAGATTATTATTAAGTAAATGACAGATTAGGCCATTTATAGTTTGGATATTATGAAATGGTATGCATACCTGTCAACTTTCGATGAAATGAAAGGTTGTCTTTTAAAAACGAATGCAATGTTTGTAAAATGTATCATATAGAGGTCAAATACCTCACGATGTAATCATATGTAATGTTCTCGTCCATATGGATTTGGTCGGGGCACTACACAGCGGCGCGTGGATATCCCGTTTCTGGCAAAACTGGTTTCGTTGGGATCGCAAAAACAAATTGGATTAATTGCTACTGGAGGTGTCTTTTAATCTACAATTGTTTATCGTATAAATCTAGAAGTATCGTATTTCCTAATTTTATATAAAAAACCCAAAACTAAAAAAGTAGACGGACGTTAGGGGGATCATCATATCAGTCTTCTTCACAGGAAAAGATACTATTAAAACCACCCATTTTTAAACGTTTCACGGATTAATAAATGTACAAAATTTATAGTAACACCAAATTCACATCCTTCTACTAGGGTTCATACATTTCCATCGGGAAATTCCCCAAAATACACTTTTTTAAAAAAGTTTTATTCCAAAATACACTTTTAGAAAAAAAATTGTCTATTTACATCATTAAGTCGACCACACATTGGGTCGACTACCTCTATACCCGGTGGACCACACCAAATTTAAATGTGGTCGACCACCGTTTATAACTGGCAAGGTCGACATCTGTTGGCTATCGGTCGACCACTATATTTGACCCCAAAAAACACGGGCGACCTTAATGATGGTTGAGTATACAAAAAGACACTGAAATAGCGAGTTGGGATAACAAAATTTAAATTTCAACTCTAACATTGCAGATTCAAACCTGATTCATCAACCCTCATTCATTGCAGATTCAATCAAGAGATCACTTCAATAGTTTGTAGATAAACCCTAATTCCATCGTCAGTGTATCTATTTCGTCCCTAGATTCAATCAAGAGTTCCCTTCAAAGATGACAGATATTGAGGTAAAACCTATTTTGTTATTGTATGATTATGTTAGTTTATCTGTATGTGTATATATGTGTATATATGTATATCTATGTATGGGTCCCTGTATTTATATATATGTGTGTATGGATGTATTTGTATGTGTGTATATGTCAGTATATGATAGGTATCTGTAATTGTATATGTATATGTAAATGTAAATGTAAATGTATATGTATATGTATATGTATATGTATATGTATATGTATATGTATATGTATATGTATATGTATATGTATATGTATATGTATATTTATATGTAACTATAGATATACAATTCTCCCATTGTTTTTGCTAAAGTGTATATATCTGTATATGGTTATGGGGATGCCTTAGGTCAGAAGATCACTTGCATACTCGACCATTCAAAGGGTCGACTTCCAAAAACATACACTATAGTCGATCCCATTTTGGGTCGCCTATAGTTGAATAAAACTTTAGTTGACCAAAAAGAAGTTCGACTATAGTGTATTCGCTTTTCAATTGTATGTACCTGTATGTATGTGTATGTATATTAACATTTATGTATAATGACATTATCAATGTCTGATTACAGGTTTAGTTCGAGGCCAAGGTCACCATTCGAAGCAAGATGTCTCTTATAAGGGAGATTAAGAACAAACTCACTACGGCCCAGACAAAGATTTTCAGAGAGACGTGTTTCGGTCATTGGTTAGATATAAAGTGTGATGACAATGATCCGGGATACATACATTGCTTATTAATGAATCAGACTGACCGTCCGAAAAAGTTTGTAATCAACGGACGCGAAATATGTGAGGAGCCAGAAGAGCTATGGTTTCGAGTTACCCGAGACCATGTCATTAGGTGTGGTAGATGTGAGTTTTGCTTGGTTACCGAGATGTGGTTTGGTCCAGTTGCATCTTTTATAGATTGGATAGGTCAAGAGAGGTCGGATTTTGACCACTCGGTTTCATCTCGTGTTTTTATTAAACGACATAGTGGTCAACGTCATCTTTCGGAGTTTCACGATGCCTTTTTTAAAGATGAGTTGAAAGGAACTGACAAGGATAAGGTCATAGTCGCCATTGCGTTGATAATTAACTTATGCTTCCTTGGGAAGCAGTTGCGGGATAGCGTAAACGATGACATGCTTCTTTTATTAGAGGACTTTGAGTTGATGAACAAGTATCCGTGGGGTTCTTTCTTATGGACCAAACTTTACAATAGTTTGCATCATGTGTTAGTACCTTATAAAGAGAGGGTAGCAGATAAAACCCGGAATGGGGTAATGACATACCATTTGAGCGGCTTCACTTGGGCGTTTAAGGTAGTAATCCGTACTTATGAATTTTAAGCAATTAACATGTTTCATATTTAACCAAATTTGGTTTTTGTTTGTAGATGTGGATATGGGAGGCATACAAACACCGAATAGAAGCATATGCTTTCAAGCCGGAAAGTGAAGGCATACCTCGTGGAATCCACTGGAAACGGAAGAAGAAAGTCATGGGCTGGAATGAGTACGTTGAGTTGATGCAACTCCCGGTGAGTATAATTATACCAAATTATGGGCCAAAATATTTATGTATGTGTTATGTTTATATGTATGTGTATATGTATATGTATATGTAACTGTATATGTATGTGTATATGTATATGTAACTGTATATGTATATATATATGTATCTGTATTTGTATATGTAACTGTATATGTATCTGTATATGTATATGTAACTGTAACTGTATATGTATATGTACATGTATATGTAACTGTATATGTACATGTATATGTATATGTGTATGACAGGATGATATCCCGGACGAAGAACGACCTCTCAATCGTTTGAGGCCCACCAAGACAGAGGTTAAGTGTGAGTGGTGGGTTGCTAGTGCAAACTATTTCAAGAACCCTGATGCTAAAGTACCGGTAAAGAAAGTTGATGATCCAAAGAAATTTGATGATGAGACGAAGAAGGAGTTGACGGATATGATTAAGAATTTGACAAAGAGATTAGATGACCAGGAAAACAAACATGCCAAGGAGATTAAGGAGATCAGTGATCGGGTTGAGGCTGGCATCCGTGTTACACGTGAGACACTAAAGATAGTGCAGAGTTTATATGTTTCTAGAGGCTACCACAAGACAATGATTTTAAAACTCCATTCTATGATACAAAACCTACAACAACATATCCGTCAACAAGAGCAGGTAATTTCTTATTATATAATTCATTTAAGCAAGTTGGTAAGTTATATAAACTGTCCAGTGTGCAGATTTGTAGTCGACCCTTCATTGGATCGACTATCACCACGTTTACATTGTAGTCGACCATTATCTAGGTCGACTATAATACATTTATACTATAGTCGTCCCATGTCAAGGTCGACTATATGGATAACTTTCTGATGACTTACTGCTGTGTGTTTCTGTGACTGGATGATGGTGGTTTCATTGGTGAATATGTGTCAGATGTTGAAGTTCAGACAACCAAGAAAGATATGTATGATAATGTGAAGGTTGCTTCACCGGTTTATGTGAGGAGAAGCAAAAGGGACCGTCGGGTTGCACGGGCAAGGATGTATCCCTTCGTTACACCGTCACAAATGATCAAAAAGGGTGCTAAAAGAAAGCCTGACATGCCAGAGAAAGAAATCCCGATAAAACAACAGAAGACGGGGAGACTGAGTGCCCCGGTAGTGACTGATAATGTTATTCTAGAAATCATTGACGATTTGATTCATAAGTCTGGACTTATCTATCCCGGCCCGTCCACATTATATCATGATGAAAGGAATCTGGACGGCCCTAAGACACCGGAAGAGATGATGACTCCACATTACGAGTGCTTATTGGTATTTGTTCGGGGCCTATCCAACGGATTTATATTCATCACCGACGAGTTTTGGGAGCGGATCTACAACATCCGACCAATTATCAGTTCAACCTACAAAATCCTTACAATAATCAGTACAACCTTAATCATCCATCCAATAATCAGTTCAACCTACCTCAACAATCCAATCAATAGTTCAACCTACATCATCTATACAATAATCAGTTCAACCGACAACAGTCATCCAGCAATCAGTTCAACCTACAACAGTCAACCATCAATAAGTACGACCTAGAACACCAAAGTAACAATCAGTTCAACCTACACCACCCATACACTGATCAGTACAACCAACCACATCCATACACAAATAATTTGAACCTACAAAATCAATCTGTAAATCAGATCAACTTACAAACTCAAACCACGGATGAAATCAACCAACAAATACAATACACCAATTTGTTGAATGATAAACAACCACCGTTTGAAGGTAACGAAGATCATTACATGGTTGACCTACCTACATCTGATCAAAGCGGATCTGAGCATGATGATATGGAAAATGTGAATCCAATCAAACCAACAAAACACCCTGTTTCTAACTACATAGTTGATGAGGAAGATGTTCCTGATAGTGATGATGAATACGAAGATGAATACGTCGACCAAACACAAACTTATGACCAGCCAATTAAGTATAATCCCCAACCAGATGATATATTTTGGAACATGCCACCATTACTGTCGAACACCCAACCCGAAATGAAACCTAGATCAATGAAAATATATGAAACCTCAGATCTAGTTAAATTGAATCAGACTTTCGAAAACAAGGAAGATTTTCTTATGCAATTACGTACAAAGTGTGTTACTGAAGGGTTCCAGATAAAACCAAATTACTCAGACAAGTCAAGGTATACAGCTACATGCATATCACCAAATTGTTCATGGCAAATTACTGCTAGGTGTATACAAGTTGGCAACAACTTTCAAGTACGGAAGTTGAATGATCTACACACGTGCTCAAATACCCAAATTCTTCCGAACAATAAGCATGCCACCAAGAAGGTCCAGGTAATATACTGAAAGAGGTGATGAAACAAGAAGGTCGTGTCTATCGACCGAATGATATAAGGACTGATATGTCGCGCGATTTAAAATAAGTCTATCATACCACCAAGCATGGAAAGCCAAATGTTACGCAATTGAGATGTTGAGGGGTAGTCTTGAAGATTCTTTTCAAATACTACCTAATTATCTATATAATCTTAGATTGTCTAACCCAGGTAGTGTAACCAACATTCGAACGGACAACAAAGGAAGATTTGTTATGAGTTACATGTCCATTGGTGCAGCGGTATGTTTAATGCTTTCTTTATTTACTTATTAATTTAACTCGTATTTAAAAATAATGTTTCAATACTTTAATATGCAGACACGTTCGTTTGTTAACTATGCACGACCAGTAATCATAGTCGATGGGGCTCATTTAAAAAGTCGTTACTTGGGGACTAACTTGATTGCTGTCGCTATGGATGCTAACAATGGAATCCTTCCATTAGCCTACGGTATTGGAGCAGGAGAGACCACCGATCATTGGACATGGTTTTTTGGTAATCTAAGAGACTCTCTACAGTCTTCGGGGTGTTGTATTGTTAATCTCACCATTATATCTGACAGGGCACCTGCAATAGCTGCTGGCATATCAAACGTATTTCCAGAAGTATTTCATGCACTATGTGCTAGATATTTGTTGGGAAACCTCAAAAGTGTGTCTAAAAGGGTTAAAAGTTACGAGTGGCACTACTAGAAAATGTGCAAAGCGTATAGAAAATCCGATTTTGATCACCACTATGGTATACTAGCACGACGTATCCCAGACAGTGCACGTACACTCACTACTGTTGGGTTCAACAGATGGTCTAGACATCATGCAGATCGTGTTCGGTATGCTTACCTTACTTCTAATAGTGTAGATTCAATGAACGCAATATTAGTTCATGCGAGGAAACTCCCGATTACAATGCTTCTTGAATTCTTTAGAGCTTCAGTTCAACAATGGTTTTGGGAACACCGAAACACTGCCGATGGTTTAACAACCCTTGTCACACCATATGCAGAGCGTAAGCTTGGTAAAAGAAATCGTAAGTCTATTAGTTGGACTGTCAAACCGATATCACAAGTTAAGTTTGAGGTATTGGATATGAAAAAAGGTGGTAAAGTCAATCTACAAGATAAAACTTGCACATGTAAACAATGGCAGTTTTTCGGTATACCCTGTGGACATGTAATGGCAGTAGCAAGGTATTTTGTCCTACGTAACGTTACTACACACGTTCAGAATTATTTCCACACTGAAACGTACAAGTCGGCATACATGGAAGATATTAACCTGCTAGATCATATTTCTGAATGGATAGATCCAGGACACCTACAAACCATCCTACCGCCATTGGTTACAAAGCGACAATCGGGTAGACCAAAGAGTACTGCTCGTATACCGTCCCAAGGAGAGGACAAAGACAATTTCAAATCTAAAAGAAAATGCAGTCGTTGCTTGGAATATGGACATACTAGATCAACTTGCACCGCACATTATGATCTTTCTGAAGGTAAACAAAAGTCCAAGTGTAACTCAAAAACAAAGGTAAAGCCGAAGGGGTTGGTAAAGGGCAAGGGTAAAGGAAAACGTGAAGACTCATGCTCAACACAATTTGGCTCCACTTACAATTTGAGTGATGATTAGCTTCTTCTTTGTGTTTTAAATGTGTTTAACTGCCATGGATGATAGGTATGTGTGTTCGTATGTTTTCTAGCCGTTTAACTGTCGTGTATGTGTTGTGTCTGTAACTTGTGTTATTTGTTGTGTAATCAATAAATGTAGTATGAGATAATATATAATATTTGTTGTTCAAATTAAAGTTTATTTCACTAAATTGGATGGCAGACTACATTGGAACTCATGAAAAATCTTATCTGATATATCTTATCCAATAGTAGTATGAGTTATGCTTAGTCGACCCACTAATCGGTCGCCTACAACGCAAGGATGGTCGACTAGGGTTAGTCGACCCACTTATGGCTAACAAGTCGGTCGACCTTGAAGTCGACCACATCATTGAAGTAGTCGACCAACATCAATGAAGAATGTTGGTCGACTACCTTGAAAACTAATATGGTCGACCGGGTAAAGGGGTAGTCGACCCAAATTGTGGTCGACCTAATGGTGTAAATAGACAATTTTTTTCCCAAAAGTGATTTTTGAAAAAAAGTTTTTAAAAAAGTGTATTTGGGCGAATTTCCCATTTCCATCTCTATATATAGATAGATATAAACAATAAATGGGTGAAGCAGCAGCTTCTTGTTTGATCCGTTCAGTTTCACAACCATTATTTGCTTCTTGCGAATTAAAACAGGTTAGTTCATCTCAATGTTTTATTGTTTTCTAGGGTTTAGTTGCTTTTTTACTCAATTGTATATTTGATTGTAGTTTTGGTCTCGATAACCCTAGTTTTTATTATATTTATTGGTTATAGTCAAGTACTATTTTTTATTGATATTGCTCAATAACATCATATATATCTATCGCAATATCGTGTAAAAATGCTCTAGAATCAAGGATAATGAAGGCGTTTCTACAAGTAATAGGCCAAGATGTGCAAATTTGTATCGGAGAGTGATTTATAAAGAGTTTTGATGATCTATGACCTTGGTTGATCCCGATACAAGTTAAGGTCTAATTTATGCTCTAAAATGGTAAAACAAGGCATCAAAGGTGTTAGGCTTCGTCCAAATGAAAGAAGATTGAAAAGAAAACGAAACAGCAATTTTCGTTACATTGGGACGCCGTCCAGCCTTTTAATGTGGGACGCCGTCCAAGTCTTTGGGACGCCGTCCAGCTCTTAAGAACGGGATGCCGTCCAGACTTTAGGACGCCGTCCTGTAGTAGGTTTTCAGCTACTTTTGCCTTTTGACCTACTTTCTCCACTTTAAAACCTACTGATTGAGGGACTGTTTTATATATACGAAACCAGAGGTTACTGAGACGATTTTGGGAGCAAATTTGGTGAACTCCAAGCTCTTGAAAGAGGATCAACATCAAGTCTTCAAAGATCAAAACCTTCTCCATCCAAGATTCATTCTCTATTAGGTTGTTTTCTTGTCCTCCAACAATAAAATCTACTTATCAGTTGATTGTTATTTTGTTTGTAATTATGATTGTTGGCTAAACTCTATAATGTTCATCTAGATAAATAACTGAGATGTTGAATGTTTACTTTTGATTGATTGTTATTATGCACGATAGTTTGATGTTTGAATACAAGAACCATTCTTGTTAAAGCTTAATCCTTTCGATTCAACTAGTTGATATGTTCATTTGATTAAGAAACATCATCTTGTTAAATTAATGTATTGATTTACATCTAGTGACATGTGTTTATCCATCTTTTACCAAAAGGGATAAGTTGAGTTCAAATGGTTAGTTTATATAGGGATGTAAGAACGACTCTTGTAGATACTTTCGGATAGCCTAATTGATATGTGTAGTTATATAGGTGAACGATCAATTCCCTAGATATTGTTATACATATTTTCATTACTCGATTCCATATAACTAATAGGTGTTAGTAATTTGTAATTTGCCTTATATAGTGACGTTTTTAGGGATCTTATTACCACACTAAATTGATTACTTGGGTTGGGTGAATTGAGCATTTAACCGGACCAAGGGAATGAACTAGGCTAAATCATAAGTTGACATAGGAGTGGATCATGATCAACACACCATTGACTTGATCATTCTTCAAGTCTTTAGACTAGTTGAATTAGTTGATTACAAATAGGAGGTCTTAGATGACAAGAACATCACTTGCGTCTTGTAATCCCGTTTGAGTGTTTACTCAAGACTACTCTTGGTGAACCGATCAATTAGTTCTCGTGCATAACCAATCAATCCGGTCTTAATCTTAAATAACATTCAACATCGAGGGTAAAAAGTCTAGATGAGCATTTTTCCTTAAATTGATATCAAATCTATCTTACTTACTTTCTTTGCACTTATTTTCATCTTATAAACTTAAAAGACCAAAAATATTGTTTTTACATTTAACCTTCTCTGATTTGGCTAAATCGTTAAATAGCCACCAAAACATAAAAGTTGTACCTTTAAGCTTCATTTACTTAGTTAATCATAATATAGTTTATAATTCTAGTTTGACTAATACAACTGTCCTTGGAACGATACACGGAACTAAACCAGTTACTATACTACTACACGATCGGGTACACTGCCCGTTAGTGTGTAGCAATCTCTAATCGGTATTTTTCCATATTATTTTATACAACAATTCATACACCACTTTTCGCATATCAAGTTTTTGGCGCCGCTGCCGGGGACAGTTTTGTGTCAAAATAGAATTATTAACTAATTTGTGATTAAGTAGTTTCTTAATTATTTTAAATTATTAATAGTCTTTGAATAATCTTGTAGAATCGGTATGTTTAATAGTTTTTGTTAGTTGTGTGATTGACAGATTATAGGTTGCATATGCCACATACCCGAAGTTCAGAATCTCCATTACTTACACCGTTTACGGAACCTGATAGAAAGCTTGGTAGAATTCCAAAAGAAGTACTTGAACTTTTTGAATCTTCATCAAAGCAAGAAACTTTTGATTCAGAATCAAGTACAACCAAGCCTCGATATTCAGATTTTGGTAAACCCGTTCAACCCCTAAATTTTGAAATGGAAGGAGAAAGACCGTTGGTACCAAGACAATCAATGGTGGCTAAGATGAAAGCAACCCGAACCGGCCAAGGTAGTGCCATTACTCCGCCCACTGGTGAGGTAAATTTTGAAATAAAGGGACCTATTCTTCAAATGATTAATAACAGGTGTCAATTTAGTGGTGGTCCTAATGAAGATGCAAACGAACATATTCGTCTCTTTCAAGAGATATGTCTTCTTTTCAAACTTAAACCAGACACTGACCAGGCCATATTTTTAAGACTTTTCCCATGGACACTCCACGGGGAAGCACGAAGTTGGTTAGATTCATTGGCCGAGGCTACGATAGAAACTTGGGATGGTATGTTGGAAAAGTTTCTTAAGAAATATTTTCCAGCTTCTAAGTCCGCGAGACTCCAACACGAAATTACCCAATTCTGTCAAAAACTGATGGAAACCTTGTACGAAGCATGGAATCGATTTTCCAAAATGCTAAGAGGTTGTCCAAACCATGGCTTGGATACCTTTCAAAAAGTCCAAATCTTTTATAAGGGTTGTGATGTTGCAACCCGAATTTCCATTGATCAAGCGTCCGGAGGTTCACTCATGGACAAAACCGAGCAAGAGGCTTATGAGATAATCGAGAAGCTAGCCGATTATTTTCATGAGTGGCATCAAGAATGCCCAATTACTCGTAATGCTCAAGTCCAAAGCGCCGGTGCTTATGATGACCTTAGTTCCCTAAGTGTGAAAATAGACGGTGTTGCTCGAAACATGGACAAAATCACCAAGGAAATTCATAGTATGAAAGTAGGTTGTGAATACTACGGTGGACTCCATTTAGGAAAAGATTGTGATGCCGGTTTAACTATGGCTCAAAAAGAAGAGGTGGCTTTCATAAGCCAAAGAAATAATAATCAATTTCAAGGAAGAGCCCAGTTTAACCGGAACTTTAACAACCCCTACAACCCTCAAGGTCAAAATTCCAAATACCAACAAGGGTCAAGTAGCGGGTACCAACAACAAACTCCGGGTTTTTATCAAAAACCCCAACAGGAAGAGAAAAAGTCAAATTTGGAGAGTATGTTGGAAAAGTTAATTGCATCACAAACTCAGCTTGTCACAAACATAAACCAAACCAACGAGAAAAACGAACACCAGTTTAGAAACCAACAAGCCTCAATACAGAACTTGGAGAAGCAAATGAGTGGGTTAGCTAGTTTACTTAGTGAGAGAAAACCAGGAAGTTTACCGGGCGATACCAATAAGAACCCCCGAAATGAGCACGCCAATGTTATCACCACACGGAGTGGTTTAGCATACGATGCTCCAAAAATGCCCGAAAATTCTGATTTCAGTGTTCCGTTGAACCAAAATGATGAACCGGTTAAGGAGCCGGAACAAGTGGTTGAAAAGGAAGAACGGGAAAAACCCGTAGTGACACCATATCAACCACCGCTCCCATACCCAAGAAAGCAAAAACAAGAAAGGCTAGAGGCCGAAAGGTCAAAATTCCTAGATATGTATAAACAAGTTAACATAAATATGCCTTTCATTGATGTAATCTCGGGTATGCCCAAGTATGCTAAGTTCTTAAAAGACTTACTTACTAATGGGAAGAAAATGGAGGAACTTTCATCCGTCACCATGAATGCCAATTGTTCAGCAATTTTGATGAAAAAATACCAAAGAAGTTAGCTGATCCTGGAAGTTTTACAATACCATGTCTCCTGGGAGATTTGGAATGCATTAAAGCATTAGCGGATTTAGGGGCTAGCATAAATTTAATGCCTTATTCATTATATGTTAAGCTAAACCCCGGGGTACTAAAACCAACCCGAATGGCAATTCAACTAGCGGACCGCTCCGTTAAATTCTCCCGTGGAATTTTAGAGAATATGTTAGTAAAAGTGGGTACCCTAGTATTTCCGGCTGATTTTGTAATTTTGGACATGGAGGAGGACACACGTGTGCCTCTTATATTAGGTCGACCTTTCCTCAATACCGCTAGAGCTATGATAGATGTTCATGGGCAGAAATTGACCCTTAGTATTGAGGATATGAAGGTTACCTTTTCCGTTGACCATGTCTTGCAATACCCCGAGTCTACTGATGATCAATGTTATTATTTGCAAACCGTAGACACATATTCGGAGTTGTTGCAGGAATTTCCAGAATTGCAAGGTACGGGAGAATGCATTTTTGCGGAAGGTGATGAAGAGAATATGGTGGAAGAAGTGGAGATGTTGACCACCTTGATGGCTAACGGTTATGAGCCAAATGATGAAGAGTACAGAAAGTTGGATTTGGGAAATGAATACCGATGTAAAACATCGATTGAAGAACCCCCCGTTTTAGAACTCAAGCCACTCCCAAAACACTTGGAATATGCTTACCTTCAAGAGGGTTCTACTCTTCCGGTTATCATTTCATCTGAACTCTCTGTAAGTGAAAAGTCTAAGCTTGTTTCCATGTTAAAAGCCCATAAACCGGCTCTAGCATGGAAAATTCATGACATCAAGGGTATAAGTCCCTCTTATTGTACGCATAAGATATTAATGGAAGATAACTATAAACCATGTGTACAAAGACAAAGGCGACTGAACCCTAATATGCAGGAAGTCGTTAAAAAGGAGATTGTCAAACTCCTTGATGCAGGTCTTATTTACCCAATTTCGGATAGTCCTTGGGTGAGTCCAGTCCAATGTGTACCCAAAAAGGGTGGCATGACCGTTATCACCACTGAAGACGACCAATTAATTTCCACCAGGACTATCACGGGTTGGAGGGTATGCATTGATTACAGAAAATTAAATGATGCTACCCGAAAAGACTATTTTACCCTTCCTTACATTGATCAAATGTTGGAAAGGTTGGCAGGAAAGAATTTTTATTGTTTTCTTGACGGTTTCTCGGGATATTTCCAAATCCCTATAGCACCCGAGGACCAAGAGAAAACCACCTTTACATGCCCTTATGGTACTTTCTCCTATCGACGTATGCCCTTTGGCTTATGCAATGCTCCTGCTACCTTCCAAAGGTGTATGGTAGCTATTTTTCATGATATGATTGAAGACTTTATGGAAGTATTCATGGATGAATTTTCAGTCTTCGGTGATTCTTTTGATTCATGTCTTCATAATCTTGAGCGTATGTTAATTCGGTGTGAAGAATCTAATCTTGTTCTTAACTGGGAAAAATGCCATTTTATGGTAAGAGAGGGCATTGTTTTAGGTCATAAAATTTCCTCTGCGGGACTGGAGGTGGACAGAGCTAAAGTGGAAGTCATAGCCAAATTACCACCACCGTCAAATGTGAAAGGTGTAAGAAGTTTTCTGGGGCACGCCGGTTTTTACCGGCGGTTCATTAAAGATTTTTCCAAAATTGCAACCCCGATGAACAAACTTCTTGAGAAAGACGCTCCATTTGTCTTTATAGACGAGTGTCTTAACGCCTTTAACCTCCTTAAAGCAAAACTCACACAATCACCCATTCTCATATCGCCGAATTGGTCAATTCCATTCGAACTTATGTGTGATACTAGTGACTTTGCTATTGGTGCAGTCTTGGGGCAAAGAATTGAAAAACATTTCAAGCCCATTTATTATGCTAGTAAGACATTGCAAGGAGCCCAACTTAATTACACTACCACCGAGAAGGAACTCCTGGCAATTGTCTTTTCGTTTGATAAATTCCGATCCTATTTGGTACTAGCAAAGACGGTTGTCTATACAGACCATTCGGCATTAAAGTACTTGCTTGCTAAGAAAGATGCTAAACCCCGATTAATACGTTGGGTCTTGCTTTTGCAAGAATTCGACATTGATATTAAAGACAAAAAGGGGGCCGAAAACCTAGCATCCGATCACCTTTCTCGACTTGAGAACCCGAATCTTGAGGTTCTCCATGAGACCGTTATTCAAGATAATTTTCTTGATGAAAATCTCATGAAAATTGAGAAAATTGATGATCCCTGGTTTGTAGACATAGCCAACTATCTTGCGGGTGGATTCCTAGAAACCGGTATGTCACATCAAAAACGAAAGAAATTTTTCAGTGACATAAAATACTATTTTTGGGAAAACCCGTATCTCTTTAAACGGTGTCCCGATGGGATAATCTGTCGTTATGTCTCCGGGGAAGAATGCAATCAAATTCTTCTCCAATGTCATCTTGGTCCCATTGGTGGACATTTCGGATCCCAAATCACGGGGAGAAAAGTCTATGAGGCCGGTTTTTATTGGCCTACCATCTTCAAGGATGCCCACCAAATTTGTAAATCATGCGAATCTTGCCAAAGGGCAGGAAAAATTAGTCAAAGAGACGAAATGCCTCAAAACATAATCCAAGTTTGTGAGCTTTTCGATATTTGGGGCATTGATTTCATGGGACCATTCCCAAAATCTAATTCCAACCAATACATACTCGTTGCAGTTGACTACGTGTCAAAATGGGCGGAAGCAAAGGCTCTCCCCACAAACGATGCACGAGTTGTTGTAATTTTTCTTAAAGAGCTCTTTGCCCGATTCGGTACCCCGAAAGCGTTAATTAGTGACCGTGGTACCCATTTTTGCAACACCCAATTGGAAAAGGTGTTGAAACGATATGGGGTAACCCATAAAATTTCTACATCTTATCACCCACAAACAAGTGGGCAAGTTGAAAATACAAATCGGGCACTAAAAAGGATCCTTGAGAAAACGGTTGGATCAAATCCTAAGGTGTGGTCAACGAAGCTTGACGATGCTTTGTGGGCATTTAGAACCGCCCACAAAACTCCTATTGGAACCACACCTTACCGCCTAGTCTATGGGAAGGCATGTCATCTCCCTTTGGAGATAGAGCACAAATCACATTGGGCTCTTAAGACATGTAACCTCGATCTTGAAGAAGCTGGAAACCTTCATTTAAACCAACTTAATGAGTTGGATGAGTTGAGACAAAATGCCTATGAAAACTCGCTCATATACAAGGAAAAGACAAAAGTTTGGCACGACAACCATCTTAGGAATCTGAAAGATTTTAAAGAGGGTGATCGTGTTTTGCTATTTAACTCACGATTTAAACTTTTCCCTGGAAAACTCAAGTCCCGATGGATGGGACCATTTGTTGTTAACAAGGCTTTTCCATATGGAACGGTGGAGTTAAGGAATTCAAAAGGTGAAACGTTTAAGGTGAATGGCCACCGGGTCAAGCACTATGTTGATGGTCCCCTAGAAATCGAAGATGAGGTTAGCCTCAACTTCGAGAACAAAGCGTAAATCGAAATGGGGACGAGTTGGGTGAACGAATCGTTAAAAAAATGGTTCACAAATGTAAATATTTTGAATTGTGTGTACGATAATTTTTAGTGTTGTGCAAAATGATTTACGTTTGGACTTAAAACTGGCGAGTGTCGAAGAAAGCAGGTCAGTGAGTTTTAGTTAATTGGGACGCCGTCCCATTTTCCTAGATGCCGTCCCACCTTAATGATCCTGGACGCCGTCCCATTTAACTCGACGCCGTCCCATCTTTAAGACTTGGACGCCGTCCCAGGTACTGGACGCCGTCCAAGACCTCTGACTCAGAAAAAAAATACGCGTTTAATACCCTATCCACCCCATTTCTCAACCACAAAACACATTTTTTTTCAACTTCTCTCTGCCAAACACGAACACACTTCCAAAAACCCTAATTTCCTACCTCAAATTCGTGTTTTCTTCTACCAAATCCAAGCTCCAATCATGTTTTCTAGGGTATGGTTACTTCATTTTCACATTTTTCTTTCTCAATTACTTGAATTGTATGTTTATATGTCTAATTGGTGAAAGATAAGTGTGGGGTGTTTGATTTGCATGATTATTGTTTAGATTAACATGCCTTAGTTGTTTAATTACCCATATAGAGTTGATTTTGCAAAAATTACATGTTTTTAAGGGTATGCTCATGATTCTAGGGTTTGTGGAAATTGAATCCGAATTTAGGGTGGTTAATTCATAATGTTGAGTTTATGTATGATGTTAATGAAGGTTGTGACGTGTTTAATTATTGTTGGTGATATAGATGTCAATTTGGCCGGGTCATAATTTGAATGTTCTTGAATTTTTAGCATATTGTTGAAATGTAATGAACTTATGAAATATGTATGCTTAACTTTCACTAGTTTAGGCCTGTTGAAGTAAATTGTTGGAATGGAATGCCATAATGTATGACGTTATAATGGTCATTTGAGCTAAAATTGTGAAAATTGTGTTATGATTTGTGATGAATATCATTAGAATGCAAGTTTAAATGTTATGACCTATTAACGCAACATGCTTGAGTCCTAAGTTGATGCTAAATTGTAAAGTTGTGATTTTCATTTTTGAAAGTGTATTAGCGAGTTCATATTGACTTTGGTTAGCTTTGGTTAAAAATTGTGAACATACGCTTTTGTTTAAATGATTCATAATACTTATGAACTTTGAATGGAATGATTAAGTTCTCTTGCTACTCGGTTATGTTTTTAGCTAACATTAACACAACGGTCTCTCTGTTCTTTTGGTTTGGTGTTATTATGTTTTGCAGGGACAATCTAGCCGAGGAGGACCAGCAAAGAGAGGCAGGACCGCAGGTTTGGCTCCACCACCACCACCACCGCAACAACATTCATCATCATCGTCTGGAGATGAAGAAGAGGAGGATCTAAATGATCCTCGAGTTTGGTTGAGACTGGTTCAAAATGACGACGACTACGCAGAAACATTTGAGAAGGTAAATAGTAGGCCTATTAATGCCACGTGGTATTTTATCTGGGGCCCGTTGGATGAGGCGGGTATGCACCGCCATGTTTCCAACTTACTAGCCATCCCCTACGGTAGGATAGTTACCCACGCATGGGAACAAGTTTTCAGCATCAACGAACCAATTTATCCCGTACTACTAAAAGAATTCTACTCAACGGTACGGTTTAATAATGTCCGTGATTATTTGTCAAATGATTTTCTCCAGTTTCGGTTGGGGGGCGAATATAGGGGTATAAGCAGTTTTGAGCTATGCAGAGTTTTGGGTATTTTTGAGGAACTCACCGACACCCAGTTAGGTGAATACTTGCGGGGTTCCGATTACGTTGGTCGATATGTTTTTAATGACACTGTTTATTGGCGAAGAATTTGTAGGCCAAATGCATCTACACCATTCAAATCGAGTAGACACAGGTATAATGAGATTGCATCCAGGGATGATAGACTTCTGCATCGACTCATTGCATGCACTTTCAATGCGAGAGTCGAAGGCAACGAAAAGGTTAAAACTTTGGATCTATGGATAATGGACCAAATTAAACGGGGTCGCTATACCGACATTCCTGGGTTGATAGGAAACTATTTCCTGACCATCGCTACCGAGACACGGTGAGAAAAGCCGCTTCTTGGAGGCCACTACATCAACAGAATTGCTCGACACTTCAACATAGATTTCAGCCGATTACAGGAGTGTACTAACGTCATGAAACCATTAAAGAAGGTTTCTTATATCAATGCTGAAATTCTTATGAAAGATAGAAATGGGCATTTGGTACCTTTTGTGGCAGGTGGCGTAGGTGGCGCAAGTGATAGTGGCGTGCAGCAAGAACAGCAGGTAGAGGAGGAAGCAGAAATGGAGGCGCAAACAAACGTTGGTGATCAGGGCCCTTGGCATCCGTCCCAATCTAGTTGGGATAATTTGATTAGTAGTGTTAATAATATGAGGTTGAGTCCGAGTGAGCAAAGGACACACAACGATCGAATGTGGGATAGTCAGCAATGACAGATTGCTCAAGTGCACGATCAGGGATGGATGAGTTATGGTATTGATTGGAATAACCATAACTCGGAGTTGTTTTATTCCAACCCCGAGCAGTACTATGGGACGACACGTCTGACACCCCAATATTACACGGATCCTCAAAACCCACCACCTCCTCACCCGATTTATGATAATAACGCTGCGATGCAGGATGCTAGGAACCGGTTTGATCAGGAATACCCGCAAGGACGCCCGTACAGAGATGGTTCGGGAAACTACTTTTGGCCATATGGTAACTAATCCAGTTAAGGCCTGCGTGCCTTTGATCATTTTGTACACTGTTTTTTGAGACAATTTAATTTGTATGGTGTGTTTTTAGAAAATATTTGGTTTGTAATAATTAACTAATTGTGTGGATTGATAATGGGTGTGGTTGAAAAAACACCATTATTTTTAGTAATATTTGTGTGGTTTGTTAAATTGTGCAGCGTGATTGAACTTCAAAGACTGGCATTAAGTTCAGCAACATTTGATATTATGATGTGTGTATGATGATAATCGCGGAATGGACGATGCTCTTATGCTGGCAGTAAGTTCAGCGGCATCCGTCTACATGTTCCACGATTTGCAGGTTAAAAATTGACAATTTCTACAATCACTCTATCACTTTGCCCTCTAAATTTAATCCTTTTTCTGATTTCATGCAATGAGGGCCTTGCATGATCTCAAGTGTGGGGTGGGGAATAGAAATTTATCGAAAACTCGTTTTACTAAAATTAAGGCGTTTATTTAAAAAAAAAAAAATTTTAAAATTTTCAAGTAGCCTTAAAAACGATTAAATGTCCAAAAACCATGTTACACACATTGTGGTCTTAAAATCTAGAAAATAAATGTTGATTTATGTTTTAAATTATTAATAGTCTTTGAAGTTGCTCTATCATTCAATTATTTGGATGAAAATCCTACTAGTTTAGTAAAGATAACTTGTAGGTCACTTGTACCAAAACGAGTGTAAACTGTGAGAGAGCGGTGATTGTATAGCGTGGTCGGAAACCGAATCTCGCGCCAGATCGAAAACCCTAAGGACGATCCTCATTGTTTCTCCTAACAAGGACAATGTTGCGTCCGACCACTTCTTATGACCAATAGGATGTATCTATTCCATCCTCAAGGAAGTAAAGTCTTCCGAATGACACACTTACTGATTTAATTCAGAAGATGTAGTCCAGACCAGTTGTAGGGTGACGAAAAATCTTGAAAAGTCATTACTAACATCGACTGGAAATCTACCAGGCCTCAACGTCAAACAGGGAAACTGGTAGTCAAAGTTCGTCTCAATGAGGGAGATTTACTAGTAAAATGGGAAGCGCACCATGATACACAAAATGTCAGTGAATTGATCAGATTCCCAGTGGATAACCTCCGGAAAGGTAAGATATCAGCTTTTAAGACTGATGAACCTCAATCTTCATGATTGATTTAAAGGATTAGATGATTACCTCATAATTGTCAATGATATCCGGACGTAATGTGTATCCTCCTAAGCACATTATTTTCTTACCGGCATCGCGTGGTGTTAGGTACCGTGGGAGGGATTGGCTTGACCAATAGCGGGAAACCCGCACTCATTTTTCAAAATTCAAAAAATCCGACAAAATCGGAAAACGTGCCTAGTTTTAAAACTAGCATGATATTTTCAAAAACCATAAAACGTTTTCATAAGGTCCTGATTTCCGTAGGATCAAATTTTTCGGATACTTGGCTCTAATCTCCCAAAAATGTGTGTGTGTGTATTTCCATTGTGTATATAGCGTGAGTGTGATTACAATAAAGGTGTGTTATACTTAAAGCGTGTGTTTCATATAGCGTGAGTTGCGTTCCATATCAACGTGTGTGTATCGTGTGCTTCGAGTGATTTATGTAATGTTTGTAATCTATATTGTGTGATTGTGTTTGATATTGTTCTACTTTGTAAAGAAAGAATTGCTTGACGACAAGCAAGGTTTAAGTGTGGGGTGTTTTGATATTGCTCAATAACATCATATATATCTATCGCAATATCGTGTAAAAATGCTCTAGAATCAAGGATAATGAAGGCGTTTCTACAAGAAATAGGCCAAGACGTGCAAATTTGTATCGGAGAGTGATTTATAAAGAGTTTTGATGATCTATGACCTTGGTTGATCCCGATACAAGTTAAGGTCTAATTTATGCTCTAAAATGGTAAAACAAGGCATCAAAGGTGTTAGGCTTCGTCCAAATGAAAGAAGATTGAAAAGAAAACGAAACAGCAATTTTTGTTACATTGGGACGCCGTCCAAGGCTTTGGGACGCCGTCCAGCCTTTTAATGTGGGACGCCGTCCAAGTCTTTGGGACACCGTCCAGCTCTTAAGAACGGGACGCCGTCCAGACTTTAGGACGCCGTCCTGTAGTAGGTTTTCAGCTACTTTTGCCTTTTGACCTACTTTCTCCACTTTAAAACCTACTGATTGAGGGACTGTTTTATATATATACGAAGCCAGAGGTTACTGAGACGATTTTGGGAGCAAATTTGGTGAACTCCAAGCTCTTGAAAGAGGATCAACATCAAGTCTTCAAAGATCAAAACCTTCTCCATCCAAGATTCATTCTCTATTAGGTTGTTTTCTTGTCCTCCAACAATGAAATCTACTTATCAGTTGATTGTCATTTTGTTTGTAATTATGATTGTTGGCTAAACTCTATAATGTTCATCTAGATAAATAACTGAGATGTTGAATGTTTACTTTTGATTGATTGTTATTATGCACGATAGTTTGATGTTTGAATACAAGAACCATTCTTGTTAAAGCTTAATCCTTTCGATTCAACTAGTTGATATGTTCATTTGATTAAGAAACATCATCTTGTTAAATTAATGTATTGATTTACATCTAATGACATGTGTTTATCCATCTTTTACCAAAAGGGATAAGTTGAGTTCAAATGGTTAGTTTATATAGGGATGTAAGAACGACTCTTGTAGATACTTTCGGATAGCCTAATTGATATGTGTAGTTATATAGGTGAACGATCAATTCCCTAGATATTGTTATACATATTTTCATTACTCGATTCCATATAACTAATAGGTGTTAGTAATTTGCCTTATCTAGTGACGTTTATAAGGATCTTATTACCACACTAAATTGATTACTTGGGTTGGGTGAATTGAGCATTTAACCGGACCAAGGGAATGAACTAGGCTAAATCATAAGTTGACATAGGAGTGGATCATGATCAACACACCATTGACTTGATCATTCTTCAAGTCTTTAGACTAGTTGAATTAGTTGATTACAAATAGGAGGTCTTAGATGACAAGAACATCACTTGCGTCTTGTAATCCCGTTTGAGTGTTTACTCAAGACTACTCTTGGTGAACCGATCAATTAGTTCTCGTGCATAACCAATCAATCAGGTCTTAATCTTAAATAACATTCAACATCGAGGGTAAAAAGTCTAGATGAGCATTTTTCCTTAAATTGATATCAAATCTATCTTACTTACTTTCTTTGCACTTATTTTCATCTTATAAACTTAAAAGACCAAAAATATTGATTTTACATTTAACCTTCTCTGATTTGGCTAAATCGTTAAATAGCCACCAAAACATAAAACTTGTACCTTTAAGCTTCATTTACTTAGTTAATCATAATATAGTTTATAATTCTAATTTGACTAATACAACTGTCCTTGGAACGATACACGGAACTAAACCAGTTACTATACTACTATACGATCGGGTACACTGCCCGTTAGTGTGTAGCAATCTCTAATCGGTATTTTTCCATATTATTTTATACAACAATTCATACACCACTTTTCGCATATCATTTATCATCAATCAAAAACCCTTAATTTTTTGGGGTTATTAGGGTTTATGTTTCTGATCTGAATCCCCAAACTGGGTTTGATTATAACAGCGTGTTGATTTACTTTCTTGAAAATTGAATTTTCTTGATTTTGATCAAGATTCATTCATGATATATGTTGTTTGTTAGAACTTCGGGATTAATCGGTTGAGATTTTGGAAGGGGTAATCAGCAATTCGGGGATTAATCGGATTGTACTTTATACAGGTAAATATTAAATTTCGAAAATTATATGTGTGAATATAGAAGAAAACCAGGAACATACACATAAACTTTAATATAATTGTCTAAAATTGTCCACTTTGTTCAAAAATTCTAAAGTTTTAGTTTAAATTTATGTTAAGATGTTGACCAATTTTGACTTTGATTACCAAATTCGATTATGACCCATCAATCGACGTTGACCGATTAATTAAATGAATTTTAGAAAATTGGAACAGACTGCCTTTAAAAATGAGTAATCGGGGAGTAATCAGGTTTTTTTACAACAGTGATTGTATGTACTTGTGAACTTTTATTTACAATTCATTATCTTCATCTGCCGTCTTAAAAAGTCAAAATGTCGACTTTATCAGAGTCAAATACTGTAACTCCGAGTGAAGCCGAAATAGGCCATGGGCTTGGATCTACCAAATGATAAGAGTGCCTCTGAGATTCAATCATAAACAACTTTAGGTGTTCATTATGTAAGATTCCGTATATGTGATTTATTTTACTGAATGTATAAATAAATATAATTCTTGTTTACAATATGAAAAGTCAAACGTTTGACTTTTGAGTGTCAAATTCGTCTTCAAGACACAGATATATTGTGTCTGACTCTATTAAGTCAAATAATGAAACATGGTAATATTTGTGAACTTATGTTTATGAGCAACAAACAGGGAGACCCGCTTCGAGCCCTTACTACTTCAATTTCATTTGGGCGGTTCATGATTGAACCATTGAATTGGGAAAGATGGTCTTCGTTTTCTCACAATCGGATCCTGGAAGATGTTAAAAAATACTCTACACCTGGTGTTGTTGCAGAGAAGAAAGCTTTTTTTGAAGCACATTATAAAAACTTTGCTCCCAAAAAATCACCCCAAAAAGAAAACCAAACTCCTAACTACTCAACACAAACAAGTGTCACTACCTTAATTACACCTTCACCCCTTGACGAACCACGTGAAAACGAGTCTTCTGTTTTGTCACATATTAATGAAAACGTGCTGCTAGAACAGCAGATAGCATCAAACGAAGACGTTTGCTCAACGACTAGTAATTATAAGAATAAAATACACATCAAGGTATGCACTAGTATTATGAAATTATGAAATCTATTGACATTAGACTAATGATAAATTTATTAAAGTTATGAGGTGTTAACGTTGAGTGGTATATATTTGCTTATAGGATGCTGCGAGTGATACTGATAATCGATTATCGGGGCCGGAAATTTCGCGTGTTAGAAATGGAGCATACAAGAAGCTTCAAGTTTCTCGAAAAGCTGCGATAGATTCCCTTCATACTACTATTTGTTAAGGCTAGAACCTGCCTTCTATCAGAGTAGAACCCTAATCGATTAACAATCACAAGCGAGCAAGCTGAATAATAAACACAGAATAAAAACAACACGAGAATTATAGTGGTTCAGTTTCTAGGTGAAACCTACATCCACTTTGGAACTAGAGAGTATTTTATTAATTTGGAGGTGATAATTTACAAGTACAATGAGAGACTATATATAGACTAAGAAAAGAACAATAAAAGTCGGCCCAACCAATTAGGGTTGGCCAGACCCTGACTTGGTCACCAAGTAAACTCCAGGCCTGTTTTTATTGGGCTTAAATACCGAAGCCTACACCTCAACAATCTCCCACTTGGAGGCTTCGAATAACATCGATCTGCACTCTTGTACTTCTACAATGCAAGATTCAGCTCATCTCTTCTCTCTCTAGTTCCTGCCTTCTCTTCAATGTTCCTGAAGGCCAGTTGAAGCTATGCACAACTTCAACTTATCCAGCGTTACTGGTTTGGTGAACATATCTGCCGGATTCTTTGAACCTGGAATGCTCTCCAGATTAAATGTTCCCTTGCTTATCCGTTCTCTAATAAAGTGATACTTCATGCCAATGTGCTTCGTCTTAGCATGATAGACTGGATTCTTTGCTAACTTGATTGCGCTCTCATTATCACAATATAAGACAAATTATGTCTGTTTGCTGCCCAGTTCTTTCATGAATGTCTTCAACCACACTAGTTCTTTACTGGCTTCTGTCAAGGCCATGTATTCTGCTTCAGTAGTAGATAGAGTCACGCTCTTTTGAAGCCTAGACATCCAACTCACCGATGTTCCTCCTATAGTGAATACATACCCGGTGGTGCTCTTGAAGGTATTATTGCATCTACCCAAACCTGCATCAGAATAACCCCTGAGAGTAGTATCCCTGCCCTTGAAACATAACCCAACTGTAACACCCCGTTTTTCTCGTATATGATTTATAGGTATTGTGTATGTACGATAGGCGTATGAAGGGTTCGGGGCATGTTTGGGTGTTGAGGTCTTTTATGCAAGGAAAGGTGTCAGACCACGTTGAACATCGCGGCGCGACGAAGGAGGCCGCGGCGTGGCAATTAACTGGAATCCAGATCAGAAGTCCGATTAAAAATGATCTCAGACCTAGGCAAATGTCGCGGCGCGACATTTAAGGCCGTGGCGCGGCGATACGGGCAAACTGGTACCAGATTCTTGTAATTTTAAATAAGGTTCAAGGGCAATTTGGTCATTTCACGTTTGAGTCAGATTTGAGGCTTTAACCTCATCCATTCATTTCATTTCCTAATTTCATTTTCCTTTTCATTTCATTTTTCCTCTCAAAAACTCAAACACCCATTTGATTTCAAAGGGATTTTTGGAAAGGAAGAAGCGGGATTTGATCTTTGGCGTAGTTGACTAGGTTGTTCTCCTCGTTCTTAGCTACATGGTGATACTAGTGGTAAGCTCTAACTCCGAATTTCATTTTCGTGTTCGTCATTCAAATTTGGGGCTTTTGATTGTATGATTCATAGATGGAACCCATTTAGTTGTTAATTGGAGATTAACACCAAGATTCGGGTTTATAAGTGTTAAAGGCGGGTTTTGGGTTGGTTAATGATTTAACCATGTTTAAGACTTGTAAATGGTGTACAATCACTAGCATTAGTGATTATTGGCGTTTTGGAGACTTTTAGGGTTTTCGTGGTTGACTAATTTTGACTAGAGTCAAAATTAGGGTTGTTGAGGATTATGACCCGAATGTCGATTCGATGAGGTTTGTAAACTTAAAATGGATTAAGTTAAAGTATAAAACCGAGTTAAACATGTTTTGGTGTCAAAACTTGTAAATGGTGAGATTTTGACCTTATGGGTCAAAATTAGGGTTTATGGGTGATTTTGAGAACGATAAGTGTTTAACACTTGTGTTCGGGTTTAATTGGCATATTAGGACCATTATCATTTGTGTTAGTGATTATTGGTTAGTTTGGGCACGGTTTGTCCTTGGAAGTGCATTTGGGTCGAAATTGCACTAAGTGTCGAATTGGGTTGGTTAGTAGATCCAATCTAAGTGTGTTGTTGAATTTGTGATAATGGATTAGGTACTTTCCATTGACGAGTTACGGATTACTTGGAAGCATTTCTTCAAGGCGACAAGGTGAGTGTTAATATCCTATGTGCATATGTATGTGTAGGATGGGTGTGGGTCGGGTGAAGTGATTCTCGGCTATAGAGCTCACTTCACATATAGGTGGATTTGATGGACTTTTGTATGAGTCCAATTGGCACGGTTGTGCATTTTGGTTGACCACCTTTGGCGAGGTACACGTTTTGTGTGTACGTTATCACACGAGGTTGTGATGTGGATGTTATAACCCCAATGGCAAAGGGTTAGTATTGTGTTGCGTTTTGGATAACCCGATGATGTGGGTTTTGATTTGGGAAGTGAATCTCGGGTATTGCGGATTCATGATGACTCGTGTTGTTCGGTCATCTTATTGATGAGGTGATGAATTTCGGGTTGTTCGAATTCATTGAGGCTCGGGTAGTTCGGCCAACCTCGGTTGTTGAATTGGTGGAAAAGTGAATTTCGGGTTGTGCGAATTTACTAAGGCTCGGGTTGTTCGGCCAATGTTCGTATGATTGAGGTTAAGGGGTTAACCTTGTAGTTTGGTAACCTTATTCCTTTATATTGTTATATATATTAATGTATTGTTGTGTTGTAGCTAACCCTCCGGGTGTAGCTTATTGGCGTTGTTCACATCGTCGTTGGTGAACTTATACTTGTTGATATCTTTAGCTTGTTGCTTAGAGATTGTACGGTATGCTTAGTGTAGTTGCCTTATACTTGGATGCTTCGGTATGCGGTATTAATATTGTGTGGCGTGCCCATTTTATACATATATATGTATGTAGTATGTTAACATTCACTAAGCGTTAGCTTACCCTCTCGTTGTTGATATTTTTATAGGTTCGCATGATGGTGGCTCGGGTAAGCATGGAAATTAGAGATCTTGACTAGTATGCTTTAGAAGATCTTGCTTTCGTACTTGATTAGGATTTGGGTAGCGTAGTCCCAAATCACCATGCTCGGTTTATGTTTAAATATCGCATTATTGTATTAAGGAGTTTAATTTATTAATGTGTGTTTTAAGTTCGTTGAACTTACTTTGGTAACAAATTTGTTTTGGAACCTGTGTAATGGAACCTAAAGTATTATTTGACGCGTATTAAAAGGAAAAAAATTTTATGGGCCGGTTTTAATACGGGTTGGGTTGTTACACCAACTTTGGGAGTACCCTTTAAATACCGCAGTATCCACTTCACTGCTTCCCAATGTTCTTTCCCCGGAGCTGACATAAAGCGACTAACCATCCCAACTGCATGTGCTATATCAAGTCTTGTACACACCATAGCGTACATTAGACTACCCACTGCGGATGCATAAGGAACCTTAGCCATTTCTGCTTTTTCTACTTTAGTTTTAGGAGACTGATGTTTAGAAAGCTTTAGATGACTTCCCAACGGTGTGTTTCTTGGCTTTGTAGACTCACCATTCATTCTGAACTTTTCAAGAACCTTCCGAATATACTTTTCTTGAGATAAAGAAACTAACCCATCTTTATTCCTGCATATACTCATACCGAGAATCTGCTTAGCTGGCCCTAGATCCTTCATTTCAAATTCTCTAGATAATTGCTTCTTCAAATTGCGTATTTCAACCATATCAGAACCTGCAATTAACATATCATCGACATAAAGAAGCAATATAATATAGGAGCTCTTGAACTTCTTCAAATAACAGCATTGATCTGTAGAACTTCTCACGAATCATGTCTTCTCCATGAAATTATTAAATTTCAAGTACCACTATCTGGGAGCTTGTTTCAAACCATACAAGCTTCTCTTTAGATAACACACAAGAATCTCCTTTCCTTTGACCCGAAACCCCTCTGGTTGAGACATGTAAATGTCTTCTTCAATGTCGCCATGCAGGAAGGCTGTTTTAACATCCAACTGTTCTAAGTGTAACTTCTCGGTTGCAACCATACTTAGAACCAATCTGATAGTCGTCATCTTCACTACTGGAGAAAAGATTTCAGCATAGTCAACTCCTTTCTTTTGTTGAAATCCTTTGACAACTAATCTTGCTTTGTATCGTTTAAAACCATCCGCTTCATCTTTAACTCTGAAAACCCATTTATTCTGTAAGATTCTTTTTCCTGGTGGTAACCTGGTTAACCTCCAAGTTTGATTTTTCAATAAAGATTCCATCTGCTTTTCATAGCCTGCTCCCACTGGAACGAATCTTTCACCTTCATTGCCTCAGAATAACTTTCTGGTTCCCCATTTTCTGTCAAAAGAAGATAGTTAACTGTTGGACTAAACCTTTCTGGCTGTCTTGTAACTCGTGTAGATCTCCTGACCCAATTGGACTGGTCAGATTGTGATGGGGGCTGTGGGGTCTGCTCATCATCAGAGTCTGAGCTCCCACTATCTGAAGTCTGCTCGTGATCAGACTCCGAGCTTTCACTATTAGGAACTCCCACTGGAACTTCAGTTTCACACTCTGGAGTTTCCCTTTCATCTTCTCTAGTTGTCTCTGTGTCAACCTCAAATTCAACTGATTCTTTTTCTTTTGGTGTTGAGTTGAAATCCTTCTACAATTCTGCTTCATTGAAGGTGGCATGTTTACTTCTGATAACATGTTTTCCCTTGTTATCCCATAACCTGTAACCCATGTCATCTCCCCCATAACCAATGAACACGTACTTCTTTGCTTTTGCATCAAGTGTGTCATCATCTTTATTAATATCATATGCACTGCACCCAAAGATTTTTAGATGCTCATAACTAATTGCTTTACCTCTTCATTCTTCTTCGGGTATTTTAAAATCAAGCCGAGCTGATGGAGAACGGTTGATCAAATAAGCGGCCGTGCTTACTGCATCAGCCCATAGAGTCTTTGGTAGCCCACAATTAAGTTTCATGCTACGTGCTCTCTCATTTAAAGTACGATTCATTGTTTCTGCAGCTCCGTTTTGTTGTGGAGTACCTGGAATCGTCTTGATCATCCGAATGCCATGATCAGCACAATAGTTAACGAATTCGGTACTGATGTATTCTCCTCCATTATCCGACTTCAAGCATTTTACCTTCAAATCACAAGATAATTCAACAGCATATTTCCATTTCTTAAAAACTTCAAATACATCAGATTTATTTTTAAGAAAGTAAACCCATACCTTGCGTGTTGAATCATCGATGAAAGTAACATAATAGCGTGCTCCTCCTAATGAAGAAACAGGAGTAGGCCCGAACACATCCGTGTGTACTAGCTCCAACTTCTGAGCCTTTAAATTTCTGCCTGCTTTTGCAAAGGTGACCTTCTTCTTCTTTCCTAGAACACATGACTCGTAAAAGTCCGATTCAACTCTCTTCAAACCAGGAATTTTACCATTTGACACTAGCATTCTCATTCCTTTGTCACTCATGTGACCTAAACGTTGGTGCCACTGACTGGTTAAGCTTCGATCATTGGAAACTGCATTAACTTCATTAGCTGGAACTTCTGCCATATAAAGAGTGCCTCTCTTCTTACCCTTGGCTATTACTAAGTTCCCCTTTATTACTTTCCACTGACCTTCACCAAATAGCACACTATATCCTTGATCATCAAGCTGTCCAACAGAGATTAGTTTCTTCTTTAGGCCAGGAATAACTCGGACATTTTCCAAGGTCCAATTAGTACCCAAAGAGGTCTTCAGCTCTAAATCTCCAATACCTGTAATGTCAAGACAATGATCATTAGCCAAACGAACTTTACCAAGATTACCTGTTCGTAGATTCTTCATCAAATGTGGACTTGGAGTAGCATGAAACGATGCTCCTGAATCCATAACCCACGCATCAATTGTATTCTCAATGCAGCAAACAAGGACGTTATCATAATCATCTGTTGCAACTGAAACATTAACTTCCTTTGGCTTTGATGATGTTACTGGCTTAGTGCACTGGTTTCGGAAGTGTCCAGTCTCCTGACAATTCCAACATTTAATATCATTCCTCGTTCTCGACACACTCCTCCTTCTTGACTTTGACCTGCCCCTGGTGGTGTTACTTCTGCCTTTCCTCCTACCCCTCTCTTCTGTGCTCAACAAGTTTCCTGATGGTTCTCCTGAACTCTTTCTTCTTATATCTTCTCCAAGAATAAAATCACGAATGCTCTCAAACTTTAGCTTTGAGGACTCTGTGGATCCACTGATAGCTGTGACTGAACCTGACCAGCTTTCAGGTAATGAAGATAATAATAGAAGAGCTTTGACTTCGTCATCGAACTTGATATCAACTGATAGTAACCGAGAGATAATATTGTTGAAGTTATTAACATGATTTGTTACTGAAGCACCTTCTTTCAACCTGGTGTTTAACTGTCTAATCAAAAACACCTTGTTAGAAGCAGACGGCTTCTCATACATATTTGCTAAGGTCTTCATCAAACCATGTGTCGTGGTTTCGTTCACAATGTTAAAGGCAACACTTTTTGTCAACGTGAGTCTGACAACTGCTAGGGCTTTCCTGTCAAGTGTTTTCCACTCGTCGTCTTTCATTCCTTCTGGTTTATTCTCATTCAAGGCATCGATCAGATCCTTCTGACATAACAAATCTTCAACCTGCATCTTCCACCACCCAAAATCTTGCCCATCAAACTTGTCGATTTTGATCCCTCCTTCTTCTGCCATTGAAAAAAAAATTATTGGATCTGAGGTCAACAGCAATCTGATCTGTAACAGTAGCAGTAAATCTGTAACAGCAGAGTCTGGTGAGTCTGTTGAGTCTGGTAACAGCTAGGGTTAATCAGTAGAGTCTGGTGGCAGCTAGGTTTTAGCACCTGCAATCTGATCTGCAATCTGATCTGTAACAGTAGAGTCTGGTGGCGGCTAGGGTTGATCAGCAGAATCTGGTGGCAGCTAGGGTTTAGCACCTGCAACCTGATCTGCAATCTGATCTGTAACAGTAGAGTCTGGTGGCGGCTAGGGTTGATTAGCAGAATCTGGTGGCGGCTAGGGTTTAGCACATGCAACCTGATCTGCAATCTGATCTGTAAAAAACAGCAACAACAGCGACTGGATCTGTAACAGCAACAGCTATGATTGACGGCTAGGGTTAGAACCTGAGCTCTAGATACTAGTTGTTAAGGCTAGAACCTGCCTTCTATCAGAGTAGAACCCTAATCCATTAACAATCACAAACGAGCAAGCCGAATAATAAACACAGAATAAAAACAACACGAGAATTATAGTGGTTCAGTTTCTAGGTGAAACCTACATCCACTTTGGAACTAGAGAGTATTTTATTAATTTGGAGGTGATAATTTACAAGTACAATGAGAGACTATATATAGACTAAGAAAAGAACAATAAAAGTCAGCCCAACCAATTAGGGTTGGCCAGACCCTGACTTGGTCACCAAGTAAACTCCAGGCCTATTTTTATTGGGCTTAAATACCGAAGCCTACACCTCAACACTATTAATTTTCCTTCTTCTCGAATAAAGAATGATATGTTTTCGAAATCTTTATGTATACAGTATACCTAAAGAAAGTAGTGTAACAAGAGTAAAGAAAAATTTACAAGTACCCAAAGATGAGAAAACAAAAGGTAATATCTTTTTTAAAACCTTATTAAAATTTATAAAAATAATTTGTATGTCCAAGAGTTTACTATGGTTTTTGTTGCAGGTGTAAACCATTTCTCGGTTGCTCGACCAACGACAGCAGTACGGGTTGTTGGACCAATCTTGACATAAAGTAATAGTTAGAGGTTTATTTTGTGAAATTATATCTCAAATGGATTTGAGGAGGTGGAACGTGTGAACGGATAACAAGTGGGCTAGCCGTCATAGTTTTCAATTTTGCTTCTTCCTTGATTATTCTAATAGATTCTAGACTTGACTATTCTAATTTATTCTAGACTTGGTTATCCTAGATTATTCTAGACTAGACTTGATTAACTTAATGGACAAGGTTAATCAACTATAAATAAGGATGTAATAATAAGATTGTAATAAGAGTTTTTCTATAATTGGAGAAGGACTTCCAATAAGTTCTTGTTCTTAAATTTTACTATTCTGTCTTATAATCTGGTACCAAATTTCTTCAATTGGTATCAGAGCTAAGTTACAAAAGGGATCGTGTTGTTGATCAAAAGGACTAGATCAATCACCAGATTCTAAGACAGAAAAATACGAGCGTCGATCGAAGACCAGATTCATGGGGGATATTTGTAGTGACCCGAACTTTTCCATATTAATAGATATATATTAAATGAAATTGATATTTACATGATTAAGTGTTTCCAACATGTTAAGCAATCAAACTTATTAAGACTTGATTAATTGGAATAGGTTTCATATAGACAAATGACCACCCAAGTTGACCGGTGATTCACGAACGTTAAAACTTGTAAAAACTATACGATGATATATATATGGATATATATATAGTTAACATGATTTTATTATAAGTATGTATCTCATTAGGTATTTTAACAATGAGTTATATACATAAAAATGAGACTATTAAATTAAGAAACTCGAAAACGATATATATAACGATTATCGTTATAACGTCTTACTAGGTACATATGAATCATATTAAGATATTGATACACTTGGTTAATTATGTTAAATGATAAGTAAATATATCATTAAGTGTATTAACAATGAACTACATATGTAAAAATAAGACTACTAACTTAATGATTTTGAAACGAGACATATATGTAACGATTATCGTTGTAACGACATTTAATGTATATAGATCATATTAAGAGATATTCGTACATCATAATATCATGATAATATAATAATTTAAAATCTCATTTGAGATTATAAACATTGGGTTAACAACATTTAACAAGATCGTTAACCTAAAGGTTTCAAAACAACATTTACATGTAACGACTAACGATGACTTAACGACTCAGTTAAAATGTATATACATGTAGTGTTTTAATATGTATTCATACACTTTTGAAAGACTTCAATACAATTATCAAAATACTTCTACTTAACAAAAATGCTTACAATTACATCCTCGTTCAGTTTCATCAACAAATCTACTCGTATGCACCCGTATTCGTACTCGTACAATACACAGCTTTTAGATGTATGTAGTATTGGTATATACACTCCAATGATCAGCTCTTAGCAGCCCATGTGAGTGACCTAACACATGTGGGAACCATCATTTGGCAACTAGCATGAAATATCTCATAAAATTACAAAAATATGAGTAATCATTCATGACTTATTTACATGAAAATAAAATTACATATCCTTTATATCTAATCCATACACCAACGACCAAAAACACCTACAAACACTTTTATTCTTCAATTTTATTCATCTAATTGATCTCTCTCAAGTTCTATCTTCAAGTTCTGAGTATTCTTCATAAATTCCAAAAGTTCTAGTTTCATAAAATCAAGAATACTTCCAAGATTGCAAGTTTACTTCCAAGTTTTCTAAATCCATTCCAAGTAATCATCCAAGATCAAGAAACCTTTGTTACTTACAGTAGGTTATCTTTCTAATAAAAGGTAATAATCATATTCAAACTTTAATTCAATTTCTATAACTATAACAATCTTATTTCAAGTGGAAATGAAATTGTTTTCGTGTCATGATTCTGCTTCAAGAACTTTCAAGCCATCCAAGGATCCTTTAAAGCTAGATCCATTTTTCTCATTTCTAGTAGGTTTATCCAAGGAACTTGAGGTAGTAATGATGTTCATAACATCATTCGATTCATACATAAAAAGCTGTCTTATTCAACGTTATAAACTTGTAATCACTAGAACATAGTTTAGTTAATTCTAAACTTGTTCGCAAATAAAGTTAATCCTTCTAACTAGACTTTTAAAATCAACTAAACACATGTTCTATATCTATATGATATGCTAACTTAATGATTTAAAACCCTGAAACACGATAAACACCATAAAAATGGATATACGCCGTCGTAGTAAACCGGGGGCTGTTTTGGTTGGGATAATTAAAGCTAAGAAGAACTTTGATTTAAAATCTATACTTCTGGAAAAATGATTTTTCTTATGAACATGAAGCTATATCCAAAAATCATGGTTAAACTCAAAGTGAAAGTATGTTTTTCAAAATGGTCATCAAGATGTCGTTCTTTCGACGGAAATGACTACCTCTTTCAAAAATGACTTGTAACTTGTATTTCCAACTATAAAATTATACTTTTTCTATTTAGATTCATAAAGTTAAGTTCAATACGAAACCGTGGCCACTGGAATCACTCAAAACGGATTAGAAACGAAGAAATGGCGAGTAAAACAAGATTGATAAAAACCACTCTTTTTACCTACGTGAAAGTTAGTAATAAATCTATTCCAACCATAACCTAATCAACTTATATTGTATATTATGTAATCTTGAGATACCATAGACACGTATACAATGTTTCGACCTATCATGTCGACCTATCTATATATATTGCGGAACAACCATAGACACTCTATATGTGAATGTTGGAGTTAGCTATACAGGGTTGAGGTTGATTCCAAAATATATATATAGTTTGAGTTGTGATCAATACTGAGATACGTATACACTAGGTCGTGGATTGATTCAAGATAATATTTATCGATTTATTTCTGTACATCTAACTGTGGACAACTAGTTGTAGGGTACTAACGAGGACAGCTGACTTAATAAACTTAAAACATCAAAATGTATTAAAAGTATTGTAAATATATTTTGAACATACTTTGATATATATGTATATATTGTTATAGGTTCGTGAAATCAACCAGTGGCCAAGTCTTATTTCCCGACGAAGTAAAAATCTGTGAAAGTGAGTTATAGTCCCACTTTTAAAATCTAATATTTTTGGGATGAGAATACATGCAGGTTTTATAAATGATTTACAAAATAGAAACAAGTATGTGAAACTACATTCTATGGTTGAATTATCGAAATCGAATATGCCCCTTTTTATTAAGTCTGGTAATCTAAGAATTAGGGAACAGACACCCTGATTGACGCGAATCCTAAAGATAGATCTATTGGGCCTAACAAACCCCATCCAAAGTACCGGATGCTTTAGTACTTCGAAATTTATATCATATCCGAAGGGTGTCCTGGAATGATGGGGATATTCTTATATATGCATCTTGTTAATGTCGGTTACCAGGTGTTCACCATATGAATGATTTTTATCTCTATGTATGGGATGTGTATTGAAATATGAAATCTTGTGGTCTATTGTTACGATTTGATATATATAGGTTAAACCTATAACTCACCAACATTTTTGTTGACGTTTAAAGCATGTTTATTCTCAGGTGAATACTAAGAGCTTCCGTTGTTGCATACTAAAATAAGGACAAGATTTAGAGTCCATGTTTGTATGATATTGTGTAAAAACTGCATTCAAGAAACTGATTTCGATGTAACATATTTGTATTGTAAACCATTATGTAATGGTCGTGTGTAAACAGGATATTTTAGATTATCATTATTTGATAATCTACGTAAAACTTTTTAAACCTTTATTTATGAAATAAAGGTTATGGTTTGTTTTAAAAATGAATGTAGTCTTTGAAAAAAAAACGTCTCATATAGAGGTCAAAACTTCGCAACGAAATCAATTAATATGGAACGTTTTTAATCAATAAGAACGGGACATTTCAGTTGGTATCCGAGCGTTGGTCTTAGAGAACCAGAATTTTGTATTAGTGTGTCTTATCGAGTTTGTTAGGATGCATTAGTAAGTCTGGACTTCGACCGTGTTTACTTGAAAAATGATTGCTTAACAAATTTTGTTGGAAACTATACATTTTTAACATGTGAATATTATGTGATATATTAATCTCTTAACGCATTTGATATTATGTGATAGATGTCTACCTCTAGAACAAGTCCCATTGACTCACCTAATAATAATGAAGAGTCAAATGTAAATTGGAATGATTCGTGGACTGATTCACAAGTTCCAGAAGAGGAACCGGAAGAAGAGTCGGAACCGGAAGAAGAATCGGAACCGGAAGAAGAATCGGAATCGGAAGAAGAAATAGAACCAGTGGGGGAAATAATAAAACGGTTAAGTAGAAGAAAATCCTCAACCAACCGACCAAAGTTAATTATGGTCAATGGTGTTTCCGCCAAGGAAGCAAAGTATTGGGAGGATTACCAATTCTCCGATGAATCGAATCCCGACAAGGATTCCGATGATGTTATAGAAATTACCCCGACACAATTTAATAAGGCAAAATAGAACAATAAGGGAAAGGGCATAAAAATAGATAAATTTGATTCCAAACCCGATGAACTTTATATGTATCATCAACACCCGTATTTCTTAAGTTGTGACAATAACCCGGGAACTTCTAAACCACCAGGTTTTTCTAAACCAATGTGGAAAATGACGGCTCGTATTAGGGGAACATCATATATCCCTAGAAACTTGGCAAAACGAACCAAAACCAAAGAAGAAGAAACGAGCGAGTCGGAATAAGATAGTTGTATTCGTGTGGTGTAATATATGTAATATAGTGTGCTTATGCTTTATGATATATGTAAAAATTGCTTGTATTAATAAGTATTATCTTTTATGAATCTAACTCTTGTCTATTTTACAGTATAAAAACACAAAATGGATAGACAACCAAATATTTTAGAAGACTTACCCGGAGACATGATTGATGAAATCTTGTCTAGAGTCGGTCAGAATTCCTCGGCACAACTATTTATGGCAAAATCAGTTTGTAAGACATTCGAAGAACGTTCCAAGAATGCCTTGGTTTATAAAAGGCTTTCGTTTGAAAGATGGGGGATATCACATTGGGAAACCCATAAGTTACGATGTGTTTACTTTGACGCATATATTGCGGGGAACCCAAATGCTATTTTACGCAACGGGTTAAGAAATTATTTTGACTCAATGTATCCGAATATAGGACTTCATGATTTAGAAAAAGCGGCTAACATGCAACATAAAGAAGCATGTTATGCTTACGGGTTAGTAATGTTCGCATCTCACCAAAGTGAGAAAAAGAACATCGGGCTACAACTATTAAACAAAACGTTCCCACAAGTGACGGAGTCGGTAATTGGGGTAAGAAATGAGGTTTTTAGGTTATTACGAGACTGTTGGTCATTACGTAACCTTCGTCCTTTTGACGACGTTACAACACGTTGTCATACTATCGGCCACAACGGTTACGTTCCACAAGACCAAGGATGGGAGGTGGTATTAGTAAAACCAGAATGCATGACTTGTTTCTGGACGTATGAATTACGTGTCTTTGTTGCCTTTGCTGAACGCCTTATTTATTAACTAGAATTATCTTCGCAACTACTTTGTATCAAAGTTTTATGTGCTATATTTCATGCTATATGTAAAATAGCGGTATTGTAAGTTTGCAAGTTATTGTATAAAGGTTTGAATATGATATATTTTTTTTTGTGATTAGTTTTTCATATAGAATTGTAGTTGTTGAAATGGTATGATAGCTACTAAGTATGAACTTAACGGGTAGGTACTACCCGAATTAAAGAGTATAAAACGCTAATATGAAGAAAGAGCTTTTATAAATAAGTTCATATTACGCTACGAAATACTATTGACTACTCTTGATATTCTATATGATTAACTCGTTTCATTTGACTATTTTGAAGGAAATGGCACCGACTACTCGACACACCTTGAATATGAGTGAAGAGGAATTTCGTGCCTTTCTTGCTTCAAACATAGCCGCAGTACAGGTCGCGCTACATACCAACAATAACCATGGATCTAGCTGTGACGACCCGGAAATTTCCGATCAAATTTAAACTTTAATCTTTATATGTTTTCGACACGATAAGCAAAGTCTGTAATGTTGCATCTCAAAATTTTTGAACTGTTTTCATGAATTCATTTGGCCTTTGACTATTCCCGACGATTTACGAACAAATACTGTAAATAAATATATACATATATAGATATATATAAAAATAAACATAGGAGTATATATATTAATTGGAATTAATAAAATATAATTTAATCAGTTGAATTGAAAATGTAAATGTCATTAGTTACTATTATTATTAAAAATTTCATTATTTACATTGTTATTAATAATTATAATTATCATTGTTAATAATATTATATATTATCATTAGTAGTACAAGTATTATTACAAAAGCTATCATTTATATTGTTAATATTAATATTATCATTTTTGTAATTATGATTTTTAGTTATTAATATGATTATTATTATTACTAGTATTATTTTGATATTATTATTATTAAATATCCTTATTATTAATTCTATTATTATTATTATTGCTAATTATTTAATAGTATTATAATTTTTAAAATTAATTACTAAAATTAAGTTAATATATATAGAGTCATATACATAGTGAATTCAGTTTCACATCTCTATCCCACTGTATTTAATTTTTTATCTTGTCTCCAATCTGTTAGATGTCAGTATCTAATTTATCAGTACAATACAAAATTCATTCATTATATAGACACTGCATTTTGAGAAAGAACTAAACCAACAAAATTCATGAAATAAAGCTCGACACCTCTGTTCTTCATCTTTTTAACCATATTTTGATTTTGAATGAATTTTCAAAATGTAATAATACAGTCTTGTTAGGAATCGTCTATCTAAACTATCTGTAAGTTTTCAATCCTCAATTCTTTCTATTAATCTCAAATTTGAGAGTCAAAGTTTTGGGTTTTAAAAGTCAACTAAGTGTTCTTGAATCAAATTCGAGCTTCTTTTGATGTTTCCAGTTAATTTGATGATCCATAAAGATTATAGGAATGATTTGCAACATAATTCATGTTGTAATCATAATCTATAACATTCTTAATTTCAAAACCAACTTTTGAGCTCATGTGTTCTTGACAGTGATATACACTAACTTGAATTCGAAGCAAATTTCAAAAACTAAAAATGCAGAGTTGTTAGGAATCATTTACTTAAACTTCCTGTAAAATCTTAAGTTCCAATTATTAATAACGAAGTCGAATTTGCGAGTCAAAGTTATTTTGTCAAAAGTCAACCAATTTGTTCATCAAGAAATTAGAGCTCGTTTTGATGTTTCGAGTTCAATTGACGATTTCAATAGTTTTAAGGAATGATTTGAAACATGTTTCATGTTGTAAAGATTGTCCGAAACGAACTCAAAAATTGAAAACAAAATTTTTTTTTTCTTGGCTACCAGCAAGCAGTAGGATTTTTTTGTTTTTTTTTTCTCTCATTTTTTTTATATCATTAACACATTTTTTTCATGTTATTTAAAAGTCATAAATGAAAACCAGAATGCGTTAGTTTGATTTTTTTTTTTTGAAGTTCCATGGTTGAATTGATTTAAGGTAGAAGATGAAGAAGATGATTCAAGTTGAAATAGATATTAGATATATATATTTGGGTTGCATAATAAATAAGAAAGACATGAATGGCAGAATGGTTAAGGGTGTTGGTGGGTGAGCGAGAGGTCTCGGGTACAAATCCGGTTCTGGACATATTTTTTTAGAAAGGCTTTTGAAGGTAGATTTCATTACAAAAAATTATTATTATTATTATTATTATTATTATTATTATTATTATTATTATTATTATTATTATTATTATTATTATTATTATTATTGTTGTTGTTATTGTTACTAAAATTATAATCTTTATCATTATCATTATTATTAATATATGTATTATTATTATTATTATGATTAGGATTATTATTATTATCAAAATAACATAAACTATTATTATTATTATTAATATTAGTATTAGTATCATTATGTACTTATTAGTATTTTTAGAATCATTATTAACATATGTACTATCATTATTATCATTATCATTCTTATTATTAGTATTATCATCATTAATAAAGTTATTATCAGTAGACTATTATTAGTAAAATCATTAATATCAAAACTATCATTTTTAACAAATAAGATATTTGGTACATAAAACCTACTTATTATATATACTACAACTATATTAATAATCTATATAACTATATACAAGACATATTAACATCTCTTATATAAATACCGACATACAACAAATTCGATATTTTTAATATAATACTAAATATATACATGGATATATTAATATAACTAAATGTATATATTCTAATCATTTTAAATATATATACAATAAATATATATAACGTATACTTTAAGATATAAAATAAGTATATATTTTTAAATGGAATTTAATATACATTATATAAACTACAAACACATAAATAATATATAATTAATAAAGGAAATTATGTGATTTCCATTATATGTTTTAATAGATATACAATTGATATAGGTTCGTGAATCCGAGGCCAACTCTGCATTGTTCAGTTGTTTAATGTCGTTATATGTATTTTTACTACAAAATACATTAGGTGAGTTTCATTTGCCTTTTTACCCTTTATATTTTTGGGCTGAGAATACATGCGCAATTTTTATAAATGTTTTACGAAATAGACACAAGTAATCGAAACTACATGATATGGTTGAATTATCGAAATCGAATATGCCCATTTTTAGTCTGGTAATCTAAGAATTAGGGAACAGACACCCTAATTGACGCGAATCCTAAAGATAGATCTATTGGGCCTAACAAACCCCATCCAAAGTACCGGATGCTTTAGTACTTCAAAATTTATATCATGTCTGAAGGAGGATCCCGGAATGATGGGGATATTCTTATATGTATATTGTTAATGTCGGTTACCAGGTGTTCAATCCATATGAATGATATTTTTGTCTCTATGCATGGGACGTATGTTTATGAGAAATGGAAATATGAAATCTTGTGGTCTATTAAAATTATGAAATGATGATTTATGTTAAACTAATGAACTCGCCAACCTTTTGGTTGACACTTTAAAGCATGTTTATTCTCAGGTACGAAAGAAATCTTCCGCTGTGCATTTGCTCATCTTAGAGATATTACTTGGAGTCATTCATGACATATTTCAAAAAACGTTGCATTCGAGTCGTTGAGTTCACCAAGATTATTATTAAGTCAATAATAGCAAAATATATTACGAAATGGTATGCATGTTGTCAACTTTCGATGTAATGAAAGATTATCTTTTCAAAAACGAATGCAATGTTTGTAAAATGTATCATATAGAGGTCAAGTACCTCGCAATGTAATCAACTGTTGTGAATCATTTATAATCGATATGGACTTCGTCTGGATGGATTAGGACGGGTCTCTACAGTTGGTATCAGAGTGGTAGTCTTAGCAAACCAGGTCTGCATTAGTGTGTCTAACTGATAAGTCGTTAGGATGCATTAGTGAGTCTGGACTTCGACCGTGTCTGCATGTCAACAGTTTTACTTATCATTTAGTGTTGAAATTTTTTTGCTTATCATCCTTAAAGTCTAGACACGTCTTACTACCTCTATTGCATAGACAGTGTATAGATAAGTTCATATCTTAGCGTATCTGTTATTGTTACCTTTGCCTGACAACTTCCGTAGATTCCTCCGTAATTTATGGGATTTTAGTATTATATATGCATATGTAAATTATGTATTACAGGGTACTAATCTGCATCCTATAATCTATTTCTTATCGAAAATCCTTCATCTGATCGTACGAGATGAATCCCTCAAGCAGTTCGAATTCCTCGGATTCCAACAGCTATTCCGATATGAAGTTTCACCTATCAGCATCACCGAAATGAATCAATAAATCAATCATCCCCAATTCATCTGATGGGTTCGTAGTCGACTTATTCAATGGAGACGCGAAGAAGGCGATCCCTTCCATCAAACGAATTTACCTCTTGACAATGAACCTGAAGCGTTTACCGACGAACCTGTTCGAGACACCATTTTCTCTCTCATTTCCAGAGTGTCTCGTCACGATCATATACTATCTTAGATTCTAAACCTCATTCATCCGCTCGTTCGTGAAATGTCCCGTTCTTATTGATTAAAAACGTTCCATATTAATTGATTTCGTTGCGAGGTTTTGACCTCTATATGAGACGTTTTTCAAAGACTGCATTCATTTTAAAATAAACCATAACCTTTATTTCATCAATAAAGGTTTAAAAAGCTTTACGTAGATTATCAAATAATGATAATCTAAAATATCCTGTTTACACACGACCATTACATAATGGTTTACAATACAAATATATTACAACAAAATAAGTTTCTTGAATGCAGTTTTTACACAATATCATACAAGCATGGACTCCAAATCTCGTCCTTATTTAAGTATGCGACAGCGGAAGCTCTTAATAATCACCTGAGAATAAACATGCTTAAAACGTCAACAAAAATGTTGGTGAGTTATAGGTTTTACCTATATATATCAAATCATAATAATAGACCACAAGATTTCATATTTCAATACACATCCCATACATAGAGATAAAAATCATTCATATGTTGAACACCTGGTAACCGACATTAACAAGATGCATATATAAGAATATCCCCATCATTCCGGGACACCCTTCGGATATGATATAAATTTCGAAGTACTAAAGCATCCGGTACTTTGGATGGGGTTTGTTAGGCCCAATAGATCTATCTTTAGGATTCGCGTCAATTAGGGTGTCTGTTCCCTAATTCTTAGATTACCAGACTTAATAAAAAGGGGCATATTCGATTTTGATAATTCAAACATAGAATGTAGTTTCACGTACTTGTGTCTATTTTGTAAATCATTTATAAAACCTGCATGTATTCTCATCCCAAAAATATTAGATTTTAAAAGTGGGACTATAACTCACTTTCACAGATTTTTACTTCGTCGGGAAGTAAGACTTGGCCACTGGTTGATTCACGAACCTATAACAATATATACATATATATCAAAGTATGTTCAAAATATATTTACAACACTTTTAATATATTTTGATGTTTTAAGTTTATTAAGTCAGCTGTCCTCGTTAGTAACCTACAACTAGTTGTCCACAGTTAGATGTACAGAAATAAATCGATAAATATTATCTTGAATCAATCCACGACCCAGTGTATACGTATCTCAGTATTGATCATAACTCAAACTATATATATTTTGGAATCAACCTCAACCCTGTATAGCTAACTCCAACATTCACATATAGAGTGTCTATGGTTGTTCCGAAATATATATAGATGTGTCGACATGATAGGTCGAAACATTGTATACGTGTCTATGGTATCTCAAGATTACATAATATACAATACAAGTTGATTAAGTTATGGTTGGAATAGATTTGTTACCAATTTTCACGTAGCTAAAATGAGAAAAATTATCCAATCTTGTTTTACCCATAACTTCTTCATTTTAAATCCGTTTTGAGTGAATCAAATTGCTATGGTTTCATATTGAACTCTATTTTATGAATCTAAACAGAAAAAGTATAGGTTTATAGTCATAAAAATAAGTTACAAGTCGTTTTTATAAAGGTAGTCATTTCAGTCGAAAGAACGACGTCTAGATGACCATTTTAGAAAACATACTTCCACTTTGAGTTTAACCATAATTTTTGGATATAGTTTCATGTTCATAATAAAAATCATTTTCTCAGAATAACAACTTTTAAATCAAAGTTTATCATAGTTTTTAATTAACTAACCCAAAACAGCCCGCGGTGTTACTACGACGGCGTAAATCCGGTTTTACGGTGTTTTTCGTGTTTCCAGGTTTTAAATCATTAAGTTAGCATATAATATAGATATAGAACATGTGTTTAGTTGATTTTAAAAGTTAAGTTAGAAGGATTAACTTTTGTTTGCGAACAAGTTTAGAATTAACTAAACTATGTTCTAGTGATTACAAGTTTAAACCTTCGAATAAGATAGCTTTATATGTATGAATCGAATGATGTTATGAACATCATTACTACCTTAAGTTCCTTGGATAAACCTACTGGAAAAGAGAAAAATGGATCTAGCTTCAACGGATCCTTGGATGGCTCGAAGTTCTTGAAGCAGAATCATGACACGAAAACAAGTTCAAGTAAGATCATCACTTGAAATAAGATTGTTATAGTTATAGAAATTGAACCAAAGTTTGAATATGATTATTACCTTGTATTAGAATGATAACCTACTATAAGAAACCAAGATTTCTTGAGGTTGGATGATCACCTTACAAGATTGGAAGTGAGCTAGCAAACTTGAAAGTATTCTTGATTTTATGTAACTAGAACTTGTAGAATATATGAAGAACACTTAGAACTTGAAGATAGAACTTGAGAGAGATCAATTAGATGAATAAAATTGAAGAATGAAAGTGTTTGTAGGTGTTTTTGGTCGTTGGTGTATGGATTAGATATAAAGGATATGTAATTTTGTTTTCATGTAAATAAGTCATGAATGATTACTCATATTTTTGTAATTTTATGAGATATTTCATGCTAGTTGCCAAATGATGGTTCCCACATGTGTTAGGTGACTCACATGGGCTGCTAAGAGCTGATCATTGGAGTGTATATACCAATAGTACATACATCTAAAAGCTGTGTATTGTACGAGTACGAATACGGGTGCATACGAGTAGAATTGTTGATGAAACTGAACGAGGATGTAATTGTAAGCATTTTTGTTAAGTAGAAGTATTTTGATAAGTGTATTGAAGTCTTTCAAAAGTGTATAAATACATATTAAAACACTACATGTATATACATTTAAACTGAGTCGTTAAGTCATCGTTAGTCGTTACATGTAAGTGTTGTTTTGAAACCTTTAGGTTAACGATCTTGTTAAATGTTGTTAACCCAATGTTTATAATATCAAATGAGATTTTAAATTATTATATTATCATGATATTATCATGTATGAATATCTCTTAATATGATATATATACATTAAATGTCTTTACAACGATAATCATTACATATATGTCTCGTTTAAAAATCATTAAGTTAGTAGTCTTGTTTTTACATATGTAGTTCATTGTTAATATACTTAATGATATGTTTACTTATCATAGTATCATGTTAACTATATATATATATCCATATATATGTCATCATATAGTTTTTACAAGTTTTAACGTTCGTGAATCACCGGTCAACTTGGGTGGTCAATTGTCTATATGAAACATATTTCAATTAATCAAGTCTTAACAAGTTTGATTGCTTAACATGTTGGAAACATTTAATCATGTAAATATCAATCTCAATTAATATATATAAACATGGAAAATTTCGGGTCACTACAGTACCTACCCGTTAAATAAATTTCGTCCCGAAATTTTAAGCTGTTGAAGGTGTTGACGAATCTTCTGGAAATAGATGCGGGTATTTCTTCTTCATCTGATCTTCACGCTCCCAGGTGAACTCGGGTCCTCTACGAGCATTCCATCGAACCTTAACAATTGGTATCTTGTTTTGCTTAAGTCTTTTAACCTCACGATCCATTATTTCGACGGGTTCTTCGATGAATTGGAGTTTTTTGTTGATTTGGATTTCATCTAACGGAATAGTGAGATCTTCTTTAGCAAAACATTTCTTCAAATTCGAGACGTGGAAAGTGTTATGTACAGCCGCGAGTTGTTGAGGTAACTCAAGTCGGTAAGCTACTGGTCCGACACGATCAATAATCTTGAATGGTCCAATATACCTTGGATTTAATTTCCCTCGTTTACCAAATCGAACAACGCCTTTCCAAGGTGCAACTTTAAGCATGACCATCTCTCCAATTTCAAATTCCATATCTTTTCTTTTAATGTCAGCGTAGCTCTTTTGTCGACTTTGGGCGGTTTTCAACCGTTGTTGAATTTGGATGATCTTCTCGGTAGTTTCTTGTATAATCTCTGGACCCGTAATCTGTCTATCCCCCACTTCACTACAACAAATCGGAGACCTGCACTTTCTACCATAAAGTGCTTCAAACGGCGCCATCTCAATGCTTGAATGGTAGCTGTTGTTGTAGGAAAATTCTGCTAACGGTAGATGTCGATCCCAACTGTTTCCGAAATCAATGACACATGCTCGTAGCATGTCTTCAAGTGTTTGTATCGTCCTTTCGCTCTGCCCATCAGTTTGTGGATGATAGGCAGTACTCATGTCTAGACGAGTTCCTAATGCTTGCTGTAATGTCTGCCAGAATCTTGAAATAAATCTGCCATCTCTATCAGAGATAATAGAGATTGGTATTCCATGTCTGGAGACAACTTCCTTCAAATGCAGTCGTGCTAACTTCTCCATCTTGTCATCTTCTCTTATTGGCAGGAAGTGTGCTGATTTGGTGAGACGATCAACTATTACCCAAATAGTATCAAAACCACTTGCAGTCCTTGGCAATTTAGTGATGAAATCCATGGTAATGTTTTCCCATTTCCATTCTGGGATTTCGGGTTGTTGAAGTAGACCTGATGGTTTCTGATGCTCAGCTTTGACCTTAGAACACGTCAAACATTCTTCTACGTATTTAGCAACATTGGCTTTCATACCCGGCCACCAAAAATGTTTCTTGAGATCCTTGTACATCTTCCCCGTTCCAGGATGTATTGAGTATCTGGTTTTATGAGCTTCTCTAAGTACCATTTCTCTCATATTTCTAAATTTTGGTACCCAAATCCTTTCAGCCCTATACCGGGTTCCGTCTTCCCGAATATTAAGATGCTTCTCCGATCCTTTGGGTATTTCATCCTTTAAATTTCCCTCTTTTAAAACTCCTTGTTGCGCCTCCTTTATTTGAGTAGTAAGGTTATTATGAATCATTATATTCATAGATTTTACTCGAATGGGTTCTCTGTCCTTCCTGCTCAAGGCATCGGCTACCACATTTGCCTTCCCCGGGTGGTAACGAATCTCAAAGTCGTAATCATTCAATAATTCAATCCACCTACGCTGCCTCATATTCAGTTGTTTCTGATTAAATATGTGTTGAAGACTTTTGTGGTCGGTATATATAATACTTTTGACCCCATATAAGTAGTGCCTCCAAGTCTTTAATGCAAAAATAACCGCGCCTAATTCCAAATCATGCGTCGTATAATTTTGTTCGTGAATCTTCAATTGTCTAGATGCATAAGCAATCACCTTCGTTCGTTGCATTAATACACAACCGAGACCTTGCTTTGATGCGTCACAATAAATCACAAAATCATCATTCCCTTCAGGCAATGACAATATAGGTGCCGTAGTTAGCTTTTTCTTCAATAACTGAAACGCTTTCTCTTGTTTATCATTCCATTCAAATTTCTTCCCTTTATGCGTTAATGCAGTCAAGGGTTTTGCTATTCTGGAAAAGTCTTGGATGAACCTTCTGTAGTAACCAGCTAGTCCTAAAAACTGGCGTATGTGTTTCAGAGTTTTCGGGGTTTCCCACTTTTTAACAGTTTCTATCTTTGCCGGATCCACCTTAATACCTTCTTTCTTCACTATGTGACCGAGGAATTGAACTTCTTCCAACCAAAATGTACACTTTGAAAACTTAGCGTACAATTCTTCCTTCCTCAATACTTCTAACACCTTTCTCAAATGTTCACCGTGTTCTTGGTCATTCTTTGAGTAAATAAGTATGTCATCAATGAAAACAATGACAAACTTGTCAAGGTATGGTCCACACACTCGGTTCATAAGGTCCATGAACACAGCTGGTGCATTAGTTAAACCAAACGGCATGAACATAAACTCGTAATGACCGTAACGTGTTCTGAAAGCAGTCTTTGGAATATCATCTTCTTTCACCCGCATTTGATGATACCCGGAACGTAAGTCAATCTTTGAATAAACAGACGAGCCTTGTAGTTGATCAAATAAGTCATCGATTCTCGGTAGTGGGTAGCGGTTCTTGATGGTAAGTTTGTTCAACTCTCGGTAGTCGATACACAACCTGAATGTACCATCTTTCTTCTTGACAAACAAAACAGGAGCTCCCCACGGTGATGTGCTTGGTCGAATGAAACCACGCTCTAAAAGTTCTTGTAATTGGCTTTGCAGTTCTTTCATCTCGCTGGGTGCGAGTCTGTAAGGAGCACGAGCTATTGGTGCAGCTCCTGGTACAAGATCTATTTGAAATTCAACGGATCGATGTGGGGGTAATCCCGGTAATTCTTTCGGAAATACATCAGGAAATTCTTTTGCGACGGGAACATCATTGATGCTCTTTTCTTCAGTTTTTACTTTCTCGACGTGTGCTAGAACAGCATAGCAACCTTTTCTTATTAGTTTTTGTGCCTTCAAATTACTAATAAGATGTAGCTTCGTGTTGCCCTTTCTCCGTACACCATTAAGGGTTTTCCTTTTTCTCGTATAATGCGAATTGCATTTTTGTAACAAACGATCTCTGCTTTTACTTCTTTCAACCAGTCCATACCGATTATCACATCAAAACTCCCTAACTCTACTGGTATCAAGTCAATCTTAAATGTTTCGCTAACCAGTTTAATTTCTCGATTCCGACATATATTATCTGCTGAAATTAATTTACCATTTGCTAATTCGAGTAAAAATTTACTATCCAAAGGTGTCAATGGACAACTTAATTTAGCACAAAAATCTCTACTCATATAGCTTCTATCCGCACCCGAATCAAATAAAACGTAAGCAGATTTATTGTCAATAAGAAACGTACCCGTAACAAGCTCCGGGTCTTCCTGTGCCTCTGCCGCATTAATATTGAAAACTCTTCCGCGGCCTTGTCCATTCGTGTTCTCCTGGTTCGGGAAATTTCTAATAATGTGGCCCGGTTTTCCACATTTATAACAAACTACATTGGCATAACTTGCTCCGACACTACTTGCTCTGCCATTACTCGTTCCGACACCATTTGTTCCTTTCGTTCTATTAACCCCTGGTCCGTAGACCTCACACTTCGCTGTGCTATGACCATTTCTTTTACACTTGTTGCAAAATTTGGTGCAGAACCCCGAGTGATACTTTTCACACCTTTGGCATAGCTGCTTCTGATTGTTGTTGTTGTTGCGGTTATTATTGTTGTTGGGATGATTGTTGTAGTTGCTGTTGTTGTTGTTGTTGTTATTGTTGTTGTTGGGTCGTTTGTTGTAGTTGCGATTGATGTTGCGATTGTTGGGATAATTGTTGCGATTATTGTTGTAATTACTGTTGTTGTTGTATTGGTGATTCTTATCACCGTTTTCCTCCCACTTTCTTTTGACTTGCTTCACATTGGCCTCTTCAGCAGTATGTTCTTTAATTCTTTCTTCAATCTGGTTCACTAGTTTGTGAGCCATTCTACATGCCTGTTGTATGGAGGCGGGCTCGTGTGAACTTATATCTTCTTGGATTCTTTCCGGTAATCCTTTCACAAACGCGTTGATCTTCTCTTCCTCATCTTCGAATGCTCCCGGACACAATAGGCACAATTCTGTGAATCGTCTTTCGTACGTGGTAATATCAAATCCTTGGGTTCGTAACCCTCTAAGTTCTGTCTTGAGCTTATTGACCTCGGTTCTGGGACGGTACTTCTCGTTCATCAAGTGCTTGAATGCTGACCATGGTAGTGCGTACGCATCGTCTTGTCCCACTTGCTCTAGATAGGTATTCCACCATGTTAACGCAGAACCTGTGAAGGTATGTGTAGCGTACTTCACTTTGTCCTCTTCAGTACACTTACTTATGGCAAACACCGATTCGACCTTCTCGGTCCACCGTTTCAATCCGATCGGTCCTTCGGTTCCATCAAATTCCAAAGGTTTGTAGGCAGTGAATTCTTTGTAGGTGCATCCTACACGATTTCCTGTACTGCTAGATCCAAGGTTATTGTTGGTATGTAGCGCAGCCTGTACTGCGGCTATGTTTGAAGCTAGAAAAGTACGGAATTCCTCTTCATTCATATTCACGGTGTGTCGAGTAGTCGGTGCCATTTCCTTCAAAATAGTCAAATGGAACAAGTTAATCATACAGAATATTAAGAGTAGTTAATAGTATTTCGTAGCATAATATGAACTCATTTATAAAAGCTTTTTCTTCATATTAGCGTTTTATAAGTTTAAATTCGGGTAGTACCTACCCGTTAAGTTCATACTTAGTAGCTAATATACAATTCAACTACTACAATTCTATATGAAAAACTGATTATAATAATATTTCGCGTTCAAACTTTTACACAATATTTTACAAACTTACAATACCGCTTATTTTACATATAGCATGAAATATAGCACACAGTAAATTTGATACAAGATGGTTGTGAAGATAATTCTAGCTAGTACATAAGTCGTTCAGCAAAGGCAATAAAGACACGTAATTCATACGTCCAGAAACAAGTCATGCATTCTGGTTTTACTAGGATTACTTCCCATCCTTGGTCTTGTGGAACATAACCGTTATGACCGTTGATAAAACAGCGTGTTGTAACGTCGTCAAAGGGACGAGGGTTACGTAATGTCCAACAGTCCCGTAACAATCTAAAAACCTCATTTCTTACCCCAATTACCGACTCCGTCACTTGTGGGAACGTTTTGTTTAATAGTTGTAGCCCGATGTTCTTGTTCTCACTTTGGTGAGAAGCGAACATTACTAATCCGTAAGCATAACATGCTTCTTTATGTTGCATGTTAGCCGCTTTTTCTAAATCACGAAGTCCAATATTCGGATATATTGAGTCAAAATAATTTCTTAACCCATTGCGTAAAATAGCATTTGGGTTCCCCGCAATATATGCGTCAAAGTAAACACATCGTAACTTATGGATTTCCCAATGTGATATCCCCCATCTTTCGAACGAAAGCCTTTTATAAACCAAGGCATTCTTGGAACGTTCTTCGAATGTCTTACAAACTGATCTCGCCTTAAATAGTTGTACCGAAGAATTCTGACCGACTCTAGACAAGATTTCATCAATCATGTCTCCGGGTAGGTCTCTTAAAATATTGGGTTATTTATCCATTTTGTGTTTTTATACTGTAAAATAGACAAGAGTTAGATTTATAAAAAAAAATACTTATTAATACAAGCAATTTTTACATATATCATAAAGCATAAGCACACTATATTACATATATTACACCACACGAATACAAATATCTTATTCCGACTCGCTTATTTCTTCTTCTTCGGTTTTGGTTCGTTTTGCCAAGTTTCTAGGGATATATGATGTTCCCCTAATACGAGCCGTCGTTATCCACATTGGTTTAGAAAAACCTGGTGGTTTAGAGGTTCCCGGGTCATTATTACAACTTAAGGACTTCGGGGGTTGACGATACATATAAAGTTCATCGGGGTTGGAATTAGATTTCTCTATTTTTATGCCCTTTCCCTTATTATTTTCTTTTGCCTTTTTAAATTCAGTTGGGGTAATTTCTATAACATCATCGGAATTCTCGTCGGAATCCGATTCATCGGAGAATTGGTAATCCTCCCAATATTTTGCTTCCTTGGCGGAAACACCATTGACCATAATTAACCTTGGTCGGTTGGTTGAGGATTTTCTTTTACTTAACCGTTTTATTATTTCCCCCACCGGTTCTATTTCTTCATCCGGTTCCGATTCTTCTTCCGGTTCTGATTCTTCTTCCGGTTCCGACTCTTCTTCCGGTTCCTCTTCGGGAACTTGTGAATCAGTCCACGAATCATTCCAATTTACATTTGACTCTTCATTATTATTAGGTGAGTCAATGGGACTTGTTCTAGAGTTAGACATCTATCACATAATATCAAACGCGTTAAGAGATTAATATATCACATAATATTCACATGTTAAAAATATATAGTTTCCAACAAAATTTGTTAAGCAATCATTTTTCAAGTAAACACGGTCGAAGTCCAGACTCATTAATGCATCCTAACAAACTCGATAAGACACACTAATGCAAAATTCTGGTTCTCTAAGGCCAACGCTCGGATACCAACTGAAATGTCCCGTTCTTATTGATTAAAAACGTTCCATATTAATTGATTTCGTTGCGAGGTTTTGACCTCTATATGAGACGTTTTTCAAAGACTGCATTCATTTTAAAATAAACCATAACCTTTATTTCATCAATAAAGGTTTAAAAAGCTTTACGTAGATTATCAAATAATGATAATCTAAAATATCCTGTTTACACACGACCATTACATAATGGTTTACAATACAAATATATTACAAAAAAATAAGTTTCTTGAATGCAGTTTTTACTCAATATCATACAAGCATGGACTCCAAATCTCGTCCTTATTTAAGTATGCGACAGCGGAAGCTCTTAATAATCACCTGAGAATAAACATGCTTAAAACGTCAACAAAAATATTGGTGAGTTATAGGTTTTACCTATATATATCAAATCATAATAATAGACCACAAGATTTCATATTTCAATACACATCCCATACATAGAGATAAAAATCATTCATATGTTGAACACCTGGTAACCGACATTAACAAGATGCATATATAAGAATATCCCCATCATTCCGGGACACCCTTCGGATATGATATAAATTTCGAAGTACTAAAGCATCCGGTACTTTGGATGGGGTTTGTTAGGCCCAATAGATCTATCTTTAGGATTCGCGTCAATTAGGGTGTCTGTTCCCTAATTCTTAGATTACCAGACTTAATAAAAAGGGGCATATTCGATTTCGATAATTCAAACATAGAATGTAGTTTCACGTACTTGTGTCTATTTTGTAAATCATTTATAAAACCTGCATGTATTCTCATCCCAAAAATATTAGATTTTAAAAGTGGGACTATAACTCACTTTCACAGATTTTTACTTCGTCGGGAAGTAAGACTTGGCCACTGGTTGATTCACGAACCTATAACAATATATACATATATATCAAAGTATGTTCAAAATATATTTACAACACTTTTAATATATTTTGATGTTTTAAGTTTATTAAGTCAGCTGTCCTCGTTAGTAACCTACAACTAGTTGTCCACAGTTAGATGTACAGAAATAAATCGATAAATATTATCTTGAATCAATCCACGACCCAGTGTATACGTATCTCAGTATTGATCACAACTCAAACTATATATATTTTGGAATCAACCTCAACCCTGTATAGCTAACTCCAACATTCACATATAGAGTGTCTATGGTTGTTCCGAAATATATATAGATGTGTCGACATGATAGGTCGAAACATTGTATACGTGTCTATGGTATCTCAAGATTACATAATATACAATACAAGTTGATTAAGTTATGGTTGGAATAGATTTGTTACCAATTTTCACGTAGCTAAAATGAGAAAAATTATCCAATCTTGTTTTACCCATAACTTCTTCATTTTAAATCCGTTTTGAGTGAATCAAATTGCTATGGTTTCATATTGAACTCTATTTTATGAATATAAACAGAAAAAGTATAGGTTTATAGTCGGAAAAATAAGTTACAAGTCATTTTTGTAAAGGTAGTCATTTCAGTCGAAAGAACGACGTCTAGATGACCATTTTAGAAAACATACTTCCACTTTGAGTTTAACCATAATTTTTGGATATAGTTTCATGTTCATAATAAAAATCATTTTCTCAGAATAACAACTTTTAAATCAAAGTTTATCATAGTTTTTAATTAACTAACCCAAAACAGCCCGCGGTGTTACTACGACGGCGTAAATCCGGTTTTACGGTGTTTTTCGTGTTTCCAGGTTTTAAATCATTAAGTTAGCATATCATATAGATATAGAACATATGTTTAGTTGATTTTAAAAGTTAAGCTAGAAGGATTAACTTTTGTTTGCGAACAAGTTTAGAATTAAATAAACTATGTTCTAGTGATTACAAGTTTAAACCTTCGAATAAGATAGCTTTATATGTATGAATCGAATGATGTTATGAACATCATTACTACCTTAAGTTCCTTGGATAAACCTACTGGAAAAGAGAAAAATGGATCTAGCTTCAACGGATCCTTGGATGGCTCGAAGTTCTTGAAGCAGAATCATGACACGAAAACAAGTTCAAGTAAGATCATCACTTGAAATAAGATTGTTATAGTTATAGAAATTGAACCAAAGTTTGAATATGATTATTACCTTGTATTAGAATGATAACCTACTATAAGAAACCAAGATTTCTTGAGGTTGGATGATCACCTTACAAGATTGGAAGTGAGCTAGCAAACTTGAAAGTATTCTTGATTTTATGTAACTAGAACTTGTAGAATATATGAAGAACACTTAGAACTTGAAGATAGAACTTGAGAGAGATCAATTAGATGAAGAAAATTGAAGAATGAAAGTGTTTGTAGGTGTTTTTGGTCGTTGGTGTATGGATTAGATATAAAGGATATGTAATTTTGTTTTCATGTAAATAAGTCATGAATGATTACTCATATTTTTGTAATTTTATGAGATATTTCATGCTAGTTGCCAAATGATGGTTCCCACATGTGTTAGGTGACTCACATGGGCTGCTAAGAGCTGATCATTGGAGTGTATATACCAATAGTACATACATCTAAAAGCTGTGTATTGTACGAGTACGAATACGGGTGCATACGAGTAGAATTGTTGATGAAACTGAACGAGGATGTAATTGTAAGCATTTTTGTTAAGTAGAAGTATTTTGATAAGTGTATTGAAGTCTTTCAAAAGTGTATAAATACATATTAAAACACTACATGTATATACATTTTAACTGAGTCGTTAAGTCATCGTTAGTCGTTACATGTAAGTGTTGTTTTGAAACCTTTAGGTTAACGATCTTGTTAAATGTTGTTAACCCAATTTTTATAATATCAAATGAGATTTTAAATTATTATATTATCATGATATTATCATGTATGAATATATCTTAATATGATATATATATACATTAAATGTCTTTACAACGATAATCGTTACATATATGTCTCGTTTAAAAATCATTAAGTTAGTAGTCTTGTTTTTACATATGTAGTTCATTGTTAATATACTTAATGATATGTTTACTTATCATAGTATCATGTTAACTATATATATATCCATATATATGTCATCATATAGTTTTTACAAGTTTTAACGTTCGTGAATCACCGGTCAACTTGGGTGGTCAATTGTCTATATGAAACATATTTCAATTAATCAAGTCTTAACAAGTTTGATTGCTTAACATGTTGGAAACATTTAATCATGTAAATATCAATCTCAATTAATATATATAAACATGGAAAAGTTCGGGTCACTACAGTTCGAACCGACAATCATCTTAGTATAATAGAAGAAGTCAACGAGCTTCACGCCCGAGTTGTAGCCTTGGAAAAGATAGTGCAAAATTTACCAGCATCAGCAACATCACCGGCATCAACAGAACCATCAATAACAGTACCAGTACCATCAACAATCCATGCCTCAACATCTCACTCTGTACCTCAAGTATAATCACCATTCTACGTATCGTTCTACATCAATTATCTTCGTTCTTCATGGCGATCTAGTAATCTCTAATGTTTTGGAGATTATATATTCTTGTTCTAACGGTAAATCAAATGAGTTTAATATCATATTAACTCATTAAATCCATGATTACATCTGAAGAAAATATATATGTATATATGTTTTTATAAAGATTGTAATTAAAAATTCTTTTGTGCAAACTGTTAATGGTGAAAATATTTTAACGGGTAGGTAATACCCGAGGAATATTTAGATTTCACATTAATAAATTACATTGTACATTCTTCAAAACTGATTCAACAGTCATTTACTATCCTACTTACAACCACCGATATACGTATCCGTTCACCACAGAATAAGCATATTCATCCAAATTCATATTGGGATTTTGATTTATCAGAATTCAACAAGTGGGATAATGAAGAAAACATTGGAAAATAAAACTTGTTAGAAACAAACAATTTTAACTATGAGAAGAATTTTGTTAAGAATCCATGCTAACTGTTCCTAGCTAACTGGTTACATTTTATTTATTGCAATTTAATTATCGCAATTTACATTCTCGCAATTTTATTTATCGTCATTTAATTTATGTTATTTATTTTACGCACTTTATTTATCGTCATTCTGTTATTTACGCATTTTAAATATCGGGACACGTATACAATGTTTTGACATATCATATCGACCCATCTATATATATATAGTTTGAGTTGTGATCGAGTCTGAGACATGTACACGGATCACGATACGTATTAATTAATTCGAATATTATATATTAAATTATATATGAATTATGGGACTGTTAATTGTGGATTATATACTGTGGACTAATGACATTGGACAATTAAAATGAATTAAAATATTGATTATAATATATGAAACTAAATAATTCTTCAAGTTTGCCACTTGATTTCATCTTAAACCTCATTTGTATCTTAACGATTACAATCTGTGTTCAAACCTTGCATGATTCTTGAAAACACCTCAATCGAGAGGATGAACCAACAGTACTTCATCTACGTAACAAGAGATTGATGCATATAGTTATGCACTTGAAAACTCTCGGAACCTGAGTAAACATTTAACAAGTATCTGTGCTAGCTCCTTTAGCATTGTTATTACCGAAAATAACTTTACAATCCCTCTTCAAAGTAACCAATTTTGTCACAGCTTCAGCAAATCAACTTCGACTTTCATTCGGATTAGCCTTATTATAATCCTAATTATATAAGTTATCTTTCGTCATCGTTACCGGAGAATCATTTATATTTCATCACCTTAGCAGTAAATTTACCAGCAATTTCATTGATCTCTGACCTTCCGAAGAATCATTATGTTCATTGAAACCCTATCATATACTCATTCGTATCTTGTAACGAAAATTGCCATACCAATTACCAGGGTTTAGCAATCAGTATTTTGAAATCTCGCAGCATGTCTACATCAACAGTTATATGTATACATATAACAATCTTGCATGTGCGGGATTAGGTATTGTTGTTGTATATAACAATTATCTCTTAGAATTACGATCTTCAATTCTAAAATTTTGAAAAGCACCCAGCCTACAAATCAATATATTGAACTTTGAAAAAGCTGAATGAAGCAGCAGAAACTGTAGGCAACCGTAAACGACCTTAATCGTCGAAAGTTTGATGATAAAGAATGGAGTATTGGAAACACTCAATAGAAAATTTAGTACCGAAAATCGGATTATGCGAAACTATGAAAGAAGCCGTGGACAAATCACAAAGAATAAGTTTAACTTCAAAGAATCTAAATGATTCAATGTCTGCTGAAGTCTTTAGCGAATATCTTGCTCCTGACTCTAAACCGTTACGGACAAATCTGCTTCATCATCCTCTGATCTTAGAAATTCTAAGATATCATCGAATCTTTCATTATAAATATCCTCAATATTTCTGAAGATATCTTCATAAATATTCTCGTCCGATATTAATTATCTCTCTGTACTATCTGTGATATATCATAAAAGGAAACTATTTTAGTTTCTAAATTCTGAAAAATTCAAACTTAAATTATGAATGTTTTTGAAGTAATGTTGGGAACTGATGCATAAGTTATTATAATATAATGACACTTGATCAACGTGATTATATTACAGTAAGTCATGCTGAGTTTCTAATGAAACGTGATGATTCACAGACTATAACGTCATCATGTGCCATGTTACACGACTCTTACATTCTATCTAATCTAATCTATAAACATATCAAGAACATATTTTCTTGATAGTTCTATCTTTTCTCTTGAATTCTGGTAACATGACAAATCAAATCGTGCTACTACCTTTCCTTTATACTATTATATTATGATAATTCAAAACTCCATACCTACGAATTCTGGACCATTTCTTGCGAAAAGAAAACAAAAGCATGAAGCTTTGAAATAGAAAGGGGGTATAAATCGCAGCAAATAGGAGAGAGCATTAACTGTGAATGACAATGATTATAGGAGATGGAAGTAGGGACTTCAAAATATAAAGGAAAATATAAAGCCCGATAACAACACATAAATTACAAACCGTGTATGTCAATGTTTATCGCAACATAAAGACACGAGAGAATTAAAAACACTATAACCCCAAGGGCAAAGTAGAAGTAAACAGATTTTCTAGTGGAATATTAAAAAGAAGGATGACAGAAATGATAATTAGGAAAATATCAAGGTTTAGAATTAGATTAAGCATTTTCATAACCTTTTAAATTTGGAGATTGTATAGAAATGGTGAGAATAAGGGAAAGGAAGAGCTTAATTTATAATAGAAATATCAGACAGAGTAATCGAGGCGGATCATCTTATTTAATTTTAGAGATCTAAATTTTCCTTACTCGCCGAAGAATCAAATCTTTTATATTTCGAAGATTTTCTTTTAAATCCCTTGAATTCCGAAATTCAATCAGGACAACGTTAAAAGTTAAGACGCGCCTTATTTTCTAAATTCAAATGTGACTATGCCAAAAGTTAAGGCGAATCCTTACTTTTCTCATTTCACTATTTAGTGAGAGTTTCATTCGTACTCTTCGAATAATCGAATTGTTTTATCTATATTACTCAATGATGATAAAACTCTATTTATCAACTTATAGTTGTCATGAAAACATTTCTATTGTTAACCATGACGACCACATTCAAATTTCGGGACGAAATTTCTTTAACGGGTAGGTACTGTGACGACCCGGAAATTTCCGATCAAATTTAAACTTTAATCTTTATATGTTTTCGACACGATAAGCAAAGTCTGTAATGTTGCATCTCAAAATTTTTGAACTGTGAATTCATTTGGCCTTTGACTATTCCCGACGATTCACGAACAAATACTGTAAATAAATATATACATATATAGATATATATAAAAATAAACATAGGAGTATATATATTAATTGGAATTAATAAAATATAATTTAATCAGTTGAATTGAAAATGTAAATGTCATTAGTTACTATTATTATTAAAAATTTCATTATTTACATTGTTATTAATAATTATAATTATCATTGTTAATAATATTATATATTATCATTAGTAGTATAAGTATTATTACAAAAGCTATCATTTATATTGTTAATATTAATATTATCATTTTTGTAATTATGATTTTTAGTTATTAATATGATTATTATTATTACTAGTATTAGTTTGATATTATTATTATTAAATATCCTTATTATTAATTCTATTATTATTATTATTGCTAATTATTTAATAGTATTATAATTTTTAAAATTAATTACTAAAATTAAGTTAATATATATAGAGTCATATACATAGTGAATTCAGTTTCACATCTCTATCCCACTGTATTTAATTTTTGATCTTGTCTCCAATCTGTTAGATGTCAGTATCTAATTTATCAGTACAATACAAAATTCATTCATTATATAGACACTGCATTTTGAGAAAGAACTAAACCAACAAAATTCATGAAATAAAGCTCGACACCTCTGTTCTTCATCTTTTTAACCATATTTTGATTTTGAATGAATTTTCAAAATGTAATAATACAGTCTTGTTAGGAATCGTCTATCTAAACTATCTGTAAGTTTTCAATCCTCAATTCTTTCTATTAATCTCAAATTTGAGAGTCAAAGTTTTGGGTTTTAAAAGTCAACTAAGTGTTCTTGAATCAAATTCGAGCTTCTTTTGATGTTTCCAGTTAATTTGATGATTCATAAAGATTATAGGAATGATTTGCAACATAATTCATGTTGTAATCATAATCTATAACATTCTTATTTTCAAAACCAACTTTTGAGCTCATGTGTTCTTGACAGTGATATACACTAACTTGAATTCGAAGCAAATTTCAAAAACTAAAAATGCAGAGTTGTTAGGAATCATTTACTTAAACTTCCTGTAAAATCTTAAGTTCCAATTATTAATAACGAAGTCGAATTTGCGAGTCAAAGTTATTTTGTCAAAAGTCAACCAATTTGTTCATCAAGAAATTAGAGCTCATTTTGATGTTTCACGTTCAATTGACTATTTCAATAGTTTTTAGGAATGATTTGAAACATGTTTCATGTTGTAAAGATTGTCCGAAACGAACTCAAAAATTGAAAACAAAAATTTTTTTTCTTGGCTACGAGCAAGCAGTAGGCTTTTTTTGTTTTTTTTTTCTCTCATTTTTTTTATATCATTAACACATTTTTTTTTCATGTTGTTTACAAGTCATAAATGAAAACCAGAATGCGTTAGTTTGATTTTTTTTTTTGAAGTTCCATGGTTGAATTGATTTAAGGTAGAAGATGAAGAAGATGATTCAAGTTGAAATAGATATTAGATATATATATTTGGGTTGCATAATAAATAAGAAAGACATGAATGGCAGAATGGTTAAGGGTGTTGGTGGGTGAGCGAGAGGTCTCGGGTACAAATCCGGTTCTGGACATATTTTTTTAGAAAGGCTTTTGAAGGTAGATTTCATTACAAAAACTATTATTATTATTATTATTATTATTGTTATTGTTACTAAAATTATAATCTTTATCATTATCATTATTATTAATATATGTATTATTACTATTATTATGATTAGGATTATTATTATTATCAAAATAACATAAACTATTATTATTATTATTAATATTAGTATTAGTATCATTATGTACTTATTAGTATTTTTAGAATCATTATTAACATATGTACTATCATTATTATCATTATCATTCTTATTATTAGTATTATCATCATTAATAAAGTTATTATCAGTAGACTATTATTAGTAAAATCATTAATATCAAAACTATCATTTTTAACAAATAAGATATTTGGTACATAAAACCTACTTATTATATATACTACAACTATATTAATAATCTATATAACTATATACAAGACATATTAACATCTCTTATATAAATACCGACATACAACAAATTCGATATTTTTAATATAATACTAAATATATACATGGATATATTAATATAACTAAATGTATAGATTCTAATCATTTTAAATATATATACAATAAATATATATAACGTATACTTTAAGATATAAAATAAGTATATATTTTTAAATGGAATTTAATATACATTATATAAACTACAAACACATAAATAATATATAATTAATAAAGGAAATTATGTGATTTCCATTATATGTTTTAATAGATATACAATTGATATAGGTTCGTGAATCCGAGGCCAACTCTGCATTGTTCAGTTGTTTAATGTCGTTATATGTATTTTTACTACAAAATACATTAGGTGAGTTTCATTTTCCTTTTTACCCTTTATATTTTTGGGCTGAGAATACATGCGCAATTTTTATAAATGTTTTACGAAATAGACACAAGTAATCGAAACTACATGATATGGTTGAATTATCGAAATCGAATATGCCCATTTTTAGTCTGGTAATCTAAGAATTAGGGAACAGACACCCTAATTGACGCGAATCCTAAAGATAGATCTATTGGGCCTAACAAACCGCATCCAAAGTACCGGATGCTTTAGTACTTCGAAATTTATATCATGTCCGAAGGAGGATCCCGGAATGATGGGGATATTCTTATATGCATATTGTTAATGTCGGTTACCAGGTGTTCAATCCATATGAATGATATTTTTGTCTCTATGCATGGGACGTATGTTTATGAGAAATGGAAATATGAAATCTTGTGGTCTATTAAAATTATGAAATGATGATTTATGTTAAACTAATGAACTCGCCAACCTTTTGGTTGACACTTTAAAGCATGTTTATTCTCAGGTACGAAAGAAATCTTCCGCTGTGCATTTGCTCATCTTAGAGATATTACTTGGAGTCATTCATGACATATTTCAAAAAACATTGCATTCGAGTCGTTGAGTTCACCAAGATTATTATTAAGCCAATAATAGTAAAATATATTACGAAATGGTATGCATGTTGTCAACTTTCGATGTAATAAAAGATTGTCTTTTCAAAAACGAATGCAATGTTTGTAAAATGTATCATATAGAGGTCAAGTACCTCGCAATGTAATCAACTATTGTGAATCATTTATAATCGATATGGACTTCGTCCGGATGGATTAGGACGGGTCTCTACACTAGCAGTACAGGAAATCGTGTAGGATGCACCTACAAAGAATTCACTGCCTGCAAACCTTTGGAATTTGATGGAACCGAAGGACCGATCGGATTGAAACGGTGGACCGAGAAGGTCGAATCGGTGTTTGCCATAAGTAAGTGTACTGAAGAGGACAAAGTGAAGTACGCTACGCATACCTTCACAGGTTCTGCGTTAACATGGTGGAATACCTATCTAGAGCAAGTGGGACAAGATGATGCTTACGCACTACCGTGATCAGCATTCAAGCACTTGATGAACAAGAAGTACCGTCCCAGAACCGAGGTCAATAAGCTCAAGACAGAACTTAGAGGGTTACGAACCCAAGGATTTGATATTACCACGTACGAAAGACGATTCACAGAATTATGCCTATTGTGTCCGGGAGCGTTTGAAGATGAGGAAGAGAAGATCAACGTGTTTGTGAAAGGATTACCGGAAAGAATCCAAGAAGATACACACGATCCCGCCTCCATACAACAGGCATGTAGAATGGCTCACAAACTAGTGAATCAGATTGAAGAAAGAATTAAAGAACAGACTGCTGAAGAGGCCAATGTGAAGCAAGTCAAAAGAAAGTGGGAGGAAAACAGTGATAAGAATCACCAATACAACAACAACAGCAATTACAACAATAATCGCAACAACTATCCCAACAATCGCAACATCAATCGCAACTACAACAAACAGCCCAACAACAACAACAACAAAAACAACAACAGCAACTACAACAATCATCCCAACAACAATAATAACCGCAACAACAACAACAATTAGAAGCAGCTATGCCAAAGGTGTGAAAAGTATCACTCGGGGTTCTGCACCAAATTTTGCAACAAGTGTAAAAGAAATGGTCATAGCGAGGCGAAGTGTGAGGTCTACGGACCAGGGGTTAATAGAACGAAAGGAACAAATGGTGTCAGAACGAGTAATGGCGGAGCAAGTAGTGTCGGAGCAAGTTATGCCAATGTAGTTTGTTATAAATGTGGAAAATCGGGCCACATTATTAGAAATTACCCGAACCAGGAGAACACGAATGGACAAGGCCACGAAAGAGTTTTCAATATTAATGCGGCAGAGGCACAGGAAGACCCGGAGCTTGTTACGGGTACGTTTCTTATTGACAATAAATCTGCTTACGTTTTATTTGATTCGGGTGCGGATAGAAGCTATATGAGTAGAGATTTTTGTGCTAAATTAAGTTGTCCATTGACGCCTTTGGATAGTAAATTTTTACTCGAATTAGCAAATGGTAAATTAATTTCAGCAGATAATATATGTCGGAATCGAGAAATTAAACTGGTTAGCGAAACATTTAAGATTGACTTGATACCAGTAGAGTTAGGGAGTTTTGATGTGATAATCGGTATGGACTGGTTGAAAGAAGTGAAAGCAGAGATCGTTTGTTACAAAAATGCAATTCGCATTATACGTGAAAAAGGAAAACCCTTAATGGTGTACGGAGAAAAGGGCAACACGAAGCTACATCTTATTAGTAATTTGAAGGCACAAAAACTAATAAGAAAAGGTTGCTATGCTGTTCTAGCACACGTCGAGAAAGTACAAACTGAAGAAAAGAGCATCAATGATGTTCCCGTCGCAAAAGAATTTCCCGATGTATTTCCGAAAGAATTACCGGGATTACCCCCACATCGATCCGTTGAATTTCAGATAGATCTTGTACCAGGAGCTGCACCAATAGCTCGTGCTCCTTACAGACTCGCACCCAGCGAGATGAAAGAACTGCAAAGCCAATTACAAGAACTTTTAGAGCGTGGTTTCATTCGACCAAGCACATCACCGTGGGGAGCTCCTGTTTTGTTTGTCAAGAAGAAAGATGGTACATTTAGGTTATGTATCGACTACCGAGAGTTGAACAAACTTACCATCAAGAACCGCTACCCATTACTGAGAATCGACGACTTATTTGATCAACTACAAGGCTCGTCTGTTTATTCAAAGATTGACTTACGTTCCGGGTATCATCAAATGCGGGTGAAAGAAGATGATATTCCAAAGACTGCTTTCAGAACACGTTACGGTCATTACGAGTTTATGGTCATGCCGTTTGGTTTAACTAATGCACCAGCTGTGTTCATGGACCTTATGAACCGAGTGTGTGGACCATACCTTGATAAGTTTGTCATTATTTTCATTGATGACATACTTATTTACTCAAAGAATGACCAAGAACACGGTGAACATTTGAGAAAGGTGTTAGAAGTATTGAGGAAGGAAGAATTGTACGCTAAATTTTTAAAGTGTGCATTTTGGTTGGAAGAAGTTCAATTCCTCGGTCACATAGTGAACAAAGAAGGTATTAAGGTGGATCCGGCAAAGATAGAAACTGTTGAAAAGTGGGAAACCCCGAAAACTCCGAAACACATACGCCAGTTTTTAGGACTAGCTGGTTACTACAGAAGGTTCATCCAAGACTTTTCCATAATAGCAAAACCCTTGACTGCATTAACGCATAAAGGGAAGAAATTTGAATGGAAGGATGAACAAGAGAAAGCGTTTCAGTTATTGAAGAAAAAGCTAACTACGGCACCTATATTGTCATTGCCTGAAGGGAATGATGATTTTGTGATTTATTGTGACGCATCAAAGCAAGATCTCGGTTGTGTATTAATGCAACGAATGAAGGTGATTGCTTATGCGTCTAGACAATTGAAGATTCACGAACAAAATTATACGACGCATGATTTGGAATTAGGCGCGGTTGTTTTTGCATTAAAGACTTGGAGGCACTACTTATATGGGGTCAAAAGTATTATATATACCGACCACAAAAGTCTTCAACACATATTTAATCAGAAACAACTGAATATGAGGCAGCGTAGGTGGATTGAATTGTTGAATGATTACGACTTTGAGATTCGTTACCACCCGGGGAAGGCAAATGTGGTAGCCGACGCCTTGAGCAGGAAGGACAGAGAACCCATTCGAGTAAAATCTATGAATATAATGATTCACAATAACCTTACTACTCAAATAAAGGAGGCGCAACAAGGAGTTTTAAAAGAGGGAAATTTAAAGGATGAAATACCCAAAGGATCGGAGAAGCATCTTAATATTCGGGAAGACGGAACCCGGTATAGGGCTGAAAGGATTTGGGTACCAAAATTTGGAAATATGAAAGAAATGGTAATTAGATAAGCTCATAAAACCAGATACTCAATACATCCTGGAACGGGGAAGATGTACAAGGATCTCAAGAAACATTTTTGGTGGCCGGGTATGAAAGCCGATGTTGCTAAATACGTAGGAGAATGTTTGACGTGTTCTAAGGTCAAAGCTGAGCATCAGAAACCGTCAGGTCTACTTCAACAACCCGAAATCCCGAAATGGAAATGGGAAAACATTACCATGGATTTCATCACTAAATTGCCAAGGACAGCAAGTGGTTTTGATACTATTTGGGTAATAGTTGATCGTCTCACCAAATCAGCACACTTCCTGCCAATAAGAGAAGATGACAAGATGGATAAGTTAGCACGACTGTATTTGAAGGAAGTCGTCTCCAGACATGGAATACCAATCTCTATTATCTCTAATAGGGATGGCAGATTTATTTCAAGATTCTGGCAGACATTACAGCAAGCATTAGGAACTCGTCTAGACATGAGTACTGCCTATCATCCACAAACTGATGGGGCAGAGCAAAAGGACGATACAAACGCTTGAAGACATGCTACGAGCATGTGTTATTGATTTCGGAAACAGTTGGGATCGACACCTACCGTTAGCAGAATTTTCCTACAACAACAGTTATCATTCTAGTATTGAGATGGCGCCGTTTGAAGCACTTTATGGTAGAAAGTGCAGGTCTCTGATTTGTTGGAGTGAAGTGGGGGATAGACAGATTACGGGTCCGGAGATAATACAAGAAACTACTGAGAAGATCATCCAAATTCAACAACGGTTGAAAACCGCCCAAAGTCGACAAAAGAGCTACGCCGACATTAAAAGAAAAGATATAGAATTTGAAATTGGAGAGATGGTCATGTTTAAGGTTGCACCTTGGAAAGGTGTTGTTCGATTTGGTAAACGAGGGAAATTAAATCCAAGGTATATTGGACCATTCAAGATTATTGATCGTGTCGGACCAGTAGCTTACCGACTTGAGTTACCTCAACAACTAGCGGCTGTACATAACACTTTCCATGTCTCGAATTTGAAGAAATGTTTTGCTACAGAAGATCTCACTATTCCGTTAGATGAAATCCAAATCAACGAAATCAGCAACATGTTAAGCAATCAAACTTATTAAGACTTGATTAATTGGAATAGGTTTCATATAGACAAATGACCACCCAAGTTGACCGGTGATTCACGAACGTTAAAACTTGTAAAAACTATACGATGACATATATATGGTTATATATATAGTTAACATGATTTTATTATAAGTATGTATCTCATTAGGTATTTTAACAATGAGTTATATACATAAAAATGAGACTATTAAATTAAGAAACTCGAAAACGATATATATAACGATTATCGTTATAACGTCTTACTAGGTACATATGAATCATATTAAGATATTGATACACTTGGTTAATTATGTTAAATTATAAGTAAATATATCATTAAGTGTATTAACAATGAACTACATATGTAAAAATAAGACTACTAACTTAATGATTTTGAAACGAGACATATATGTAACGATTATCGTTGTAACGACATTTAATGTTTATAGATCATATTAAGAGATATTCGTACATCATAATATCATGATAATATAATAATTTAAAATCTCATTTGAGATTATAAACATTGGGTTAACAACATTTAACAAGATCGTTAACCTAAAGGTTTCAAAATAACATTTACATGTAACGACTAACGATGACTTAACGACTCAGTTAAAATGTATATACATGTAGTGTTTTAATATGTATTCATACACTTTTGAAAGACTTCAATACAATTATCAAAATACTTCTACTTAACAAAAATGCTTACAATTACATCCTCGTTCAGTTTCATCAACAAATCTACTCGTATGCACCCGTATTCGTACTCGTACAATACACAGCTTTTAGATGTATGTAGTATGGTATATACACTCCAATGATCAGCTCTTAGCAGACCATGTGAGTCACCTAACACATGTGGGAACCATCATTTGACAACTAACATGAAATATCTCATAAAATTACAAAAAAATGAGTAATCATTCATGACTTATTTACATGAAAATAAAATTACATATCCTTTATATCTAATCCATACACCAACGACCAAAAACACCTACAAACACTTTTATTCTTCAATTTTATTCATATAATTGATCTCTCTCAAGTTCTATCTTCAAGTTCTAAGTGTTCTTCATAAATTCCAAAAGTTCTAGTTTCATAAAATCAAGAATACTTCCAAGATTGCAAGTTTACTTCCAAGTTTTCTAAATCCATTCCAAGTAATCATCCAAGATCAAGAAACCTTTGTTACTTACAGTAGGTTATATTTCTAATAAAATGTAATAATCATATTCAAACTTTAATTCAATTTCTATAACTATAACAATCTTAAATCAAGTGGAAATCTTACTTGAAATTGTTTTCGTGTCATGATTCTGCTTCAAGAACTTTCAAGCCATCCAAGGATCCTTTGAAGCTAGATCCATTTTTCTCATTTCCAGTAGGTTTATCCAAGGAACTTGAGGTAGTAATGATGTTCATAACATCATTCGATTCATACATAAAAAGCTGTCTTATTCAACGTTATAAACTTGTAATCACTAGAACATAGTTTAGTTTATTCTAAACTTGTTCGCAAATAAAGTTAATCCTTCTAACTAGACTTTTAAAATCAACTAAACACATGTTCTATATCTATATGATATGCTAACTTAATGATTTAAAACCCAGAAACACGATAAACACCATAAAACTGGATATACGCCGTCGTAGTAAAACCGGGGGCTGTTTTGGTTGGGATAATTAAAAGCTAAGAAGAACTTTGATTTAAAAGCTATACTTCTGGAAAAATGATTTTTCTTATGAACATGAAACTATATCCAAAAATCATGGTTAAACTCAAAGTGAAAGTATGTTTTTCAAAATGGTCATCAAGATGTCGTTCTTTCTACGGAAATGACTACCTCTTTCAAAAATGACTTGTAACTTGTATTTTCAACTATAAACTTATACTTTTTCTATTTATATTCATAAATTTAAGTTCAATACGAAACCGTGGCCACTGGAATCACTCAAAACGGATTAGAAACGAAGAAATGGCGAGTAAAACAAGATTGATAAAAACTACTCATTTTACCTACGTGAAAGTTAGTAATAAATCTATTCCAACCATAACCTAATCAACTTATATTGTATATTATGTAATCTTGAGATACCATAGACACGTATACAATGTTTCGACCTATCATGTCGACCCATCTATATATATATATTGCGAAACAACCATAGACACTCTATATGTGAATGTTGGAGTTAGCTATACAGGGTTGAGGTTGATTCCAAAATATATATATATAGTTTGAGTTGTGATCAATACTGAGATACGTATACACTGGGTCGTGGATTGATTCAAGATAATATTTATCGATTTATTTCTGTACATCTAACTGTGGACAACTAGTTGTAGGGTACTAACGAGGACAGCTGACTTAATAAACTTAAAACATCAAAATGTATTAAAAGTATTGTAAATATATTTTGAACATAATTTGATATATATGTATATATTGTTATAGGTTCGTGAATCAACCAGTGGCCAAGTCTTACTTCCCGACGAAGTAAAAATCTGTGAAAGTGAGTTATAGTCCCACTTTTAAAATCTAATATTTTTGGGATGAGAATACATGCAGGTTTTATAAATGATTTACAAAATAGACACAAGTACGTGAAACTACATTCTATGGTTGAATTATCGAAATCGAATATGCCCCTTTTTATTAAGTCTGGTAATCTAAGAATTAGGGAACAGACACCCTGATTGACGCGAATCCTAAAGATAGATCTATTGGGCCTAACAAACCCCATCCAAAGTACCGGATGCTTTAGTACTTCGAAATTTATATCATATCCGAAGGGTGTCCCGGAATGATGGGGATATTCTTATATATGCATCTTGTTAATGTCGGTTACCAGGTGTTCACCATATGAATGATTTTTATCTCTATGTATGGGATGTGTATTGAAATATGAAATCTTGTGGTCTATTGTTACGATTTGATATATATAGGTTAAACCTATAACTCACCAACATTTTTGTTGACGTTTAAAGCATGTTTATTCTCAGGTGAATACTAAGAGCTTCCGCAGTTGCATACTAAAATAAGGACAAGATTTGGAGTCCATGTTTGTATGATATTGTGTAAAAACTGCATTCAAGAAACTGATTTCGATGTAACATATTTGTATTGTAAACCATTATGTAATGGTCGTGTGTAAACATGATATTTTAGATTATCATTATTTGATAATCTACGTAAAGCTTTTTAAACCTTTATTTATGAAATAAAGGTTATGGTTTGTTTTAAAAATGAATGTAGTCTTTGAAAAAAAAACGTCTCATATAGAGGTCAAAACCTCGCAACGAAATCAATTAATATGGAACGTTTTTAATCAATAAGAACAGGACATTTCAATATTATCAATACCGCGAATGCAATCAAGGATACCAGCCATCTTACATTCCAGTGCCTTATCCTAACTGCGACAAGTTATCCTATCTGGTCGCTTAGGATCAAAGCGATTTTTAAGGCACATGGAATCTGGGAATCAATTGAACCTGGAACTGATGTCGATCAGAAAAAGGATAATGCTGCAATTGCTTATCTGTATCAGTCTTTACCTGAAGACTTGATTCTTCAAGTTGCAGGTTGCACCCATGCAAAGGAAATCTGGGATGCAATCAAGACCCGTCATCTTGGAGTTGAACGAGTAATGGAGGCTAGGCTTCAAACTCTTAAAGCTGAATTTGAAGCAGCAAGGATGAAAGATAACGAAAAAATTGATGATTTTGCCGCAAAACTTTCTGGAATTGCCTCAAAATCAGCTGCACTTGGAACCGTCATTGATGAAACCACATTGGTGAGAAAAATATTAACTGCCATACCAGAAAAATTCTTAAATATGGCAGCCACTATCGAACAACTGGTTGATCTCAAAACGGTGAAATTCCAGGAAGTTATGGGTAGGCTAAAAGCTTACGAAGAACGAACCAGTCTAAAGACTACAAATAACAGCCATGACCAACTTCTGTTGTCCTATGAAGGATGGGACTCAAGAAAGAAAAGGGAAAACAGCTTTGGTCGAGGTCGAGGGAATGGTCAAGACACCCCGGGTAGGGGCCGAGGTCGTGGACAGTTTGGTGGTCGAGGAAGGGGTTCAGGCCTCGGACAAAACTTTTTTGCTGGTAGACAAACAACTGAAAACTTAACTAAAGATCGATCCAAGCTGCAGTGTTTTTGATGTGATGCATTTGGACACTTCTCATCGGATTGTCCAACACGAAAGAAAAGAGAACAAGCAAATTTGACTCATGCTAGATCAATCGAACTACCAATGGCTAATGATGACAGACCTGCACTATTGATGTCAGTAGCCAATCAAAGAAGCGAGAAGGAAGTAATTCATCTAAGTGAAAAGAAGGTTTTTCCAGCAAAGTATGAGTCACATGATGGTGGAGAAAACATGTGGTACTTAGATACTGGAGTAACAAACCACATGACAGGAAACAAAGGACTGTTTTCAAAACTTGATACGGATATTGGTGGTACAGTGAGATTTGGGGATAACTCGTGTGTAGATATAGAAGGAAGAGGATATATTCTTTTAACATGTAAGAATGGTGAACAACGTTTGTTGACCGACATACTTTATATCCCATACTTAAAAACTAACATATTTAGTCTTGGGCAAGCTGAAGAAGGGGGTTGTGTAATCTTGATCAAACATGGTTTCTTGTATATGTTTGAGGTAGATGGATCGCTGCTAATGAAGGTTCAAAGGTCCCCTAATCGGCTGTATAAAATTAATCTCGAGGTTGGGACACCAATCTGTTTACATGCCAAGATTGATGATCCAGCATGGTTATGGCATGTCCGTCTCGGTCATGTGAACTTTGATACAATAAAGCGGCTAGGGACCAGCAATCTAGTTGATGGAGTGTAGTGACCCGAACTTTTCCATGTTTATATATATTAATTGAGATTGATATTTACATGATTAAATGTTTCCAACATGTTAAGCAATCAAACTTGTTAAGACTTGATTAATTGAAATGTGTTTCATATAGACAATTGACCACCCAAGTTGACCGGTGATTCACGAACGTTAAAACTTGTAAAAACTATACGATGACATATATATGGTTATATATATATAGTTAACATGTTTTTATTATAAGTATGTATCTCATTAGGTATTTTAACAATGAGTTATATACATAAAAATGAGACTATTAATTTAAGAAACTCGAAAACGATATATATAACGATTATTGTTATAACAACGTCTTACTAGGTACATATGAATCATATTAAGATATTGATACACTTGGTTAATTATGTTAAATGATAAGTAAATATATTATTAAGTGTATTAACAATGAAATACATATGTAAAAATAAGACTACTAACTTAATGATTTCGAAACGAGACATATATGTAACGATTATCGTTGTAACGACATTTAACTGTATATACATCATACTAAGATATATTATATATTATAATATCATGATAATATAATAATTTAACATCTCATTTGTTATAATAAACAATGGGTTAACAACATTCAACAAGATCGTTAACCTAAAGGTTTCAAAACAACATTTACATGTAACGACTAACGATGACTTAACGACTCAGTTAAAATGTATATACATGTAGTGTTTTAATATGTATTCATACACTTTTGAAAGACTTCAATACACTTATCAAAATACTTCTACTTAACAAAAATGCTTACAATTACATCCTCGTTCAGTTTCATCAACAATTCTACTCGTATGCACCCGTATTCGTACTCGTACAATACACAGCTTTTAGATATATGTACTATTGGTATATACACTCCAATGATCAGCTCTTAGCAGCCCATGTGAGTCACCTAACACATGTGGGAACCATCATTTGGCAACTAGCATGAAATATCTCATAAAATTACAAAAATATGAGTAATCATTCATGACTTATTTACATGAAAACAAAATAACATATCCTTTATATCTAATCCATACACCAACGACCAAAAACACCTCCAAACACTTTCATTCTTCAATTTTCTTCATCTAATTGATCTCTCTCAAGTTCTATCTTCAAGTTCTAAGTGTTCTTCATAAATTCCAAAAGTTCTAGTTTCATAAAATCAAGAATACTTTCAAGTTTGCTAGCTCACTTCCAATCTTGTAAGGTGATCATCCAACCTCAAGAAATCTTTGTTTCTTACAGTAGGTTATCATTCTAATACAAGGTAATAATCATATTCAAACTTTGGTTCAATTTCTATAACTATAACAATCTTATTTTAAGTGATGATCTTACTTGAACTTGTTTTCGTGTCATGATTCTGCTTCAAGAACTTCGAGCCATCCAAGGATCCATTGAAGCTAGATCCATTTTTCTCTTTTCCAGTAGGTTTATCCAAGGAACTTAAGGTAGTAATGATGTTCATAACATCATTCGATTCATACATATAAAGCTATCTTATTCGAAGGTTTAAACTTGTAATCACTAGAACATAGTTTAGTTAATTCTAAACTTGTTCGCAAACAAAAGTTAATCCTTCTAACTTGACTTTTAAAATAAACTAAACACATGTTCTATATCTATATGATATGCTAACTTAATGATTTAAAACCTGGAAACACGAAAAACACCGTAAAACCGGATTTACGCCGTCGTAGTAACACCGCGGGCTGTTTTGGGTTAGTTAATTAAAAACTATGATAAACTTTGATTTAAAAGTTGTTATTCTGAGAAAATGATTTTTATTATGAACATGAAACTATATCCAAAAATTATGGTTAAACTCAAAGTGGAAGTATGTTTTCTAAAATGGTCATCTAGACGTCGTTCTTTCGACTGAAATGACTACCTTTACAAAAACGACATGTAACTTATTTTTCCGACTATAAACCTATACTTTTCTGCTTAGATTCATAAAATAGAGTTCAATATGAAACCATAGCAATTTGATTCACTCAAAACGGATTTAAAATGAAGAAGTTATGGGTAAAACAAGATTGGATAATTTTTCTCATTTTAGCTACGTGAAAATTGGTAACAAATCTATTCCAACCATAACTTAATCAACTTGTATTGTATATTATGTAATCTTGAGATACCATAGACACGTATACAATGTTTCGACCTATCATGTCGACACATCTATATATATTTCGGAACAACCATAGACACTCTATATGTGAATGTTGGAGTTAGCTATACAGGGTTGAGGTTGATTCCAAAATATATATAGTTTGAGTTGTGATCAATACTGAGATACGTATACACTGGGTCGTGGATTGATTCAAGATAATATTTATCGATTTATTTCTGTACATCTAATTGTGGACAACTAGTTGTAGGTTACTAACGAGGACAGCTGACTTAATAAACTTAAAACATCAAAATATATTAAAAGTGTTGTAAATATATTTTGAACATACTTTGATATATATGTATATATTGTTATAGGTTCGTGAATCAACCAGTGGCCAAGTCTTACTTCCCGACGAAGTAAAAATCTGTGAAAGTGAGTTATAGTCCCACTTTTAAAATCTAATATTTTTGGGATGAGAATACATGCAGGTTTTATAAATGATTTACAAAATAGACACAAGTACGTGAAACTACATTCTATGGTTGAATTATCGAAATCGAATATGCCCCTTTTTATTAAGTCTGGTAATCTAAGAATTAGGGAACAGACACCCTAATTGACGCGAATCCTAAAGATAGATCTATCGGGCCCAACAAGCCCCATCCAAAGTACCGGATGCTTTAGTACTTCGAAATTTATATCATATCCGAAGGGTGTCCCGGAATGATGGGGATATTCTTATATATGCATCTTGTTAATGTCGGTTACCAGGTGTTCACCATATGAATGACTTTTATCTCTATGTATGGGATGTGTATTGAAATATGAAATCTTGTGGTCTATTATTATGATTTGATATATATAGGTTAAACCTATAACTTACCAACATTTTTGTTGACGTTTTAAGCATGTTTATTCTCAGGTGATTATTAAGAGCTTCCGCTGTCGCATACTTAAATAAGGACAAGATTTGGAGTCCATGCTTGTATGATATTGTGTAAAAACTGCATTCAAGAAACTTATTTTGTTGTAACATATTTGTATTGTAAACCATTATGTAATGGTCGTGTGTAAACAGGATATTTTAGATTATCATTATTTGATAATCTACGTAAAGCTTTTTAAACCTTTATTGATGAAATAAAGGTTATGGTTTGTTTAAAAATGAATGCAGTCTTTGAAAAACGTCTCATATAGAGGTCAAAACCTCGCAACGAAATCAATTAATATGGAACGTTTTTAATCAATAAGAACGGGACATTTCAGTTGGTATCCGAGCGTTGGTCTTAGAGAACCAGAATTTTGCATTAGTGTGTCTTATCGAGTTTGTTAGGATGCATTAGTAAGTCTGGACTTCGACCGTGTTTACTTGAAAAATGATTGCTTAACAAATTTTGTTGGAAACTATATATTTTTAACATGTGAATATTATGTGATATATTAATCTCTTAACGCGTTTGATATTATGTGATAGATGTCTACCTCTAGAACAAGTCCCATTGACTCACCTAATAATAATGAAGAGTCAAATGTAAATTGGAATGATTCGTGGACTGATTCACAAGTTCCCGAAGAGGAACCGGAAGAAGAGTCGGAACCGGAAGAAGAATCGGAACCGGAAGAAGAATCGGAACCGGATGAAGAAATAGAACCGGTGGGGGAAATAATAAAACGGTTAAGTAAAAGAAAATCCTCAACCAACCGACCAAGGTTAATTATGGTCAATGGTGTTTCCGCCAAGGAAGCAAAATATTGGGAGGATTACCAATTCTCCGATGAATCGGATTCCGACGAGAATTCCGATGATGTTATAGAAATTACCCCAACTGAATTTAAAAAGGCAAAAGAAAATAATAAGGGAAAGGGCATAAAAATAGAGAAATCTAATTCCAACCCCGATGAACTTTATATGTATCGTCAACCCCCGAAGTCCTTAAGTTGTAACAATGACCCGGGAACCTCTAAACCACCAGGTTTTTCTAAACCAATGTGGATAACGACGGCTCGTATTAGGGGAAAATCATATATCCCTAGAAACTTGGCAAAACGAACCAAAACCGAAGAAGAAGAAACAAGCGAGTCGGAATAAGATAGTTGTATTCATGTGGTGTAATATATGTAATATAGTGTGCTTATGCTTTATGATATATGTAAAAATTGCTTGTATTAATAAGTATTTTTTTTTATGAATCTAACTCTTGTCTATTTTACAGTATAAAAACACAAAATGGATAGACAACCCAATATTTTAAGAGACCTACCCGGAGACATGATTGATGAAATCTTGTCTAGAGTCGGTCAGAATTCCTCGGCACAACTATTTAAGGCGAGATCAGTTTGTAAGACATTCGAAGAACGTTCCAAGAATGTCTTGGTTTATAAGAGACTTTCGTTTGAAAGATGGGGGATATCACATTGGGAAACCCATAAGTTACGATGTGTTTACTTTGATGCATATATTGCGGGAAACTCAAATGCTATTTTACGCAACGGGTTAAGAAATTATTTTGACTCAATGTATCCGAATATAGGACTTCATGATTTAGAAAAAGCGGCTAACATGCAACATAAAGAAGCATGCTATGCTTATGGGTTAGTAATGTTCGCTTCTCACCAAAGTGAGAAAAAGAACATCGGGCTACAGCTATTAAACAAAACGTTCCCACAAGTGACGGAGTCGGTAATTGGGGTAAGAAATGAGGTTTTTAGATTGTTACGGGACTGTTGGACATTACGTAACCCTCGTCCCTTTGACGACGTTACAACACGCTGTCTTATCAACGGCCATAACGGTTATGTTGCACAAGACCAAGGATGGGAAGTAGTCCTAGTAAAACCAGAATGCATGACTTGTTTCTGGACGTATGAATTACGTGTCTTTATTGCCTTTGCTGAACGACTTGTGTACTAGCTAGAATTATCTTCACAACTATCTTGTATCAAAGTTATTGTGTGCTATATTTCATGCTTTATGTAAAATAAGCGGTATTGTAAGTTTGTAAAATATTGTATAAAAGTTTGAACGCGAAATATTATTATAATCAGTTTTTCATATAGAATTGTAGTAGTTGAATTGTATATTAGCTACTAAGTATGAACTTAACGGGTAGGTACTACCCGAATTTAAACTTATAAAACGCTAATATGAAGAAAAAGCTTTTATAAATGAGTTCATATTATGCTACGAAATACTATTAACTACTCTTAATATTCTGTATGATTAACTTGTTCCATTTGACTATTTTGAAGGAAATGGCACCGAATACTCGACACACAGTGAATATGAATGAAGAGGAATTCCGTACTTTTCTAGCTTCAAACATAGCCGCAGTACAGGCTGCGCTACATACCAACAATAACCTTGGATCTAGCAGTACAGGAAATCGTGTAGGATGCACCTACAAAGAATTCACTGCCTGCAAACCTTTGGAATTTGATGGAACTGAAGGACCGATCGGATTGAAACGGTGGACCGAGAAGGTCGAATCGGTGTTTGCCATAAGTAAGTGTACTGAAGAGGACAAAGTGAAGTACGCTACGCATACCTTCACAGGTTCTGCGTTAACATGGTGGAATACCTATCTAGAGCAAGTGGGACAATACGATGCGTACGCACTACCGTGGTCAGCATTCAAGCACTTGATGAACGAGAAGTACCGTCCCAGAACCGAGGTCAATAAGCTCAAGACAGAACTTAGAGGGTTACGAACCCAAGGATTTGATATTACCACGTATGAAAGACGATTCACAGAATTGTGCCTATTGTGTCCGGGAGCATTCGAAGATGAGGAAGAGAAGATCGACGCGTTTGTGAAAGGATTACCCGAAAGAATCCAAGAAGATATAAGTTCACATGAGCCCGCCTCCATACAACAGGCATGTAGAATGGCTCACAAACTAGTGAACCAGATTGAAGAAAGAATTAAAGAACAGACTGCTGAAGAGGCCAATGTGAAGCAAGTCAAAAGAAAGTGGGAGGAAAATGGTGATAAGAATCACCAATACAACAACAACAGCAATCGCAACAATTATCCCAACAATCGCAACATCAATCGCAACTACAACAAACGGCCAAACAACAACAACAACAACAACAACAACAACTACAACAATCATCCCAACAACAATAATAACCGTAACAACAACAACAATCAGAAGCAGCTATGCCAAAGGTGTGAAAAGTATCACTCGGGGTTCTGCACCAAATTTTGCAACAAGTGTAAAAGAAATGGTCATAGCGCGGCGAAGTGTGAGGTCTACGGACCAGGGGTTAATAGAACGAAAGGAACAAATGGTGTCGGAACGAGTAATGGCGGAGCAAGTAGTGTCGGAGCAAGCTATGCCAATGTAGTTTGTTATAAATGTGGAAAACCGGGCCACATTATTAGAAATTGTCCGAACCAGGAGAACACGAATGGACAAGGCCGCGGAAGAGTTTTCAATATTAATGCGGCAGAGGCACAGGAACACCCGAAGCTTGTTACGGGTACGTTTCTTATTGACAATAAATCTGCTTACGTTTTATTTGATTCGGGTGCGGATAGAAGCTATATGAGTAGAGATTTTTGTGCTAAATTAAGTTGCCCATTGACGCCTTTGGATAGTAAATTTTTACTCGAATTAGCAAATGGTAAATTAATTTCAGCAGATAATATATGTCAGAATCGAGAAATTAAACTGGTTAGCGAAACATTTAAGATTGATTTAATACCAGTAGAGTTAGGGAGTTTTGATGTGATAATCGGTATGGACTGGTTGAAAGAAGTGAAAGCAGAGATCGTTTGTTACAAAAATGCAATTCGCATTATACGAGAAAAAGGAAAACCCTTAATGGTGTACGGAGAAAAGGGCAACACGAAGCTACATCTTATTAGTAATTTGAAGGCACAAAAACTAATAAGAAAAGGTTGCTATGCTGTTCTAGCACACGTCGAGAAAGTACAAACTGAAGAAAAGAGCATCAATGATGTTCCTGTAACGACCCGGAAATTTTCGACCAAATTTAAACCCTAATCTCTATATGTTTCCGACACGATAAGCAAAAACCCTAATTTTGAGTCTAGAAAGTTTGAAATCTATATTTGAATAATTAGTTACCCTTTTTGACCAAGCCTGACGATTCACGAATAATTGTTTATAATAGAATGTATGTATATATATATATATATATATATATATATATATATATATATATATATATATATATAAGAATTTGGAACAAAAGTAATATTATAATTAAATATTAAAAATTCAATAAATTATATGATTGATGGATGTAATATTATTGTTATCACTAATAATACTATTATTATTAAAATTAGTAGAAAAAGTATAATCATATATATATATTTATGATTATTGTTATTATTATCACAAAAAGTTATTATTTTATAACATTACTTTTATTACTTCCATCATTAATAAACACATTGGTATTATTTTGATATTATTATTTTTATTGATATAGATATCATTATTATTATTTTTATTTATTAGTTTCTTTATCAATAAGATTAATATTATTATTAATATCATTCTTATTTATAAGAATTAACACCATTATGATTAAAAAGGATTATATTTATTGTTATTATAGATATCACTATTATTATCATTACTATTATAAAAATAATACAATTTATTATTATTATCTTATTTTTATTTGGATTATTAATATAATAATAATTATTATTAATATTAATATTTATTTATATATTAATATTATATATGAACATTATGGTATACAGATATAGATAGATGGGAATTAGATTCCATTTATTTTGACAGCTTTCCAATTTCTCCACATCCCTATTTTTTTCCCCATTCGTGTTCCCCAATTACCACTAGAAAACAACTTTGAATTTACCCTAAATATCAATTTATATCACGGGTGTTTGAGGCAGTCGATCACAACAAGTTCTAACATCGAATATCTATTATCCAGCTGCTATGTTATTTTAATTAGAAAAAAAAAAAAAATAAATAAAGAACAGGTTTTGTTTTTTTTTTTTTTTTTTTTTTTTTTTTTTTTTTTTTTTCTTCAAGAACGGCTTAGGTCGATGGCTCAACTTCATATCAATTAGGAACATCTAAAAATACGTTTGTGTTAGGAATGAACCATTTGATCTGTCTGAAAGTTTTCAGCTTTCAACTCTTTGAATTGATTTCGAATTTAGTGAAATACTAAAAAGTTAAACTTCTCGTTCATTGTAAAATTCAAGCTTAATTCGATGCTTCAGGATAATTAAAGATAACAGAAAGTTTCTAATAGGTATTTGAAACATTTTTCGTGTTGACATCGTGGTCTATAAAGGCCTCTAATTTCGAAATCGATTTTGAGTTTAAAACCGTGACATCGAGACTGAAACAGATTTTTTTTTATATTTTTTTTTCTGTTATAAAATTCAATTCAATCATATCGTAGTCGTTCCTGTTTTGTTTGAGTGTCCTAAAGCCACATGAATTATTTGATGTTATGGTACCTGGATTGTTATCGAATCAGTGGAGAAGAAGGCATGGTAGTTATACGGTTTATATTTGGTTAAAACCATTCTATTTCAGAAAAACACAATCGGTTCAATGGTGAGGGGTGTTTCGGGTTAGCCAAGGGTCTCGGGTTCGATCCTCACCGAGGCCATTCTTTTTATTAGAAGCTTTTAAAGGTAGTCTTATTGATTTTAATTATTATTCTTATTATTATTAACATTTTATTATTATCATTATTATTATTATGTATTAATTATTATTATTATCATTAATATTAATTAAAATTATCATTATGATAATTATTAGTAAATTATGAATTTTAGTTATCATTACTATTATTATTATTATTAATTATTAAAAGTATTCTTATTATTGTTAATATTATAATTATTATTATTTTTTTTTTTTTTACACTAATATTATTATTTTCTTAATATTATTATTACTACTATCATTTTATTATTACTAGAAACATTATTATTATTAATATTATTATTGTTGTTACTATATTATTATTATTATTATTATTATTATTATTATTATTATTATTATTATTATCAAAATTACTATTATTATTATTATTATGACAAAAATTGTTATCAAAATACTATTATAAAACATATACAAAAGTATATACAATAAATATAAAAATATAAATAATTAAAATAATAATATAAAACTTATTCAATTACAAGAATATGTTTTAATATAAAATATGAATGATATATAGGTTCGTGAATCGAAGGCCAACCTCGCATATGTTAAATGATGTTATATGTATTTTTACTACAAAATACAGTATGGTGAGTATATAGTCCCTTTTTAAACTTTAAATATTTTTGGGCTGAGAATACATGCGCTATTTTTATAAATGATTTACGTTATGGACACAAGTGACTAAAATTACGTTCTACATGGGTTTGAATCAAAAATCCCCTAGCTTGGTAACTTTAACTATTGGTTTATGAACTGGTAGGCGCGAATCCTGAAGATAGATCTATCGGGTTTTACACCCCCACCCAGATGTTGTTCTAGTCACTACTAAACTAGAAGAACGGGTGTTTAGTACTTCGAGGTTAACGGAACGCACTTGATTCGGTGCACATATTATTATAACTCAGGGGTACACACTCTTGTTAAGGCTAGTTACCGGGTGCCCACTACTTGGAATGCTTTTCATACACTTGCGAGTGTATTATATTTTTATATATGAAATCTTGTGGTCCATAGTTATAACTCTGCAAGCATCAAATCTATATATCTCACCAACTTTATGTTGACGGTTTAAAGCATGTTATTCTCAGGTATGGATTAAGTCTTCCGCTGTGCATTAGCTCATGTTAAGGACATTACTTGGAGCCGATCATCGCAATGGGACCAAATGTTGATGACTTCGTCCAGGTGGATTAGGACGGGTCTTCACAGGTGGTATCAGAGCGTTGGTCTTAGCGAACCAGGTCTTGCATTAGTGTGTCTGACTAGTAGTTATTAGGATACATTAATGAGTCTGGACTTTGACCGTGTCTACATGTCAAAAGTTTTGCTTATCATTTCTAGTCGGAAATCATCTACTTATCATCCTTAGGGAATTGCCTGCTTACCATTCTTAAGTCTAGACATGCCTTACTGCCTTTATTGCATAGATAGTGTATAGACAAATTTATATCTTAGCGTATCTATTACGATAGACTTTGCTTAATATCTTCCGTAAATTTCTCCGTAATTTAAGGGATCCTGGTACTATATATATCTATGCATATTATGCATTGAGAATACCATCCAACTATTATTTGCTGTCACTAAGCTTTTCATACCAAAAATCTTTTCTGTGATCGCGTACGATGGCCTCTACGAATCGACCAAGTTCTTCTGACTCCGAAGATAGCGTGACGGGAGCGCACCAACCGATCAACTATCGTGATTTCTTTAGAAAGTGGGGATGGGTTCGCGAAATACTTACCCTATGGAGAAATGAAGAAGGTACTCCATATCACGAGCCGAACTTACCACCTAACGTCGGAGTGCTCGACCCGCTCACCGGAGAACCTGTTCGCAACACCGTTTATACCCTTTTTGCAAGAATTTTTCGTCTTGAGGCTACCATTAACGGAACTAGAGAAGATATCCGACCTTTACCTCACACTGATAACCAACCAGGGTTAGTAGAAGAAGTTAAAGAACTCCGAGCTCGAGTGTTAACTTTAGAGAGCACGGTACACAATTTGCAAGCACCAGCAGTATCACCAACACCAGTAACATCACCAGCTTCAGCACCAACGGTACCAGTACCACCAATAACCCAAGTTTCAACAATCCATGCCTCACCATCTCATTCTGCACCTCGAGTATAATCATCGTTCTACGAATCGTTCTACATCGATTATCTTCGCTCGACATGGCGATTATGTAATTTCTAAAGTTTTAGAGATTATGTAATCTAGTATTAATGGTAAATCAAATGAGTTTAATATATTATTGACTCATTAAACCCATGATTACATCTAAAGAAAATATATATGCAAATATATATTTTCATAAAGATTGTAATTAAAATTCTTTTGTACAAACTGTTAATGGTGAAAATATTTTAACGGGTAGGTAATACCCGAGGAAATATTTAGATTTCACATTAATCAGCTACATGGTACATTCTTCGACTCTGATTCAACAGTCAGTCACTATCCTACTTGTATCTATAGATATACGTATCCGTTCATCACAGAATCCATTTTCGTTCAATTTCATATTTGGATTTTGACCTATCAGAATCCAACAAGTGGCATAATGAAGAAAAACATTGGACAAAATAAAATTTGTTAGAAACAAACGAATTAACTAATTGAAATTTTGTTAAGAATCCACGCTAACTGTTCCAGCTAACTGTTCCTAGCTAACTGATTACATTTTATTTATCGCAATTTAATTATCGCAATTTTATTTATCGTCATTTAATTCCTGTTATTTATTTTACGCCCTTTAAATATCGGGACACGTATACAAGGTTTTGACATATCATATCGACGCATCTGTATATATTATTTGGAATAACCATAGACACTCTATATGCAGTAATGCGGGAGTTAGCTATACAGGGTTGAGGTTGATTCTCAAATAATATATATACTTTGAGTTGTGATCGACACTGAGACCGGTACACGGGTCACGATACGTATTATTTAATTCGAATATTAAATATTAATTTATATATGAATCTATTGAACCATTGGACAATCAGACTATTAGACTGCTAGCTTTGGACATGTAAATGAATTAAAATATTGATAATAACATATGAAACTAAACAATTCTTCAAGTTTGCCACTTGATTTCATCTTAAACCTCATTTGTACCTCGACAATTATAATCCTCGTTCAATTTTTCATGATTCTTGAAAACACCTCGATCGAGAAATTGAACCAGCCGCACTTGTCTACGAAAGAAAGATTTATGCATACAGATATGCACCTGAAAAACTTTCGAAACCGAAGTTATAGTTAAATCACATCCGCGTCAAATTCCTTATCATCCATTAGCAAAAGTAGTCACATAATTTCTTTTCCAGAAGCTAATTTTGTCACAGCTCCACTTCGACTTCTCAGTGAGACTACTCCTATTATAATTTTGATATTTATACCTTGTCCTTTCGTCGTCGTTACGAGAGAACCTTTTATATTCCACCATACTACCGTAAGCGTTTAATCATCTAAAAACACAATTCGCCCGAAAACACCTTGGATTGATAACTGATGATTCAGATATGGCTGCATTGAATGCAGAGGAAACAGTAAAATTGTTGATGGCCTAAATGGCCAAAAGTTTAATGATAAAGCAGGGAGTGTTAGGAACGCTCGATAGAAAATTTGGTACTGAAAAACGGATTGAGCTATCCGTTAAGGAAACAAAGAACAAATACAAGGGCTGAACCTGCCCTCAAAGAATCCAAATGATTCAGTACCTGCTGAAACCGTTAGTAAGAACCCTACCCCTTATTCTAGATTTTCTCAAAAGATATTCTTCATCATCATCTTATCTTAGATATTATAAGATATCTTCAAATCTTCCGTTATACATATTCTCCATATTTCTGGAGATATTTTCACAACTATTCTTATCTGGGATCCTTTATCTCTCCGTAATATCTGCGTTACAACATAAAAGAAACTGTGTTAGTTTCTATATTCTGAAATCTCCAAATTTAAAATATGAATGTTTTGAAGTAGTGTTGGGAACTGATACATGAATTAGTATAATATAATGAAACTTGATCAACTTCATTATATTACAATAAGTCATGTTAAGTTTCTAATGGAATGTGATAATTCACAGTACCATCATCATGTGCCATGTTACACGGCTCATACATTCTATCTAATCTCTAAACATATCAAGAAAGTATTCTCTTGATGATTCAATCTTTTCAGGATATTCTGGTAATTTGACAAGTCTAAATCGTGCCATGACTATTTCTTTCTAAGAGCATTAGCTATGTTCATTTTGAATTTCATACCTACGAATTCCGAACCATTATTCGCTTGACTCAAGTCGGGAAGAGAAAACGAAAACATAAAACTTTGAAAAATAATGAAGAATACAAAGGCCGAAGACCACCCAGGATTTACAAACCGTGTATATCAATACGTATTGCAACGTAAAGACACGGGAGAATTAAAAACATTATAATTCCGAGAAAATAATAGAAGTAAATAGATTCTTCTAGCGGCAGATGAAAGAGAAGAATGAAAGATATGGAGGTTAGAAGAATAATAAAAATCAGAACGGGATGGAGTATTTTGAAAGGTATGAATTGGAGAAGGAAGAATAGAAGATGTGAGGTATGGAAGTAAGGAAGGGAAAGAGGTGAATTTATAGTGAAATATCCGACAAAGAAATCGAAACAGATTGCCGCATTAAATCTAAGAAGATCCCGATCGCCGAAGAACCAAATCTTAATACGTAAGATTTTCTTTGAATCCCATAAATTCCGGAAATTAATCATAACTACGTCAACGGGTAAAACGATTTCATATTTACTCATTTCACTCTCTCGCAATAGCTTCACTCATACTCTTCGCATAATCGAATTATATTACTTAAATATGATAAAACTCCATATTTACCTCATAATTGTCATGAAAATATTCCTAGTGTTATCTATGACAACCTCTATCAAATTTCGGGGACGAAATTTCTTTAACGGGTGGATACTGTAACGACCCGGAAATTTTCGACCAAATTTAAACCCTAATCTCTATATGTTTCCGACACGATAAGCAAAAACCCTAATTTTGAGTCTAGAAAGTTTGAAATCTATATTTGAATAATTAGTTACCCTTTTTGACCAAGCCTGACGATTCACGAATAATTGTTTATAATAGAATGTATGTATATATATATATATATATATATATATATATATATATATATATATATATATATATATATATATATATATATATATATAAGAATTTGGAACAAAAGTAATATTATAATTAAATATTAAAAATTCAATAAATTATATGATTGATGGATGTAATATTATTGTTATCACTAATAATACTATTATTATTAAAATTAGTAGAAAAAGTATAATCATATATATATATTTATGATTATTGTTATTATTATCACAAAAAGTTATTATTTTATAACATTACTTTTATTACTTCCATCATTAATAAACACATTGGTATTATTTTGATATTATTATTTTTATTGATATAGATATCATTATTATTATTTTTATTTATTAGTTTCTTTATCAATAAGATTAATATTATTATTAATATCATTCTTATTTATAAGAATTAACACCATTATGATTAAAAAGGATTATATTTATTGTTATTATAGATATCACTATTATTATCATTACTATTATAAAAATAATACAATTTATTATTATTATCTTATTTTTATTTGGATTATTAATATAATAATAATTATTATTAATATTAATATTTATTTATATATTAATATTATATATGAACATTATGGTATACAGATATAGATAGATGGGAATTAGATTCCATTTATTTTGACAGCTTTCCAATTTCTCCACATCCCTATTTTTTTCCCCATTCGTGTTCCCCAATTACCACTAGAAAACAACTTTGAATTTACCCTAAATATCAATTTATATCACGGGTGTTTGAGGCAGTCGATCACAACAAGTTCTAACATCGAATATCTATTATCCAGCTGCTATGTTATTTTAATTAGAAAAAAAAAAAATAAAAATAAAGAACAGGTTTTGTTTTTTTTTTTTTTTTTTTTTTTTTTTTTTTTTTTTTTTTTTTTTTTTTTTTTTTTTCTTCAAGAACGGCTTAGGTCGATGGCTCAACTTCATATCAATTAGGAACATCTAAAAATACGTTTGTGTTAGGAATGAACCATTTGATCTGTCTGAAAGTTTTCAGCTTTCAACTCTTTGAATTGATTTCGAATTTAGTGAAATACTAAAAAGTTAAACTTCTCGTTCATTGTAAAATTCAAGCTTAATTCGATGCTTCAGGATAATTAAAGATAACAGAAAGTTTCTAATAGGTATTTGAAACATTTTTCGTGTTGACATCGTGGTCTATAAAGGCCTCTAATTTCGAAATCGATTTTGAGTTTAAAACCGTGACATCGAGACTGAAACAGATTTTTTTTTATATTTTTTTTTCTGTTATAAAATTCAATTCAATCATATCGTAGTCGTTCCTGTTTTGTTTGAGTGTCCTAAAGCCACATGAATTATTTGATGTTATGGTACCTGGATTGTTATCGAATCAGTGGAGAAGAAGGCATGGTAGTTATACGGTTTATATTTGGTTAAAACCATTCTATTTCAGAAAAACACAATCGGTTCAATGGTGAGGGGTGTTTCGGGTTAGCCAAGGGTCTCGGGTTCGATCCTCACCGAGGCCATTCTTTTTATTAGAAGCTTTTAAAGGTAGTCTTATTGATTTTAATTATTATTCTTATTATTATTAACATTTTATTATTATCATTATTATTATTATGTATTAATTATTATTATTATCATTAATATTAATTAAAATTATCATTATGATAATTATTAGTAAATTATGAATTTTAGTTATCATTACTATTATTATTATTATTAATTATTAAAAGTATTCTTATTATTGTTAATATTATAATTATTATTATTTTTTTTTTTACACTAATATTATTATTTTCTTAATATTATTATTACTACTATCATTTTATTATTACTAGAAACATTATTATTATTAATATTATTATTGTTGTTACTATATTATTATTATTATTATTATTATTATTATTATTATTATTATTATTATCAAAATTACTATTATTATTATTATTATGACAAAAATTGTTATCAAAATACTATTATAAAACATATACAAAAGTATATACAATAAATATAAAAATATAAATAATTAAAATAATAATATAAAACTTATTCAATTACAAGAATATGTTTTAATATAAAATATGAATGATATATAGGTTCGTGAATCGAAGGCCAACCTCGCATATGTTAAATGATGTTATATGTATTTTTACTACAAAATACAGTATGGTGAGTATATAGTCCCTTTTTAAACTTTAAATATTTTTGGGCTGAGAATACATGCGCTATTTTTATAAATGATTTACGTTATGGACACAAGTGACTAAAATTACGTTCTACATGGGTTTGAATCAAAAATCCCCTAGCTTGGTAACTTTAACTATTGGTTTATGAACTGGTAGGCGCGAATCCTGAAGATAGATCTATCGGGTTTTACACCCCCACCCAGATGTTGTTCTAGTCACTACTAAACTAGAAGAACGGGTGTTTAGTACTTCGAGGTTAACGGAACGCACTTGATTCGGTGCACATATTATTATAACTCAGGGGTACACACTCTTGTTAAGGCTAGTTACCGGGTGCCCACTACTTGGAATGCTTTTCATACACTTGCGAGTGTATTATATTTTTATATATGAAATCTTGTGGTCCATAGTTATAACTCTGCAAGCATCAAATCTATATATCTCACCAACTTTATGTTGACGGTTTAAAGCATGTTATTCTCAGGTATGGATTAAGTCTTCCGCTGTGCATTAGCTCATGTTAAGGACATTACTTGGAGCCGATCATCGCAATGGGACCAAATGTTGATGACTTCGTCCAGGTGGATTAGGACGGGTCTTCACAGTTCCCATTGCAAAAGAATTTCCCGATGTATTTCCGAAAGAATTACCGGGATTACCCCCACATCGATCCGTTGAATTTCAAATAGATCTTGTACCAGGAGCTGCACCAATAGCTCGTGCTCCTTACAGACTCGCACCCAGCGAGATGAAAGAACTGCAAAGCCAATTACAAGAACTTTTAGAGCGTGGTTTCATTCGACCAAGCACATCACCGTGGGGAGCTCCTGTTTTGTTTGTCAAGAAGAAAGATGGTACATTCAGGTTGTGTATCGACTACCGAGAGTTGAACAAACTTACCATCAAGAACCACTACCCACTACCGAGAATCGACGACTTATTTGATCAACTACAAGGCTCGTCTATTTATTCAAAGATTGACTTACGTTCCGGGTATCATCAAATGCGGGTGAAAGAAGATGATATTCCAAAGACTGCTTTCAGAACACGTTATGGTCATTACGAGTTTATGGTCATGCCGTTTGGTTTAACTAATGCACCAGCTGTGTTCATGGACCCTATGAACCGAGTGTGTGGACCATACCTTGACAAGTTTGTCATTGTTTTCATTGATGACATACTTATTTACTCAAAGAATGACCAAGAACACGGTGAACATTTGAGAAAGGTGTTAGAAGTATTGAGAAAGGAAGAATTATACGCTAAGTTTTCAAAGTGTGCATTTTGGTTGGAAGAAGTTCAATTCCTCGGTCACATAGTGAACAAAGAAGGTATTAAGGTGGATCCGGCAAAGATAGAAACTGTTGAAAAGTGGGAAACCCCGAAAACTCCGAAACACATACGCCAGTTTTTAGGACTAGCTGGTTACTACAGAAGGTTCATCCAAGACTTTTCCAGAATAGCAAAACCCTTGACTGCATTAACGCATAAAGGGAAGAAATTTGAATGGAATGATGAACAAGAGAAAGCGTTTCAGTTATTGAAGAAAAAGCTAACTACGGCACCTATATTGTCATTGCCTGAAGGGAATGATGATTTTGTGATTTATTGTGATGCATCAAAGCAAGGTCTCGGTTGTGTATTAATGCAACGAACGAAGGTGATTGCTTATGCGTCTAGACAATTGAAGATTCACGAACAAAATTATACGACGCATGATTTGGAATTAGGCGCGGTTGTTTTTGCATTAAAGACTTGGAGGCACTACTTATATGGGGTCAAAAGTATTATATATACCGACCACAAAAGTCTTCAACACATATTTAATCAGAAACAACTGAATATGAGGCAGCGTAGGTGGATTGAATTATTGAATGATTACGACTTTGAGATTCGTTACCACCCGGGGAAGGCAAATGTGGTAGCCGATGCCTTGAGCAGGAAGGACAGAGAACCCATTCGAGTAAAATCTATGAATATAATGATTCATAATAACCTTACTACTCAAATAAAGGAGGCGCAACAAGGAGTTTTAAAAGAGGGAAATTTAAAGGATGAAATACCCAAAGGATCGGAGAAGCATCTTAATATTCAGGAAGACGGAACCCGGTATAGGGCTGAAAGGATTTGGGTACCAAAATTTGGAGATATGAGAGAAATGGTACTTAGAGAAGCTCATAAAACCAGATACTCAATACATCCTGGAACGGGGAAGATGTACAAGGATCTCAAGAAACATTTTTGGTGGCCGGGTATGAAAGCCGATGTTGCTAAATACGTAGGAGAATGTTTGACGTGTTCTAAGGTCAAAGCTGAGCATCAGAAACCATCAGGTCTACTTCAACAACCCGAAATCCCGGAATGGAAATGGGAAAACATTACCATGGATTTCATCACTAAATTGCCAAGGACTGCAAGTGGTTTTGATACTATTTGGGTAATAGTTGATCGTTTCACCAAATCCGCACACTTCCTACCAATAAGAGAAGATGACAAGATGGAGAAGTTAGCACGACTGCATTTGAAGGAAGTCATCTCCAGACATGGAATACCAATCTCTATTATCTCTGATAGGGATGGCAGATTTATTTCAAGATTCTGGCAGACATTACAGCAAGCATTAGGAACTCGTCTAGACATGAGTACTGCCTATCATCCACAAACTGATGGGCAGAGCGAAAGGACGATACAAACGCTTGAAGACATGCTACGAGCATGTGTTATTGATTTCAGAAACAGTTGGGATCGACATCTACCGTTAGCAGAATTTTCCTACAACAACAGCTACCATTCAAGCATTGAGATGGCGCCGTTTGAAGCACTTTATGGTAGAAAGTGCAGGTCTCCGATTTGTTGGAGTGAAGTGGGGGATAGACAGATTACGGGTCCGGAGATTATACAAGAAACTACCGAGAAGATCATCCAAATTCAACAACGGTTGAAAACCGCCCAAAGTCGACAAAAGAGCTACGCTGACATTAAAAGAAAAGATATAGAATTTGAAATTGGAGAGATGGTCATGCTTAAAGTTGCACCTTGGAAAGGCGTTGTTCGATTTGGTAAACGAGGGAAATTAAATCCAAGGTATATTGGACCATTCAAGATTATTGATCGTGTCGGACCAGTAGCTTACCGACTTGAGTTACCTCAACAACTCGCGACTGTACATAACACTTTCCACGTCTCGAATTTGAAGAAATGTTTTGCTAAAGAAGATCTCACTATTCCGTTAGATGAAATCCAAATCAACGAAAAACTTCAATTCATTGAAGAACCCGTCGAAATAATGGATCGTGAGGTTAAAAGACTTAAGCAAAACAAGATACCAATTGTTAAGGTTCGATGGAATGCTCGTAGAGGACCCGAGTTCACCTGGGAGCGTGAAGATCAGATGAAGAAGAAATACCCGCATCTATTTCCAGAAGATTCGTCAACACCTTCAACAGCTTAAAATTTCGGGACGAAATTTATTTAACGGGTAGGTACTGTAGTGACCCGAACTTTTCCATGTTTATATATATTAATTGAGATTGATATTTACATGATTAAATGTTTCCAACATGTTAAGCAATCAAACTTGTTAAGACTTGATTAATTGAAATGTGTTTCATATAGACAATTGACCACCCAAGTTGACCGGTGATTCACGAACGTTAAAACTTGTAAAAACTATACGATGACATATATATGGTTATATATATAGTTAACATGTTTTTATTATAAGTATGTATCTCATTAGGTATTTTAACAATGAGTTATATACATAAAAATGAGACTATTAATTTAAGAAACTCGAAAACGATATATATAACGATTATTGTTATAACAACGTCTTACTAGGTACATATGAATCATATTAAGATATTGATACACTTGGTTAATTATGTTAAATGATAAGTAAATATATTATTAAGTGTATTAACAATGAAATACATATGTAAAAATAAGACTACTAACTTAATGATTTCGAAACGAGACATATATGTAACGATTATCGTTGTAACGACATTTAACTGTATATACATCATACTAAGATATATTATATATCATAATATCATGATAATATAATAATTTAACATCTCATTTGTTATAATAAACAATGGGTTAACAACATTCAACAAGATCGTTAACCTAAAGGTTTCAAAACAACATTTACATGTAACGACTAACGATGACTTAACGACTCAGTTAAAATGTATATACATGTAGTGTTTTAATATGTATTCATACACTTTTGAAAGACTTCAATACACTTATCAAAATACTTCTACTTAACAAAAATGCTTACAATTACATCCTCGTTCAGTTTCATCAACAATTCTACTCGTATGCACCCGTATTCGTACTCGTACAATACACAGCTTTTAGATATATGTACTATTGGTATATACACTCCAATGATCAGCTCTTAGCAGCCCATTTGAGTCACCTAACACATGTGGGAACCATCATTTGGCAACTAGCATGAAATATCTCATAAAATTACAAAAATATGAGTAATCATTCATGACTTATTTACATGAAAACAAAATAACATATCCTTTATATCTAATCCATACACCAACGACCAAAAACACCTACAAACACTTTCATTCTTCAATTTTATTCATCTAATTGATCTCTCTCAAGTTCTATCTTCAAGTTCTAAGTGTTCTTCATAAATTCCAAAAGTTCTAGTTTCATAAAATCAAGAATACTTTCAAGTTTGCTAGCTCACTTCCAATCTTGTAAGGTGATCATCCAACCTCAAGAAATCTTTGTTTCTTACAGTAGGTTATCATTCTAATACAAGGTAATAATCATATTCAAACTTTGGTTCAATTTCTATAACTATAACAATCTTATTTTAAGTGATGATCTTACTTGAACTTGTTTTCGTGTCATGATTCTGCTTCAAGAACTTCGAGCCATCCAAGGATCCATTGAAGCTAGATCCATTTTTCTCTTTTCCAGTAGGTTTATCCAAGGAACTTAAGGTAGTAATGATGTTCATAACATCATTCGATTCATACATATAAAGCTATCTTATTCGAAGGTTTAAACTTGTAATCACTAGAACATAGTTTAGTTAATTCTAAACTTGTTCGCAAACAAAAGTTAATCCTTCTAACTTGAATTTTAAAATAAACTAAACACATGTTCTATATCTATATGATATGCTAACTTAATGATTTAAAACCTGGAAACACGAAAAACACCGTAAAACCGGATTTACGCCGTCGTAGTAACACCGCGGGCTGTTTTGGGTTAGTTAATTAAAAACCATGATAAACTTTGATTTAAAAGTTGTTATTCTGAGAAAATGATTTTTATTATGAACATGAAACTATATCCAAAAATTATGGTTAAACTCAAAGTGGAAGTATGTTTTCTAAAATGGTCATCTAGACGTCGTTCTTTCGACTGAAATGACTACCTTTACAAAAACGACTTGTAACTTATTTTTCCGACTATAAACCTATACTTTTCTGTTTAGATTCATAAAATAGAGTTCAATATGAAACCATAGCAATTTGATTCACTCAAAACGGATTTAAAATGAAGAAGTTATGGGTAAAACAAGATTGGATAATTTTTCTCATTTTAGCTACGTGAAAATTGGTAACAAATCTATTCCAACCATAACTTAATCAACTTGTATTGTATATTATGTAATCTTGAGATACCATAGACACGTATACAATATTTCGACCTATCATGTCGACACATCTATATATATTTCGGAACAACCATAGACACTCTATATGTGAATGTTGGAGTTAGCTATACAGGGTTGAGGTTGATTCCAAAATATATATAGTTTGAGTTGTGATCAATACTGAGATACGTATACACTGGGTCGTGGATTGATTCAAGATAATATTTATCGATTTATTTCTGTACATCTAATTGTGGACAACTAGTTGTAGGTTACTAACGAGGACAGCTGACTTAATAAACTTAAAACATCAAAATATATTAAAAGTGTTGTAAATATATTTTGAACATACTTTGATATATATGTATATATTGTTATAGGTTCGAGAATCAACCAGTGGCCAAGTCTTACTTCCCGAAGAAGTAAAAATCTGTGAAAGTGAGTTATAGTCCCACTTTTAAAATCTAATATTTTTGGGATGAGAATACATGCAGGTTTTATAAATGATTTACAAAATAGACACAAGTACGTGAAACTACATTCTATGGTTGAATTATCGAAATCGAATATGCCCCTTTTTATTAAGTCTGGTAATCTAAGAATTAGGGAACAGACACCCTAATTGACGCGAATCCTAAAGATAGATCTATCGGGCCCAACAAGCCCCATCCAAAGTACCGGATGCTTTAGTACTTCGAAATTTATATCATATCCGAAGGGTGTCCCGGAATGATGGGGATATTCTTATATATGCATCTTGTTAATGTCGGTTACCAGGTGTTCACCATATGAATGACTTTTATCTCTATGTATGGGATGTGTATTGAAATATGAAATCTTGTGGTCTATTATTATGATTTGATATATATAGGTTAAACCTATAACTTACCAACATTTTTGTTGACGTTTTAAGCATGTTTATTCTCAGGTGATTATTAAGAGCTTCCGCTGTCGCATACTTAAATAAGGACAAGATTTGGAGTCCATGCTTGTATGATATTGTGTAAAAACTGCATTCAAGAAACTTATTTTGTTGTAACATATTTGTATTGTAAACCATTATGTAATGGTCGTGTGTAAACAGGATATCATTATTTGATAATCTACGTAAAGCTTTTTAAACCTTTATTGATGAAATAAAGGTTATGGTTTGTTTAAAAATGAATGCAGTCTTTGAAAAACGTCTCATATAGAGGTCAAAACCTCGCAACGAAATCAATTAATATGGAACGTTTTTAATCAATAAGAACGGGACATTTCATGGAGTGCCGATTATTGATCACCCTACACAGATGTGTGAAGCATGTTTAGCAGGGAAACATTCACGACAAAGTTTTCCTGTTCAGACGACTTTTAGAGCCCAAAATCCGCTGGAACAGGTTTATGCAGACTTGTACGGACCCATATCCCCTGCCAGCCAAGCTGGAAACAAGTATATTCTGCTGATTGTTGATGATCACAGCAGGTTTATGTGGTCTTTCATGTTAAAAACCAAAGGAGATGCGTTTGAGCAATTCAAGAAATTCAAGGCGATTGCTGAAAATCAATATGGAAGGAAAATAAAGGTCCTTAGAACTGATCGGGGAGGAGAATTTACATTCAACGAGTTCAATCAGTATTGTGATTATGCTGGAATCACGAGACAGTTGACTGCACCTTACACGCCACAGCAGAATGGTATCGTTGAAAGGCGAAATCGAACAGTGATGAGCACAACAAGGAGTATTCTTAAAGCATTGGATATGCCACAAAGTTTCTGGGCTGAAGCAGTACGTCACTCGGTTTATGTTCTAAACAGGTTGCCCACAAAGATTCTGAAAAATCAAACACCATATGAGGCTTTAAAAGGAAGAAGACCAAATCTTGATCATTTACGGGTGTTTGGATGTGTTGGATATGTGAAAGTACCTTCAGATCAATCAAAAAAACTTGATGACAGAAGTATTCCTATGGTTTATTTAGGAACTGAACCAGGAACTAAGGCATATCGTATGTATGATCCCGAGAAGATGAAAATAGTAATCAGTCGAGATGTGGAATTTGATGAAGCACGCAAATGGGATTGGCATTCCGGAGTAGAATACAATCAAGAACCTAATCACAAAGGAGAATTCGTGATACATATAAACTCCGGTGAAGTTGTCTCAGCTGATCAAAATTCCGAAAATGGGCCTACTGAACCAGGCAGCCCAAGTAGCTCATATAGCCCACAAAGCAGCAACTCCTCAAGTCAAGGAAGATCGACCAATGAGGAAAGCATAACCCATTCTGATGTTAGCAGTCCTGAAACAACAGTAAAACAACGAGGACCTATGCTGTCTCGTCTCCCGACAGATACAGTCAATGAGTCAGATCCATCTATGGCAGAAGATGAGACATATGATGATACACCACCTCGAGGTCGGAAAAATCAAAGTGATATATATGATCTTCTTCTTACTGAAGGAGAACCAACAAATTTCAGGGAAGCTACAAGACATAAAGAATGGAACCAAGCTATGGAAGGTGAAATAGCTTCCATTGAAAGGAATAATACTTGGGAGTTAATGGATCTACCCCAAGGTCACCGACCTATTGGACTAAAATGGGTATACAAAATTAAAAGGGATGCAAAAGGAAATGTCACACGACATAAAGCACGGCTAGTTGCCAAAGGCTACATCCAGACTCATGGTGTAGACTTTGACGAGGTATTCGCACCCGTAGCTAGACTTGAGACTGTTAGACTTATTCTAGCTTTGGCAGCCCAAAGAGGGTGGGATGTTCATCACCTAGATGTTAAAACAGCATTTCTACACGGTGACCTCAAGGAAGAAGTCTTCGTATCTCAACAGGAAGGTTTTGTGATAAAGAGGAAGGAACAAAAGGTGTACATACTGTCAAAGGCTCTCTATGGCTTGAAGCAAGCCCCACGTGCTTGGAATACAAAATTAGATGGAGTTCTAAAGGAATATGGATTTCAAAGGTGTAAGCTTGAACAAGCTGTATACACAAAAAGAACACAAGAAGGATCACTTTTGGTAGGAATTTATGTTGATGATTTGATTGTAACAGGTAATAACCCGGAGAAAATTAAACAATTCAAAAGGCAAATGGAAGATAAATTCGAGATGAGTAATCTGGGCTTACTTTCTTATTATCTCGGACTCGAAGTAATACAAAGCATAGATGGAATAAAAATTCATCAATCAAGATATGCTAAAAGAATCCTAGAGGAAGCAGGAATGTGGGAGTGCAATTCCACCAAATATCCAATGGGACCAGGTCTGAAGTTGATGAAAGATGATGGCAGCACATGTGTTGATGCAACTGAATACCGAAAAACAATTGGATGCCTTCGGTATTTAACTCATACACGGTCGGATCTTGCATACTCGGTGGGATATGCAAGTAGGTATATGCAAACTCCTAAAAATACTCATCTTCAAGCTGTTAAGCAAATTCTCAGGTACTTGAAAGGTACAGTAGACCTGGGTATTCACTATCGAAGGAATGGTAGCAATAACCTACTTGGATTTAGCGACGGCAGCTTCTCGGTGGACCCAGATGATGGAAAGGGTACTACTGGATTAGTGTTCTACTTTGCTGATGGACCAATTGCTTGGAATTCACAAAAACAACAAACAGTGGCCTTATCATCCTGCGAAGCAGAATTTATGGCTGCTACTGCAGCAGCTTGTCAAGCAATATGGTTAAGGGGACTCTTAGCTGAAATAACTGGAAGAAAAGAAGAACGAGTTGTAATCAAAGTTGATAATAAGTCAGCAATATCATTGATGAAAAATCCGGTATTTCATGGAAGAAGTAAGCATATCGACACACGGTATCATTTCATACGAGAGTGTGTTGAAAACGAGAAGATTAAAGTTGAACACATCAGTGGAGATCAACAACGGGTTGATATTCTTACAAAAGCATTGTCGAAGATAAAGTTTGCTGAAATGAGAGAGATTCTTGGGGCTCAAAGGATTGAAGACTTAAAGAAATAAATGATGACTCAAGGTCAAGATAGGGGGGTGATTGTTGGACCAATCTTGACATAAAGTAATAGCTAGAGGTTTATTTTGTGAAATTATATCTCAAATGGATTTGAGGAGGTGGAACGTGTGAACGGATAACAAGTGGGCTAGCCGTCATAGTTTTCAATTTTGCTTCTTCCTTGATTATTCTAATAGATTCTAGACTTGACTATTCTAATTTATTCTAGACTTGGTTATCCTAGATTATTCTAGACTAGACTTGATTAACTTAATGGACAAAGTTAATCAACTATTTATTGTAATAAGAGTTTTTCTATAATTGGAGAAGGACTTCCAATAAGTTCTTGTTCTTATATTTTACTATTCTGTCTTCATAATCTGGTACCAAATTTCTTCACGGGTGTCTTGAAATCCCTTTCAAGAAAGTAAGAACCTGCTAATTTTTGTTAAATCAAACTTACAGAAGTATTATTTATCGTATAAAATATGTGATAATGAGTTTTAATCTCTTGTAACAGCCAATCAAAAGCACCAACTGCATGTAAGAAACCAAGATCTGCTACAACGTTTTCATCGTTTAGTTTTAAAAGCGATGAAAGAGCAGCAAAACGTAAAGAGGTAAGTCTGTATCTTATATGACTGACTGATGAAAATTTGATTCTAACGTAATCGGCTCTATTTTTGAGTCAACAACAAGCGTCGATTTATTGGCGTCTTGACTGCCGTTTAGAGCCTAAATTGAATTCCATGCAGGATTTAAAACCCATGAAAATTTGATTCTACCATTTTCATGGTGTCTCAATTTTATTTTACTATTTTTTTAAAAAAAATTCCTACTTATTGGCTGGAGGTCCACTCGGAAGCAATCTCTTTATCCGTCGAATAGAGAGAGGATGACTTTCTCTATTTTTGAGAGTGTTTCACGCTGGATGGATAAATGACTTGTTTTTATTCTCTGATAAGGGAAGGATTGTCTACGTCTTACCTCCCCCATACACCACTCATGTGGTATTGGGTTTTGTTGTCGTTGTACTATTTTTGCGTGTTTTGTAAATTTTTTTTTTTTTTTTTTCACTGCAGTTCTTTGAGAAGCTAGCACAAAAAAAAACACCACCGAGATGAAAGAGACTCAATTGCAACCAAAATTGAAGGTTTTTTTAACATAGTTAGACATAGTCAATGGAAAACATATAATTGTTTGTTACAAGTCTAAAATAAACTTACAAAAATTAATAATTTTCTTCTTAAACAGGACAACATAAGGAGTAGCAATAAAAAGTTGCACTGCAACGCTAGTCTTGAAGTCGAAGGTGAAACAAAAGCGGCTAAGGTAAACTTATCAAATTTTGTCAGCAGTAATTATCAAATAAATAAATTTATGAATTTTAATAAAATATGTTTAATTGTTGCAGGTTCGAAATCACAACTCTGTTCACCAAAGGTTAGAAAGAATTTTATAGAAATAAATAAGAAAAAACTAAGTAGTCTTATGGCTTGTCTGCAAGCGAAGAAGATGCTCGATTCAACCATGACTTCAACAAAATAATTCAAAATTTTGGGTGTGATTTTTTTAATACAGGTTTTGTATCCAAGTTAAAGTATTACTATTGTATAATTTAGAAACAAGTTAATGTATATACATGTTTCAAATAAAATAACCTACTTTCTAGCCCGCTCCATGTTTCAAGTTTTTGAAAGTGCACGTAGCGTTGGATAGTAAATAGTGTCGTTGTAAGATCGATCATCAGACTATGAATAGGCCTTGATCGATTACTGGATATTCGAATGAGTAATCGGGAGGATATCCATAGTCGTCAAAGCTTAGGGCATCGTATAAGTTTGGAGGAACGTCCTCGATCAACTCTGGATTATTTTGCACATCGACGTTTGTTGAATATGAACAATGTTGTTGACCTTGAAGCAAAATAGCCGACAGTTCCAGATTGTTTACGGAAGCTTGGTCCAAACTGGTGATGGGATCAGGTGGTTGGAAGCTCGGCTGGGATAAAACGGAGTAGGAGGTAGATTTTTCCTGTTTGTTGACCAGTACTTTAGTGAAAGGTGGTGGCCCATAGGAAATGGACTGCTGAGTTGGCAGTCTGAACCCATTTTGTACCTGAAACTGTGAGTTGGGTTGTTCTTGTTTAAACTGGATTCCTCCATTCCATGAGTAGTGAGTTGGTAAAACGGTCGAGTAGTCATGAGCTGACGACCCAAACGTGATGTTTGAACTGCTGCAGCCTGCAGCATAACCGGTCAAAATGAGTGTCCCTTTGGGTTCTATGATGGTCTGCAATGGACCGCTTTTAGAGTCAACTTCAAGGATCCTAGAATTGGTGGTTGGTCGGTTGACCAATTCGTTCGGTTGCATCATTATAGGATCTGATGTGCGGTCTCTACCTGCTGCTGCTGCAGCATCTGTTGATAAAAAATCTGAGTGCTGCTGTAGTACACCTCCACTTGATGAAGTTTTAAGATCATCTTTCTGTAATCTAGTCAAGTAGAGACGATATTTCTGCACTATTTAAATGCAATTTATGAGAACTGGTTTTCGTCAATCAATATAGAGCAAATTTCAGAATAGGGTGGTGATATTTACGCCACATTTTTGGATAAATCCAACACATACATGCATTAGTGAGTTGTACCGTACAACTCCTTAATGAATGGTTATGGTGGATTTATAAAAAAATGTGGTGGATTTATCATTGCCGTTCAGAAAAAGGAAACACAATAACCAAAATATCCTAATGTAGGCAGGTAACAATATATCTTTTTGCTGGTAAAAATGATTTGAAATTCAATTTTAGCAACAAAATTGAGTGGAAGTTTAACTTCATCAACAAAAAATATATAAAAGGTCCAAACTTTCTGAATATTTCCTCTCATTGTGACATCAGCAAATAAAAGTATCAAATTTTGACTGACCCACCCAAAGTTGACAAGAGTTGATAAAATACCTGCAAGTGGCTTGCAACATTCTCTCTGGTTAACCATGGCACATTCATGAGGTCAAGTATTTTCTTAGGACCAACTTCTGCCAAAACAATAAAAAAAAAAAAAAAAAAACTGTAAAAAAAAAAAAAAAAATAAAAAAAAATCAACTTCAAGAAAGCAAACCGTACGCAAGTTCGACTCACTTTCAAATCCGATAAGATTGACAGCTTTGACAAATTTCTGATGAAGATCGACAGTCCAAACGACTCTTGGTTTCTTGATTGAAGAAGAATGATCACCGAAATCTCGATCATCGTTATACTTACTATATTCCGCAACATCTTTTCTTTTTTTATTATTATTATTATTATTACCTCCACAAAACAAGTATCCATCATCAGATTGTTCAGATGATACCATGTTTCTCATCATCATAATTTCTTCAAGCCCTTCTGTATCTCTCACCTCATGTATCTTCTTCCTGTATACATGTTGCCATATGTTTCTTAATTCCTTCATTCGAATCGGCTTCAAGAGATAATCACACGCCCCGTGTTGCACACCTCTCATTACTCTGCTCGTTTCGCCATCCACTGACATCACTACATAAAGTTCATCAAATTACTAAAAGTATACACACATCAATACAGAATTTTTCTAACGACAACCCTTTTGACAGTCGTTAAAGTGCATAAAATTGTTATACAATTTCTTAAGAGTTAATATATAACTGTTATTTACAATATTTTTATGCACGTTAACGACAGTCTTAACAAGCCTTGACAGCTATATCGTTGGATAAAATCAATAAATGAATAGATATTAGTTACAACGAATAACTAACTTATGACAGGAAGATCCATTTCAAGTCCAACATGCTCAAGAAGCTTGAAACCATCCATATCTGGCATGTTAACATCACTTATTACAATGTCGAACCCATCTTTTCGTTCACGAAGCCTGTCCAAAGCTTCCATAGCTAGTCCACATGTAGTAACTGAAACAAACAAAAACAATACCTTAATTTAAATTAATAATAAGTGTATCAAATTTTAATTATGACATAACTAACATCATAGCACTGCTAAGAGCTCAAATATTGTAAGAAAAGTAACTAAATTCACAACTTTTACTTATATTCGAGTACTTATTTCACCATAATTCGATATTAAATTGATAGATAATTAAATGAATAAGCAAAACTGCATCAATTTTAACTAGTGATTGATGAAATTGAATGAGAACCTTCATAAGAGCATCTTTTGAGCATCTTTTCGAGGATTTTGAGCCACGTAGGATCATCATCGACGACAAGGACACGTAATCCTGCTGGAAAAATATCTGATCTAGGTGATGAAAAACCGTTTATTCCATCTGTCATCGAACAATAGTAATCGAATTAAGTCGAAAATATATTAGGGCACACAGAAAACTTCCGCTTGTTTGGAAACGGAGCTCCAATTGATATTCGGAGCGAGTTTGATAGTTCGAAATTGGAGTTAAAATTGAAGTGTTGTTATAACTTATAAGAGAGGGAAGAAATGAATCAAGGAAGGGGATTAATGAATATTTGGCGCCGGCAGTAAGCTAGTAGTTACTAACGGTTCCCTTTGTTACAACTTTTAAATAGAGAATATTGCAGTTACACCCTCTTGGTTTTCATATATTGTATTTTAACCCTCTTGGCAAAAACAGCGAGACATAAATATAAACGAAGACGTTTTCGAAAAGAAAACATCTTCAAACGATTGAAGGATACAAGAAGCGAACCTGGTGAGGTGCGTATCTAGAAAGCGGCAATCACAAGCTAACTATATATACCGAGCATCAACTACACTATACCAAAACGACCGTACTATCTAAAACCAAATGTCAAATAAACTAATTGATAATGCTAAAAACGAACATATATTTCATAGCATTATTCCTCAAGAAAGACAAGCTTTTAGTTGCAATTGTTCTATTTACAAGTGATATTCGTTTAAATAATAAAAAGGTGAAGACAAAAGACAGATTCGACGAATTGAAGACACAAACGACCAAAAAGCTCAAAAGTACAAAAGACAATCAAAGAGGTTCCAATTATTGATAAGAAACGTCTCGAAATTACAAGAGTACAAGATTCAAAACGCAAAGTACAAGATATTAAATTGTACGCAAGGACGTTCGAAAATCCGGAACCGGGACCAGAGTCAACTCTCAACGCTCGACGCAACGGACTAAAAATTACAAGTCAACTATGCACATAAATATAATATAATATTTAAATAATTCTTATAATTATTTATATATTATATAAATAAATAAAAACCGTCGGCAAGAAAGACTCCAAAGTGTGTGAGCTGTATTTACAAACTCCGCGACTCGCGGAGTTTGAAGGCAAAAAGGGCCGCGAGTCGCGGAGCCCCAAATTCTGCAATTCCCTATAAAGCCAACCGAATTCTGATCATTTTTCACAAAACATATATCATTCTCTCTATCTATATCGTAATATATATATAATTTATATTTTAATTTTAATTTTAATTTTAAATCCTAATAATAAGGGTATGTTAGCGAATGTTGTAAGGGTGTAAGTCGAAATTCTGTCCGTGTAACGCTACGCTATTTTTAATCATTGTAAGTTATGTTCAACCTTTTTAATTTAATGTCTCGTAGCTAAGTTATTATTATGCTTATTTAATCCGAAGTAATCATGATGTTGGGCTAATTACTAAAATTGGGTAATTGGGCTTTGTACCATAATTGGGGTTTGGACAAAAGAACGACACTTGTGGAAATTAGACTATGGGCTATTAATGGGCTTTATATTTGTTTAACTAAATGATAGTTTGTTAATGTTAATATAAAGATTTACAATTGGGCGTCCCTATAAATTACCATATACACTCGATCGGACACGATGGGCGGGGTATTTATATGTACGAATAATCGTTCATTTAACCGGACACGGGAATGGATTAATAGCCACTAGAATAATTAAAACAGGGGTGAAATTATGTACAAGGACACTTAGTATAATTGATAACAAAATATTAAAACCTTGGGTTACACTCAGTCGACATCCTGGTGTAATTATTAAACAAAGTATTAAAATCTTGTTACAGTTTAAGTCCCCAATTAGTTGGAATATTTAACTTCGGGTATAAGGATAATTTGACGAGGACACTCGCACTTTATATTTATGACTGATGGACTGTTATGGACAAAAACCAGACGGACATATTAAATAATCCAGGACAAAGGACAATTAACCCATGGGCATAAAACTAAAATCAACACGTCAAACATCATGATTACGGAAGTTTAAATAAGCATAATTCTTTTATTTCATATTTAATTTCCTTTATTTTATATTTAATTGCACTTCTAATTATCGCATTTTTATTGTTATTTTATTTAATTGCACTTTTAATTATCGTACTTTTTAATTATCGCAAGTTTATTTTATCGCACTTTTATTATTCGCAATTTCATTATCGTTATTTACTTTACGCTTTAATTTAAGTCTTGTATTTATTTTTAATATTTTACATTTGGTTTTAACTGTGACTAAAGTTTTAAAATCGACAAACCGGTCATTAAACGGTAAAAACCCCCCTTTTATAATAATAATATTACTTATATATATATTTGTATTTTTATAAAAGTAAACTAATATAGCGTTAATCTTTGTTTAAAAAGATTCCCTGTGGAACGAACCGGACTTACTAAAAACTACACTACTGTACGATTAGGTACACTGCCTATAAGTATTGTAGCAAGGTTTAAGTATATCCATTCTATAAATAAATAAATATCTTGTGTAAAAATGTATCGTATTTAATAGCATTTCCTGCTAAAATTAATAGCTATTTTATATACACCTCGCACGACATCAAGTTATTTTTGGCGCCGCTGCCGGGGATCGAACCCGGGTCACCCGCGTGACAGGCGGGAATACTTACCATCCGGGGTTAAATTCTTTCGGATTTTAAAATTTTTACTTTATACACTTGGTTACCATTAAAAATACTAGTAAAGTAGTAGTTGTATTAGAATATAGTGCTCTCTGATAATAAAGAACAACCCTAGTCTTATATACTGACTACCCAATTCTAGTAAAATTTTTCAAAATTTTCAATCAAATGAACTCAAAATCATGTTTATACATATTTATGAACGATAAAACTAGGTTTTAACACCGAAATTATTGTAACCTCGGAAAGGACATAAATTGAGAAACAAACCAAAATGTTAAAATTCATTTAAAATGGAATAGAGGACAATAAAAAGGAAAATAAAAGCCAAGTGTGGGAAAATTCTCCAAGTTATTCAAAACATATGTCACATATTTTTGTACAAATAACTGAAAATACTTTTGCTTTGGACTAAACTAAACTGTTTTACCCGATGAAAGAAAAGAAGAGATGGATCTACACGATGAATCAATTCCATCATTAAAAGGAAGTAAAGTCTTCTGAAAAAGACACGCGCTTCTTGATTTAAGTCAAGAAGTTGTCGTCCAGACCAGTTGTAGGTTGACGAAAAATCTAGAAAAGTCATCACTAAAATCAGCAGGAAATCCACGGACCTCATCATTAAACAGGGTCGCCAAGTGGTCAGATTTATCCTAACCATGAGAAGGATTTATCTCGTACAATGGGGGGCACCGTGCAAATTAGCTTGATAAGACTAATGAATCAGATCCCCAGAAAGGATAATCTCCTTAAAGATCAAAAATCAGCTTTTAAGACTGATATTACTCAATCCTTGAGATTGACGTTAAAGATTGAGAATTACAAACTCATGGAATTCAATGATATCTAAACTCGAGCTTGAACGAGAAAATATTTTGATCAAAATTACAAACCGATTTGTTTTCTGAAAACTCTATTTTCAATGCGTTCATTACCATTGAACGTAAAATCCTAGGAATTCACCTGGAATTCATTAGGTCACCTGAACCAAATCGGGTGTCAACCGTAAGAACGGTGGTTGCATAGTGGTCAAAGACAGGACCTTGTGCCAGACCGAAAAATCATAAGGGTGAGCTTTACTATTGCTCCTACCAAGGATAGTAATTGCGTCCGACACGTTATAGACCGTAATTAAAAGCATGTCAGGGGACATTGCCTTAACAGTTGCTTGTTCAACGCTTTCCTTTACAACCGGACGGTAGTTTACCGAAAGGTAATATACGGGACAAGTAAACTGGACGTGTTGCTTTCCAAATACAAGGTTAGCAAGTGGGTGACACAAAACCGCAAGTTTTGAGCTAAAATTTTCAAATCTGAAACCCACCAAACCCACAAAAACATTTTGCAAACACCGGTAAAGGGTTATTCCGGAAAACTTATCTAGGGTAAAAAAAAAAAAAAAAACTAGATTTAATTTTCAAAAGATCAAATATTTTCATAAAGATCCAATTTCCTTAATGGATCTAAATTTTTATAGTCATGTGGGACTGTAAACCATATCGTTACTACCATTGTTTATATCGCCGTATAGAAATCACTGATGTACAAAGTGTGAAGAATAAAGAAGTGATTCTAGTATTTCAAGATGATATTGCTTGGGGACAAGCAACGCTTAAGTGTGGGAATATTTGATAATGCTAAAAACGAACATATATTTCATAGCATTATTCCTCAAGAAAGACAAGCTTTTAGTTGCAATTGTTCTATTTACAAGTGATATTCGTTTAAATAATAAAAAGGTGAAGACAAAAGACAGATTCGACGAATTGAAGACACAAACGACCAAAAAGCTCAAAAGTACAAAAGACAATCAAAGAGGTTCCAATTATTGATAAGAAACGTCTCGAAATTACAAGAGTACAAGATTCAAAATGCAAAGTACAAGATATTAAATTGTATGCAAGGACGTTCGAAAATCCGAAACCGGGACCAGAGTCAACTCTCAACGCTCGACGCAACGGACTAAAAATTACAAGTCAACTATGCACATAAATATAATATAATATTTAAATAATTCTTATAATTATTTATATATTATATAAATAAATAAAAACCGTCGGCAAGAAAGACTCCAAATTGTGTGAGCTGTATTTACAAAGTCCGCGACTCGCGGAGTTTGAAGGCAAAAAGGGCCGTGAGTCGCGGAGCCCCAAATTCTGCAATTCCCTATAAAGCCAACCGAATTCTGATCATTTTTCACAAAACATATATCATTCTCTCTATCTATATCGTAATATATATATATAATTTATATTTTAATTTTAATTTTAATTTTAAATCCTAATAATAAGGGTATGTTAGCGAATGTTGTAAGGGTGTAAGTCGAAATTCTGTCCGTGTAACGCTACGCTATTTTTAATCATTGTAAGTTATGTTCAACCTTTTTAATTTAATGTCTCGTAGCTAAGTTATTATTATGCTTATTTAATCCGAAGTAATCATGATGTTGGACTAATTACTAAAATTGGGTAATTGGGCTTTGTACCATAATTGGGGTTTGGACAAAAGAACGACACTTGTGGAAATTAGACTATGGGCTATTAATGGGCTTTATATTTGTTTAACTAAATGATAGTTTGTTAATGTTAATATAAAGATTTACAATTGGGCGTCCCTATAAATTACCATATACACTCGATCGGACACGATGGGCGGGGTATTTATATGTACGAATAATCGTTCATTTAACCGGACACGGGAATGGATTAATAGCCACTAGAATAATTAAAACAGGGGTGAAATTATGTACAAGGACACTTGGTATAATTGATAACAAAATATTAAAACCTTGGGTTACACTCAGTCGACATCCTGGTGTAATTATTAAACAAAGTATTAAAATCTTGTTACAGTTTAAGTCCCCAATTAGTTGGAATATTTAACTTCGGGTATAAGGATAATTTGACGAGGACACTCGCACTTTATATTTATGACTGATGGACTGTTATGGACAAAAAACAGACGGACATATTAAATAATCCAGGACAAAGGACAATTAACCCATGGGCATAAAACTAAAATCAACACATCAAACATCATGATTACGGAAGTTTAAATAAGCATAATTCTTTTATTTCATATTTAATTTCCTTTATTTTATATTTAATTGCACTTCTAATTATCGCATTTTTATTGTTATTTTATTTAATTGCACTTTTAATTATCGTACTTTTTAATTATCGCAAGTTTATTTTATCGCACTTTTATTATTCGCAATTTCATTATCGTTATTTACTTTACGCTTTAATTTAAGTCTTGTATTTATTTTTAATATTTTATATTTGGTTTTAACTGTGACTAAAGTTTTAAAATCGACAAACCGGTCATTAAACGGTAAAAACCCCCCTTTTATAATAATAATATTACTTATATATATATATTTGTATTTTTATAAAAGTAAACTAATATAGCGTTAAGCTTTGTTTAAAAAGATTCCCTGTGGAACGAACCGGACTTACTAAAAACTACACTACTGTACGATTAGGTACACTGCCTATAAGTGTTGTAGCAAGGTTTAAGTATATCCATTCTATAAATAAATAAATATCTTGTGTAAAAATGTATCGTATTTAATAGCATTTCCTGCTAAAATTAATAGCTATTTTATATACACCTCGCACGACATCACTAATGAACAAAACTAGAAATGAAACAAACAAAACACGTGAGCGATCATTAGAGATTAACCCTTATATACTAAAAGTGGTGTTGATGTCGTCGTTTCAGTTATATCTGATTGTCGTTTTGAGTTTGCGTTCACATTACAAACGGTCCCTCAATGTAACGACCCGACTTTTTCGACTTGCTTTTATGCCTTGTATTTTAGCGAAACTGCGTATTTGTGCGTACTGTGTTACTTTATTACTCCGGAACCTTGGCACACGTGTTTTATATTCATATATACTTAAAAACGTGCCCTGGGGTATGTAGAATGCTTAACTTGTCCATTGGATGCTTTATAACCGTTAGTGTTACTTGCCGTTACGAATAAACCGCGGACTGCGCGCACGTTTGACTTTTGTCGGAACCGTAACTTTTGAACTGCGAAATATTAATTATTATTTTATAATAATAATTACCTGGGCCGTTGGATGCTTAATTTTATTTATTTAATTGCTAAAGCCCAATAGTTAGTCTTGTTGGACTTTCTACCTTGTTGGGCTCAAGCCCACCCTACACTAGTTAGTGACCCAATTAATTAGCCCAAGTATTATTACTAATGGCCCATAATAATAAATAAATAATAAATTAATTAATTAATGAGTCATACTAGCATAATGGATAAGGTTTATCTAAATGTTACATAAGATTCTAGCAAAAGGATACACTTTAGACACCATTAGCCAAAAAACAATTTTTTGTCGCCCCCTCCCCCCTCTAAATGCCGTCCACCACCACCACCACCACCATGGTCATGGCCATGTCATCAATCCATGTGATCTTCATTTGCCTATAAATACTAGCCTTTAGTCCCTCATTCCAACACTTGATCATTTTGGCTTTTCACACACTTATTCTTTCTTTCTTTCCTAGCTTGTAAGTTTTTCTTTTCCTTCCTCTTTCCTTCTTAAATTCGTGTACATCATCATCATTATGTGGAAGATCAAGTTCCTTCTAGCTTTGATCTTACTTATATCTTGTTGATTCAAGCATGAATCTTTCAAGAACATGGAAGATTCAAGCTTTTTAGCTTGAATCTTCATATCTTTTGTAGATCTACTTCTTTTATACTTTAATCTTTCTATTTTATGATAAAAATTCAAACTTTTGTTTGTAATCTTCATGCATCTTCAAGATCCAAGCTTTATGCTTCAAGATCTTCAAGAACAAACAAGATGCAAGCTTTCTAGCTTGGATCTTCATATCTTTTTGTTAGATCTAAGTTCGTTTTGCTTTGATCATGTTGTTTTGTGAAAAAGATTCTAACTTGTGTTTGTTATCTTCATATATCTTAAAGATCCAAGCTTTATGCTTCAAGATCTTCAAGAACACTTAAAGGTTCAAGCTTTCTAGCTTTGCAACCTTGTAACTTGTGTGAAATGGATCCAAGCTCTCTAGCTTAGGGTTCCATCACCTCATTTGACTTAGATTGTGCTATTACTTGTTGAATTAATGTAAAGTTTGTAACTTTAGTTGTTATTGTGAATTGAAATTGTGTTAAGACTAAGGATATGATGTAACCTTGGTTCATCATCCATCTAAGACTCATGAATGAGTTGTGTTCTTACTTGGTCTTAATATATTGTGTATTGATGGTGAATCTTGGTCAAAAGTGATGCTAAACCATCAACGAGTTGTACACTTGAAGCTACAAGCATCAAGGATGAGAACCGTGATGAGCATCAAGCACCAAGAACCCTACCGGAGCACTTGTCCACTGATTTTCGTATCTGATCAGACCACCTGGGCTACTGGAAAGTTGATTTTCAGTTATTTTGGTTCGAGTAGATGATTTTCCGTTTAGGCCTCGTCTTAATCCGAGTTACGGTTTAGGATTTATGGCCCTCCGATAGTCACTACACCCTATTAACGTTGTGCTTAAATTTCTGACCTACTCGCACTTAAACCGTCGCCATGGTCAAACGAAGACGAGTTAGGTCAGCTGTTAGGGGACTCATATACGGAGCCATAGCTACTGACCATGCGTCTTTTCGATTTACGTAGAGGTCGTAGTAGCTGACCGAAGTCAGCCTATTGTTTCGATCTCTATTCTCGTCAAACTTACTTAGCTTTTATGATGATGAATGATGATGATTGTAGTGACCCGAACTTTTCCGAACCTTTCTATGATTATATGTTTAATGAAAACTATATTTACATGATTAAATGTTTCCAACATGTTAAGCAATCAAACTTGTTAAGACTTGGTTAATTGAAAAGGAAATTTTGTAAACGTCTGATTACCCAGTTTGACCAATGATTCACGAACGCTATAAGTTGTATATGACATGATGATACATAAATGAATAAATATATATGTTTAACATGATATAATTATCATCAAGTATCTCATTAAAAATAGTAACAATAAGTTATATACTTAAAAAGGAGACTAATGACGTATGAAACTCGAAACGATACATATAACGATTATCGTTATAACCACGTCTTACTAAATATATATGAAGCATATTAATACATTGTTATATTATATGTAACATGATAATATGATAATTAAATATATCATTAAGTGTATTAACAATGAACTACATAAGTAAAAACAAGACTACTAACTTAAGGATTTCGAAACGAGACATATATGTAACGATTATCGTTGTAACGACATTTAAATGTATATATCATATTAAGATATATTAATATATCATAATATCATGATAATATAATAATTTAAAATCTCATTTGATAATATAAACTTTGGGTTAACAACATTTAACAAGATCGTTAACCTAAAGGTCTCAAAACAACACTTACATGTAACGACTAACGATGACTTAACGACTCAGTTAAAATGTATATACATGTAGTGTTTTAATATGTATTCATACAATTTTGAAAGACTTCAAGACACTTATCAAAATACTTCTACTTAACAAAAATGCTTACAATTACATCCTCGTTCAGTTTCATCAACAATTCTACTCGTATGCACCCGTATTCGTACTCGTACAATACACAGCTTTTAGATTTATGTACTATTGGTATATACACTCCAATGATCAGTTCTTAGCAGCCCATGTGAGTCACCTAACACATGTGGGAACCATCATTTGGCAACTAGCATGAAATATCTCATAAAATTACAAAAATATGAGTAATCATTCATGACTTATTTACATGAAAACAAAATTACATATCCTTTATATCTAATCCATACACCAACGACCAAAAACACCTAAAAACACTTTCATTCTTCAATTTTCTTCATCTAATTGATCTCTCTCAAGTTCTAACTTCAATTTCTAAGTGTTCTTCATAAATTCTACAAGTTCTAGTTACATAAAATCAAGAATACTTTCAAGTTTGCTAGCTCACTTCCAATCTTATAAGGTGATCATCCAACCTCAAGAAATCTTTGTTTCTTACAGTAGGTTATCATTCTAATACAAGGTAATAATCATATTCAAACTTTGGTTCAATTTTTATAACTATAACAATCTTATTTCAAGTGATGATCTTACTTGAACTTGTTTTCGTGTCATGATTCTGCTTCAAGAACTTCGAGCCATCCAAGGATCCGTTGAAGCTAGATCCATTTTTCTCTTTTCCAGTAGGTTTATCCAAGGAACTTAAGGTGGTAATGATGTTCATAACATCATTCGATTCATACATAAAAAGCTATCATATTCGAAGTGGTAAACTAGTAATCACTAGAACATAGTTTAGTTAATTCTAAACTTGTTCGCAAATAAAGTTAAACCTTCTAACTACACTTTTAAAATCAACTATACACATGATCTATATCTATATGATATGCTAACTTAATGATTTAAAACCCGGAAACACGATAAACACCATATAACCGGATTTACGCCGTCGTAGTTACAACCGGGGGCTGTTTTGGTTTGGATAATTAAAAACTATGAAAAACTTTGATTTAAAAGCTATACTTCTGGGAAAATGATTTTTCATATGAACATGAAACCATATCCAAAAATCATGGTTAAACTCAAAGTGAAAGTATGTTTTTCAAAACAGTCATCAAGATGTCGTTCTTTCGATGGAAATGACTACCTCTTTCAAAAACGACTTGTAACTTGTATTTCTGACTATAAACCTATACCTTTTATGTTTAGTTTCATAAATTCAAGTTCAATACGAAAGCGTGGCCTCTAAAATCACTCAAAACGGATTAGAAACGAAGAAATGGCGAGCAAAACAAAATTGGTAAAAACTACTCATTTTAGCTACGTGAAAATTGGTAACAAATCTATTCCAACCATAACTTAATCAACTTGTATTGTATATTATGTAATCTTGAGATACCATAGACACGTATACAATGTTTCGACCTATCATGTCGACACATCTATATATATTTCGGAACAACCATAGACACTCTATATGTGAATGTTGGAGTTAGCTATACAGGGTTGAGGTTGATTCCAAAATATATATAGTTTGAGTTGTGATCAATACTGAGATATGTATACACTGGGTCGTGGATTGATTCAAGATAATATATATCGATTTATTTCTGTACATATAACTGTGGACAACTAGTTGTAGGTTACTAACGAGGACAACTGACTTAATAAACTTAAAACATCAAAATGTATTAAAATTGTTGTAAATATATTTTGAACATACTTTGATATATATGTACATATTTGTTATAGGTTCGTGAATCGACCAGTGGCCAAGTCTTACTTCCCGACGAAGTAAAAAATATGTGAAAGTGAGTTATAGTCCCACTTTTAAAATCTAATATTTTTGGGATGAGAATACATGCAGGTTTTATAAATGATTTACAAAATAGACACAAGTACGTGAAACTACATTCTATGATTGAATTATCGAAATCGAATATGTCCCTTTTTATTAAGTCTGGTAATCTAAGAATTAGGGAACAGACACCTTAATTGACGCGAATCCTAAAGATAGATCTATTGGGCCTAACAAACCCCATCCAAAGTACCGGATGCTTTAGTACTTCGAAATTTATATCATATCCGAAGGGTGTCCCAGAATGATGGGGATATTCTTAAATATGCATCTTGTTAATGTCGGTTACCAGGTGTTCACCATATGAATGATTTTTATCTCTATGTATGGGATGTGTATTGAAATATGAAATCTTGTGGTCTATTATTATGATTTGATAATATATAGGTTAAACCTATAACTCACCAACATTTTTGTTGACATTTTAAGCATGTTTATTCTCAGGTGATTATTAAGAGCTTCCACTATCGCATACTTAAATAAGGACGAGATTTGGAGTCCACGCTTGTATGATATTGTGTAAAAACTGCATTCAAGAAACTTATTTCGTTGTAACATATTTGTATTGTAAACCATTATGTAATGGTCGCGTGTAAACAGGATATTTTAGATTATCATTATTTGATAATCTACGTAAAGCTTTTTAAACCTTTATTGATGAAATAAAGGTTATGGTTTATTTTAAAATGAATGCAGTCTTTGAAAAACGTCTCATATAGAGGTCAAAACCTCGCAACGAAATCAATTAATATGGAACGTTTTTAATCAATAAGAACGGGACATTTCAATGATGATGACACTTAAACTTATTTTATGCACTATTAGAATTTATAAAGACAACCTACTGACCTAGTAACATTTGATTTAGGTTGACGACCTTTCGGACCGACTTACTACTTGCGTACTTTCATTACCGACTTTACCGCTTTTATCACTGTGAGTTATAGCATCCCTTATTACTACTTTTACTATTTTTGGGACTGAGAATACATCCGCTTTTTACGATTTACGTGTTAGGCACGAGTACTTAATTTATATGTGAGTGGGTTATATAACGGCATAAACATTCCCTTTAGCACGGTAACGTTTAGTCATTGGTCTTTGAATCGGTGAACGCGAATCTTAGATATGGATCCATAGGGTTTGACATCCCCACTCGGGCTAGTCGCGCTAGCATTTAACGGGTGTTTAATACTTCGTGAACATACGCACTCGCCAAGTGTACTTTTAGGGGGAATTAAACATTAAGTCTAGTTACCGGGTGCCCACGGTTATGCATATACTTTTCTTACTGTTTTGATACGATGTTGCAGCACTGAAATCTCGTGGCCTATCTTACGTTACTATTACAACTTAAACTATAGCTCACCAACATTCGTGTTGACTTTTTAAGCGTGTATTTCTCAGGTGCCTAGAGGTTTATTGCTTCCGCTGTTAGACTTGATGTCATGCTGTTTCACTTGCTGTCATGCTGTTATTGAATTGATGTTATGGACCTACTGTACTAGTTATCAGCTGCATTGCTAGAGATGTCTCAAATTATGAAACTTATGTTTTGCATTCGTAAACTTATGTTATTTTGGAACCATGGTTTGTAATAAGTCTTACGACATGTTATCTTTGTAAAACGTTATCTTTTTAATGAATGCAAATTGTTTTCAAACAGCATATAGTGTTTGACCTTGTGATGATCCTGTTGTTGATGATCTGTACACGATGGTTTTGTACGGGGCGTCACAGTTGGTATTAGAGCATTGGTTGTAGGGAATTAGGTTGCATTAGTGAGTCTAGACCGGACCTAATTAGGATTCACTAATAGGACTAATCTACAACTAGCTTGTTTACTTGTTTCTGCGAGACTTACTGCATGCTACTGATTACTTTTACTGCTATGATCTTACTGCATGCTATTGCTTATCTTTACTGCCATGCGAACTTGCTGTATGCCTATTTCTGCCTTTACATGATTACTAACTGCTTTCACATGTTATCTCTGATTAGTGCTGATTGCCATGCTAGGTTGCTATAGTGCCTAATACTTGCTTGCTTATGACTTACTGATATGGAAAATTTATTTTCCTTGTTCAGATGTCGGATATTCCACCTGTCATCATTTTGGACAACAATTCAGACTCGTCAGCCACCTCACCTACTGCTGCTACTGATACACAGATCCCGTTAACCAGTGACCTCGGCGCTTCATCCTCCAGAACCAGCAGCCATACACCTGTACCAGTGGTTACCGTAGTCGGAGCCCAGGACCCTCCGGAGATTCCAGCTCCAGTTGCCCCGGTACCTCAGGAGCCACAGCCCCGCCCCGGTGGTGTTGTGATTCCCGGGGAATACGGGGATGTTCCGTTCCGTAATGAGCATAACCATTGGTGTCGACGCCTTCCTGATGGACGTGTCATACCGATCCCACCTTTCAGATACCGGATCATGACTACCGGTCGTCGATCGCCGCCACCCCCAGCTAATTCATCATTCGACGACTCATCCACAGATGACACTAGTGACAACGACTCCGACGAGGAGAACCTTGATGATACACATGTGCAGCCACCCTCCACTTAGCCGAAGAAGCGGTACCGTTTCGACGGCACCGTTATTCCAGGGATCAACGGAGGAAGAGCGTTCACTAACTCACATGGTCAGCGTCGTAGGGTTACCGCCCGTAAGCGGGTCGTGCCTTACCCGGCTGATCCGTTCGTGCGTAAGCCTTACCGCCATGCAGCATCTACCTCTGGAGCCGAACCATCAGCACCACCAGCACCTCCTGCACCAGCAGCACCGCCTGCTCTGCCAGCCTGTAACGTCCTCCCAATAGGTTCTGGAAGAAACGTTACTAATATCAAATAAACCAACATATTATAATACGAGAACAATACTAAATGAGAAAATTTAACTTTATTGAGTACGCAGCGGAAAATGAAATGTCATTACAATAATGGAAATAACGATAAAGTAATTGTTCATATGCAGAAGTAATAAATGCGATATCTCTTGATCCTAAGTCCAAGTAGCATCACATAAGTAGTAGATAAGAAAGCTTGAATCAAACGGCACCTGAGACAAAACATGCTAAAGTGTCAACCAAAAAGGTTGAGTGAAGTTCATAGGTTTAACAAAAGTAGTTATCGTTGTTTTAGACCACAAGATTTAGTTTGTAACGTTGATCTCCCGCAGGATCAAAAAGTTATGCCAGTGCGTGATATTTAGACTAAACGTTCAAGTTTGCCCCATGACAAGTTGTGTCTGTCCTTGTCGGTTTAAATTTCATTATCAAGTAATACAAAGACTGAGTCAAATGTATCGGGGACGTTACTCCCTATAGGCCTACCCCCAATAAATAAGCATGCCGCAGCACTTAAAAATATCACTGTAGGGACTTAGTCGGACATAGCCGGGTATAGCATAGTTTAAGCAGTTGGTACTTGTGTCTAAATTGTAAATAGTAAAAGCAGCATGTGTCTCACCCCAAATAAGTTAAATAAGTTTGCTAGCAATAAAGAGTGGGGCTATGAATTCACCTTAGTAAGTAGAGAGAGAGTTATTCCTCGGAATAAAGAGTTGAACGAGTGAGCAGGAAAGTCAACCTATTGACATTTAAGAGTAGTTAAGTGTTTTGCCCATGTTTAAGTTTAAGTATGTGTTTAAGTATAGTTTGTTTTACTAAGTTTCTATTCCTAGTAAGTTACTATTTTTATAAAGTTTCTATTTTTAGAAAGTTTCTTATTTTACTAAGTTTCTATGACTAGAGAGTTTCTACTTTTATCAGTGTTTTCCATTTTAGGATACTTGCCGTATTAGATAAGCTTCCAATCACCCCTTTCCCTTCGAATGACTAATTTAGATCTAGGGGCTTGAGCCATAGGAGCCTTTAAATCGGAAATCCAAACCCTCTGCCTAGAATCTCATAGAAACCATTCGTCAAGAAAGTTCAAAGATCTATACATCTCTAATACATATCCCAAAATGTTTTTGTGCTACAATATAAGTAGTAGGTTATATGTGCTAGTAATAGTAATAGTGTATACATGTTAAGTACTAGTATAAGTAGTATTAGGGTTTCATTAATTAGGGTTAGTTAATTAAAGTAGTAATTAATAACTAGTGTTTAGTAATTAATGTCCTAGGGTTTCATAAATGTTTAGAGTTTAATTAATTATGGTTTAAGAATTATAGTTTAGGTGTAATTAGGATTTAAGGTTTTAATATGTATATGTATATATAATTCGTATATATATGTATATATATATAAAAATATATTTTTTTTACATGTATATATGTATATATAAATCTAGGTGTGTTTATGTATATACTTATGAATAACAAGTTTATAATATGAATATGAATTTACAAAGATCAAAGTTTATGTAAATAGTTTAGGGTTTATGTTATACCTTTGAAGATTCAAGATAATTAACAAAGAAAAGATGAACACGATGAAGATGGAAGATCAAAGCCTTGAAAATCTTGAAGAACTCCTTGAAGATTCTTGAAGAACACGAAGAACAAGCTTGAAGATCCGAATACCACAAGAGAGGGAGAGGGAGAGATTGTTTTTGAGAGAGGATTTTGGTGTGATTTGTGAATGAGAAACTAGGTGTTTATATAGTGCAAGTATTAGAGTGTTAGTCAACATAAGGATGTTCTAATTAATGATTTTATTTTGTTTTATAACTTTTAGTCAACAATAGGTGGTACTAGTTTATTTTATTTTTTTAGTCAACATAAGGATGTAATTGTTCAAGATATTTTAGTCTCATTATTATTATTATTATTATTATTATTATTATTATTATTATTATTATTATTATTATTATTATTATTATTATTATTATTATTATTATTATTATTATTATTATTATTATTATTATTATTATTATTATTATTATTTTTACATTTACTACATGATAAGTATTATTTTCTTTTTACTAATTCATGACTTGTATATATTTAGTTCCCAATTGTTTTATTAGTTATATAAATGTCACTTTTTATTTATTACTTATAGGTTATTAGTTATAACATAAATGCATAAATTTTTAATTAGCAGTGAGTGTCGACTAACAGTTTATTATTTTCATCTTTTATTAACTTGTCAATTATTGCACAAAGTTAATTAATATGTTTTCTAACTCTTAACACTTAACAATTGTTGATTAAAGTTTAATCATTACATTTTAATTATATTGTTTGGGCATTTAATATTGGAAAAATATAGAATGGAAAAATGAGGGTCGTTATAGTACCTCCCCGTTATTAGAAACTTCGTCCCGAAGTTTTAGGTAAAGCTCTCGTTTGCATCAGCAGTTGAGAAGAGATAGAGATATTTCCGTATCGTTTGGTCTTCGCGTTCCCATGTATGTTAGTGGCTGCTACGCGAATCCCAACGGATTTTAATAGAGTTTGATTTTCACGTTCCCTAGTACAATCGGGGCCCTTTAGTGAATTTCAATGAGTGTTAACAATAAGTATATTGTTTTGTTTACATGTTTGATCTCATGATCCTTAACCTTATTAGGTCGTTTACAAAGTGCATTAAATGCGGAGATTTTCCAAGGAATAACAAGAGTGTTGTTTGACTAGTTTTCCTTTAAAAGGAAAGATGATGCTATATCAGCATTAAATGTATCGTTGAGCTCATTAAGATTTTGAGTGTTTATGCCGCAATAGTAGGGCAGATAAAATAGAGTAGAGTACGTAAAGATTTCAGTTACGTAGTTTGATGTATGGCTGGTGCTTGTTAGGGATAGTACCAGCTTCAAGTTGCGAAAAGTAACCATGATACCTTTAGTTTTCAAGAGATGTCTAATAGATAAATGAGACATTAGTTGAGGATTCATTGACCTCAGGATAATACGAGTGATTAAATGAAAGACATCGTTCAGTATACATGAGAACTTGTCTTTAGAAATAGTTTCAGAATGTAGCTTCAAGATTTATGATTTCAGCTTCATGTCGAATCATAGATCTAGACTTGACTAGAATAACATCTAGTTGTAATCCAACAAGGAAGAAATGTGTAGAGTATCTTCATAAATGTTTAAGGTAACTCCTTCAGAGTTAGAAAAGTGTTTTCGCACCAATGGCGGGTCGGTCTATTATTTACTTATGAGTTTAAACGCGGATTCGAATAAAGGTGAATCATTGTTTTTAAGATATTGTTTCTATCATGAAGGAACCTCTGCTTCCTTGTTCAAAAGATCGTAGTACTGATGTTTATGAGGGTGTTGTGGCTTAGCCGTGAGATACCGGAAGTAGGATCTTCTTAATGATTAGCATAGAAATGAAGAGATGACGTACGTAAAGAGGTAAGTCTCGTTCTTACACAGAGAATGAGAATAAAGGTGATCCAAACGCATTGGAGAGAAATACGAAAGTTTTAATAATGAGCCAAAGTAATTTTTGAAAAGTTGTGACATTCGATATAACAATATAAACGAAGCGGAGCTATTAGTAAGACTTGAGTTATGTACATCACGTATTATTTATGTGAAATAATTTGACCAATACGAAAAAGAGTTGATTAAAAGAATGTTTAATTTGATAAAACAGAGGTAAATTGATAAAAATGCGAAAGTGTTTTTATAATTAGTGAAAGTAATTTTTAGAGAAGGTGACGAAATGATGTCCATAGTAAAACTAGGGTTACGTAAAATTTGTAAAGTAATTTCGATTTAATCAAAGTGGAAATTTGTAGAAGCGAAAGTATTTATTTAATATGTACTAGTCAAAGTACGTAAAGTTAAATTTATGTATAAGATTTTATAAATCGCATAAGTGAAAAATCATTTTTTTTATAAATTCCAAGAAAGTTTGAAAATAAAGACTCGTGTACGAAATCTTTGGAAAACAGGGTACTTGTATTTAAGAGTTTATCTGTTTGAGAAAAATTGATTGAAGATTTTAAAATTCCGGAGATAATTGTGTAATAATTGTTTCGAGGTAGTGAAAACTAATGAATTGGCTTTTATCAGGGCGTGAGTCTTTGGACTCAGAATGTTAGCGTTGAAGTAAGAAGGTTGATAATGTGATTATCATCAATTGAGTAAATCCCTCGGATTTAGAGTTATGTATGAAGGAACATCAAATAAGATTTGTAAACTTTGAATCATTCGAGTGATAGTGAGAGTTCGAGATCTCGGCATAAATAATCTGGCAGTCGCAGAGACAAGTATAAACAAATGCTATAGCAGTGACTATCAACTATGTAATGATCGTCTGAATTTAGCCTTAGTTGGTCTGAGAGGAGGATATGTTAAAGTATGATGGAATCATTTCAGTTGTTACAGCAGTATGTGATGAGGTTAGCTCCAGCCACAACTTGAGATAGTGTATTTCACCTTTGATTTTTGAGTTGACAATGATAGATTATTGTTTGAGTATGACACCATTACTTGCATGGTGCCAAGTAGTCTATTATAAGTAGATGCACGAGTGCAGAAGTTTCTTGACTATAATAGTCAAAACGATACACGTATGGAGGTTCCCTTCTTCAAAAGGTTATGCATATGAGATATTCGTCATCTTAACATAGATAATGTAATATTGGACATGGTGTTTGTAATATCGACGTTTGAGGGTTCAAATGGGTTTTTGAATGTCATATATAAATTTACACCAAAAGTGTATTAATAGAGAGGATTTGGATATAACAAGTGATGATTAAGTATCAATGATCAGGAGGTATTCATTTAGGATAATGAACGTAAAATCTCAAGGTTTGATTGTTCACATCCTTTGTGGTATATGAAAGATCGTTAAATGAGTATGAGATAGATTTTCGTATATCTACAAATATTGAGATGATCATTTTTCACCCTTAATGCCCTTGCATTTGGGTTTTTGAACGATAGTTTGAGAATTTTTTCCTTGATTCACTTTTTATTCCATATGTCATGATATTGGAATATCTCTATGAATTACTGGAATATAATCACGTTGGCCACCGTCATTATATTTCACTAATTCATATTTCCATTTCAATATTACTCCATAAGGTCAGGATATGTGATCAATGATGATTTCTAATATGGTGTGTTAAGGATAGCAGTAATCTTAGCTGGGTCGATAACATGTCAGTTTTAAGCCAAAACTTGCACTTGGAAAGGTTTGCGTAGAGTTGTTCTTTTTCTTAAGAGTTCAAGAATGAATTTGCAAATGTTGCTCACGTTCTTTCTCACTCTTGGAGCAGATCAAAATGTTTTCCATGAAAACAGTTACGAACTTGTCGAGCTATGGTTGGCTAGTTTTAAGTTGCAGCCTTTATGGACTTGGTCAACTTTCATATCTTTGAAAGTTATGAAACATCGTGGTAATAGTTGGTGCGGTTGGACGAACCGTGCTTCTTAAGTTATAGAAGTCTGATAAGTTTGATAGGTCATAAGTTTGAAAAAATTTTAAGCGAGATAAAGATGAATATGATATAAGCGAAACACTTCATATTATTAAGAATGGGGCATTAAATAAGCCTTTATTACACGAGTTGGAAATAGGAATAGTTAAGGCATAGCCTTTACATGGATAAGAATTTGGAAAGATAACTAGGAAATATTAAGATTGAAGTAGTCTTCATATTCCTTCTTCTTGTCCTCAACCTTCTTCATAAACTTCTCAACTTTCTCATTCTTCGCCTTTTGTTTCTCATGCAGAAACTCAAGATTAACATAAAGATTAGAAACTTCATTGTTGATTACATGGTACTTGTGGTCCCTTATAGAAAGTTGATTATTCACGTGGTTTTCCTCCATCTTCAATCTAAGGTCAACATCTTCTCTTAGGTAGGAGAGAGATTGCTTCCCCCATCGGGTATTTCTATCACCTTCATACTTCACCAACTTTATCTCTTTTTTTAGTTCAACATTTTCCTCCATGAGCTTTTTGATCGCTAGGTCTTTTTTCTTCATTTGAACATCGATCCTTGCAATATGGCGAATTAGGTCATCGGGTAGTTTTTCGCAGATTCATGAGCTCGTGCTTGGCATCAACTTCATCGTAGGAAGGGGATCGGGATATTTTCTTTGACGGGCTATCTTCTTTGAAATTAGCAGGGCGTTTCCCTTTACTTTCCGATCTTGGAGTCGGGTGGTAACTGGGAGAATTGGGTAAAGTATCCGGACTATAGTTTGGTGAGGGAGGACCACTAAAGCCATAAGGTGGACTTTGGACTGGTCTTTCAGTGGAAGACCTTTCAGTATCTTTTTCGGTTGGCTTGAAAAGATTCATTTTGGTCGCTTGGTAAGAATTAGACATCCTAACATTAGGAAGGAGATTTTTGATCAGTTTTAATATAAGATTGTAAAGCATATGTTTTAAGATTACAAGGCAATCCTAAGTGCTTTAAAGTCTAAGGCAGGAAAGGTTATAGTTTCCTAGATTGCTAAGGCACCCTAGCTAACAAGTAAGGCACACATAAAAATGCAATCCTGGTTCTCTATAACAGCCTGGTTATGCTCTGATACCAATCTGTAACGTCCTCCCAATAGGGTCTGGAAGAAACGTTACTAATATCAAATAAACCAACATATTATAATACGAGAACAATACTAAATGAGAAAATTTAACTTTATTGAGTACGCAGCGGAAAATGAAATGTCATTACAATAATGGAAATAACGATAAAGTAATTGTTCATATGCAGAAGTAATAAATGCGATATCTCTTGATCCTAAGTCCGAGTAGCATCACATAAGTAGTAGATAAGAAAGCTTGAATCAAACGGCACCTGAAACAAAACATGCTAAAGTGTCAACCAAAAAGATTGAGTGAAGTTCATAGGTTTAACAAAAGTAGTTATCGTTGTTTTAGACCACAAGATTTAGTTTGTAAAGTTGATCTCCCGCAGGATCAAAAAGTTATGCCAGTGCGTGATATTTAGACTAAACGTTCAAGTTTGCCCCATGACAAGTTGTGTCTGTCCTTGTCGGTTTAAATTTCATTATCAAGTAATACAAAGACTGAGTCAAATGTATCGGGGACGTTACTCCCGATAGGCCTACCCCCAATAAATAAGCATGCTGCCGCATTTAAAAATATCACTGTAGGGACTTAGTCGGACATAGCCGGGTATAGCATAGTTTTAGCAGTTGGTACTTGTGTCTAAATTGTAAATAGTAAAAGCAGCATGTGTCTCACCCCAAATAAGTTAAATAAGTTTGCTAGCAATAAAGAGTGGGGCTATGAATTCACCTTAGTAAGTAGAGAGAGAGTTATTCCTCGGAATAAAGAGTTGAACGAGTGAGCAGGAAAGTCAACCTATTGACATTTAAGAGTAGTTAAGTGTTTTGCCCATGTTTAAGTTTAAGTATGTGTTTAAGTATAGTTTGTTTTACTAAGTTTCTATTCCTAGTAAGTTACTATTTTTATAAAGTTTCTATTTTTAGAAAGTTTCTTATTTTACTAAGTTTCTATGACTAGAGAGTTTCTACTTTTATCAGTGTTTTCCATTTTAGGATACTTGTCGTATTAGATAAGCTTCCAATCACCCCTTTCTCTTCGAATGACTAATTTAGATCTAGGGGCTTGAGCCATAGGAGCCTTTAAATCGGAAATCCAAACCCTCTGCCTAGAATCTAATAGAAACCATTCGTCAAGAAAGTTCGAAGATCTATACATCTTTAATACATATCCCAAAATGTTTTTGTGCTACAATATAAGTAGTAGGTTATAGGTGCTAGTAATAGTAATAGTGTATACATGTTAAGTACTAGTATAAGTAGTATTAGGGTTTCATTAATTAGGGTTAGTTAATTAAAGTAGTAATTAATAACTAGGGTTTAGTAATTAATGTCCTAGGGTTTCATAAATGTTTAGAGTTTAATTAATTATGGTTTAAGAATTATAGTTTAGGTGTAATTAGGATTTAAGGTTTTAATATGTATATGTATATATAATTCGTATATATATGTATATATATATATAAATATATATTTTTTACATGTATATATGTATATATAAATCTAGGTGTGTTTATGTATATACTTATGAATAACAAGTTTATAATATGAATATGAATTTACAAAGATCAAAGTTTATGTAAATAGTTTAGGGTTTATGTTATACCTTTGAAGATTCAAGATAATTAACAAAAAAAAGATGAACACGATGAAGATGGAAGATCAAAGCCTTGAAAATCTTGAAGAACTCCTTGAAGATTCTTGAAGAACACGAAGAACAAGCTTGAAGATCCGAATACCACAAGAGAGGGAGAGGGAGAGATTGTTTTTGAGAGAGGATTTTGGTGTGATTTGTGAATGAGAAACTAGGTGTTTATATAGTGCAAGTATTAGAGTGTTAGTCAACATAAGGATGTTCTAATTAATGATTTTATTTTGTTTTATAATTTTTAGTCAACAATAGGTGGTACTAGTTTATTTTATTTTTTTAGTCAACATAAGGATGTAATTGTTTAAGATATTTTAGTTTCATTATTATTACTACTACTACTACTACTACTACTATTATTATTATTATTATTATTATTATTATTATTATTATTATTATTATTATTATTATTATTATTATTATTATTATTTTTACATTTACTACATGATAAGTATTATTTTCTTTTTACTAATTCATGACTTGTATATATTTAGTTCCCAATTGTTTTATTATTTATATAAATGTCACTTTTTATTTATTACTTATAGGTTATTAGTTATAACATAAATGCATAAATTTTTAATTAGCAGTGAGTGTCGACTAACAGTTTATTATTTTCATCTTTTATTAACTTGTCAATTATTGCACAAAGTTAATTAATATGTTTTCTAACTCTTAACACTTAACAATTGTTGATTAAAGTTTAATCATTACATTTTAATTATATTGTTTGGGCATTTAATATTGGAAAAATATAGAATGGAAAAATGAGGGTCGTTATACAGCCCCTCCCTCTGTCGAGGAACTGATGAGGGAGGTGGGGATCCTCCGTGATCGGGTAACTGAGCTCGAGGAGCAGATGTCCCATGTGCTGGACATCCTTTACCCACCATCACCATAGAGCTTTGTAGTAGGTTCCATTTTGTAATCTCGTTTGTAGTTCCATGTTTTCCTTATGTAATGTACGAACTTATGTATGCAACTCCTTATTAATGGAACTTTGCGTTGTTTAATCCTTGCATAGTGTTCTATTTACGTTACTGTATGTTGGTTTTGCGGTATTTATACCTGGTTGCGTTACTATATTGGCATGCGTTGTGTTGTTTCCCTGTTTACTATATACTATATTATTATATATTAAATGTTGGATTTTGACTTAAGTCAAAATTTCTGTTTCGAAGGGCAATGGCAAACACACGAATAACACCCACAGCAGCTCAAATCGAAGAGATGATTAATGAACGAGTCGCCGCAGCCTTGGCGGAAATGAACCCTCAACCTGAACCACCGCCGGTTATCCAACCCGTTCGAAAAGAGTGCACCTACAAGGAATTCCAGAGCTATAAACCACATAACTTCAGCGGAACTGAGGGGCCTGTTGGTCTCACAAGATGGTTAGAAAAGCTTGAATCAGTATTCCGAGTCAGTAACTGTTCCGAGTCCAACAAAACCAAATTTGCTTCCTGCACGCTATTTGATGGCGCCCTCACGTGGTGGAACACCATGGCTCAGGCACAAGGTATTGATGAGGCGTATGCTACGCCATGGAAGGAGTTCAAAGCGGCTATGATTGATGAGTATTGTCCGAGAACCGAGATACAAAAGATGGAAATAGAGTTTATGCAATTGAAAGCTGTTGGCAACGATCTCGATGGTTACAATCGGAGGTTTCTTGAGTTAGCTCTTATGTGTCCTACCATGGTCACCCCGGAATTCAAGCGTATGGAAAGATACTTTTGGGGACTTCCTAAGTCCATCAAGGGTAATGTCACCTCGTCCAAGCCACCGAATGTTCCCGAAGCAATGCACATGGTGCATACACTCATGAATCAGATTCTCATCGATGAACCGAAGAAGTTCAAGTCTGAAGTGGGTAGTAGTGACAAGCACAAGTGGGATAATAACAAGGGGAGAATCTACGATTAAACCCCTACCAAGAGGCACAACAACGGTGGAAACCCCAACCCCGGCACAAGTTCAAACCCGAACTACAAGGGCACTTTACCGCAGTGCAAGAGGTGTTACAAACACCACACTGGGTACTATAATGCGATCTGTGAAAAGTGCAACAGGATCGAACATGTTGGTAAGAACTGCAAGATTTTCGTCCCAGCTGCAAGGACAAACCCAAATGGGCCAAGGAAATGCTATGAGTGTGGACAGCAGGGCCACTTTCGGAATGATTGCCCCAATAAGAAGAAGGACGGCGGACCACCGCGTGGTAGAGCTTTTAATGTTAATGCAAGGGATGCACGTGAGAACCTTGACTTGGTTACAGGTATATTCACTATCAACAATCTTTTAGCTTCTGTCCTATTTGATACTGGTGCCGATAGAAGCTATGTATGTAGACACTTTTGCGATAAGATAAATTGGTCATTAGTTCCTTTAAAAGAAAGTATGCTTGTCGAGGTAGCCAACGGTAAACTTGAAAAGGTTGACCAAATTGGCCGAGGAGCTATTATTAACATAGCTGGCGTGGATTTCGAAATTGACTTGATACCCATCAAATTGGGAAGCTTTGACGTGATTGTCGGCATGGACTGGTTGACTAAAGTAAGGGCCGATGTTATCTGTAGAGATAAAGCTCTTCGTATATCACAAGGAGATGGTGAGCCACTGGTTATATATGGAGAGAGATGTAGTTCGAAACTGAACCTCATTAGTTTTATGAAAGCGCAGAAGATCATGAAGAAAGGACGTCTTGCTGTTTTAGCACACGTGAAGGCTTTAGAATCAGAGGAGAAGAGTGTGAATGACGTGCGAATCGTGAATGAATTCCCTGACGTCTTTCCGGAAGAGTTGCCTGGATTACCGCCACCAAGAGCAGTGGAGTTCCAGATCGATCTAGTGCCAGGAGCTGCACCCGTAGCTCATGCGCCGTATCGTCTGGCACCTTCAGAACTGCAAGAGTTGCAGAGTCAACTGCAGGAATTGCTCGACCGAGGGTTTATCCAACTGAGCTCTTTGCCTTGGGCCGCACCTGTTTTATTCGTGAAGAAGAAGGATGGATCTTTCCACATGTGTATCGACTACCGCAAACTCAACAAATTGACGATCAAGAATCGACATCCTCTTCCCCGAATTGATGATCTTTTTGATCAGCTGCAAGGATCAAGCGTTTACTCTAAGATCGATTTGCGATCCGGTTATCACCAGTTGAGGGTGAAAGAGAGTGATGTGATGAAGACTGCGTTTAGAACCCGCTATGGTCATTATGAGTTTCTCGTGATGCCGTTTGGATTAACCAATGCACCAGCCGTGTTCATGGACCTCATGAATCGTGTCTGCAAGCCTTATCTGGATAAATTCGTTATCGTCTTCATAGATGATATCCTCATCTACTCCAAGAGCGAAGAAGAACATGAGCAACATCTTCGGTTAGTGCTTGAACTCTTGAAACGAGAGCAGCTTTATGCCAAATTCTCCGAGTGTGAATTTTGGCTGAAGGAAGTCCAATTTCTGGGTCATATTGTGAGTGATCAAGGTATCAAAGTTGACCCCGCCAAGATCAAGGCTATCAGCATGTGGGAAACCCCCACTACTCCGACTCACATCCGCCAATTTCTAGGTCTTGCCGGTTATTACCGAAGGTTCATTGAAGGTTTCTCTTTGATTTCGCGTCCTTTGACTGCGTTAACTCATAAAGGGAAGAAGTTTGTTTGGGAAAAAGAACAAGAAGCAGTATTTCAAACCCTGAAGCAGAAGTTAACCACCGCACCTATCTTATCTCTTCCTGAAGGCAGTGACGACTTCGTTGTGTACTACGATGCTTCGAAGAATGGTTTTGGTTGTGTATTGATGCAAAGAAAGAAGGTCATTGCTTATGCTTCTCTTCAGCTGAAGATTCATGAGCGAAACTACACTACTCACGATCTCGAACTTGGAGCCGTTGTCTTCGCATTGAAGCTGTGGACATATTCACCGATCACAAAAGCCTCCAGCACATCTTTGATCAGAAGCAGCTGAATATGAGACAACGACGATGGATTGAGATGCTGAACGACTATAATTGCGAACTTCGTTACCATCCTGGTAAGGCCAATGTTGTAGCCGACGCCCTGAGTCGAAAGGAGAGAACGGTACCTCTTCGTGTTCAGGCTCTGAACATCACCATTCATTCGAACCTCCATAGCCAGATCCGAGTAGCCCAAGAAGAGGCTCTCAAGGAGGAGAACATATCTCATAAATACCTAAACATCCTCATCTCTAAATTTGAGGTTAAGGAGTCTGGACTCCGATGTTATGCCGGAAGAATTTGGGTACCTCGTTATGGAGATTTACGAAGCCTTTTACTTGATGAAGCCCACAAGTCGAGATATTCGATTCATCCAGGAGCCGGAAAAATGTACCACGATCTTAAGGAACAGTATTGGTGGCCAAATCTTAAGAAGGATGTTGCAACTTATGTTGGAAGGTGTTTGACTTGTTCGAAGGTTAAAGCTGAACATCAGAGGCCATCTGGATTACTCCAACAACCAGAAATCCCACAATGGAAATGGGAAGCAATTACAATGGATTTCATCATGAAGCTACCAAAGACGGTGGGCGGATACGATACAATCTGGGTTATCGTTGACCGTCTTACCAAATCTGCTCATTTCCTAGCGATGAAAGAAACTGACACAATGGAGAAACTTGCTCAACTATACATCAAAGAGGTTGTAACTCGTCATGGTGTACCTCTATCAATTATCTCAGATCGCAATCCCCGTTTTGCTTCCAGATTTTGGCTTTCCTTGCAAGAAGTCTTGGGAACCCGTCTAGACATGAGCACCGCGTATCACCTCCAGACCGACGGCCAGAGTGAACGAACGATTCAGACATTGGAGGACATGTTGCGTGCCTGTGTTATTGACTTTGGAAAGTCTTGGGAAAGGTATCTGCCGCTAGCCGAATTCTCTTACAACAACAGTTATCATTCAAGTATTAAAGCCGCGCCTTTTGAAGCGTTGTATGGCTGCAAGTGCCGTTCTCCTATTTGTTGGGCCGAGTTAGGCGAAGTGCAAATCACCGGACCCGAGATAGTCCATGAAACGACGGATAAGATTTCTCAGATTCAAGCGAGACTTAAGACGGCCCGCGATCGCCAAAAGAGTTATGCTGATCTTAAACGTAAAGACTTCGAATTCAACGTGGGTGACCGAGTAATGTTGAAGGTCGCACCTTGGAAAGGTGTAATTCGTTTTGGAAAGTGCGGAAAGTTAAACCCGCGATATATTGGTCCTTTTGAGATTTTGGAATGTGTTGGACCCGTTGCTTATCGGCTGGATCTTCCGACTCAGTTGAGTGCTGTTCATCCTACCTTCCATGTATCAAATTTGAAAAAGTGTCTTGCTCCACCGGAACTTATCATACTCCTGGAGGAACTTACGATTGATGAAAAAATCCACTTCATGGAAGAACCTGTCGAAATTATGGACTGTGAGGTCAAAACCTTGAAACGCAATAAGATTCCAATTGTCCGAGTTCGATGGAATGCCAAGCGTGGACCTGAGTTCACTTGGGAACGAGAGGATCAAATGATGCAGAAGTATCCTCACCTTTTCCCGACTCCAACACCTGCCTCAGCTTAAATTGCGGGATGAAATTTCCAATAACAGGTGGGTAATGTAACGACCCGACTTTTTCGACTTGCTTTTATGCCTTGTATTTTAGCGAAACTGCGTATTTGTGCGTACTGTGTTACTTTATTACTACGGAACCTTGGCACACGTGTTTTATATTCATATATACTTAAAAACGTGCCCTGGGGTATGTAGAATGCTTAACTTGTCCATTGGATGCTTTATAACCGTTAGTGTTACTTGCCGTTACGAATAAACCGCGGACTGCACGCACGTTTGACTTTTGTCGGAACCGGAACTTTTGGACTGCGAAATATTAATTATTATTTTATAATAATAATTACCTGAGACGTTGGATGCTTAATTTTATTTATTTAATTGCTAAAGCCCAATAGTTAGTCTTGTTGGACTTTCTACCTTGTTGGGCTCAAGCCCACCCTATACTAGCTAGTGACCCAATTAATTAGCTCAAGTATTATTACTAGTGGCCCATAATAATAAATAAATAATAAATTAATTAATTAATGAGTCATACTAGCATAATGTATAAGGTTTATCTAAATGTTACATAAGATTCTAGCAAAAGGACACACTTTAGACACCATTAGCCAAAAAGCAAGTTTTTGTCTCCCCCTCCCCCCTCTAAATGCCGTCCACCACCACCACCACCACCACCACCATGGTCATGGCCATGTCATCAATCCATGTGATCTTCATTTGCCTATAAATACTAGCCTTTAGTCCCTCATTCCAACACTTGATCATTTTGGCTTTTCACACACTTATTCTTTCTTTCTTTCCTAGCTTGTAAGTTTTTCTTTTCCTTCCTCTTTCCTTCTTAAATTCGTGTACATCATCATCATTATGTGGAAGATCAAGTTCCTTCTAGCTTTGATCTTACTTATATCTTGTTGATTCAAGCATGAATCTTTCAAGAACATGGAAGATTCAAGCTTTTTAGCTTGAATCTTCATATCTTTTGTAGATCTACTTCTTTTATACTTTAATCTTTCTATTTTATGATAAAGATTCAAACTTTTGTTTGTAATCTTCATGCATCTTCAAGATCCAAGCTTTATGCTTCAAGATCTTCAAGAACAAACAAGATGCAAGCTTTCTAGCTTGGATCTTCATATCTTTTTGTTAGATCTAAGTTCTTTTTGCTTTGATCATGTTGTTTTGTGAAAAACATTCAAACTTGTGTTTGTTATCTTCATATATCTTAAAGATCCAAGCTTTATGCTTCAAGATCTTCAAGAACACTTAAAGGTTCAAGCTTTCTAGCTTTGCAACCTTGTAACTTGTGTGAAATGGATCCAAGCTCTCTAGCTTAGGGTTCCATCACCTCATTTGACTTATATTGTGCCATTACTTGTTGAATTAATGTAAAGTTTGTAACTTTAGTTGTTATTGTGAATTGAAATTGTGTTAAGACTAAGGATATGATGTAACCTTGGTTCATCATCCATCTAAGACTCATGAATGAGTTGTGTTCTTACTTGATCTTAACATATTGTGTATTGATGGTGAATCTTGGTCAAAAGTGATGCTAAACCATCAACGAGTTGTACACTTGAAGCTACAAGCATCAAGGATGAGAACCGTGATGAGCATCAAGCACCAAGAACCCCACCGAAGCACTTGTCCACTGATTTTCGTATCTGATCAGACCACCTGGGCTACTGGAAAGTTGATTTTCAGTTATTTCGGTTCGATTAGATGATTTTTCGTTTAGGCCTCGTCTTAATCCGAGTTACGGTTTAGGATTTATGGCCCTCCGATAGTCACTACACCTATTAACGTTGTGCTGAAATTTCTGACCTACTCGCACTTAAACCGTCGCCACTGTCAAACAAAGACGAGTTAGGTTCTGAAAATTGGTCAGCTGTTAGGGGACTCATATACGGATCCATAGCCACTGACCATTCATCTTTTCGATTTACGTAGAGGTCGTAGCAGCTGACCGAAGGCAGCCTATTGTTTCGATCTCTATTCTCGTCAAACTTACTTAGCTTTTATGATGATGAATGATGATGATGATGACACTTAAACTTATTTTATGCACTATTAGAATTTATAAAGACAACCTACTGACCTAGTAACATTTGATTTAGGTTGACGACCTTTCGGACTGACTTACTACTTGCGTACTTTCATTACCGACTTTACCGCTTTTATCACTGTGAGTTATAGCATCCCTTATTACTACTTTTACTATTTTTGGGACTGAGAATACATGCGCTTTTTACGATTTACGTGTTAGGCACGAGTACTTAACTTTATATGTGTGTGGGTTATATTACGGCATAAACATTCCCTTTAGCACGGTAACGTTTAGTCATTGGTCTTTGAACCGGTGAACGCGAATCTTAGATATGGATCCATAGGGTTTGACATCCCCACTCGGGCTAGTCGCGCTAGCATTTAACGGGTGTTTAATACTTCGTGAACATACGCACTCGCCAAGTGTACTTTCAGGGGGTTATAAACGTTAAGTCTAGTTACCGGGTGCCCACGGTTATGCATATACTTTTCATACTGTTTTGATACGCTGTTGCAGCACTGAAATCTCGTGGCCTATCTTACGTTACTATTACAACTTAAACTATAGCTCACCAACATTCGTGTTGACTTTTTAAGCGTGTATTTCTCAGGTGCCTAGAGGTTTATTGCTTCCGCTGTTAGACTTGATGTCATGCTGTTTCACTTGCTGTCATGCTGTTATTGAATTGCTGTTATGGACCTACTGTACTAGTTATCCGCTGCATTGCTAGAGATGTCTCAAATTATGAAACTTATGTTTTGCATTCGTAAACTTATGTTATTTTGGAACCATGGTTTGTAATAAGTCTTACGACATGTTATCTTTGTAAAACGTTATCTTTTTAATGAATGCAAATCGGTTTTCAAACAGCATATAGTGTTTGACCTTGTGATGATCCTGTTGTTGATGATCCGTACACGATGGTTTTGTACGGGGCGTCACACTCAACTTCAACTATATTTACCTAACGACCCCTCAGGTTTACACTTTTTCAAGGATAAAAAGTGTAAGTATATAATTTTATTAAAACAAAATAAACTAATTCCACCCGAATTTATAACGGGTCATATCTTCTCGCTCGGTGCGAGTTAAATTTTTCAGAGACCACCGTACAACTCGAAAAAAATCCTGCGAACCCGACGGGACTAAATATACGCGAAACGGACACTTCTAAAAAAAACGCTAAACACAACGACAACCCGTATCTTCCCGCTCGCCACGAGTTAGATTTTTTCGACGGCAGCGTCAGACTCGAAATAATTTTATGAACAAAACGAAACTAACCACGTTCAAAACGGACACTTTTTAAAAAACGCTAAACACAACGACAACCCGTATCTTTCTGTTCGCCGGGAGTTAAATTTTTCCGACAGCACCGTTACACTCGAAAAAATTTATTGAACAAAACAAAACCAACTACATTCGAAACGGATACTTTTTTAAAAAACGCTTAACACAACGACATCTAAAACGGCGCTTAACACATGAGCCGTGTTCCCCTCTGTAAATACACAACGCTACGTTAAATATGAATATGCAGGCCGAAAGCCCCCGCCGCAACGCGCGAGTCGGTCCGGACTAGTTACCAACAAAAGACACGCCAATGAAGGATCCACCTTAATCATGTTACCATTCACAATTTCACGCCGAAAGTCCTTACCGGATAGAATTTTGATCTCGAAAGAAAGGGTTTTGGATGGTTCATCGCTAATCAAAGTACCCAAAGACGAAGGGATGCAACCTTAACCCTTATTATACATTTAAAAAGACCTCTGATCATTAATTATCATAATTAGTTAAGAATATATATATATATATATATATATATATATATATATATATATATATATATATATATATATATATATTTTGAAAGGCCAAGATATTTTATTAACAAATAAAAAGAACAACTATATGTACATAACTAAAATTGAATGATTTTTTTTATGTAAAGTAATTCAGTCTCTTTTGATAATAACTAGAAAATGAGCCCGCGCGATGCTGCGGGGCCTTTGGGTTGCGTATTCATAGTTAACGGAGTGTGTTATAGGTGTGTGTATGTGTATTGAATATAGTCCGAGGTATTGAGCGTTTTTTTTTGAAGTGTCCGTTTCGCGTATAGTTAGTCCCGTTGTGTTCGTAAGTTTTTTTTGAGTTGAACGGTGAGCTCGGAAAAATTTAATTCGCACCGAGCGAAAAGATATGACCCGCTAAAAAAATGGGTGGAGTTAGTTTTTTTTATTTTAATAAGATTGTATATTTACACTTTTTACCCCCGAAAAAATGTAAATTTGAGGGGTCGTTGTGTAAATTGAGGCAAAGATGAGGGGCCAAATGCAGTGTGAACGCAAACACAAAACTACAACCCAAATCAATTGAAACTACAAAAATTACAAAAATTCTAGTGGATATTAGTATATAGGGGTAATAATTATGGAATTAGCCAAATTAAAGTCATTTGAAAATTTTGTTACAAACTAGTTTACGAACCCTCGCTTCGCGCCGGGGGTTCAGTTTTCAATGTATTTTAGTGCGTTTAGTTTGTAAAATTATTTCATGGCTAACGATGATGTCGTTGAATCGCAACTCGAGTCGAACTAAAAGGTATAATTCGTGAAAGATTTAAATGTTATTTTAAATTAACAATATATGTGCTATGTGAATCTCCGCATTTCGCTATGGAATTGTCGACTTTTAAAAATTTAACACAAAATCAACGTGAATGAAAAGTACCTCAAATATTTAGCTTTTTTAAAAAAGATTTCATTTTGCGTATAGTTAGTGACTTTGTGTTCCTAAAATTATTTCGAGTTTAACGATGGTGTCGGAAAAATTTAACTCGTTGCGAGCGAGAAGATATGATCCGTTGAATATTTGGGTGGAGTTTAGTTAAGATTTGTTATGAAAATGGTTATTTGACACTTTACTCCCCTGTTTGGGGGGTAGTTTTAATTTTTTGAACAAAGTTTGGGGTTTTTTTTTGAAAAAAGGAAAAAAAAGGTGAAAACAAAAAAATAAAAAAAAAATAAAAAAAGGTGAAAGGACGAAATATATTATATAATATTATTATAGTTATAATAACGGGGAGGCGAGTCGGGTCGGTTCGGGGTAAGGGGGTAGGGTTGGGGGTGTTTTGTATTTTCTCGAGGGTGTGGGGTTTTTTTAGGAAAATTGGGGAGGGGCCGATTCATACTTTGGATAAAGTTTGGGGTCCTTAGTGTGAGATTGAGATAGTCCAAAATAGTAGTGTTGGGGAGGGGGCCGATTCGTACGTTGGATAAAGTTTGGGGTCCTTAGTGTGAGTTTGAGATAGTTCAAAATAGTAGTATTGGAGAGGGGGCCGATTCGTACATTGAATAAAGTTTGAGGGCCTTAGTGTGAGGGTGAGATAGTCTAAATAGTACTATTCATTTGAACTATCTCAATTAGATATAGGGTATAATGATGAAGAAATGATTACTCTATAAATGTCTCCTAATCTAGTAGCTATTGATATTCTTCTTACGGTAATCAAAATAAGAAATGTCTCAAAATAACAAACTTGCAAAGTTAAGGTACCTTTGAGCAAATAAGCTTATGAGAGGTGCTATTATGACTAATACTATTTAAAAAACTAATAGTAATAGTTCTTACTATTACAAAAGAATATTTATAGTATGCTAAAACTATACTCGGTAACTTTTTAACATGGCCTACTTTATGCATATGATTTAAGGCATCAATAAGAATTAATCATTTGTCACTAACTAGATGTTTCCTACACTAATATACAACTCAAGAAACAACTGAATATTGTTAAGTGGGGCTCATTTTATGTTATATTTTCCCTAATACATACAATTAAATTTTTTTGAACAGAAGTAACCTTGATTAATAGTCGGGGAAAGTGAATATGGTGCTGTCATACATATAAGCTTATATGACAAACACCTTCCAATCACTTTACTTTGATGATTTTCATGCATAATAAAATTCATTTCGGCTATTGTATAACATTTTTCAAGATTAAACATTGATTTGAAACAACAAAAATTCAGGTCAATCCATGTTTTACACAAGTTTTTCGTAGACCTTATTAACAAGTAATATCTCACTTAAAATAGGATGTCATTCATAAATTGTGTAAAATATGGATTAACTTTATTTTTTTGTTTCAAATCAATGTTTGATCTTGAAAAATGTTATACAATAGCCGAAATGAATTTTATTATGCATGAAAATCATCAAAGTAAAGTGATTTGAAGGTGTTTGTCATATCAGCTTACATGTACAACAGCACCATATTCACTTTCCCCTAAATAGTTTGCAATTACCGTGCATTTTGGATGTACAAAAATATGTTATTTTGCATCCCTTTAATATACACACATAACACAACTCCTGCAATTCGTTAAATTTGAGGTTAATTATTATTATGAATAACTATGTTAAAGGATAAAAGCTCATATGTTATATTGTTTATTAATCCCTATAAAGTAAAATTAGAGAAACACTATTGCTAAGAACTCAAAACCATGTAGATAATTGGGTTAGAGTAATACATAATAATTTATTAGCTGGAGTTCTAACATAACACAATATGCTCCATGATATAACAAATTATTAGCTGGAGTTCTACACAAATTTTGAATATATAGTAATTTAATGAGGTTTAGTGCCAATCATGGGTAAAGTTGTGCTTAAAAGTAAGTAGAGTAGGTTTCTAATGCTTAAATAAAGTGAATGGTGAGTCATTTTATCCCACACTAAGCTTAATGGCCATTGAGCCTTTAACTTCGATCTTTATCTAGAAATACTATTCAAGAGTCAAGACAATAATCACAAAACCTCTTCAAATAAGAGAATAAACACAAAACCTCTTTAAAGAAGACAATAATCCTAAACCTCTCTTATGGTTGATAGATGTTATTTGTGCTAGTTTTGTTACTTTCTTTAGTTAAATTACACACTCGAACGACTAATTTAAGTATATATGTATATTTCCGACAACTCGACACGAATGATAAGGGTGTTTTATAGGAAAAAGATCAAAAACTCAATTTGCCCCTCCAGTATGGATATGACTTGTAATGACAAGCTGAATATAATGAAGATACAGTGCTGATAATAGCAACAAAGCGGCTTCACCATACTCATTTGGTCCATGTCCAAGGAATTCCTTGAGGATTGATCAAAAAACCTATAATATAACCGATACCTTGTTTCGTGTTTTGACAATCAACGAAAAGGGTTGGTGATGTTGGCCAAATATGCCAATCCAAATTATGTTTTTTTCAACGACAATTTATCCATTCGAAACTTTTGAATTGGATCTCGGATACTAACGATGGGACTATAGTTTTGCGTTTTCCGAATAATACTCGTTCATTACGGTTTTTTCAAATATAATAACTCGTAATCCAAAGTACGGCTTGCCATAAGGTGGTTCCATTTTTTGTTTTAATGTTGGAGTTTGAACCAAGTGATAAATCGGAAGGATTTGTAATGTTTAAGTTTTTTAGAGACCAACACTTTCGAATTTTTTTTTCCATACGTCGCAAGCGTATTTGCACGATATTAGGGAGTGTTGCAATGTTTCTAATTCATCGTCACAAACCGGGCATCTAGTGAAGTGCAAACCGATTCCATGTTTACCGAGTTCAGTTCTAATGGGAAGTTTATTTTGTTTGGCCCTCCACACAAATATGTCGTTTTTTTTAGGTATATAAACTTTAATGCAGTTTCTCATATATTAAACTTTAATGTAGTTTCTATAGTATTTTTTTTTCTTTTTTGAAAAGCAATAAATAAATTTTATAAATAAAAATAAGACTAGCAATAAGCTAGTATTTACAACGATTCTAAAATCTAAGTAATAACTTGACACGATTCCACGACTCTACCAATCTCAAAAATTACAATAAATATTGTTGTATTAAAAGCTACTACGGAGTATATATATGAATAATTTGTAGTTGTAGTTCCAATTTTGATTAAAACTTTCTTTTACTCGGCTTTTCTCCAACTTAGATGGAGGAAATCGCATTGTTAAGTTTTGTCTTAAACAACATTAATTGTATGTCTTGTCTCCATCACCTTTTCGTAATCCACTAATTAGGGAATAATTAACTTTTAAATAAGATTGGTATCAAACTATAATTAGTCCAACCTACGATATAATTATAATATAATATTAAATTAAATATTATTAGATAAAATGACATTAAATTTATCGTTAATGTTGTACCATACATATAAAAAATAAAGTGCCAATAACAATCAATTCAATTTCATACATACAAACTTTTTAATTCATGGTACGATACTTGTTAGTGTCGAATCTTCAATTAAAAAACAAATGCCAAGAAATAAAGAAATACAGTAATTTTTTTTTTGCAAGTTTCCTCGTCGATTTTTGTGATTCTCGACATGATTTGACCGTTACATAGTGCTTAAACTCCTTGTAATGGAGTTACGGACGTACTCATGTTAACTTTTACACTACGTAATAAAGTAATAGTTCATTAAACTTATAATTATTCCTAAATTTTATAGTCCTTATTTTTTATTTTTTTAAGCAAGTTATGTAAAGAGTGATGAACACACAATTGAACGATCAAAACACACACACCTTTGATACATTCATTTCAATTATTTTGTTACAACTGAATTCGTTAAACTACTGTTGTCCTATTTAACTACCACTAACCGTGATTAACAAACTCTAAGAATAATTTACAAAGGACTACCCTATACAAAGATAAAATACAAACTAGTCCTTGTACAATAATAAGTTAAGGTAGACTGAATTACACATTCAGTCCTTGTACATAAATACTCCCCCTCAAGTTAGGAGTGCAAATAGTTTGAAACTCCTAACTTGTGCAATAATACATTATGTTGTTCCGTGCGAACAACCTTGGTAAACACATATGCAATTTGAGATTTGGAGGGCACATATTGAGTTCTAATTGCTCCAGATTTAAGTTGATCTCTTACATAGTGACAATCTACTTCAATGTGTTTAGTACGAGCATGGAAAACTGGATTTGCTGCAATGTGTAAAGCAGCTTGATTATCACAAAGAAGCTCAACTGGACCAAGATCATTTAACCCTAGATCCTTTAATAAAGTGACCAACCAAGTGATCTCACAACATGTAAGAGCCATTGCCCTATACTTAGCCTCTGCAGAAGACCTGGACACCACATGCTGCTTCTTTGATTTCCATGAGATAGGAGAATCACCCAGTAAAATACAATAACCTGTGGTAGATCTTCTAGTCATTGGACAACTTGCCCAATCTGAGTTACAGTATGCTTTCAACTCAGCAGAACTATTATTTGCCAATAAAATACCCTGTGCAGGTGCTAGTAACAGATATCTAAGCAGATGTTTGACAGCTTGCATATGTACAGAGGTAGGGTTTTGCATAAATTGGCTCAAAAGCTGAACAGTGTAGCAAATATCAGGCCTAGTAATGGTAAAATATATAAGCTTACCTATTAACCTTCTGTACACCTCTGGATCTGATAAAGGAGTACCTACATCTGCAGTCAACTTGACATTTTGATCATAGGAAGTTTATAAGGTTTTAAATTCTGCACACTTGCTTCTTTTATGAGATCTAATGTGTACTTTCTTTGTGAGATAAAAATTCCTTGATCAGATTTTGATATCTCCAAACCCAAAAAATAACTCAAATTACCCAAGTCCTTCATATGAAAGGTTGACTCCAGCTGACTTTTCAGCTGACTAATATGAGCAGCACTATTACCAGTAATCAACAAATCATCAACATAAACCAAAATTGCAGTAAATTGTTCATGATCTTTCTTAGTAAACAGAGAATAATCAGCCTTTGATTGCTGATAACCAAAAGAGAGTAAGGCACTAGACAATTTAGCAAACCATTGTCTTGGAGCTTGTTTTAAACCATACAAAGATTTCTTCAGCTTACAAACAATGTTACTTTCACATTTAACATTTTGAATAAGCTCCCCCTTACCAACATAACCCATTGACATCTTCATATAAACTTCCTCAATTAGGTCACCATGAAGAAATGCATTAGACACATCCATTTGACATAAATCCCAGCCATACATAGCTGCAAATGCAAGCAAGGATCTAACTGTTACCATCTTGGCAATTGGTGCAAAAGTTTCAGTATAATCAATGCATTCTCTTTGTCTGTTACCATCCACCACCAGTCTTACATTTTTTCTATCTACAGTACCATCAACTTTCAATTTGGTTTTGTATATCCAATGATAACCAATAGCTTCCTTCCCTTCAGGTAAAGTAGTAACATCTCAAGTATCATTTAGTTCCAATGCAGCTAGCTTACTATTCATAGCTTCACACCGACCTGGATCAAGTATTGCTTCTCTAAATAATATAGGATCCACTTGTGCAAGTAAAGCAGCTATAAAGACTTGAAATTAATTCTGAAGAATAGGATATGATACTTGATTAACAATAGGTATATGATGCAAAGTGGCTTGATTGCCAGGAATAACATAAGCTTTATGCCACAAAGGTGGTTGAACACTTCTACTTGATCTTCTTACATTACTAGACTGATGACTAGTACTTTCATTAACAGTTGAAGATTCAGTAACAACAATCACAGCAGGATCATCATAGATAGAAGGATGAACATATTCTTCTTGATTTATAGACACAGACTTAGGTAATGGAAGTAAAAATTGACTAATGCTTGATGCTAAATAAGGAAACACATGTTCATAGAATTGAACATCCCTTGACACAAATGTAGTATGAGTTAAAAGATTATATAACTTGTAACCTTTTTGTTGAGCAGGATATCCAAGAAACACACAAGTAACACCCCTCTTTTGAAATTTATCCACAACTCTAGAGGGATTAACAGCCATAGCAAAGCAGCCAAACACCTTCAAATGTTCATAAGAAGGTTCTTTATTCAACAAAACTTCATATGGAGTCTTATTATGAAGAACAGAAGATGGATATCTGTTGATAAGATAAACTGCAGTGGTAACACAATCACCCCAAAAATGAACAGGTATGCTAGACTGAAATCTCAATGCTCTAGCTACCTCTAGAATATGTCTATGTTTTCTTTCAACTCTTCCATTTTGCTGAGGTCTGTCAGGACAGGATGTTTGATGCTCAATTCCTAAATTCACCAACAAATCACCCATTTTACCTTTGATGAATTCTAAGGCATTATCTGACCTGACAACTTTTACAGTCTTGTTAAATTGATTTTTAACAAACTGTAAAAAGGACTTAAATACTTTATAGGTATCACTTTTGTTAACCAACAGATATATCCAAGTAGCCCTACTACAATCATCCACAATAGTCAGAAAATACCTATATTTTCCCTGTGTCACAACCTTATACGGGCCCCAAATATCAAGATGTATCATATGGAAGATAGTTTGAGAGTGTGAACTAATAACAGGGAAAGGTAACTTGATAAGTTTAGCCATAGGACAAGTAACACACACTTCTTCATTCCCTTCATTGACCAAAGTAAACATAGAAGGAATACATTTCAACTTTGAATTAGACACATGTCCTAACCTTTTATGCCACAAACTATAAGAATTCACAAATTTACTAGAACTAGCACAAACACCTTTACTATATGAAAAAAGACTACAATCTTTTCCAGCTTGTGACACCATCTGAGCAAGCTTTTGATCAACTTGATCCACAGGTAGATTGATCAAATAGTACAGATTATCCTTTCTCTTACCCAGCCCTATCACCTTCCTGGTTGTCAAGTCCTAAACAATACAGAATAGTGGATAGAACACAACAACACAAGACTCATCTTTAGTTAGCTTTGGCACAGATAAGAGACTAAACTTTAATGATGGTACAACTAGCACATCCTTCAATACCATGTCATTTGCCATTTTAAGTTTTCCAATATGAGTAATAACAGAAGTATTACCATTAGGAAGTCTAATTTGTGGATTAAAAATTAGACTTTTAGCATCAATCATATTATCACATATAGGTGTCATATGATCAGTAGCACCAATATCTAATATCTATTCAGTTTTAGTACAAGTTTTAGACAAGATACCTGCAGCAAAAGGATGATCCATTTCATCATGTTGTGCTAACTGAGGCAAACTTTTGAGCAGTTTTTCAAATTGTTCAGAGGTGAACATGATATTGTTACCCTCTACATGAGCAGCAGTCCTCTTAGGCACAAATTTCTTAACAAAGTTTTGTTGCTTAACAACGGGTGGTTTGTACTTGCTATGCCAAGGTGGATATCCAACCTTTTCCCAACACCTTTCTGGTGGATGCCACCTGAAACCACAAATTGAGCATTTTTCTTTATCTTTCTGAGTCAATTTGCTGTACAAAGCAGTGTTTTCACTTGAGTTAAACATCTATCTTTGTGACTCTTCTTGCTGTAGCATGGAGCAAGCAGTTTCAACACTAGGCAAAGGAGATATAAGAAGTAGCTGACTTCTCAAAGCACTAAAATGATCATCTAGCCCATTCAGAAATTGAAACAAATGTTGTTCTTCTTTCTGCAAATTTATAGCAGACAACAGAGCAACAACATCTAATGCAGTGACATTAACACGAGGAAGCTGATTCAATGAATCCAGCTCTTCCCAAACACACTTTATCTTAGTGTAATATTCATTGATAGTCATACCTTGTTGTTCAATAGAATAGGTTTCCTTATGCAACTTATACTTTCTTGAACCATTGCTTAGAGCAAACCTTTTCTCCAATTGAGTCCAAATCTCAGCAGCAGTACCAACAAACATAATGGATTTGGCAATTTGATCAACAACAGATATGCCTAAGGGCACAATAGTCATCTTACTTCTAGGCCCGATCTGAGGATGTTACAAATTCACCCCCTTAAAGAGATTCCGTCCTCGGAATCTGGTCAAGGTCAAACAGATGTGAATAATGAGCCTTCATCAGCTCTTTGGTCTCCCACGTAAGGTTCGATCCTAAACTATGCTTTCACTCAACAAGCACCATATGGATCTCCTTCTTTCTCAGCTTAGTCACCTTTCTATCGAAAATTCTTACCGGTTCTTCAACTAACTTTTGATTTAAGTTCACCCTCAAATCACTTAATGGAACCAGTTGCATCTCATCATCAACCTTACACTTCCTAAGGTAACACACATTGAAAGTGTTATGAATTCCTGCTAACTCTGTCGGGAGCTCTAATACAACCGTCTGATCATTAACTCTCTGAATAATCTTGAACGGCTCAATGTATCTCGGAGCTAACTTTCCCCACTTACCAAACCCGATAACACCCTTCCACGGCTAAACTTTCAAGTAAACACGATCTCCCACTTTAAAGTTTACCGGATGCCTACGTGGATCGGCATACATTTTCTGTCTATCACGTGCCGCTTTCAACTTTTCATGTGCTATCGCTACCTTATCTGCTGTTATCTGAACTAATGCTGGACCTGCAAACTGTTTCTCTCCGGCTTCTAACCAACAAGTCGGCGTTCTACATTTGCGACCATACAACATCTCATAAGGCGGCATACCAATACTCGAATGGTAAGTGTGTTGTAGGTAAACTCGATCAAAGGTAGATATATATCCCACGGACCACCGTACTCTAATACGCAGGACCTAAGCATATTCTCTAGTGTCTGTATAGTACGCTCACTTTGACCGTCGGTCTGTGGATGATACACGGTACTCAGATTTACCCTCGTTCTCAAAATTTTCTGTAAACTGTTCCAGAAGTTCGATACAATTCTAGAATCCCTGTCAGATACGATAGACAATGGAGCCCCATGTCGACTAACTATTTCTTTCAAGTACAATTCTGCCAAAGTACTCAACGAAGCTGTCTCTTTTATTGCTAAGAAATGTGCACTTTTCGTCAGTCGATCAACAATTACCCATATCATATCATTACCTCTCTGAGATCTAGGTTATTTGGTTACAAAATCCATCATAATATGATCCCATTTCCACTCAGGAATTTTCAACTGCTGTAATGAACCATGGGGTTTCTGATGTTCTGCCTTAACCTGTGCACAAATATGACACTTTTCCACCAATTGAGCAACATCTTTCTTCATTGTTGGCCACCAATACATCGGTTTTAAGTTGTTATACATCTTAGTACTAACCGGATGGACAGTTAATCTCGATTTGTGTGCTTCATTTAAGATCAATTTCCTTAAATCTCCAAGCATAGGCACCCAAATTCGGTTCTTAAACGTCTTAAGTCCACGAGAATCGTCAATCATTTGGTCCTTTATTTTGGTCATCAATTCAGTCTTTAAATTCTCCTCCAATAAAGCTTGGGCTTGCACCTATTTTATCTGTTCAATTAGGTCAGAAACTATTCCGGTTCTCATAAATTTTACGGTCTTCGCGGTCTTTTTACGGCTTAAAGCATCGGCAACAACATTTGCTTTGCCCGGGTGATACTTTATTTCACAATCATAGTATTTTATAAGATCTATCCACCGTCTCTGTCGCATATTCAGTTCTTTCTGCGTGAAAATATGCTGAAGACTCTTATGATCTGTACATATTACACACTTTGTACCGTATAAGTAGTGTCTCCATAACTTCAAAGCAAACACCACTGCAGCCATTTCTAAATCATGAACCGGATAGTTACGTTCATGTGTCTTTAGCTGACGAGAAGCGTACGCGATAACTTTATCTCTCTGCATCAGAACACACCCCAACCCGACATTTGACGCATCACAATAAACCACGAAGTCATCTGAACCCTCTGGTAATGCTAACACTAGAGCCTGACACAATAACTGTTTTAGAGTCTGAAAAGCCTGTTCTTGTCGATCACCCCATCGGAAACTTACATCTTTTCTGCTCAATTTGGTTAACGGACCCGCTATTTTAGAAAAATCTTTTATAAATCAGCGATAATAACCCACAAGACCCAAGAAACTCTTAACTTCTGTCGGTGTCTTTGGCGAGTTCCAACTCATTACCGCTTTTATTTTTGACGGATCCACTTTAATACCTGCCTCACAGATAACATGACCCAGAAACTGCACCTCTCGAAGCCAAAACTCACACTTCGAGAACTTAGCGTATAACTTCTCTTTCTTTAACAACTCTAACACTAATTGAAGATGTGTCGCATGATCAGCCTCTGTCTTTGAATATACCAATATATCATCGATAAACACAACAACAAACTGATCTAAATATGGTTTACAAACCCTGTTCATCAGATCCATGAAGACTGCTGGAGCATTTGTTAACCCAAATGGCATAACCAAGAACTCGTAATGCCCATATCTAGTTCTGAACGATGTCTTCGGTATATCTGATTCTGAAACCCGAACCTGATGATACCCGGATCTAAGATCTATTTTTGAAAAAAATGACGCACCCTGAAGCTGGTCAAACAGATCATCGATTCTAGGCAACTGATACTTATTCTTAACCGTTCTCTTATTCAATTCTCGATAATCTATACACATTCTTAACAAACCATCTTTCTTCTTTACAAACAACACCGGTGCACCCCACAGCGAAGAACTCAGTCTTATAAACCCTCTGTCTAACAATTCTTGTATCTGAGACATCATCTCTCTGATTTCGGAAGGTGCTAGCCTATAAGGAGCCTTAGCTACTGGAGTTGTTCCAGGAACCAACTCAATGTTATACTCTACTTCTCTTACCGGCGGCAACCCCGGTAATTCATCAGGAAACACCTCAGGAAATTTTGAAACCACCAGAATATCAGTAACAGATCTCTTCTCTATCTTAGCATCAATAACATAAGCCATAAAAGACTCACACCCCTTCGAAAGTGACTTCTTCACCTTCATCATAGAAATCAACGGAAAACTGAACCCACTTCGTTCCCCTCGGGCCACAATACGGGTTCCATCAGTCAAACGGAAGGTCACAATCTTCTTGTCACACTTAATGTGGGCCTTATATAGGGTCATCCAGTTCATCCCTAACACTACATCAAAACTAGGGATAGGCAACACTAAACAGGACATAACAAGCGGTCTACCATCAATTTCTATACTAGCTTCAGACACATATGTTGTGACTAGAACCGTCTTACCATCAGCTACCTCTACTCTAACAGGCTCAGGCAGCACAGTAGTAGGTAACCCTAACTTAGTACAAAAATCTATAGACGTAAACGTCCTATTTGCAACCGAATCAAACAATACTCTAGCAGGTATTGAGTTGATCAAAAACATACCAGTTATGACATCATCATTATTAGTTGCGGCCTCAACTGTCATCTGAAAGGCCCTGGCTTCCGCAGACGGCAGGTTCTTTCTCTTCTGTTCACTTGAGGCTGTGGAACCCCCGACAGATGCCGAACGCGCCCCTGACCCTGCCCCGGAACTTGCGCCCTTAGACGCCTGACAACTTGCTAAGCGATAACCCGGCTGATGACAACTCCAACACACATTCTCCCTGAAGGAACACCCCTGAGATTCATGACCTACCATACCACATCTTAAACACCTTCTCATCGCCTCTGAACACAACCCACTGTGAGAAGACTTACATCCCTTACACCATTCTTTCTTTCCAGAACCTGAACCTGAACCATCGTGGTTACCCTTACCCTTTTGTCTAAACCCAAATGATTTCTTAGGCTTCGAACCGGATTGACTGGTAGCCTGATTACCCTGCGGTGTAATGTTTCCCCAGTTCATTCCTCTAGCTGCTCTTACATCACTTTCCACCATCTTTACCATTACAAAAGCTTGAGACAACGTCGGTGCTGACCTCACAAAGGTCCTGTACTCTGGCAAGATCCTGTTCACAAAATTGTGAATTCGAGATTGTTCATCCGGCACCCACTGTTGCACAAACCTCAACTTGTCCATATACTTCTCAATTACTTCATCAATTGACATCTGCGGCATCATCCGCATTTCAAGGAACTCCATCTTAATTCTGTTCATGTCAAACACATTGCAATACTGCTCACATACTTTTGCGCAAAACTGCTCCCAGGTGATCATTCTGAGACGACCCGTCCTAATCCATAAGGACGAATACAATAACATATGATTACATTGCGAGGTATTTGACCACTATATGATACATTTTACAAACATTGCATTTATTTTAAAAGACAAACTTTCATTACATCGAAAGTTGATAGGCATGCATACCATTTCATAATATCCAACTATAAATGACCTAATCTGTCATTTGCTTAATCATAATCATTAATGAACTTAACGACTTGAATGCCACGTCTTTTGAAATATGTCATGAATGACTCCAAGAAATATCTTTAAAATGAGCAAATGCACAGCGGAAGATTTCTTTCAATCCTGAGAATAAACATGCTTTCAAGTGTCAACTAAAAGGTTGGTGAGTTTATTAGTTTATCGTAATCAATCATTTTCAGAATTTTAATAGACCACAAGATTTCATATTTCAATTTCTCATAAACATCATGCATGCATATAGCCATCTGCATAAAAATCATTCATATGGATTGAACATCTGGTAACCGACATTAACCATAATGCATAGAATATCCCCACAGACATCGACGTCTATATAATAATAATCTCGAAGTACTAAAGCCATCCATAGACATGAATGAGGGTTGTTAGGCCCAATAGATCTATCTTTAGAATTCGCGTCAGTTAGGGGCCATTTCCCTAATTCTTAGGTTACCGGACTTGAAGGGCGATATTCGATAATCCAACCATAGAATGTAATTTTCGAGTACTTGTGTCTATTTCGTCAAACATTTATAAAACAGCGCATGTATTCTCAGCCCCAAAAATATATTGCAAAAGCATTTAAAAAGGGAGCAAATGAAACTCACGATATTGTATTTTGTAGTAAAAATACATATGACGACATTGAGTAATGCAAGGTTGGCCTTGAATTCACGAACCTATATTATATATATATATATATATATATATATATATATATATATATATATATATATATATATATATATATATATATATATATATATATATATATATATATTGATGTTATGCGAGGGGTATATGAAATAGTATTAATTTTTTACAACGAAATACTATTAAATACGATACAATTTTACACAAGATATTTATTTATTTATAGAATGGATATACCTAAACCTTTGTCAAACCCCGTCCAAGTCCCCCTGGACGAAATCATCAATATCTGGTCCCATTGCGATGATCGACTCCAAGTAATGTCCTTAATATGAGATAATGTACAGCGGAAGACTTAATTCGTACCTGAGAATAAACATGCTTTAAAATGTCAACATAAAGTTGGTGAGATATATATGTTTGATGCTAGCAGCGTTATAATTATGGACCACAAGATTTCATATATAAAAATGTAATACACTCGCAAGTGTATGAAAAGCATTCCAAGCAATGGGCACCCGGTAACTAGCCTTAACAAGAGTGTGTACCCCTGAGTTATAATAATTTGTGCACCGAATCAAGTGCGTTCCGTTAACCTCGAAGTACTAAACACCCGTTCTTCTAGTTCAGTAGTGACTAGAACAACATCTGGGTGGGGGTGTAAAACCCGATAGATCTATCTTTAGGATTCGCGCCTACCAGTTCATAAACCAATAGTTAAAGTTACTAAGCTAGGGGATTTTTGATTCAAACCCATGTAGAACGTAATTTTAGTCACTTGTGTCCATAACGTAAATCATTTATAAAAATTGCGCATGTATTCTCAGCCCAAAAATATTTAGAGTTTAAAAGGGGACTATATACTCACCTAATGTATTTTGTAGTAAAAATACATATAACATCATTGATCACGTATAAGGTTGGCCTCGGATTCACGAACCTATATCACGTATATATATTAACACATAATTGAAGTCAAATAATTTCACCTATTAATTATATAATACTTATATAATAAATGTTAATGTTTATTTACTATTTTATGAAATTTTAATATAATTATATATATCAAATATTTTTATATGTAGTTAGAAATATTGTTAATAATACTAATAATAATAAAAATGATAATTTAAATAATAATGAAAATTTTAATAATAATAATAATAATAATAATAATAATGATAATAATAAATTAGAAACTACCTTAGGAAAGGGTTCAAAAATATATTGCGCCTCATGCAAGGCTCGAACCCCCGACCTCTAGAAAACCGTCCCAACACTCAAACCAACCAAGCTACCATGTATTTCTGTTATTATACGACCCATAAATATCTATAACCCGGTCCAACATGGGATACTCGACCCAACAACAAACAGAAAATGGCAGCCCAACAGCACACTCTTACGGCCCAACTACTCAATAATTTGGAACCCGTTTTCAACCCAATTAAACAAAAAAAAAAATATAAACCGATCAGAGATTATCCAGCTGGATTCCATTGAATATCAAACATCGACTTTTACATCATTATCATCAAAATTAGTTTATTATTTACCATCATCATCAATAAAACCGGATCATCATCGCTTAATATCACGGTCGTTATCATCTTCTCTAAATTCCGTTATCATTTTCATTAGGGTTTCGTCAGGGTTTCATCAGCAACACATCTTCATCAATTTCATATCTGTAATTGATAAAAGAAAGGTGCAGCAACAATACCAGACGAGTTGCAGGTGAAAGTTTCGATTATCACAGAAAACTATAGGTCAGTTCGATCTTAATTATATTCCTACCCCATCCGTTATTTTATGTAACCCTATATCATCGATCTATGTCTTATCGTTAATTATTACTTCATCTAGATCATCCTTATTCGTTTAAACTCAGTAACTAAAAATGGGTTTCGAATAAATAGAAGGAAACACAGAAAACAAGAGGTGGCTCGTGGTATTTGGTTTTGGTGAATAGAGGATAGAAGCAGGAACCTAGATGTTACAGTAGCAGGTTATACGGATTCGACGGTTTGGTGATTTCATGGTAGTTGTTGTGTCTTTCTTGGGTAATAGGGGTGGTTGTAAGTGGCGTGTATAGGTGGTTTAGTGGTGGTGGGATCGTACAGCAACATGTGTGTAAACGAGTAACAGGTTATGATGATGAATAAGGTGGTTTTTGCCAAAAATTTAAGAACAGAGGGTTTATCGAGTTTGTTCACAAGTTTCTGAGTTCTGTTTTTATTTTATGAACGAACAATGAAATGGCCTATGTCGTGCAGGTAATAAAGCTGATGATATCCGAATGATTGAAGAGACAAACACCATATATCACGGTTGTCTCATAGTGAAGAAGGAATCCTTCGTACAAGAAAGAAGAAAAAAAATAAAGTTTGAAAGAGATTGATATGAATTCGTTGATGTATCTGTCTGTATATATCGACATATATCTGAGTTTATCTGATTTTTATGTATCTTAATCAGTATTTATATTTTTATATTTAATTCCTATTAATAAATATTAATAATAATAATATTGTTAATGTTATACAACACATACTAATAACACTAATAAATAGAAATACTGTATAAAGATAATTAATAATTTTAATAATAATATTGGTTCTTAACATTATAATTCGTGATGGTAATATTTGTTTATAATATTATAACAATTTAAATGTGCCAAATTTTTATCTCATATAATATTTATACTACTGATATTAATATTAATATTTATTTTAATAACAATCAAAAATTTAATATTATATTTTACCTCGTAATTTACATATTAAAATCACACTTTATTAATTATATAATATTTAATATTTATAAAATATATACCACATATATTTAATAGCTATCCCCTTTTAACAATATACATATGGTATTATTTATGCATAGATATCTCATATATTAATTATAAATATTGCAACACATAAACTCAAAGTATAATATTATATATCTAATACTTTTCTACCGTTGACAATTTATGTTAAAAAAAAATCAATTTCACTTAATATACTCTATATATTTCAAAATAACAGGTTTTAGTTATTTTAAGTTATCTTTCTAAATCTCATAATAGTTCATTAACATTTCAAATTTATTATCTATAACTATTTATATCTACATTTAGGTTTGCAATTAAAGGTTCGTGAATCATCAGGCATGATCAAAGGGTGACAGATTTCATGAAAATAGATTTCAAGGTTTTCGAGACTCAAAATTACAGATTTTGCTTATCGTGTCGGAAATATATATAGTTAATAGTTTAAATTTGGTTGGAAATTTCCGGGTCGTTACAGTACCCACCCGTTAAAGAAATTTCGTCCCCGAAATTTGGTAGAGGTTGTCATGAATAACAATAGAAATGTTTTCATGACGAATATGAGGTAATAATGGAGTTTTATCAGTATTAAGAAATATAGATAAAACAATTCGATTAAATTAAGCGCACGAGTGAATCTATCACAAAAGAGTGAAATGAGTAAGTAAATATATTCGTTTCAACCAATGACGTGGTTATTATTGACTTCCGGGATTTAAGGGATTTAAAGAAAATCTTACGTAATAAGATTTGATTTTTCGGCGATCAGGATTTTCTTTGATTTATTGCGGCAATTGGTTTCGATTTCTTTGTCGGATATTTCACTATCAATCCACCTATTCGTTTCTTCTCCCGTCCTCGAGTCAAGCGAGCAATGATCCGAAATTCGTAGGTATAAAATTCGAAATGAACGTAGCTAATGCTCTAAGAAGGAAATGGTAATGAAACGATTTTGATTTGTTAAATTATCAGATTATCCTGGAAAAGATAATATGTTCCTAATATGTTTGGGAATTGGATAGAATGTAAGAGCCGTGTAACATGGCACATGATGACGGTACTGTGAATCATCACATTCCATTAGAATCTTAACATGACTTACTGTAATATAATGAAGTTGATCAAGTTTCATTATATTATACTAATTCATGCATCAGTTCCCAACACCACTTCAGAACATTCCTATTTTAAACTTGAAGGTTTCAGAATTAGAAATTAACACAGTTGTAACGCAGATGTTACGAAGAGATACATGATTTCATATAAGAATAGTTGTGAGAGTATTTCCAGAAATATGGAGGATATGTATAACGGAAGATATGAAATTATCTTATAATATCTAAGATAAGATGATGATGAAAAGTTTAGAATAAGGAGTAGAGTTCTTACTAACGGTTTTAGCAGGCACTAAATCGCTTAGATTCTTTGAAGTCAAACTTATTCTTTGTGATTTGTCCACAACCTCCTTCATACTTTACTCAATTCGTTTTCCAATTCTCAACCTTCTCTTTTTCTGAGCTTTACCAACATACTGTACTTTATCGTCAAACTTTTGACTGTTAAAGTCGTTTACAGTTTTTGCTGCTTCATCAGCATCTCAAGAACTACTTCATAGTCCAGGATGTTTTTCAGAAACTTCACATTCGAAATATATAATTATTATAGATAGACGTTTTTGGTATAACTGGGAGAATTTTTACGAGATTTTCAAAATACTGATTGCGGATTTCGCCAAAGAGATATCTAGTTGCTGGTACGTCTGCTGATGATGTTGTGAAATATAAAAGGTTCTCCGGTAATAACGACGAAAGGACAAGGTATAAATATCGAAATTATAATAGGAGTAGTCTCACTGAGAAGTCGAAGTGGAGCTGTGACAAAATTAGCTTCCTGAAAAGAAATTGTAGGGTTGTTTTTGCTAATAAATGACAAAGAATTCAACACGGTATGTGTTAAACTATGAATTTGGATTCGAAAGTTTTTCAGGTGCATAAATATTTTCTTCCGTAGATGAAGTGCGGTTGGTTCATCTTTCCGATCGAGGTGTTTTTAAGAATCATGAAAAATTGTGAATGCGAATTGTAATTATCAAGATTCGAATGAGGTTTAATATAGAATCAAGTGGCAAACTTGAAGATTAGTTTAGTTTCATATGTTATAATCAATATTTTAATTCATTTTACTTATCCATAGTTAGCAGTCTATTAGTCCGATTGTCCAATGGTCCAATAGTTCAATAGTTCAATATATTCATATATAATTTAATATACATAATTAATACGTATCGTGACCCGTGTACCGGTCTCAGTGTCGATCACAACTCAAAGTATATGTATTTTGGAATCAACTCCGACCCTGTATAGCCAACTCTCACCTTCACATATAGAGTGTCTACGGTTGTTCCGAAATATATATAGATGGGTCAATATGATAAATCGAAACCTTGTATACGTGTCCCGTTATTTAAAATGCGTAAAAATAAATAACAGAAATTAAATGACGATAAATAAAATTGCGAGAATGTAAATTGCGATAATATAAATTGCAATAAATTAAATGTTAATCAGTTAGCTGGGAACAGTTAGCTAGGAACAGTTAGCGTGAAATCTTAACAATATTTCAATTAGTTAATATGTTTGTTTCTAACAAATTTTTATTTTGTCCAATGTTTTCTTCATTATGCCACTTGTTGGATTCTGATAGGTCAAAATCCAAATATGAAATTTGAATGAAAATGGTTATTCTGGGGTGAGCGGATACGAATATTGGTGGTTGTAAGTAGGATAATAGAAAATCGTTGAATCAGATTCGAAAAATGTACAGTGTAACTTATTAATGTGAATTCTAAATATTCCTCGGGTACTACCCACCCGTTAAAATATTTTCTTCATTAACAGTTTGTACAAAGGGAATTTTTATTTTTATTTTTTTTTTTTAATTACAATCTTTCTGAAAATATACTTGCATATATATTTTCTTCAGATGTAATCGTAGATTTAATGAGTCAATAAAATATTAAACTCATTTGGTTTATCGTTAATACTGGATTACATAATTTCTAAAACATTAGAGATTACATAATCGCCATGTCGAACGAAGATAAATGAAGTAGAACGATACGTAAAGCGAAGATAATCGACGTAGAACGATATGTAGAACCAAAATAAAGTGGATAGAGCGACACGTAGAACGGTGATTGTACTCGAGGTGTAATTTGTGACGTTGATGATGGTGATGCTGTTGATGGTGCTGGTACTGAAGATTGCGATGTTGATGTTACTGGAGGTACTGGTTATGCTGCCGGTGCTGCCGCTGGTGTTTGTAACCTTCGCACCAAATTCTCCAAAACCATTACTCGAGCACGTAGTTCGTTAACTTCTTATATTATGTCGAGATGATTGACGATTGAAACGAGCGGGTGAGTAAGATTCGAAATATGGGATAGTATGTAATTGTGATGAGATACTCGGAAAAGGAAAAGAGAAAATGGTTTCTCGAACAGGTTTGCCGGTAAGTGTTTTAGGTTCATCGCCAAGAGGGCAATTTGGTGGATGAAAGGGATCTTCGATGTGAAATGATCTTCGGATATCGGATGATATTCTAGATATATAGAATATCTATACATATAATACTAAAGATTTCATAGACTACCGAGGAACCTACGGCATATGTCAGGCAAGTCTACAAATGTGCTAAGATATGAATTATCAGATACGTTAAGATAAGAATTTTGTCTATACACTATCGATGCACTAAATGCAGTAAGACGTGTCTAGACTTAAGAATGATAAGCAGGTAATTTCCTAAGAATGATAAACAGATGGTTTCCAACTAGAATGATAAGCAAAACTTTTTGACATGTAGACACGGTCAAAGTCCAGACTCATTAATGCATCCTAACAACTATCAGTTAGACACACTAATGTAAGACCTGGTTCGCTAAGACCAACGCTCTGATACCATTCTGTCAAACCCCGTCCAAGTCCCCCTGGACGAAATCATCAATATCTGGTCCCATTGCGATGATCGACTCCAAGTAATGTCCTTAATATGAGATAATGTACAGCGGAAGACTTAATTCGTACCTGAGAATAAACATGCTTTAAAACGTCAACATAAAGTTGGTGAGATATATATGTTTGATGCTAGCAGCGTTATAATTATGGACCACAAGATTTCATATATAAAAATGTAATACACTCGCAAGTGTATGAAAAGCATTCCAAGCAATGGGCACCCGGTAACTAGCCTTAACAAGAGTGTGTACCCCTGAGTTATAATAATTTGTGCACCGAATTAAGTGCGTTCCGTTAACCTCGAAGTACTAAACACCCGTTCTTCTAGTTCAGTAGTGACTAGAACAACATCTGGGTGGGGGTGTAAAACCCGATAGATCTATCTTTAGGATTCGCGCCTACCAGTTCATAAACCAATAGTTAAAGTTACCAAGCTAGGGGATTTTTGATTCAAACCCATGTAGAACGTAATTTTAGTCACTTGTGTCCATAACGTAAATCATTTATAAAAATTGCGCATGTATTCTCAGCCCAAAAATATTTAGAGTTTAAAAGGGGACTATATACTCACCTAATGTATTTTGTAGTAAAAATACATATAACATCATTGATCACGTATAAGGTTGGCCTCGGATTCACGAACCTATATCACGTATATATATTAACACATAATTGAAGTCAAATAATTTCACCTATTAATTATATAATACTTATATAATAAATGTTAATGTTTATTTACTATTTTATGAAATTTTAATATAATTATATATATCAAATATTTTTATATGTAGTTAGAAATATTGTTAATAATACTAATAATAATAAAAATGATAATTTAAATAATAATGAAAATTTTAATAATAATAATAATAATAATAATAATGATAATAATAAATTAGAAACTACCTTAGGAAAGGGTTCAAAAATATATTGCGCCTCATGCAAGGCTCGAACCCCCGACCTCTAGAAAACCGTCCCAACACTCAAACCAACCAAGCTACCATGTATTTCTGTTATTATACGACCCATAAATATCTATAACCCGGTCCAACATGGGATACTCGACCCAACAACAAATAGAAAATGGCAGCCCAACAGCACACTCTTACGGCCCAACTACTCAATAATTTGGAACCCGTTTTCAACCCAATTAAACAAAAAAAAATAAAAATATAAACCGATCAGAGATTATCCAGCTGGATTCCATTGAATATCAAACATCGACTTTTACATCATTATCATCAAAATTAGTTTATTATTTACCATCATCATCAATAAAACCGGATCATCATCGCTTAATATCACGGTCGTTATCATCTTCTCTAAATTCCGTTATCATTTTCATTAGGGTTTCGTCAGGGTTTCATCAGCAACACATCTTCATCAATTTCATATCTGTAATTGATAAAAGAAAGGTGCAGCAACAATACCAGACGAGTTGCAGGTGAAAGTTTCGATTATCACAGAAAACTATAGGTCAGTTCGATCTTAATTATATTCCTACCCCATCCGTTATTTTATGTAACCCTATATCATCGATCTATGTCTTATCGTTAATTATTACTTCATCTAGATCATCCTTATTCGTTTAAACTCAGTAACTAAAAATGGGTTTCGAATAAATAGAAGGAAACACAGAAAACAAGAGGTGGCTCGTGGTATTTGGTTTTGGTGAATAGAGGATAGAAGCAGGAACCTAGATGTTACAGTAGCAGGTTATACGGATTCGACGGTTTGGTGATTTCATGGTAGTTGTTGTGTCTTTCTTGGGTAATAGGGGTGGTTGTAAGGGGCGTGTATAGGTGGTTTAGTGGTGGTGGGATCGTACAGCAACATGTGTGTAAACGAGTAACAGGTTATGATGATGAATAAGGTGGTTTTTGCCAAAAATTTAAGAACAGAGGGTTTATCGAGTTTGTTCACAAGTTTCTGAGTTCTGTTTTTTATTTTATGAACGAACAATGAAATGGCCTATGTCGTGCAGGTAATAAAGCTGATGATATCCGAATGATTGAAGAGACAAACACCATATATCACGGTTGTCTCATAGTGAAGAAGGAATCCTTCGTACAAGAAAGAAGAAAAAAAATAAAGTTTGAAAGAGATTGATATGAATTCGTTGATGTATCTGTCTGTATATATCGACATATATCTGAGTTTATCTGATTTTTATGTATCTTAATCAGTGTTTATATTTTTATATTTAATTCCTATTAATAAATATTAATAATAATAATATTGTTAATGTTATACAACACATACTAATAACACTAATAAATAGAAATACTGTATAAAGATAATTAATAATTTTAATAATAATATTGGTTCTTAACATTATAATTCGTGATGGTAATATTTGTTTATAATATTATAACAATTTAAATGTGCCAAATTTTTATCTCATATAATATTTATACTACTGATATTAATATTAATATTTATTTTAATAACAATCAAAAATTTAATATTATATTTTACCTCGTAATATACATATTAAAATCACACTTTATTAATTATATAATATTTAATATTTATAAAATATATACCACATATATTTAATAGCTATCCCCTTTTAACAATATACATATGGTATTATTTATGCATAGATATCTCATATATTAATTATAAATATTGCAACACATAAACTCAAAGTATAATATTATATATCTAATACTTTTCTACCGTTGACAATTTATGTTAAAAAAAAATCAATTTCACTTAATATACTCTATATATTTCAAAATAACAGGTTTTAGTTATTTTAAGTTATCTTTCTAAATCTCATAATAGTTCATTAACATTTCAAATTTATTATCTATAACTATTTATATCTACATTTAGGTTTGCAATTAAAGGTTCGTGAATCATCAGGCATGATCAAAGGGTGACAGATTTCATGAAAATAGATTTCAAGGTTTTCGAGACTCAAAATTACAGATTTTGCTTATCGTGTCGGAAATATATATAGTTAATAGTTTAAATTTGGTTGGAAATTTCCGGGTCGTTACAACCTTGCTACAACACTTATAGGCAGTGTACCTAATCGTACAGTAGTGTAGTTTTTAGTAAGTCCGGTTCATTCCACAGGGAGACTTAAACTAGTTCAACGCTATATTTTTAAAAACTATATTTGTAAAAATACAAAAATATATATAAGTAGTATTATTATTATAAAAGGGGGTTTTTACCGTTTAATGACCGGTTTGTCGATTTTAAAACTTTTAGTCGCAGATAAAACTTAATGTAAAATATTAAAAATAAATATAACTTAATTTAAAGCGTAAAGTAAATAACGATAATGAAATTGCGATAATTAAAAGTGCGATAAAATAAAATTGCGATAATTAAAGAGTACGATAATTAAAAATGCAATTAAATAAAATGACAATAAATAAAAGTTCGATAATTAAAAGTGCAATTAAATATGAAATATAAGAATTATGCTTATTTAAACTTCCATAATCATGATGTTTGACGTGTTATTTTTAGTTTATTCTCATGGGTTAATTGTCCTTTGTCCTGGATTATTCGATATGTCCATACGGATTTGTCCATAATAGTCCATCAGTCATAATCATAAAGTACGAAAGTCTTCGTCAAATTATTCTTATTCCCGAAGTTAAATATTCCAACTAATTGGGGAATCGAATTGTAACAAGGTCTTAATACTTTGTTTAATGAATACACCAGGTTATTGACTGCGTGAAGTCCAAGGTTTTACTACTTTGTTAACAATTACACCAATTACCCTTGAATGTAATCCACCCCTGTTTCAACAAGTCTATTAACTATTAATCCAGTTCCGTGTCCGGTAAAATGAACAATTATTGGTATTTATAGATATCCCACCCACCGTACCCAGTCAAGCGTATGTGGTTATATATAAATACGTCAAATTATAAGTCTATATATTAAATCAACGAGGTATCATTTAGTTAATATAAAACCCATTAATAGCCCATAGTCTAATTTCCACAAGTGTCGTTCTTTTATCCAAACCCCAATTATGGTACAAAGCCCAATTACCCAATTTTAATATTTAGCCCAACATCACGATTACTTCGGCATTAAATAAGCATAATAATAACTTAGCTACGAGACATTAAATTAAAAATAACATTAACCATAACTTACAGTGATTAAAAATAGCGTAGCGTTACACGGACAGAATTTCGACTTATACCCTTACAACATTCGCTAACATACCCTTATTATTAGAATTTAAAATTAAAATTAAAATTAAAATTATAATATAAATATATATATATATATATATATATATATATATATATATATATATATATATATATATATATATATATATATATATATATACATATACGTGATAGATAGAGAGATGGATGGATATATGGTAAAAACTGAGCCAAAACACGCGAATTTATAGCATGTGGCCTGGATTTCAGGGCCATGCGATCGCATGGAAAATAAGCCTACAGGCCATGCGATCGCATGGAGGTAGGTATCAGCTCACACTCCTTTATTTTCTTGTTTGCCAACATTTATAATATATAATATAATATATATATATTAATTTTAAGAATTAATTATATATTATATTATATTCATGTGCATAGTTGACTCATAATTTTTAGTCCGTTGCGTCGAGCGTTGAGAGTTGACTCTGGTCCCGGTTCCGGATTTTCGAACGTCCTTGCGTACAATTTAATATCTTGTATTTTGCGTTTCGCGTCTTGTACTCTTGTAATTTCGAGACGTTTCTCATCAATAATTTGAACCATTTGATTGTACTTTGTACTTTTGAGCTTTTTGGTCGTTTGCGTCTTCAATTCGTCGAATCTGTCTTTTGTCTTCACCTTTTATTATTTAAACGAATATTACTTGTAAATAGAACAATTGCAACTAAAAGCTTGTCTTTCTTGAGGGATAATGCTATGAAATATATGTTCGTTTTTAGCATTATCAAATATTCACACACTTGAGCGTTGCTTGTCCTCAAGCAATATAGTCTTGAAATAAAAATACTAGAATCACTTCTTTATTCTTCACACTTTGTACATCAGTGATTTCTATACGGCGGTATAAACAATGGTAGTAACGTTGTGGTTTACACATGACTATAAAAATTTAGATCCTTTAAGGAAATTGGATCTTTATGAAAACATTTGATCTTTTGAAAATTTAATCTAGCTTTTTCCCTAGATAAGTTTTCCGGAATAACCCTTCACCGGTGATTGCAAATTGTTTTTGTGGGTTTGGTGGGTTTCATATTTGAAAATTTTAGCTCAAAACTTATGGTATTGTGTCACCCACTTGCTAACCTTGTATTGGGAAAGCAACAAGTCCAGTATACTTGCTCCGTATATTACCTTTCGGTAAACTACCGTCCGGTTGTAAAGGAAAGCGTTGAACAAGCAACTGTTAAGGCAATGTCCCCTGACATGCTTTTAATTATGGTCTATAATGTGTCGGATGCAATTATTATCCTTTGTAGGAGAAATAGTAAAGCTCACCCTTATAGTTTTTCGGTTTGGCACAAGGTCATATCTTCGACCATGCTATGCAACCACCGTTCTTACGGTTGACACTCGATTTGGTTCAGGTGACCTAATGAATTCCAGGTGAATTCCTAGGATTTTACGTTCAATGGTAATGAACGCATTGAAAATGGGTTTTCAGAAAACAAATCGGTTTGTAATTTTGATCAAAATATTTTCTCGTTCAAGCTCGAGTTTAGATATCATCGAATTCCATGAGTTTGTAATTCTCAATCTTTAAGGTCAATCTCAAGGATTGAGTAATATCAGGCTTAAAAGCTGATTTTTAATCTTTAAGGAGATTATCCTTTCTGGGGGTCTGATTCATTAGTCTTATCAAGCTAATTTGCACGGCGTCCTCCCCATTTTACGAGACAGATCCTCTCATGGTTAGGATAAGTCTAACCACTTGGCGACCCTATTTGATGCTGAGGTCCGTGGATTTCCTGCTGATTTTAGAGATGACTTTTCTAGATTTTTCGTCAACCTACAGCTGGTCTGGACGACAACTTCCTGACCTAAATCAAGAAGCGCGTTTCTTTTTCGGAAGACTTACTTCCTTTTAATGATGGAACTAGTTTTAGGACCCGTGAAAACACGGGTTTGTTGAAAAATCATTGGATAAAACTTATGAAATAAGTGTAGAGATGAAAAAAAATTACCGTTAAAAATTAAGAAGAAACACAACATTAAAAAAAAACATCAATATTCAATATCACTTCTGATCCATGTACTCAGATGATTAATGCTACATATGCTTTTCACAATACTACCAACAACATGCTATATATTATGTGTCAAATCACACCATATACATTTATATTATCTCCATTGAATCCCACAAAAATTACACCATATAGGTAATAGGTTATCTCTGTTGAATCCGAAATAAATCTTCAATACTAAACTTGGTACTTTTGTATCTCTTTTGTCTCATTTGTGAGCTGCTATTACTTTAAGCATCTATACACTTTACCTTAATTGTCCCTTTTACTTTCCCTTGACTTACCAAACTGTTTCATAGTGATTCTAATAATAAAAAAATGTTGCAGTAACCCAAATACATGTAACAATACTCACTATCAATCTTCATTCACACGAACACGTCCTACTGCCAAACCATACTCAAACTTTACACAGCAACACCAAAACGAAAATAAACACTTCCAGTCAGGTTCTTCACTGTATAATTGCTTTAGTTAGACCCAAGCAACTTGATTTTGAAATATATCCACCTCTTTTGCCCTTGCATCATTGTATAATTGTTTAAAGTGATCTTTTATAAGAATAATGTTCAATATTCAATAATAGCTGAAATTAAGACTATCATCAACAAATAAATCTTAAAAGGTATTATACGTACCTTATTTCCATTCATTAAATGATCCATCTTTCAAGTGTGTATTATTTACATCTACATTGTACTCCGTAATTTGGAAATTATAAACATGACCTAATTAGTGAATCAAAATCCTAAAAGGTAAACCAAAAGAAATTACCATCATCAAATCAATCTTAAAAGGTCAGAAAATAAAAGTTCAAGAACATCCAATCCTCCACCTTTTGATTTCTAATTTAGTACTCGACACAGTTGCAATTCAATTTTTACTTGCAAATGATAAGTTACATTCTTTTTACCTTTATAGTACCACCAATATAACAAAAAATAATATTAAACACTTTAGAAGTACACTGAAAAATTGTAATCCTTACTTGAACTACTCTTGGGATCACGTAATCGTGGCAGCAAGTCTAAGCACTTATAAATTACATTTACTTAACCATTCATACTTAAAAAAAAAAAAAAAAAAATTCTTTGACATCCAACTAATACAAATCAAAATCATGAAAGGGAATATGTATAGTTATACCTTATATTGGATGAAAAATTCCACATTCTTAACCAACGAAATCAAATATGAGATTACAACTACATAAACAAAACCTAAACCTGAGATTAGGAAAAAAAGAAACATAAAATGATATATAAAAAATTTGAAGCAAAACGATGATAGTACATAAAGGGATAAACAAAAGCTTATGACAACGATAACTACTAACAAAGAACCCAATTAATTCAGGACTTATATATAAATAGACAATCAATATCAAGATCAAACCCTAACCTACAAACGCAATACTTAAACTTATAATTTTGAAATTAGCTAAAAGAATAAATATCTGACCTCTTTTTTGGAGAAAACATCAGATTTGAACATTGAGGAATAAGGTGAAGTTAAAAACGGTGAGTGATAAGAAATGGAGTAGAGAATAGTTATAAAGGGAGTGGCTCAATATTTTGGGCAGTGAAATAATTTACCCATCTAATAGGATAAAGAGGCGTGATGGACACTTCCATTTTTCAATGTTTGATTACCTGTATTTAAATTTACCTAATTTAAATCTATAATATTAATATTAATCACAATGATAGTAATTGAATATATTATATAAATTATTAATTAATTTTTCATTAATCATTTGGATATTACTTATGACATCATTTTTACTTTTTTTTAGTTCCCACATTAGATTTCTATCCAATTAGAAGATGCCAACTCAGCATAATTACATCACCTAAAACTCCCATTTAAATGATAGAATAGATTGATTCATCGTGTAGATCCATCTTTCTTTCAAATATATTACAGTAAATCGGGTAAAACTGATTAGTTTAGTCTAAAGCAAAAGTATCTTCAATTATTTGTTACAAAAATATGTGATATATGTTTTAAATAACTTGGTAAATTTTTCTCACACTTGGCTTTTATTTTCCTTTCTTTGCCTTTTTATTGTCCTCTATTTCATTTTAAATGAATTTTAACATTTTGGTTTGTTTCTCAATTTATGTCCTTTCCGAGGTAACAATAATTTCGGTGTTAACACCTAGTTTTATCGTTCATAAATATGTATAAACATGATTTTGAGTTCATTTAATTGAAAATTTTGAAAATTTTACTAGAATTGGGTAGTCAGTATATAAGACTAGGGCTGTTCTTTATTATCAGAGAGCACTAGATTCTAATACAACTACTGCGTTACTATTATTTTTAATGGTAACCAAGTGTATAAATTTAAAAATTTTAAAAATCCGAAAGAATTTAACCCCTTCCCACACTTAAGATCTTGCAATGCCCTCATTTGCAAGAAATCAGTAACAATTTAAATTATTGAGGGTGTTTAGCGTAGAAAAATGATTAAATTTTACCAAAGTTTCCAAGCATATTGGCGTTTGTTTTAAAAGCAAAGATTTTTGAGTTTTTTTTTAAATATTTTTGGCATACTTTAATTCAATAAGATTAAAAATAATGATAATAAAATTTCTCGTCCCTCCTTTGGGTAAAGCAATTTCGGTTCAACGACCTAGTTTTCAACTCACGACGAATTTTTAGATATCAAAATTTTTAACTTAATGAAATAAAGTAAATTTTTATTTTTAAATTCACACCAAACTTAAATTTAAAATACATAAAATTAAAAATTAACACCAAATTCATATTATGTTTTTATACATACAAACTTATATTAAAAATATTAATTTTTTTAAATATTTACAAACTTAAATATATTGATTCTAGAAAGTTTACAATATTAATTTAATATTTATATATTAATTTTAAAAACATGGTAAAAAAAAATAAAATTAAAAATCTTTTTGGTCTTTTATCCCACTTTAATCAATCAAATATTATCAAAAATATACGCCCCTCTTTTCGGTAAAGTAATTTCGGTTTCATAACCTAGTTTAACTCATGACGAATTTTTGAAATATTTTGGGTTGAATGATTAAAGATATTTATACATTAAGAGTAAACGGTAAATTTCGCAGTGATGTAATAAATTTTTGTATGATATCAATAATTTCGGTCGCAAAACCTAATTTTATTGAATACCAATTTAATACTTTATAACGAACGATTTAGCGTTTATTATCAAAAGGTTAAAAACAATAAAAATAAACATAAAAACTGTACATACTTACCTGTGAAATAGAATTCTTAGTGACCTGCTTTAGCCCACTCATATGATAGTCGGACTAATTGGTTTTCCATAGCTACATAGGCGTAACCTCGAGCATTCAACGTTTTTTCTTCGAAACATACGAACGGTCCATCTATGCATAAAGTAACGAATTCGGTATTGGAATATGTCTGATTCGTCGAGCATTTTCCTTCGTGTGACAATTTTCCGCATTTGTGACATCTTTCAAGGTGTCGTGCTCTTCTTTTCGCTGCGGATTTTGATTTTCCTTTACCAAAATGTAACTTATTATTTTCGTTCCTGGATTCTTTTCTTACTCCGTCCAATTTGCCTCTGATTAATGATGCCAATTCACTTGGAAGGGTGTCATTATTCCGTTTAGTTATTAAAGCGTGTAGCATTAGACCATGGTTTAGTTCACAGGAAGTCTTCATCTCGTAAAACTTAAAAAAAATAAAAATTCAGAATGGGGGGAGAGGACTAGTTCTTTAGGGTCTGCTAGGGAAAGACCATTCAGATTCCATTTTCGAGAACTACACGAAAACAGAAAATCTAACTCTAACAGAAATACATATTACCCTAAAAAGATTCGAACCTCCCCACACTTAGTTAGCTGTGGTGTTGAAATTGTGATTAACTTCGTTGTTAACTTCCATCGGATCATGTACGTAATGTTTAACTCTGTGACCATTAACTTTAAATTCAATCATATTTGAATTTATTAACTCTATTGTTCCGTATGGGAAAACTCTTTTGATTATAAATGGTCCAGACCATCTTGATTTCAATTTTTTCAGGAAATAGTTTTAATCGTGAATTAAAAAGAAGAACTCTGTCTCCTTCTTTAAATTCTTTTGAACTTCTGATTCTTTTATCATGCCATTTCTTCGTTCTTTCTTTATAGATTAACGAATTTTCGTATGCTTCATGTCTTAATTCTTCTAATTCGTTTAGTTGACTTAACCGTAGACGTCCAGCTTCATGTAAATCAAGATTACATGTCTTCAAAGCCCAAAATGCTTTGTGTTCAATTTCTACTGGAAGATGACATGCTTTTCCGTAAACGAGTTTAAAAGGTGTGGTTCCAATTGGAGTTTTGTAGGTTGTTCTAAAAGCCCAGAGTGCATCCTCCAATTTCATAGACTATTCCTTCGGATTTGATCCTACGGTTTTCTCTAGAATACGTTTTAATGCTCGGTTGGTATTTTCAACTTGTCCACTTGTTTGTGGATGATATGCGGTGGAGATTTTATGAGTTACTCCATATCTTTTGAGAACTTTCTCAAGTTGATTATTACAAAAATGAGTACCCCGATCACTTATTAAAGCTTTCGGTGTTCCAAACCTTGCAAAAAGACGTTTTAAAAAGTTGACTACAACTCGTGCATCGTTAGTCGGGAGAGCTTGTGCTTCCGCCCATTTAGATACATAATCAATGGCAACGAGAATGTAGAGATTATTATGAGATTTTGAAAATGGACCCATAAAGTCAATACCCCAAATGTCAAATACTTCACATACTTGAATGACATTTTGTGGCATTTCATCACGTTGACTTATTTTTCCGGCCCTTTGACAAGCATCACAGGATTTTCAAAGAAGGTGTGCGTCTTTGAAAATTGTAGGCCAATAGAATCCAGCATCGTAAACTTTTCTTGCTGTGAGTTGAGGCCCATAATGCCCTCCTGTTGGTCCTGTGTGACATTGGTTTAATATTTGACTAGCTTCATCTCCGAATACACATCGGCGTATTATTCCATCGGGACAACTTTTAAACAAATGTGGATCTTCCCAGAAATAGTGTTTTATATCGCTAAAGAATTTCTTTCGTTTTTGGTACGATAATTCTTTTTCAAGGAATCCACATACTAAGTAGTTTGCATAGTCTGCAAATCATGGAATTTCATTATAATCTATCTTCAATAGATATTCATCAGGAAAGTTGTCTTGTATGGCCGATTCATTAAGAACTTCTAATTCAGGATTTTCAAGACGAGAAAGATGATCAGCGGCAAGATTTTCTGCTCCCTTTTATCTCGGATCTCAATATCGAACTCTTATAAGAGTAAGATCCAACGGATTAATCTTGGTTTAGCATCTTGTTTTGAAAATAGGTATCTAATAGCAGAATGGTCAGTATAGACCACCGTTTTAGCTAGAACGAGATATGAACGAAATTTGTCAAAAGCAAAGACAATAGCAAGGAGTTCTTTTTCAGTAGTTGTATAGTTCGTTTGTGCTCCTTGTAACGTCTTACTAGCGTAATAAATAGGTTGAAATCATTTTTCAATCCTTTGTCCTAAAACGGCTCCCATTGCAAAATCACTTGCATCGCACATAAGTTCGAATGGTAGATTCCAATTTGGTGTTTTCATGATCGGCGCATTAGTGAGTTTTTCTTTAAGAATATTAAAAGATTTGATGCATTCATCTGAAAATATAAATGGAGCATCTTTTTCTAGGAGTTTATTCATAGGAGTGGTAATTTTAGAAAAATCTTTTATGAAACGTCGGTAAAAACCGGCATGCCCTAGAAAACTCTTAACTCCTCTAACATTGGTGGGATGTGGAAGTTTAGCAATTACATCTACTTTAGCTCTATCCACTTCAATTTCTTCCTTTGAGATTTTATGACCAAGAACGATGCCTTCTTTAACCATGAAATGACATTTCTCCCAATTAAGTACTAGATTTGATTGTTCGCATCTAATAAGCATTCGTTCAAGATTAACTAGACATGATTCAACTGTATCACCGAATACTGAAAAGTCATCCATGAAAACTTCCATGCATTCTTCTATCATGTCGTGAAAAATCGCCATCATGCACCTTTGAAAGGTTGCAGGGGCGTTGCAAAGTCCAAATGGCATGCGTTTGTAAGCAAAAGTACCATAAGGGCACGTAAACGTGGTTTTCTCCTGGTCCTCGGGTGCTATTGGAATTTGAAAGTATCCGGAAAAACCATCAAGAAAACAATAGTAACTATTTCCGGCTAATCTTTCCAACATTTGATCAATGAAAGGTAAGGGAAAGTGATCTTTTCTGGTGGCGTCATTTAATTTTCTATAATCAATATAAACACGCCATCTTGTTACAGTCCTAGTAGGAATAAGCTCATTTTTTTCATTTGTGATGACAGTCATGCCACCCTTCTTAGGTACGCATTGAACTGGGCTTACCCATGGACTATCAGAAATTAGATAAATTAAACCTGCATCAAGCAGTTTAATAATTTCTTTCTTAACAACATCTTGCATATTAGGATTTAGTCTTCGTTGGCGTTGCACATACGTTTTATGACCTTCTTCCATAAGGATTTTATGTGTGCAATACGAAGGACTTATTCCTTTAATATCATGAATTTTCCATGCAATAGCTGGTTTATGAGCTTTTAGCACAGAAATGAGTTGAGATTTTTCATTTTCAGTAAGAGAAGACGATATTATTACAAGTAATTCAGATTCACCATATAAATAAGCATATTTCAAATGGTTTGGAAGTGGCTTTAACTCTAATGTCGGTGGTTCTTCTATCGATGATTTATATCGATATCTGTTTTTAGCATTTGAATTTCTTCTGTTATTGGTTCATATCCATTAGACATTAGTGTAGCTAACATTTCAGTTTCATTAATTGGTTCAGTACCTTCTCCTAAAGAACATTCTCCGGTTCCTTGTAATTCGGGAAATTCTTCTAACAATTCTGCATGTGAATCTATAGTTTGAATATAATAACATGTATCATCTGCAGATTGCGGATGTTGCATAGCTCTATCAACTGAAAAGGTAACACTCTCGTCCTCTATACTTAAGGTCAGTTTCTTACCGAACACATCTATTATTGCTTTGGCCGTGTTTAAGAATGGTCTTCCTAATATGAGAGGAACTTGAGAATCTTCTTCCGTATCCAGAATAACAAAATCTACTGGAAATACTAAAGTACCAACTTTAACTAGCATGTTCTCCATTATCCCTCTAGGTTATTTTACTGATCGATCGGCTAGTCGTATGCTTATTCGTGTTGGTTTCAATTCTCCAAGGTCTAGTTTAGCGTATAGTGAATACGGCATTAAATTTATACTAGCACCTAAGTCTGCCAATGCTTCTATTGAACTAAGACTACCCAGAAAACATGGAATTGTGAAACTTCCTGGATCTAATAATTTTTCTGGTATCTTATTCAAAAGCACTGCAGAACAATTAGCATTCATAGTAACAGCCGAGAGTTCTTCCATTTTCTTTCTATTTGTGATTAGATCTTTCAAGAATTTAGCATATCTAGGCATTCCTGAAATCACATCAATGAAAGGAAAATTGACATTTATCTGTTTAAACATATCCAAGAATTTGGATTGCTAGGCTTTAAGTCTCTTTTTTCTCATTTTACTTGGGTAAGGAAGTGGTGGTTGGTATGGTTTAACATAAGGTTTTGCCTTAACTGTGTTATCTTCATTAACCTTTTCAACTACCGGTTCTTTTTCCTTATCTTGCTCAGATTGTGGTTCTTGTGGAGTAGGAATAGTTTCATCAGAAATTACAGGTATTTCAGGTGGTTTAAGTGTAATACCACTTCTTGTGGTAATGGCTTTAGCTGTTTCATTCCGGGGGTTAGCATTTGTATCAATAGGTAAACTTCCCGGTTTTCTTTCACCTATTAACCTTGCTAGGTTGCTCACTTCTTGTTCGAGATTTTGAATAGAAGCTTGTTAATTTCTAAATGCTTGAGCATTTTATTCATTCGTTTGTTTCTAAGATGTGAAAAACTGCGTTTGAGATTCAACTAGCTTCGACATCATATCTTCTAAATTTGGCTTTTTATCATCGGTTTGTGGTGGTTTGTTTTGAAAAATAGGTCTTTGCTGATTGTAAGTATTATTGGATACTTGTTGATTACTAGGACCCTGTTGATTGTTGTATGGAACATTTCGGTTATAATTCTGGTTTTGATTGTAATTTGGTCTTGGCCGTTGATAATTATTCTGATAATTATTTCCAGGCCTTTGGTTTATGTATGAAATATTCTCTCTTTGTTCCATTGTTAGTTCAATACTGAGACAATCTTTTGTCAAATGTGGTCCTCCACACTGCTCACAACTAATTCGTATTGAGTGAATATCTTTAGTCATCTTTTCCATTCGTCTCTCGACAACATCTATTTTTGCAGAAATGGAATCGAAGTCATGGCTAGAATCGGCTCTAGCTGCTTTAGATGATCTAACGATATATTTTTCTTGGTGCCACTCATGTGAGTGGGAAGCAGTGTTATCAATAATTTTTAAGCGTCAGTTGCTGTTTTCTTCATAATGGAACCACCAGCTGCTATATCTATGTCTTTCCTTGTAGTGATATCGCATCCTTGGTAGAATATTTGTACTATTTGACAGGTGTCTAAACCATGTTGCGGACATCCTCTTAATAACTTTTCAAATCTGGTCCATGCTTCATATAAAGTTTCATTTGGTTTTTGTGTGAACGTAACAATTTCTCCTTGAAGTTTCACTGCTTTAGATGCCGGAAAAAATTGTTTAAAAAAATTTTCAACTAAAACGTCCCATGTATCAATCGCCCCTTCAGGTAATGATTCTAACCAATCTTTGGCTTCTCCCTTTAAAGTCCAGGGAAATAACATGAGATATATCTGTTCATCCTCCACTTCTCTTATTTTAAAAAAAGTACAGATCCTATTAAATGTATGAAGATGTTCGTTTGGATCTTCCTTCGGCGTACCACTAAATTGGCATTGATTTGTTACCATGTGTAGAATTTGTCCTTTGATTTTATAATCTGGCGCATTAATGTCAGGTTGAGTAATTGTGTGACCTTGGCCAGTGCGTTTAGCTCTCATTCGGTCTTCCATACTTAGAGGTTCCAGATTCTCCATAATTGAATTTGTTGAATCTGAATCACTAGAGGATTCTGATTTAATGGTTCGTTCCTCAACAATCTCTGTTTGAATGATTGGTGGTTCCGGAGGAAAGATTAATGGTTCAGGATCTATGAATTGTCCCTGAATATTCTCTGGATTCTCAATTGTGAGGTCGGGTTCAAAAAATGGATTATCAGAAATTTGAATTGGAGTACTTGGTCGACTGGATGACGATTCTAAAGAAAAATCAACGGTGACAATATTTGCTAGATGTCTTGATCGAGTTACAGGTGGTGAACGTACAAAAGGTGGTGAACGTTTTGCTCGGTGCATTCACTGAATATCCTATTAATTTTTAAAAAGAAAGAAAAATTATATAAGTTATCCAATTAATAGACTTTTCTGCTTTTGCCCACGTTTCGAATAGCCAATAGATGCAGTAGGGAGCCAGAACCCTTTAAATCGGAAGCTCACAACTCAGCCACTAACAAATCCTACTATTACTACGAAGCAGAAAATTTGGGATGTCTATCAATTTAACAACTTAAAATAATTTTTCGTTGAAATTTAAAGAAATTTTAGAGAAGAAATAGAAAAAATCTAAGTCCTAAAAACTAGAGTGGCGAAAAATAAGAAAGAAAAAGAGCGCGTCGAAAAACGTCGAAAAATAAAAGGCGTCGAAAAATAATAAAAAGAACGTAGCGCGTTGAAACTTAAAAAGGAACTAAAAACTAAGAATTAAAAGTTACGTCTAAAAATATTAAAGCTTAAAAGAAAAACTATATCCCAACACGGCAATAACTTAAAAAGGTACTAAAATATAAAAAAAAAACGGCGTCGCAAAATTCTAAAGCACTTAAATCTTTGTCTAAATAAAAAGCACTTAAGGGATTTTACGGCAAACCCTAAAAATCTAGAAATAAAAAATAACTATGGCAAAAACTATATCTTAAAACTAATTACGAGCGAAAAATACAAAAATTACGCTAAAACGAATAAAAAGATACAAAATATAAAAATAAACTTAAAGTTGTAAAAAGTACAATTTTATAAAAATATAATTTTTATATTTTTATTTTATAAAAGTATTAATTTATATATATTAATAAAACTAAATAAACTAAATAATACAAATTAATAATAAAACTAAAACTTAATTAATTAAATAACTAAACCCTAATTAGGGTTTTGATTAAATAAAAATAATAATAATATACTCCGTAATAATTGTTGTTACCAGTCAACTCTGGCGTGTCAGACAGGGCCATGCGATCGCATGGTCCTCACGTTGAAAATCCATGCGGTCGCATGGAGTAGGTTTCTGGGCCAGGATATGGGCTGCTACAGTGATCGGGCCGAGTAGGTTTATATTTTTTTTTTCAGTTTTCTGTTTTACATTAATACAAAATATTTAAATAAAATTTATATTTTTACAAACTAAAAAAAATAAAGAAACTTTATAAAACTTATATATTTAACAAACTATTAAAAATATATAATTTTTTATTTTTATTTTTATATTTTTATATTAAAACGTATATTTTTATACAAAGAGCTTAAAAAAAATCTTTTTTTTTATATTAGCGTTGCGCTTTCGGCATTTAACTTTCCCCGGCAGCGGCACCAAAAATACTTGATGTTATGCGAGGGGTATATGAAATAGTATTAATTTTTTACAACGAAATACTATTAAATACGATAAATTTTACACAAGATATTTATTTATTTATAAAATGGATATACCTAAACCTTGCTACAACACTTATAGGCAGTGTACCTAATCGTACAGTAGTGTAGTTTTTAGTAAGTCCGGTTTGTTCCACAGGGAGACTTAAACTAGTTCAACGCTATATTTTTAAAAACTATATTTGTAAAAATACAAAAATATATATAAGTAGTATTATTATTATAAAAGGGGGTTTTTAACGTTTAATGACCGGTTTGTCGATTTTAAAACTTTTAGTCGCAGATAAAACTTAATGTAAAATATTAAAAATAAATATAACTTAATTTAAAGCGTAAAGTAAAAAACGATAATGAAATTGCGATAATTAAAAGTGCGATAAAATAAAATTGCGATAATTAAAGAGTACGATAATTAAAAATGCAATTAAATAAAATGACAATAAATAAAAGTGCGATAATTAAAAGTGCAATTAAATATGAAATATAAGAATTACGCTTATTTAAACTTCCATAATCATGATGTTTGATGTGTTGATTTTTAGTTTATTCTCATGGGTTAATTGTCCTTTGTCCTGGATTATTCGATATGTCCATACAGATTTGTCCATAATAGTCCATCAGTCATAATCATAAAGTGCGAAAGTCTTCGTCAAATTATTCTTATTCCTGAAGTTAAATATTCCAACTAATTGGGGATTCAAATTGTAACAAGGTCTTAATACTTTGTTTAATGAATACACCAGGTTATCGACTGCGTGTAGTCCAAGGTTTTACTACTTTGTTAACAATTACACCAATTACCCTTGAATGTAATCCACCCCTGTTTCAACAAGTCTATTAACTACTAATCCAGTTCCGTGTCCGGTAAAATGAACAATTATTGGTATTTATAGATATCCCGCCCACCGTACCTAGTCAAGCGTATGTGGTTATATATAAATACGTCAAATTATAAGTCTATATATTAAATAAACAAGGTATCATTTAGTTAATATAAAACCCATTAATAGCCCATAGTCTAATTTTCACAAGTGTCGTTCTTTTATCCAACCCTAATTATGGTACAAAGTCCAATTACCCAATTTTAATATTTAGCCCAACATCACGATTACTTCGGCATTAAATAAGCATAATAATAACTTAGCTACGAGACATTAAATTAAAAATAACATTAACCATAACTTACAGTGATTAAAAATAGCGTAGCGTTACACGGACAGAATTTCGACTTATACCCTTACAACATTCGCTAACATACCCTTATTATTAGAATTTAAAATTAAAATTAAAATTATAATATAAATATATATATATATATATATATATATATATATATATATATATATATATATATATATATATATATATATATATATATATATATATATATATATATATATATATATACGTGATAGATAGAGAGATGGATGGATATATGGTAAAAATTGAGCCAAAACACGCGAATTTATAGCATGTGGCCTGGATTTCAGGGCCATGCGATCGCATGGAAAATAAGCCTACAGGCCATATGATCGCATGGAGGTAGGTATCAGCTCACACTCCTTTGTTTTCTTGTTTGCCGACGTTTATAATATATAATATAATATATACATTAATTTTAAGAATTAATTATATATTATATTATATTCATGTGCAAAGTTGACTCATAATTTTTAGTCCGTTGCGTCGAGCGTTGAGAGTTGACTCTGGTCCAGGTTCCGGATTTTCGAACGTCCTTGCGTACAATTTAATATCTTGTATTTTGCGTTTCGCGTCTTGTACTCTTGTAATTTCGAGACGTTTCTCATCAATAATTTGAACCACTTTGATTGTACTTTGTACTTTTGAGCTTTTTGGTCGTTTGCGTCTTCAATTCGTCGAATTTGTCTTTTGTCTTCACCTTTTATTATTTAAACGAATATTACTTGTAAATAGAACAATTGCAACTAAAAGCTTGTCTTTCTTGAGGGATAATGCTATGAAATATATGTTCGTTTTTAGCATTATCATATATATATATATATATATATATATATATATATATATATATATATATATATATATATATATATATATATATATATATAATGGTTAATATCTGTCTAACAATTATGGTCGAGTCATAATGTACCACAATCCTAATCCTCGAGACCGATATGCAAAAGTTAACAGAAATCAGTTTGACTCAAAATGACTTAAAATTTATACATGTCTATTATATAACTTAAATATAGTCGTTATATATATAAATATATTTATCAGATCTTATTAAAGCAAATAATACAAGTCATTTATTAATAAAAATTTATATTAAAATTTATATATGATAAAAAATATTCTTTTATATATCTCAAATAAAATTTATAAGGCTCAGTTAATATCATAAAAAATATAGTGGTATGTATCATTATATTATGTGTGGTAAAAAAATATCTTTGTATCACATATTTATTTGATAAAATAATATTGATAATAATAATAATGAGTAAGGGTTGTATTATTTTGTAATAATAATATTAATAATTATTATTCTACTAATAATAATAATAACAATATTTATATTTACAATAATGATATTATAATAAAATGATAATTCTAATTATGATAATTTTAATAATAATAATACTTTTTAATATTAACTGTAATAATAATATTTTATATAAAAATAATAATTCTATTCAAAATGATAATTTTAATTATAATAATACTAAAATGATAATAATAATAATAATATTTAATAATAACAATGATATTTCTATTAAAATTATAATTTTAATAAAAATGATAGTTTTAATAATAATATTACTTTTAATAATAATAATAACGATAAAACTAATAAAATGATAGTTTTGATAAAAATATTAATTATTTTAATAATAATAATAATAATAATAATATTGATAATATTAATAATAACCTTAATGATAATAACGATAGTAATAATAATAACAATATTTTTTTTTAATGATAATACTATATTAACAACGATAACGATAATAATAATAATATTAATTATTAGATAATAATAATAATGACGATAATAACGACGATAACGATAACGATAACGATAACGATAACGATAACGAAAATGAAGATTGTAATAATAATAATAATCATTTTAATAATAATACTAAAATTAATGATAATTCAGTTGACTATATCTTTTAATCCGTTCATCAAAACCATACGCTTTCTAAATGAAAAGTTATTAATTTTTCGCCAGCTTTCAAACGACATGTATATCATATATCTTATATCGGCAACATACATATTAAATTCATGATTTATCATAAACAATATCACGACAAAAATAAACATTCAAGCATGCATAATCATATATACTCGAGCACTAGTCAGGGATACACTATTAATATTTAAAAGATAAGATATAAATGCTCACGTATCAATATTGTGATTCAATATTGCAGGAAAGTATGTAGACGCAACGGAGATGATAAACACTAGTTTAACTTTACGAGCATACCCCCGATCCATACCCGTAACTTCCATAGCTATAACCCATAATTTCCTTAGCTCTATCCCGCTCGAAAAACTTATTTTGAAATAACTCACCCATGACTCCGTCGTAGTATTTTATATATATAATAATACTTATAGAAATAATATTAATACTACAAGATTAATAATAATAATCTTAATACTAATTACTAATAATATTAATATAAATATAAATAAGATAGATAGTAATACGGAGGAAGTAATATGAATGATAAGTGTGTGTGAACCGAAATCGAACGAGGCTTTATAGAACATTTTTGTCCCAGCTAGCCATGCGATTGCATGGCTCTGATGGGTTATTCCCATGCGATTGCATGGGACCATTTTCCAGCTCACATGTGAATTATTAAGGGCTGCCGACACTCATTTTATATAATATATATTTATTTATTTAATTTATATAATTAATTATATATTATATTATATTCATATGCAATATTGACTTGTAACATTAACTCCAATGACTTGTACGTTGACGTTCGACTTACGTCCCGGTTCCGGTTTCTCGAACGCATTTTCGTACGCTTAGAAAACTTGCACTTTACGTTACGCGACGTGTACCTTTATCAATAATTAGACTTAATCATCGATAGACTATATTACCCAATGTATCACCTTTACATTTGAGTGTTGTGGTCATTTGCTTCTATAAATCAATGTCTCGTTATTTATCAAAGTATATTTAATAATATTATTTTAAATCTAAAACGTTTTATGACTAATTTAATATTATATTTTATCACTTTGTAAAATATAAATATATTTTCATTTAGAAATATAAACTTATATATTTTAGAAATATTTATTTACTAATATAATATTTAGTTTTTTGAAAAATATTTAAATCTTAAAGTTGTTTTATATATTTTAAAATCGTTTAGAAGTTATTATATCAAATAATAATATGAAAACTAAATAATTAATTTACTGAAAGGACCCGTTCATATCGATTTTAAACGATTTACAATAGTTGATTATATAGCGAGGTACTTGACCTCTATATGATACATTTTATAAACATTGCATTCGTTTTTAAAAGACAAACTTTCATTACATCGAACGTTGACGGCATGCATACCATTTCATAATATATCCAACTATAATTGACTTAATAATAATTTTGATGAACTCAACGACTCGAATGCAACATCTTTTGAAATATGTCATGAATGACTCCAAGTAATATCTCTAAATGAGCAAATGCACAGCGGAAGATTTCTTTCATACCTGAGAATAAACATGCTTTCAAGTGTCAATCAAAAGGTTGATGAGTTCATTAGTTTATCATAATCGATCATTTTCATCATTTTAATAAACCACAAGATTTTCATTTCCATTTCTCATAAATATACGTCCCATGCATAGAGACAAAAATCATTCATATGGATTGAACACCTGATAATCGACATTATTAAGATGCATATAAGAATATCCCCATCATTCCGGGACACCCATCGGACATGATATAAAAACTCGAAGTACTAAAGCATCCGCTACAACGGATGGAGTTTGTTGGCCCCAATAGATCTATCTTTAGGATTCGCGTCAATTAGGGGTGCACTAATTCTCAAAATTAGTGATGTTCCCTAATTCTTAGATTACCAGGCTAAAAGGGGCATATTCGGCTTCGATCCATTCAACCATATAATGTAGTTTCGATTACATGTGTCTATTTCGTAAAAATTTAAAAATCGCATGTATTCTCAGTCCCAAAAATATATATTGCAAAAGCATTTAAAAGGGAGTAATGAAACTCACAATACTGTATTTTGTAGTAAAAATACATATGACGACATTGAACAAATGTAGGGTTGGCATCGGATTCACGAACCTATATCATGTGTATATATATTAACACATATAATTGAAGTCAAATAAATTTATGTATTATTATTAATATAAGTATTATTTTTAGTAATTCATGTGTTTCATTATTAACTTAAATATATTTACTTTATATATCTTGAATAATTAAATAATATTAGAGTTAGGTTATATGTATTAGATATGGTTTTATATAACTAATTTTTATTGTAATAATAATAGTAATATTATTAGTAGTATTGATAATAATAATATAGTTAAGTTATGTGTATTTTTATATAAATCATCTTTATTTGATATATTACTAATATTGATCATAATAACAATAATAATAATAATAATAATAATAGTAATAGTAGTAATAATAATAATAATAATAATAATAATAATAATAATACTAATAATAATAATAATAATAATAATGATAAAATAATACTAATTTTGATAAACTCATGATAATTCTTAATAATGATAGTAACAATAATTTCAATAGTAAATTAATAATTTTTATAAAAATGTTAATTTTAATGGGAATACAAATTTTAACAAAAAGTGTAACTTTAAAAATAATGATACATTTAGTAATAATAATAATAATAATAATAATAATAATAATAATAATAATAATAATAATAATAATAATAATAATATCTATAATACTAATACTTTTAATAATAATAATAATAATACTAGTGATAAATGTAGGGATAATAATAATAATAATAATAATAATAATAATTTGCATTATGATAGTAATAATAATACTAATAATACTTAGTGATAGCATTAATAATAACAAAATTAATCATAGTAATAATCATGTTTTCTAAGGTTAGTAATAATAATAATAATTAACTTAATAATAACAATAGTCAATAATAATAATAATAATAATAATAATAATAATAATAACAACAACAACAACAACAATAATAATAATTATGAAATAAGACTACCTTTAAAAGAAGCTTAAAAAAATGCCACAGCTGGGGCTCGAACCTAGGACCTCTCGCTTAACTCACACATCACCATACCATCTGCTCCACTATTCCTTTTCTAAAATTATTCGTACTAAAATATATATATCCCGTATGTGACTGTCTTCTTCTTCTTCATAACACATCATCATGATTCATTACCATCACTCATCGTTATTTCCTCTCCATCACCATAATACCATATCATAGTCATTACCACGGTATCATCTTCTTAGTTTATTGAATCGAAACAGAAGTGATAGTGGTAAATCAACGGTGTTGCAGGTTCATGTAATAGAAGCAATATTAAGTGGGTTTTATTCGAGCTAAGTTCACGAAGGTGGTGGATTGCGTGATGAAACAGAAACTGAATGGTTCCAACAAGATAGCGGTTTAAATGGTGTTCAATTGGTGACGGTTACCGGCTAGAATATAAACAGAATAGCAGGTGGGTCACGTACAAAAGTAGCCACAATTACTCGATTAGATTAGTTAAAATATGATATTGGGCCAGCAATAATACTTGGGCTTGAGTAGTTTCTGTTGGGCCAGGGTAACCGATATAAGGCCATCACCATCTATCATTTATAAAAAAAATGGGCTGTTGGGTTTGTGTTGATACAATTGAACGGTAGTTGGAAGTAGAAACATAAATAATACGCCGGAAGTTATCAATCATATTAGGATAGTATTATACCTTCATCAACGTAATCTTAATAGTGAATCAGGAACAGAAGCAGCTGTAGCAGCTTGTGTTGTAGTGGTGTTTGAGGTGATGATAGTTTATTCCATTAACAGAGAATTTAAATGGGTTTGTATAACAAAGGAGCCCAATAAAGAAATCGATTCAATAGCCCATTAAATAAAAAGGTTCGGTTGTTGTTTGAATACAGAAACAGGGATATCGAGCATCATTAAAGAGTGTAATGGGCTTCACCTTGGTCCAATAAAAAAATGGCTTATAGATCTAATAATCAGGAATCTCGCATGATAGAAACATAATAAGAAAAGAAAAACTTATGCACTCATGGAAAATAAATATCTTATCTTGCATGATTGGGAAGGGTCCCATAACCCATGATATCATGCGTTAACTTAGTGATTTAGATAAAGGTTTTATGGGTACGTTCCATTATATTATAATAATATAGTTAAAAGTAGTGGTAATCATGCATGCTTCCTTTCATACTAGTGGCCAATTATTTGAGTTTGATAGGACCGAAACAAGAAGCAAGAGAAACTAGTTTTGATGATGAGGGTGCTCGAATAGTTGCAGGTTGGTGATGGTTTACGGATAAAAGAGAGAAGAGAGAGATATCGTGTTGGTTTACTGTGGTGGTGGTCAGATAATAGAAACAGGAATGAAGCAGTAGGTTTGAATCGTGATTTACATAAGATATAGAGAACAAAGATGAGAGAAAAGAAAGGTGGTAGTGGCTTAGTGTTTGATGGTAGCCATGGTTGTCGAATGGAGAAGATCATGATGGTTGAATTGGGCTGTTTGGAACAGAAAATAGGAGAGGAGTAGCGGAAGCAATTTGGTCATGGGTTTGAAGATTAGAGGTGATCATTGTAGCTGAAACATAAATGAATGGTAGAAGAAATGGTGGTGGGTCATGGTGTGGTTTACTCGTGGGTGTTGGTGGCCGGAAATGGTGGTAAAGGTTGTTCATGGTTTTTATTTGTCGAGTTAAAACTAAAACAGATAGCAGCAGCCTTGTGATGATATCGTGGGTTTCTTGTTGGGTGGTTTTTAGGATCCGAAGGTAGTAGTGACTCGTGGTGGTTTGATGGAGAGGTGGTTCCTGGTTTCGTTTTTGTAATCGTGACAGACAAGAAACGAGTTGTAGTTTGCGATTGTTTAATTTACGAAGGAAGCAAGAAATGTGGTGATGGTTTGTGGGTTTGATGCTCAAAAAGAAAGAAATAGGAAAAGAAGATGGTGTACCTTTACTTACACAAATACACGTACATATATATTAATATAGAGATAGATGGTGTAGTGTTGTGAAGGAAACAAAATATATACAGTAATCCTAATGTTAATTTCATGAAATCGCGGATAATAATAATAATATAATAATAATAATAATTCAATCGAAGGAATCAAAGGTGCCTTATTAAATACAGCTGCCATCAATTTTGTTTTTAATCTACCGACAGTTTCTACGGACCATTATTGTGTACTCTGTTGATAATTAGTGACGGATAAAAGTTCTCAGAAAAATTCCATATTTTTAAATTTACTATATTTATTTATTTTGGTCATTATGGTATAAAATTCGATCATTAACTATTAAATAAAAATTACATTAATTATTCACCCCCAACCCTAAGTAAAATATAAAAAGTTTTAAAATTCAACAAATAGTTCCTAAGTACATTTTTAATAAGCCTAAAATTTATAGAACTCATTTTCGGATCACCGTTTATTTTAAAATTACATAAGTTTGAATTTAACTTGCTTAATATCAATCGAAACATCAAACGAGTACTACAATCATTTAATATTTATTTTTAATATACTTTATTTATATATAAAGATATATTTTAAATAATAATTATTATAATATCCTATTTTTTTAACAACAACATATAATACTTCAAATTATATTTCCAATTATTATTTATATATACATACACACTTATGTATTTACAATTAATTGTTCGTGAATCGTCGAGAGCAGTCGAAGGTCAATTGAATATATGAAACAGTTCAAAATTATTGAGTCTCAACATTACAGACTTTGCTTATCGTGTCGAAATCATATAAAGATAGTATTATGAAGAAAATATGTTCTTGATTTGTTTGGAGATTAAATAGAATGTAAGAGTCGTGTAACATGGCACATGATGACTTTATGATATGTGAATCATCACGTTCCATTAGAAACTCAGCATGACTTACTGTAATATAATCACGTTGATCAAGTGTCATTATATTATACTAACTCATGCATCAATTTCCAACACTACTTCAAAATCATTCATATTTTAAATTCGAAGGTCTCAGAATTTAGAACTAAAATAGTTTTCTTTTATGATATAACACAGATAGAGTGGAGAGATAATTAATATCGGGCAAGAATATTTATGAAGATATCTTCAGAAATATTGAGGATATTTACAATGAAAGATACGATAATATCTTAGAATTTCTAAAATTGACGGATAATGAAGAAGATTTTTCCTTAAGATTTAGAGTCAGAGGCAAGGTATTCGTTAATGACTTCAGCAGATGATGAATCATTTGGATTCTTTGAAGGCAGGTTTAGTCTTTGTGATCTGTCCCCAGCCTCCTTCATAGTTTCGCATAAACCGCTTTTTGATATTAAATTTTCTATTGAGTATTTTCCAACAATCCATTCTTTATCATCATACTTTTGACTGTTACGGTTGTTTACAATTTCTGCCGCCCATTCAGCTTTTTCAAAATTCAATGTATTAATTCGTAGACTGGGTGCTTTTCAGAATTTCAGAATTGAAGATCAAAATTCCAGAAGTTATTCGTTATATATAATTGTTGAAGTAAAAACGCTGCAAGATTCGAGATTGATGATTGATGATTCTCGGTAGTTGGTATGGCATTTATTGCTACAGGATGTAGATGAATACATGATGGGGTTTCAATGAATACATAAAGGGATTTGCCGGAGTGACTTATGCCAAGGAGCAACGAGGTTATTGGTACGTCTGCTGGTAACATGGTGGAATATAAAAGGTTCCCCGGTAACAATAAAAAAGCACGCATATATATCAAGGTTATAATAAGGTTGTTTCGAACGAAAAGTCGAAGTTGACCTGCCGGAGCTGTGACAAAATTGGCTAATTTGAAAAAGAATTGCAATGTTATTTTCGGTAATAGCAATGCCAAAGGAGCTAGCACAGATACGTGTTAAACGTTTACTCAGGTTCCGAGTGTTTTCAGGTGCATAACTGTATGCATCAATCTTTTCTTCCGTAGATGATGTGCGGTTGGTTCATCCTCTCGATTGAGGTGTTTTCAAGAACCATGAAAGTTTTGAAAGCAGGTTGTAATCGTCAAGATACAAATGAGGTTTAAGATGAAATCAAGTGGAAAACTTGAAGAATTGTTTAGTTTCATATGTTATAATCAATATTTTAATTCATTTTAATTGTCCAATGTTGATAGTCCACAGTTAGCAGTCCACAATTAGTAATCCAATAATTCATATATAGTTTGATATATAATATTCGAATTAATTAATATGTATCGTGACCCATTGTATACATGTCTCAGACTCGATCACAACTCAAAGTATATATATTATTGTAGAATCAACCTCAACCCTGTATAGCTAACTCGATCATTACTACATATAGAGTGTCTATGGTTATTCCAAATAATATATATAGATGCGTCGATATGATATGTCAAAACATTGTATATGTGTCCCGATTTGTACGACGATATTTAAAGTGCGCAAAATAAATAATAGAAATTAAATGACGATAAATAAAATTGCGAGAATTAAATTGCGATAATTAATATGTAATAAGGAATTAACAGTTAGCTAGGAACAATTAGCTAGGATTTTGTTAGTGTGGTTTCTTAACAAAATTTCTCATAGTTAATTTGTTTGTTTCTAACAAATTTTATTTTTGTCCAATGTTTTCTTTATTATGTCACTTGTTAGATCCTGATAAGTCAAAATCCAAATATAAAATTGAATGAAAATGGTTATTCTGCGGTGAACAGATACGTATATCGGTAGTTGTAAATAGGATAGTAAATGACTGTTGAATCAGATTCGAAAATGTACAATGTAACTTATTAATGTGAAATCTAAATATTCCTCGGGTATTACCTACCCGTTAAAATATTTTCACCATTAACAGTTTGTACGAAAGAATTTTTAATTACAATCTTTATGAAAATATTCTTACATATATATTTTCTTCAGATGTAATCATAGATTTAATGAGTTAATATAATATTAATCTCATTTGATTTACCGTTAGAACTAGAATACATAATCTCTAAAACATTAGAGATTACATAATCGCCATGAAGAACGAAGATAATTGATGTAGAACGATACGTAGAACGATGATTATACTCGAGGTACAGAATGAGATGTTGAGGCATGCATTGTTGATGGTACGAGTGCTGTTACTAATGGTACATTTGGTGCCGGTGATGTTACCGAAGCTGGTATGTTTTGCACCATATTTTCCAAGGCTACAACTCGGACGCGAAGCTCGTTGACTTCTTCCATTATTCCGGGATGATTGTCGGTCGGAACGAGCGGATGAATAAGGTTTAGAATTTTAGATAGAATATAATTGTGGTGATATATTCGAGAAATGAGGGTGAAAATGGTGTTTCGGACTCGTTCGCCGGTAAGTGCTTCAGGTTCATCGCCAAGAGGTAAATTCGGTTGGTGGAAGGGATCGCCTTCTTCGCGTCTCCATTGATTAAGCCGACTACAAACCCATCAGATGAATTGGGGATGGCTGATTGATTGATTCATTCTGGTGATGCTGCTTTCGGAGCTGGAGTGGGACTCCATATCGGAATCCAAGGGACTTGAACTAGTTGTGAGTTCCATTTCATACTATTGAGTAAAGGATTTTTTGATAGAAAATGATTTTTGGCTATCAGATGGTGATAACGCCAAAATTATACATATTTGTTGTCGTTATTTCGATCCGATTTTGTATCATTTTGTATGTAATTGTTGTAGTTGTGTATTGTAATAAGTTAAAATGTGTGTATAATCCATTGCGAGTGTTGAAGCGAAGATTTATGGAAAATATTGCTGATTTTAGAAGATTATGCGCACCTGCACCGTTTTGGCCATAACTCGGTCATACGAACTCGAAAAAGGGTGAATCCAGAGCCCAGACGTCCGTAACTCAGAGCTCTACAACATCATATTGGAAAATTACCAATAAACGGTACCAGATGCAGCGCATATGATATAGATGCAGTGCATCTGAGGCCAAAATAGTCCCGACAGATTTAAATGCGGCGCATCTGTGCCAGATGCGGCGCATCTGAGCCAGATGCGGTGCATCTAACTCAGATGCGGTGCATCTGAGGTCCTGCTGACAGTTCTGGGTCCTAAAATGAGCTGGAAACCACTAAAAATAAAGGAATGAGGCGCATCACCTTTAGATGCGGCGCATCTAATGCATTTCTGGCCATTTTACCTAACTTTTGAGCCTTTTTAAGAAGAGCTTTGGTTACGCATTTGAGACACCACAATATAAATTAGTAGTAGTCCGAGAAGGGGGGTTTCTCCAACCATTCTAAAGGGTTCTTCACCCTTTTGAGCATCAAGATTGAAGAAGGGATCATACGCTACGATAGGTACTATCAGTTTCATTTATTTTAGTGATAACATTATGAATTCCTATTGTTTCGATTGTTGATAATGCTAAAAACGAACTTATATTTAATAGCATTATCCCTCAAGAAAGACAAGCTTTTAGTTGCAATTGTTCTATTTACAAGTAATATTCGTTTAAATAATAAAAGGTGAAGACAAAAGACAGATTCGACGAATTGAAGACGCAAACGACCAAAAAGCTCAAAAGTAAAAAGTACAATCAAAGTGGTTCAAATTATTGATGAGAAACGTCTCAAAATTACAAGAGTACAAGACGCGAAACGCAAAATACAAGATATTAAATTATACGCAAGGACGTTCGAAAATTCGAAACCGGGACCAAAGTCAACTCTCAACGCTCGACGCAACGGACTAAAAATTACAAGTCAACTATGCACATGAATATAATATAATATATAATTAATTCTTAAAATTAATATATATATATATATATATATATATATATATATATATATATATATATTATATTATAAACGTCGGCAAGCAAGAAAACAAAATCATGTGAGCTGTTACCTACCTCCATGCGATCGCATGGAAATCAGGCATTAAAGCCATGCGATCGCATGGCCCTGAAAAGTTGGCCACATGCCTATAATTTCGCAGTTTTGGTTGATCATAATACCATCTATGTATCTCTCACTCGTACACACATATATATATATTATATTTTAATTTTAATTTTAATTTTAATTTTAAATTCTAATAATAAGGGTATGTTAGCGAATGTTGTAAGGGTGTAAGTCGAAATTCTGTCCGTGTAACGCTACGCTATTTTTAATCATTGTAAGTTATGTTCAACCTTTTTTATTTAATGTCTCGTAGCTAAATTATTATTATGCTTATTTAATGCCGAAGTAATCGATATGTTGGGCTAAATATTAAAATTGAGTAATTGGGCATTGTACCATAATTGAGGTTTGGATAAAAGAACGACACTTGTAGAAATTAGACTATGGGCTATTAATGGGCTTTATATTAACTAAATGATACCTCGTTAATTTAATATATAGACTTATAATTTGATGTATTTATATATAACCACATACGCTTGACTGGGCACGGTGGTCGGGATATCTATAAATACCAATAATTGTTCATTTTACCGGACACGGAACTGGATTAATAATTAATAGACTTGTTGAAACAGGGGTGGATTACATTCAAGGGTAATTGGTGTAATTGTTAACAAAGTAGTAAAACCTTGGTCTACACGCAGTCGATAACCTGGTGTATTCATTAGACAAAGTATTAAGACCTTGTTACAATTCGAATCCCCAATTAGTTGGAATATTTGACTTCGGGAATAAGAATAATTTGACGAAGACTTTCGCACTTTATGATTATGACTGATGGACTATTATGGACAAATCCGTATGGACATATCGAATAATCCAAGACAAAGGACAATTAACCCATGGTAATAAAACTAAAATCAACTCGTCAAACATCATGATTACGGAAGTTTAAATAAGCATAATTTATATATTTCATATTTAATTGCATTTTTAATTATCGCACTTTTATTTATTGTCATTTTATTTAATTGCATTTTTTGTCGTACCCTTTAATTATCGCAATTTTATTTTATCGCACTTTTATTTATCGCAATTTCATTATCGTTATTTACTTTACGCTTTAAATTAAGTCTTTTATATATTTAATATTTTACATTAGGTTTTAACTGCGACTAAAGTTTTAAAATCGATAAACCGGTCTTTAAACGGTAAAAACCCCCTTTTATAATAATAATAATACTACTTATATATATTTTTGTATTTTTGCAATTATAAGTTAAAAATATAGCGTTAAGCTTGTTTAAAAGATCACTGTGGAACGAACCGGACTTACTAAAAACTACACTACTGTACGATTAGGTATACTGCCTATAAGTGTTGTAGCAAGGTTTAGGTATATCCACTCTATAAATAAATAAATCACTTGTGTAAAATTGTATCGTATTTAATAGTATTTCCTTGTAAAAATTAATACTATTTCCTAGTACACCTCGCACACATCAAGTATTTTTGGCGCCGCTGCCGGGGACACTAAAACGCCGAAAGCGCAACGCTATATATAAAAAAAAGATTTTTTTTTTATTATTAAGTTCTTTGTATAAAAATATACGTTTTAAATTTTAAAATACAAAAATATAAAAAGAAAAACAAAATTTATATATTTTTAAGAGATTGTTAAATATATAAGTTTTATAAAGTTTCTTTATTTTTAGTTTGTAAAATGTAAGTTATTTAAATATTTTGTATTAATATAAAACAGAAAACTGAAAAACAAATATAAAAACACTCGGCCCGATCACTGTAGCAGCCCATACCCTGGCCCGAAACCCTAGCTCATGCGACCGCATGAGCCCGAAGGCAAAAATTCATGCGATCGCATGAAGTACTCTGACACGCCACAGTTTGACTTTCCACAGCATTAATTACGGAGTATTTATTATTATTACTATTCTAAACCCTAAATAGGGTTAGTTAATTAAATAATTAATTTAGTTTTTGTTTTAGTTTTTAGTTTTAATTTGTATTTTAAGTATTAATTAGATTTAATAAATTATAAAATTAATAGTTTTATAAATAAATAATATAAAAATAATAATTTTATAAAAATTGTACTTTTTACAACTATAAGTATATTTTTATATTTTGTATCTTTTTATTTGTTTTAGCGTAATATTTGTATTTTTTCGCTCGTATTTAGTTTTAAGACATAGTTTTTGCCATAGTTATTTTTATTTCTAGATTTTTAGGCTTTGCCGTAAAATCTCTTAAGTGCTTTTTCTTTAGACTAAGATTTAGGTGCTTTAGAATTTTGCGACGCCGTTTTAAGATTGTAGAACTTTTTAAGTAATTGTCGCTTTTGAATATAGAATTCCTTTTAAGCTTTAGTATTTTTAGACGCAACTTTTAATTCTTAGTTTTTAGTTCCTTTTTAAGTTTTGACGCGCTACTTTCCTTTTATTTTTTGACATTTTTCGACGCGCAATCTTTTTCTTTCTTATTTCTCGACGCTCTAATTTATAGGACATAGAATTTTTTTTTCTATTTCTTCTCTAAAATTTCAAAACGAAAAATTATTTTAAGTGATTAAATTGATAGACATCCATTTTCTGGTTCGTAGTAATAGTTGGATTTGTACGTGGACCGGGTTATTGGAGCCAAACAGTACTTAATTATATTGAGACCAAACGAATCCTGCCCCTCTGCTGCATCTTTTGGCTATTCGAAACGTGGGCAAAATCAGAAAAGTCTATTAATTTGATAACTTATATTATTTTTCTTATTTTTATAACTAATAGGATATTCAGTGAATGCACCGAGCAAAACGTTCACCACCTTTTGTACGTTCACCACCTGTAACTAGATCAAGACATATAGCAAATATTGTCGTCGTTGATTTTTCTTTAGAATCGTCATCCAGTCGACCAAGTACTCCAATTCAAATTTCCGACAATCCATTTTTTGAACCCAACCTCACAAACTGAGAACCCGGAGGATATTCAGGGACAATTCAGAGATCCTGAACCATTAATTTTTTCTCCGGAACCACCAATCATTCAAACAGAGAGTGTCTAGGAACAACCCATTAAATCAGAATCCGTTAGTGATTCAGATTCAACAAATTCAATTATGGAGAATCTGGAACCTCTAAGTATGGAAGACCGAATGCGAGCTAAACGCATTGGCCAAGGTCACGCAATTACTCAACCAGACATTAATGCGCCAGATTATGAAATCAAAGGACAAATTCTACACATGGTAACTAATCAATGCCAATTTAGTGGTGCACCGAAGGAAGATCCAAATGAACATCTTCGTACATTTAATAGGATCTGCACTCTATTTAAAATAAGAGAAGTGGAGGATGAACAGATATATCTCATGTTATTTCCCTGAACTTTAAAGGTTGAAGCCAAAGATTGGTTAGAATCGTTACCTGAAGGGGCGATTGATACATGGGACGTTTTAGTTGAAAATTTTCTTAAACAATTCTTTCCGGCATCTAAAGCCGTGAGACTTCAAGGAGAAATTATTACGTTCACACAAAAGCCAAATGAAACTCTATATGAGGAGTGGACAAGATTTGGAAAGTTATTAAGAGGATGTCCGCAACATGGTTTAGACACTTGTCAAATAGTACAAATATTCTACCAAGGATGCGACATCACTACACGAAAAGACATCGATATAGCAGCTGGTGGTTCCATTATGAAGAAAACCACAACTGATGCTTACAAAATTATTGATAACACTGCTTCCCACTCACATGAGTGGCACCAAGAAAAAGATATCGTTAGATCATCTAAAGCAGCTAGAGCCGATTCTAGCCATGACTTTGATTCCATTTCCGCAAAGATAGATGCTGTCGAGAGACGAATGGAAAAGATGACTAAAGATATTCACTCAATACGAATTAGTTGTGAGCAGTGTGGAGGACCACACTTAACAAAAGATTGTCTCAGTATTGAACTAACAATGGAACAAAGAGAGAATGTTTCATACATAAACCAAAGGCCTGGAAATAATTATCAGAATAATTATCAACCGCCAAGACCAATCTACAATCAAAATCAGAACTATAACCGAAATGTTCCATACAACAACCAACAAGGTCCAAGCAATCAACAAGTATCCAACAATACTTACAATCAGCAAAGACCTAATTTTCAAAATAAACCACCACAAACCGATGATAAAAAGCCAAATTTAGAAGATATGATGTCAAAGCTAGTTGAATCTCAAACACAGTTTTTCACATCTCAGAAACAAACCAATGAACAAAATGCTCAAGCATTTAGAAATCAACAAGCTTCTATTCAAAATCTGAAACAAGAAGTAAGTAACCTAGCAAGGTTAATAGGCGAAAGAAAACCGGGAAGTCTACCTAGTGATACAAATGCTAACCCCCGGAATGAAACAGCTAAAGCCATCACCACAAGAAGTGGTATTACACTTAAACCACCTGAAATACCTATAATTTCTGATGACTCTATTCCTACTCCACAAGAACCACAATCTGAACAAGATAAGGAAACAGAACCGGTAGTTGAAAAGGTTAATGAAGATAACACAGTTAAGGTTAAACCTTATGTTAAACCATACCAACCACCACTTCCTTACCCGAGTAAAATGAGAAAAGAGAGACTTGAAGCCGAGCATTCTAAATTCTTGGGTATGTTTAAACAAATAAATGTAAATCTTTCTTTCATTGATGTAATTTCAGGAATGCCTAGATATGCTAAATTTCTGAAAGATCTAATCACAAATAGAAAGAAAATGGAAGAACTCTCGGCTGTTACTATGAATGAAAATTGTTCTGCAGTACTATTGAATAAGATACCAGAAAAACTTTCAGATCCAGGAAGTTTCACAATTCCATGTTTTCTGGGTAGTCTTAGTTCAATAGAAGCATTGGCAGACTTAGGTGCTAGTATAAATCTAATGCCGTATTCACTATACGCTAAACTAGACCTTGGAGAATTGAAACCAACACGAATAAGCATACAACTAGCCGATCGATCAGTAAAATATCCTAGAGGGATAATGGAAAACATGCTAGTTAAAGTTGGTACTTTAGTATTTCCAGTAGATTTTGTTATTCTGGATATGGAAGGAGATTCTCGAGTTCCTCTCATATTAGGAACACCATTCTTAAACACGGCTAAAGCAATAATAGACGTGTTCGGTAAGAAAATGACCCTAAGTATAGAGGAAGAGAGTGTTACCTTTTCTGTTGATAGAGCCATGCAACAACCTCAATCTGTAGATGATACATGTTATTATATTCAAACTATAGATTCACATGCAGAATTGTTAGAAGAATTTCCAGAATTACAAGGAACAGGAGAATGTTCTTTAGGAGAAGGAACTGAACCAATTGATGAAGCTGAAATGTTAGCTACACTTATGGCTAATGGATATAAACCAACAACAGAAGAAATTCAAATGCTAAAAGAGGAAGACAGATATCGATACAAATCATCGATAGAAGAACCACCGACATTAGAGTTAAAGCCGCTTCTAAACCATTTGGAATATGCTTATTTACATGGTGAATCTGAATTACCTGTAATAATATCATCTTCTCTTACTGAAAATGAAAAATCTCAACTAATTTCTGTGCTAAAAGCTCATAAACCAGCTATTGCATGGAAAATTCATGACATTAAAGGAATAAGTCCTTCGTATTTGATAATGCTAAAAACGAACATATATTTCATCGCATTATCTCTCAAGAAAGACAAGCTTTTAGTTGTAATTTTCCTATTTACAAGTGATATTCGTTTAAATAATAAAAGGTGAAGACAAAAGACAGATTCGACGAATTGAAGACGCAAATGACCAAAAAGCTCAAAAGTACAAAATACAATCAAAGTGGTTCCAATTATTGATAAGAAACGTCTCAAAATTACAAGAGTACAAGAAGCAAAACGCAAAGTACAAGATATTAAATTATACGCAAACACGTTCGAAAATCCGGAACCGGGACCAGAGTCAACTCTCAACGCTCGACGCAACGGACTAAAAATTACAAGTCAACTATGCACATAAATATAATATAATATTTAAATAATTCTTATAATTATTTATATATTATATTTATTTAATTAAAACGTCGACAAACAAGAAAACAAGGAACTTTGAGCTGTCACCGACGGCCATGCGATCGCATGGCCTGGTGGAAGAAATCCCATGCGATCGCATGGCTAACTTTTCCAGCCCACATGCCTATAAAAATCGAGCTTTGGTGCATCATTTAACATATCTTATTCCTTCTTCATGTAACACCCCAGCTTAACATGACCACAATATTGTCCGCTTTGCCCGCAGGCGCACGGCTTTTTCTTGGCGACCACACATGAGAAGCACTTTCCCAGGAGGTCACCCATCCTGGTAGTGCTCTCGCCCGAGCACGCTTAACCACAACGTACTCGCACTTCTACTCAGCCTGTGATCCCAAAACGCGTTGTGTCATTTAAGCGTGAGTATTACCTTATAATCCCAAGATCACTCATGTTCGTGGGCGATGTGGGATTTGCCTAGGGTGTTACATTCACCCCCCCTCGGGGACTCATCGTCCTCGATGAGGTTTGCCCCACCACTCCCAACTGCACATGAGTGGCTCTGATACCATTCTGTAACACCCCAGCTTAACATGACCACAATATTGTCCGCTTTGCCCGCAGGCGCACGGCTTTTTCTTGGCGACCACACACGAGAAGCACTTTCCCAGGAGGTCACCCATCCTGGTAGTGCTCTCGCCCTAGCACGCTTAACTACAACGTACTCGCACATCTGCTCTGCCTGTGATCCCAAAACGCGTTGTGTCATTTAAGCGTGGGTATTACCTTATAATCCAATGATCACTCATGTCTGTGGGCGATGTGGGATTTGCTTAGGGTGTTACACTTCATTCATCAACGTATTATATATATATATATATTATAATTTTAATTTTAATTTTAATTCTAATAATAAGGGTATGTTAGCGAATATTGTAAGGGTGTAAGTCGAAATTCTGTCCGTGTAACGCTACACTATTTTTAATCATTGTAAGTTATGTTCAACCTTTTTACATTAATGTCTCGTAGCTAAATTATTATTATGGTTATTTAAGCCGAAGTAATCATGATGTTGGGCTAAATACTAAAATTGGGTAATTGGGCTTTGTACCATAATTGGGGTTTGGACAAAAGAACGACACTTGTGGAAATTAGACTATGGGCTATTAATGGGCTTTATACTTGTTTAACAAAATGATAGTTTGTTAATTTTAATATAAAGATTTACAATTGGACGTCCTTATAAATAACCATATACACTCGATCGGACACGATGGGTGGGATATTTATATGTACGAATAATCGTTCATTTAACCGGACACGGGAATGGATTAATAGTCACTAGAATTATTAAAACAGGGGTGAAATTATGTACAAGGACACTTGGCATAATTGATAACAAATTATTAAAACCTTGGGTTACATGCAGTCGATATCCTGGTGTAATTATTAAACAAAGTATTAAGACCTTGTTACAGTTTAAGTCCCCAATTAGTTGGAATATTTGACTTCGGGTATAAGGATAATTTGACGAGGATACTCGCACTTTATATTTATGATTGATGGACTGTTATGGACAAAAACCAGACGAACATACTAAATAATCCAGGACAAAGGACAATTAACCCATGGGCATAAAACTAAAAATCAACACGTCAAACACCATGATTACGGAAGTTTAAATAAGCATAATTCCTTTATTTTCATATTTAATTGCACTTCTAATTATTACACTTTTATTTATTGTCATTGTATTTAATTGCACTTTTAATTTTCGTACTCTATAATTATCGCAAGTTTATTTTATTGCAATTTTATTTATCGCAATTTCATTATCGTTATTTACTTTACGCTTTAAATTAAGTCTTTTATTTATTTAATATTTTACATTAGGTTTTAACTGCGACTAAAGTTTTAAAAATCGACAAACCAGTCATTAAATGGTAAAAACCCCCTTTTTATAATAATAATATTACTTATATATATTTGTATTTTTATAAAATAAAACTAATATAGCGTTAAGCTTTGTTTAAAAGATTTCCCTGTGGAACGAACCGGACTTACTAAAAACTACACTACTGTACGATTAGGTACACTGCCTATAAGTGTTATAGCAAGGTTTAGGTATATCCATTCTATAAATAAATAAATATCTTGTGTAAAATTGTATCGTATTTAATAGTTTTTCCTAGTAAAATATACACTATTTCATATACGCCTCGCATAACATCAGTATTGCACACATAAAATCCTTATGGAGGAAGGTCATAAAACGTATGTGCAACGCTAACGAAGACTAAATCCTAATATGCAAGATGTTGTTAAGAAAGAAATTATTAAACTGCTTGATGCAGGTTTAATTTATCCAATCTCTGATAGTCAATGGGTAAGCCCAGTTCAATGCGTACCTAAGAAGGGTGGCATGATTGTCATCACAAATGAGAAAAATGAGCTTATTCCTACTAGGACTATAACCAGATGGCATGTTTGTATTGATTATAGAAAATTAAATGACGTCACCAGAAAAGATCACTTTCCCTTACCTTTCATTGATCAAATGTTGGAAAGATTAGCCGGAAATAGTTACTATTGTTTTCTTGATGGTTTTTCCGGATATTTTCAAATTCCAATAGCACCTGAGGACCAAGAGAAAACTACATTCACGTGCCCTTATGGTACTTTTGCTTATAAACGCATGTCATTTGGACTTTGCAACGCCCCTGCAACCTTTCAAAGGTGCATGATGGCGATTTTTCACGACATGATAGAAGAATGCATAGAAGTTTTCATGGATGACTTTTCAGTCTTCGGTGATACATTTGAATCATGTCTAGTTAATCTTGAACGAATGCTTATTAGATGCGAAAAATCAAATCTAGTACTTAATTGGGAGAAATGCCATTTCATGGTTAAAGAAGGCATCGTTCTTGGTCATAAAATTTCAAAGGAAGGAATTGAAGTGGATAGAGCTAAAGTAGATGTAATTGCTAAACTTCCACATCCCACCAATGTTAGAGGAGTTAGGAGTTTTCTAGGGCATGCCGGTTTTTACCGACGTTTCATAAAAGATTTTTCTAAAATTGCCACTCCTATGAATAAACTCCTAGAAAAGGATGCTTCATTCATCTTTTCAGATGAATGCATCAAATATTTTAATATTCTTAAAGAGAAACTCACTAATGCGCCGATCATGATAACTCCAAATTGGAATCTACCGTTTGAACTTATGTGCGATGCAAGTGATTTTGTAATGGGAGCAGTTTTAGGACAAAGGATTGAAAAACGTTTTTAAACTATATATTATACTAGTAAGACGTTACAAGGAGCACAAACGAACTATACAACTACTGAAAAAGAACTCCTTACTATTGTCTTTGCTTTTGACAAATTTTGATCATATCTCGTTCTATCTAAAACGGTGGTCTATACTGACCATTCTGCTCTTAGATACCTATTTTCGAAACAAGATTCCAAACCACGATTAATCCGTTGATCTTACTCTTACAAGAGTTCGATATGGAAATTCGAGATAAAAAGGGAGCAGAAAATCTCGCCGCTGATCATCTTTCTCGTCTTAAAAATCCTGAATTAGAAGTTCTGAATGAATCGGCCATACAAGACAACTTTCCTGATGAATATCTATTGAAGATAGATTATAATGAAATTCCATGGTTTGCAGACTATACAAACTATTTAGTATGTGGATTCCTTGAAAAAGGATTGTCGTACCAAAAACGAAAGAAATTCTTTAGTGATATAAAACACTATTTCTGGGAAGATCCACATCTGTTTAAAAGTTGTCCCGATGGAATAATACGCCGATGTGTATTCGGAGATGATGCTAGTAAAATTTTAAACCATTGTCACACAGGACTAACAGGAGGGCATTATGGGCCTCAACTCACAGCAAGAAAAGTTTACGATGCTGGATTCTATTGGTCTACAATTTTTCAAAGACACACACCTTCTTTGCAAATCCTGTGATGCTTGTCAAAGGGTCGGAAAAATAAGTCAACGTGATGAAATGCCACAAAATGTCATTCAAGTATGTGAAGTATTTGACATTTGGGGTATTGACTTTATGGGTCCATTTCCAAAATCTCATAATAATCTCTAAATTCTTGTTGCCATTGATTATGTATCTAAATGGGCGGAAGCACAAGCTCTCCCAACTAACGATGCACGAGTTGTAGTCAACTTTTTAAAACGTCTTTTTGCAAGGTTTGGAACACCGAAAGCTTTAATAAGTGATCGGGGTACTCATTTTTGTAATAATCAACTTGAGAAAGTTCTTAAAAGATATGGAGTAACTCATAAAATTTCAACCGGTTATCATCCACAAACAAGTGGACAAGTTGAAAATACCAACCGAGCTTTAAAACGTATTCTAGAGAAAACCGTAGGATCAAATTCAAAGGAATGGTCCATGAAATTGGAGGATGCACTCTGGGCTTTTAGAACAGCCTACAAAACTCCAATTGGAACCACACCTTTTAAACTCGTTTACGGAAAAGTATGTCATCTTCCAGTAGAAATTGAACACAAAGCATTTTGGGCTTTGAAGACATGTAATCTTGATTTACATGAAGCTGGACGTCTACGATTAAGTCAACTAAATGAATTAGAAGAATTAAGACATGAAGCATACGAAAATTCGTTAATCTATAAGGAAAGAACGAAGAAATGGCATGATAAAAGAATCAGAAGTTCAAAAGAATTTAAGGAAGGAGACCACGTTCTTCTTTTCAATTCACGATTCAAGCTATTTTCTGGAAAATTGAAATCAAGATGGTCTGGACCATTTATAGTCAAAATAGTTTTCCCGTACGGAACAGTAGAATTAATAAATTCAAATGGGATTGAATTTAAAGTTAATGGTCACAGAGTTAAACATTACATACATGGAAGTTGACAACGAAGTTAATCACAATTTCAACACCACAGCTAACTAAGTGTGGGGAGAATCATGTCTTTTAAGGATAATATGTATTTCTGTTAGAGTTAGATATTCTGTTTTTGTGTAGTTCTCGAGAATGGAATCCGAATGGTCTTTCCCTAGCAGACCCTAAAGAACTAGTCTTCTCCCCCCATTTTGAATTTTTATTTTTTTTTAGGTTTTACGAGATGAAGACTTCCTGTGAATTAAACCATGGTCTAATGCTACACGCTTTGATCACTAAACGTAATAATGACACCCTTCCAAGTGAATTGGTATCATTAATCAGAGGCAAATTGGACGGAGTAAGAAAAGAATCCAGGAACGAAAATAATAAGTTACATTTTGGTAAAGGAAAATCAAAATCCGCAGCGAAAAGGAGAGCACGACACCTTGAAAGATGTCACAAATGCGGAAAATGGTCACACGAAGGTAAATGTTCAAATAATCAAACATATTCAAATACTGAATTTGTTACTTTATGCAGAGATGGACCGTTCATATGTTTCGAAGAAAAAATGTTGAATGCTCGAGGTTACGCCTATGTAGCTATGGAAAACCAATTAGTCCGACTATCTTATGAGTGGGCTAAAGCAGGTCACTGAGAATTCTATCTCACAGGTAAGTATGTACAGTTTTAATTTTTATTTTATTGCTTTTAACCTTTTGATAATAAACGCTAAATTGTTCGCTATAAAGTATTAAATTGGTATTCAATAAAATTAGGTATGCGTAACCGAAATTATTGATATCATACAAAAATTTATTACATCACTGCGAAATTTACCGTTTATTCTTAAAGTATAAATTTCTTTAATCAATTAATCCAAAATATTTCAGAAATTCGTCAGGAGTAAAACTAGGTAATATAGGCGAAATTACTTTACCGAAAATAGGGGCGTATATTTTTGATAATATTTGATTGGTTAAAGTGGGATAAAAGACCAAAAAGATTTTTTATTTTATTTTTACTTTATTTTTAAAATTAATATTAAATTTAATATTGAAATTTTTTAAAATTAATATATTTAAGTTTGTAAATATTTGAAAAATTAATATTTTTAATATAAGTTTGTATGTATAAAAACAAAACTATAATTAAAGTTTGGTGAGAATTCTTAAAATATTAATAATATGAATTTTTTTTAATTTTATGCATTTTAAATTTAAGTTTGGAGTGAATTTAAAAACAAAAATTTACTTTATTTCGCTAAGTTAAAAATTTGATTTTTAAAATTCGTCGTGAGTTGAAAACTAGGTCGTTGAACCGAAATTGCTCTACCCAAGGGAGGGACGAGAACTTTTATTATCATTATTTTTAATCTTATTGAATTAAAGTAAGCCAAAAACATTTAAAAACTCAAAAATCCTTACTTTTAAAGCCGCGCTTTAAATTGACAAATTTTAAAATTTTGTCGAGGGACGGACTAGGACAACGATCCGAAACGCCCTCACTCCTAAAAAGAAACAAATTTTTAATATTTTATTAATTTATGTTTTAGAAGTTATAAGGTTAAAAAAAAAGGCTGAAATCACTGTACCCGAACCCCATGCGATCGCATGGGATTTGGCCTTCCAATCCATGCGATCGCATGGTGCTGGAAATCAGGCCAGAAACAAAAGGCAGTCGAGTTCTGCTTCTGTCTCCCACAAAACACACACATACATACGAGCACTCTCAAAAAACCTCTCAAATTTCATCATTTTTTCACCAAAATTCACCAAATTTCTTGCTACAATCTGCTCTAAACATGAATTTGATAAGGAGTTTATCAAAAAGGGTAAAAATTTCACTCCTAAACCTCTTTAAATTTGATTTTTAGTGTTCTTGAGCTATATTTTTCCTAATTTGATTTTGTTAATTTCTAGTGTAATTAGAGTTAAATTGTTAGTATTTTATGCATGTATAACCTAGATTGATGCTATTTAACATGATTTGAAGCCAAAAACTTCAAAATTTTTAGGAATCTAGGGTTTGTGTTCTTGAGCAATTTGGGGCTTTTTGATATAAACAGGTTATGGCCAATTTTTGTCATGAATTATTGCTAAATTAAGTAGTGTAACATGTTTAGGTAGCTAAATGATCCAAACTTTGATCCTAAACATGATTTTTGGAGATTAAAGTGGACTTTTTAAGTCTAAAATTCATGAACTTGATTAATTTGATATAATTACCATTTGAGACTTATTTAATTGTTAGTAATGGATGTTTTGACATGTTATTTGAGTTAAATGCTTATGAACTTTGTATACATTTTCATATATGCTTATTTGAAAAAGTGTAGAATTGTTAAAATTATGAAAATGTGTATAAGTTTAATTTTGATTTAACGTGTTATTGTAATTGTGTTAATATGTTATTTTGCTAATACTAATGCATATTTGGATGCACAAATTTTGTGTTTAATGTGTTTTGCAGAGATTTACTAATACTGAAACTGGAGGTTCATCATCATCATCTAGACGGCCTGCTCCAGAACCTGAACCAGAAATGCAATATGAACCTGAACAAGAACCACAATAGGAACAACAACATCAGCCTGATCAACACTTACCTTATTATGATCCGCTACAGTTTGTTGATGACTTCATAGTATTTCTGATGCATCCGCCAGTAGAATACCCAACGATTCCTGAACACACGTTGCATCCTAATCTGAGATTCGATAGAAGCTGGAGAGATTACCCGGCATATCAAAGTAATAAATTCAAATTAGTAACGAAAGATGTAGAGGTGCCTAGGGTAATTGATTGGAATCCTTTGGAAACGGTACATCTAGCTGACCGTGTTAGACTGCTACTGATTCAAAGGTATGGCAGTTCTTCTTTTACCGATTGGGAATGCTTATTCACCATTCGTAGACCTGTATATAAGGAATGGTGTGTTGAGCTGATGAGTACTATAGCTTTAAATGTAGATGTAGATAGATTAGATGATAGAAGTTTTCTTAGATTTATATTTGGCCGTAGGGTGTACAGGATGTCCATGCTGGACATGGCCAGGGCTTTACAGATATATACTCCCGGTGAATTACTACTACCCGATTGTATGAATTTAATTTATCGTGATGAAAGGGTAGATAGGAATTTTGACGCGAACGCCGTCTGGAGGCGTATGTAAAACTATAATGTTTTTATGCTGGGAGGAAAACACTCCTACTCACATATTAACAGAGCCGAGCTTCGTATAATTCATAGATTTTTGGCTAACTCGATTACATAGAGAGGTCACAACAAAGAGAAAATGACCTTACATGATTTATTTTACCTAAAGTGTATTCGAGACCCAAGAAGCTTTGTTAATATCCCTTACTGTGTTGGTTTTTATTTGTCTAAGATGGTGGAAGGAATACAGGAAGGGGGGATAATAGGAGGAGGTATTTTTGTTATTGGAGAGTATTTGGGTGTAGATAGGAACCAAGGGGGTCCACTTATGGTATGTAGGGAACAGGTTGAGCCTTTAGGATTAAAGGTCTATCAGGGTGCTAATGTATTAAAGAGCAGACGCAACCAGCCAGTACCCTATGAAGGTAGTCATCCACAGGTAGAGAGAGGATCAGACGAGGAAATGGAGGAAGCGGATGACATTAGGGATGTCATTCGGGAGGCTATGACTGATGTCTACCAGCGTGTAGATGAGGTAGATATGACAAACGGGGAGAGATTTAGTCAGATGGAGCAGTGGCAAGCCCGGAATGATTACGAGCATTCCAGGCAACGACAGCATGATAGATGGGACTATCATCAGCGTCAGATTATGAGCCGGCTGTCACCTCAGGAGCACTACGTCCTGACCAGACCAGCTTACTATCCTCCACACCAACCCGAGATGAGACCGCCATTTACTCCCTACGACCCTAACCAGGCATACCAGTATACCTATCACCAACCATGGAACCCGGACGAAGACATGAACTGGAACCCCTATCCAGATTGATATAGTTCCTGTTGGTGATTTCTATGATTTTTATCTTTTTATTATTTTTATTTATTTATGTTTAAACATATGATATTGTGATACATTAATGTATTGTTTAATATTTTTATTATTTGGTACTAATATTTCATATTTGATTTGAAAGTGGGATTTTAAGTCCCATTTCAAATTACCATGCATGTTTATATTTGTATGTATGTATATTGTCAATTGTACACAACAGGGTAAAATAGCGCATTTTCAAAGACTGGCATTAAGTTCAGCAAAAGCTACTAATTTTGACGACAAAACGAAAAACAAATGTGATGTAACAACAAGACGGAATGAACAAATGATGTGTACCATTTATCATTCAGCAAACAAACGCGAATATGTTTGGAAACTTTGGTAAAATTTAATCATTTTTCTACGCTAATCACCCTCAATAATTTAAATTATTACTGATTTCTTGCAAATGAGGGCATTGCAAGATCTTAAGTGTGAGAAGAGGTTAAATTCTTTTGGATTTAAATTTTTTTTTTTTAATTTAAACACTTGGTTACCATTAGAAATACTAGTAACGCAGTAGTTGTATTAGTATCTAGTGCTCTCTGATAATAAAGAACAGCCCTAGTCTTATATACTGACTACGAATTCTAGTAAAATTTTTCAAAATTTTTAATTAAATGAATTCAAAATCATGTTTATACATATTTATGAACGATAAAACTAGGTGTTAACACCAAAATTATTGTTACCTCGGAAAGGACATAAATTGAGAAACAAACCAAAATGTTAGAATTCATTTAAAATGGAATAGAGGACAATAAAAAGGAAAATAAAAGCCAAGTGTGGGAAAAATTTACCAAGTTATTTAAAACATATATCACATATTTTTGTACAAATAACTGAGGATACTTTTGTTTTGCACAAAATTAACCGTTTTACCCAATTTCTTATAATATATTTGAAAGAAAGATGGATCTACACGATGAATCAATTCCATCATTAAAAGGAAGTAAAGTCTTCCGAAAAAGAAACGCGCTTCTTGATTTAGGTCAGGAAGTTGTCGTCCAGACCAGTTGTAGAGTCTACGAAAAACCTTGAAAAGTTTTCTCGAAAATCAGCTGGAAATCCACGGACCGCAGCATCAAACAGGGTCACCAAGTGGTCAGACTTATCCTAACCATGAGAGGATCTGTCTCGTAAAATGGGGAGGGCACCGTGCAAATTAGCTTGGTAAGACTAATGAATCAGACCCCCAGTAAGGATAATCTCCTTAAAGATTAAAAATCAGCTTTTAAGCCTGATATTACTCAATCCTAGAGATTGACCTTAAAGATTGAGAATTACAAACTCATGGAATTCGATGATATCTAAACTCGAGCTTGAACGAGAAAATATTTTGATCAAAATTACAAAGCGATTTGTTTTCTGAAAATCCATTTTCAATGCGTTCATTACCATTAAACATAAAATCCTAGGAATTCACCTGGAATTCATTAGGTCACCTAAACCAAATCGGGTGTCAACCGTAAGAATGGTGGTTGCATAGCATGGTCATAGATAAAACCCTATGCCAGACCGAAAAATTATAAGGGTGAGCTTTACTATTGCTCCTACAAAGGATAGTAATTGCATCCGACACGTTATAGACCATAATTAAAAGCATGTCAGGGGACATTGCCTTAACAGTTGCTTGTTCAATGCTTTCCTTTACAACCGAAAGGTAATATACGGAGCAAGTATACTGGACGTGTTGATTTCCTAATACAAGGTTAGCAAGTGGGTGACACAAAACCATAAGTTTTGAGCTAAAATTTTCAAATCTGAAACCCACCAAACCCACAAAAATATTTTGTAAACACCGGTGAAGGGTTATTCCGGAAAACTTATCTAGGGTAAAAGCTAGATTGTCTTTTCAAAAGATCAAATGTTTTCATAAAGATCCAATTTCCTTAAGGATCTAAATTTTTATAGTCATGTGGGACTGTAAACCACATCGTTACTATCATTGTTTATACCGCCGCATAAAAGTCACTGATGTACAAAGTGTGAAGAATAAAGAAGTGATTCTAGTACTTTTATTTCAAGATTATATTGCTTGAGGACAAGCAATGCTCAAGTGTGGGAATATTTGATAATGCTAAAAACAAACTTATATTTAATAGCATTATCCCTCAAGAAAGACAAGCTTTTAGTTGCAATTGTTCTATTTACAAGTAATATTCGTTTAAATAATAAAAGGTGAAGACAAAAGACAGATTCGACGAATTGAAGACGCAAACGACCAAAAAGCTCAAAAGTACAAAGTACAATCAAAGTGGTTCAAATTATTGATGAGAAACGTCTCAAAATTACAAGAGTACAAGACGCGAAACGCAAAATACAAGATATTAAATTATACGCAAGGACGTTCGAAAATCCGGAACCGGGACCAAAGTCAACTCTCAACGCTCGACGCAACGGACTAAAAATTACAAGTCAACTATGCACATGAATATAATATAATATATAATTAATTCTTAAAATTAATATATATATATTATATTATATATTATAAACGTCGGCAAGCAAGAAAACAAAATCATGTGAGCTGTTACCTACCTCCATGCGATCGCATGGAAATCAGGCATTAAAGCCATGCCATCGCATGGCCCTGAAAATTTGGCCACATGCCTATAAATTTCGCAGTTTTGGTTGATCATAATACCATCTATCTATCTCTCACTCGTACACACACACACACACACACACACACACACACACACACACACACATATATATATATATATATATATATATATATATATATATATATATATATATATATATATATATATTATTTTTATTTTTATTTTAATTTTAAATTCTAATAATAAGGGTATGTTAGCGAATGTTGTAAGGGTGTAAGTCGAAATTCTCTCCGTGTAACGCTACGCTATTTTTAATCATTGTAAGTTATGTTCAACCTTTTTAATTTAATGTCTCGTAGCTAAATTATTATTATGCTTATTTAATGCCGAAGTAATCGTGATGTTGGGCTAAATATTAAAATTGGGTAATTCGGCTTTGGACCATAATTGAGGTTTGGACAAAAGAACGACACTTGTGAAAATTAGACTATGGGCTATTAATGAGTTTTATATTAACTAAATGATACCTCGTTCATTTAATATATAGACTTATAATTTGACGTATTTATATATAACCACATACGCTTGACTGGGTACGGTGGGCGGGATATCTATAAATACCAATAATTATTCATTTTACCGGACACGGGATTGGATTAATAGTTAATAGACTCGTTGAAACAGAGGTGGATTACATTCAAGGGTAATTGGTGTAATTGTTAACAAAGTAGTAAAACCTTGGACTACACGCAGTCGATAACCTGGTGTATTCATTAAACAAAGTATTAAGACCTTGTTACAATTCGAATCCCCAATTAGTTGGAATATTTGACTTCGGGAATAAGAATAATTTGATGAAGACTTCCGCATTTTATGATTATGACTGATGGACTATTATGGACAAATCCGTATGGACATATTAAATAATCCAGGACAAAGAACAATTAACCCATGGGAATAAACTAAAAATAATACGTCAAACATCATGATTACGGAAGTTTAAATAAGCGTAATTTATATATTTCATATTTAATTGCACTTTTAATTATCGCACTTTTATTTATTGTCATTTTATTTAATTGCATTTTTTGTCGTACTCTTTAATTATCGCAATTTTATTTTATCACACTTTTATTTATCGCAATTTCATTATCGTTATTTACTTTACGCTTTAAATTAAGTCTTTTATATATTTAATATTTTACATTAGGTTTTAACTGCGACTAAAGTTTTAAAATCGACAAACCGGTCTTTAAACGGTAAAAACCCCCTTTTATAATAATAATACTACTTATATATATTTTTGTATTTTTGCAATTATAAGTTAAAAATATAGCGTTACTCTTGTTTAAAAGATCCATGTGGAACGAACCGGACTTACTAAAAACTACACTACTGTACGATTAGGTACACTGCCTATAAGTGTTGTAGCAAGGTTTAGGTATATCCACTCTATAAATAAATAAATCACTTGTGTAAAATTGTATCGTATTTAATAGTATTTCCTTGTAAAAATTAATACTATTTCCTAGTACACCTCGCACACATCAATTGTATCGTTGTAACCTTCATTATTATAATTGACTAAAGCCTTGTGTGTTTACTTTAATGTAAGATTTATGATTTGGGATTGTTTTATCTTTTAATGTTATTTAAGTTACTATGATGTTTGATTGATTAAATTACCATGTCCAATCAAAAGAACCATAGTTATGCTAGTTTGGTACTTTCCTTCAATTACATAGATTGTTAACTACATGTGACACTAGGAACACAATCTATGCTTCAATACTTTTAGTAATCTAGACGGGTAAACATATACTTAATTGACGACTTTGCTATATGTTTAGATCGGTAATTGAATAAGTACTAGAACTACATAGTCATGAATTTACCTCAAGTGATTGTTGTAATTTAGGTTTTACGTGAGTTTAATCGGGTTGGGTCTAATTAATCTAATCAATCTAAATCAATTATTTTCTTCCATAGATCCATTGTTGTAAGTATCCATTTACTCTAGTTCAATTATACAAGTTATGAATTGGTTTATGTGAGTTTATCAATGTTCATGGCTAGTACTTCAACACCTAGTGATTTAGACATCTACATGTGAGTGTAGGATGGTAATTGAATGGTAACTAGATTTTACAATAGTGTAGTTTATTTAGAGTGATCTTAATAAACTAGGTTTTATGTGAATTCAACCAAGGAAGAGTCTTATTGATTAAACATAGGTAAAGAAGAACTAATGACAAGGTTTATGTGAATTTACTAAGTTTATAGTTCTCGGTTTATAGATATTGTGAGATTGATATGAACCATTTACTTGTAACTACAAAATAACGGGTGTAAGTATAAAAGAACAATCCCTATCATTATCAAGCATTGAAGTAAACACCGCCTTCTCATCATTGTTATTTATCTCATTTTATTTCCCGTTTGGTACTTAACAATTCTACAATTAAAACTCCCTCTTAGAATAATTAATCGTTTTAAAGTCCTTAAAACAAACTTCTCCCTGTGGATCGAACTGGTCAATATACTTGCTAGTTACTGCATGATCAGGTTTAGTTGCCTGTAATATGTGTTAATTATTAAGCATATTGTCTACATATTAAAGGTTACGTCTTAACACATCAACTTTTTGGCGCCGCATGATGATTGGTTTGTGATAGCGTTTAAGGAATGGATGATGTTCTTATCGTGACAGCCAATTCAGCGCCATCATCCCGTGATCTTCGGCCTAAAGCCTAGAAAGTATTAACTCTCTTTCATACTATTTGCCCTCTCGAATTTACAATTTTTCTGATTTCATGTAATGAGGGCATTACATGATCTTAAGTGTGGGGAAGGAGTAAATTCTTTCGGATTTTACAAAAACATGGTTTAAAATGGCTTAAAATGTGGGTTTTACAAACAAAAAAAAAATATGATTTAAAATGGCTTAAAATGTGAAAATTTTTAACTTTATAAATTCATTTGCATGAATTTATTTTGTATAAAAGACTCAAGAAATAGCCAACTAAGGAAATGATCAACACACTATATCACATACTTCGCGCAAGGATTCTATAGTACTTTGTTGAATCGGAAATCAAATCCAATACTCATTAAATTAAGGAAGTCAAGTCTTCCAAAATGATGCACTTGCTAACCTATGTTAGAAGATGTAGTCCAGAACAGCTGTAGGTTGATGAAAAATCTTGAAAAGTCATCTCTATCATCGGCTAGAAATCCACCTCACCTCAGCATCAAACAGAGTTTTTGGTGGTCAGACTTATCCTAACCATGAGATGGATCTGTCTCGTACAATGGGGGGCACATTGCAAATTAGCTTTTAAGACTAATGAATCTAATTCCCACATGGATGATCTCCGTAAAGATCAACTGCATCTATGTTGACCGCGGTCAACATACATATGCCATAACAAATTGAGGTGTACAAACTCATGGTTCACCGATGATATTTGGACACGATATAGTTTCTTCTAAAACTTATGCTATTTTATGAACTATATTGTGTAAAACCATTTTTAGGACATCCTGTTTCAAGTTCCATGATACTTCAATCATGGGGGCGAGTAGCATGCTAAACGCCGACTGAGGCTTCGGTTTTCAGTTACCCTCAACCGGACTTTGAGGTTAAAACCGGAAAACTTGTTAGTGTAAAAACTAACATGAATATTTTTCAAAATATCAAAGGTTTTTCGCAAAGGTCCTAATTTCCCTAAGGATCCAAATTTTTAAGAAATGTGGGACTTTAAAACCACCTTTCGACTTTGGTGTGATTTCAATTCACGTGTGTACTCTAAATGTGTGTGTATACTCAAAACGTGTGCGTGTGTTACATTGTGAAATAAATAAAAAGTGTGAGTGTGATTAGTGTGTTTTTTTAGAAATGTGTGTGTTCATCGTAATATATTTTAGTTTTTGTAAGTCTTGCTTGAGGACAAGCAAGGTTTAAGTGTGGGGATTTGATAACGCCAAAATTATACATATTTGTTGTTGTTATTTCGATCCGATTTTGTATCATTTTGTATGTAATTGTTGTAGTTGTGTATTGTAATAAGTTAAAATGTGTGTATAATCTATTGCGAGTGTTGAAGCGAAGATTTATGGAAAATATTGCTGATTTTAGAAGATTATGCGCACCTGCACCGTTTTGGCCATAACTCGGTCATACGAACTCGAAAAAGGGTGAATCCGGAGCCCAAACGTCCGTAACTCAGATCTCTACAACATTATATTGGAAAATTACCAATAAACAGTACCATATGTGGCGCATCTGCTATAGATGCGACGCATCTGAGGCCAAAATATCCCGACAGCTTTAAATGCGGCGCATCTGTGCTAGATGCGGCGCATCTGAGCCAGATGCGGCGCATCTAACTCAGATGCGGCACATCTGAGGTCCTGCCGACAGTTCTGGGTCCTAAAACGAGCTGGAAACCACTAAAAATAAAGGGATGCGATGCATCACCTTTAGATGCGGCGCATCTAATGCATTTCTGGCCATTTTACCTAACTTTTGAGCCTATTTAAGAAGAGCTTTGGTTACATATTTGAGACACCACAATATAGATCAGTAGTAGTCCGAGAAGGGGGGTTTCCCCAACCATTCTAAAGGGTTCTTCACCCTTTTGAGCATCAAGATTGAAGAAGGGATCATACGCTACGATAGGTACTCTCGGTTTCATTTATTTTAGTGATAAGATTATGAATTCCTATTATTTCAATTGTATCGTTGTAACCTTCATTATTATGATTGACTAAAGCCTTGTGTGTTTACTTTAACGTAAGATTTATGGTTTGGGATTATTTTATCTTTTAATGTTATTTAAGTTACTATGATGTTTGATTGATTAAATTACCATGTCCAATCAAAAGAACCATAGTTATGCTAATTTGGTACTTTCCTTCAATTACATAGATTGTTAACTACATGTGACACTAGGAACACAATCTATGCTTCAATACTTTTAGTAATCTAGACGGGTAAACATATACTTAATTGACGACTTTGCTATATGTTTAGATCGGTAATTGAATAAGTACTAGAACTACATAGTCATGAATTTACCTCAAGTGATTGTTGTAATTTAGGTTTTACGTGAGTTTAATCGGGTTGGGTCTAATTAATCTAATCAATCTAAATCAATTATTTTCTTCCATAGATCCATTGTTGTAAGTATCCATTTACTCTAGTTCAATTATACAAGTTATGAATTGGTTTATGTGAGTTTATCAATGTTCATGGCTAGTACTTCAACACCTAGTGATTTAGACATCTACATGTGAGTGTAGAATGGTAATTGAATGGTAACTAGATTTTACAATAGTGTAGTTTATTTAGAGTGATCTTAATAAACTAGTTTTTATGTGAATTCAACCAAGGAAGAGTCTTATTGATTAAACATAGGTAAAGAAGAACAAATGACAAGGTTTATGTGAATTTACTAAGTTTATAGTTCTCGGTTTATAGATATTGTGAGATTGATATGAACCATTTACTTGTAACTACAAAATACGGGTTTAAGTATAAAAGAACAATCCCTATCATTTATCAAGCATTGAAGTAAACACCGCCTTCTCATCATTGTTATTTATCTCATTTTATTTCCCGTTTGGTACTTAACAATTCTACAATTAAAACTCCCTCTTAGAATAATTAATCATTTTAAAGTCCTTAAAACAAACTTCTCCCTGTGGATCGAACTGGTCAATATACTTGCTAGTTACTGCATGATCGGGTTTAGTTGCCTATAATATGATACATTTTACAAACATTGCATTCGTTTTTAAAAGACAAACTTTCATTACATCGAACGTTGACGGCATGCATACCATTTCATAATATATCCAACTATAATTGACTTAATAATAATCTTGATGAAATCAACGACTCGAATCCAACGTCTTTTGAAATACATCATGAATGACTCCAAGTAATATCTCTAAATGAGCAATTGCACAGCGGAAGATTTCTTTCATACCTGAGAATAAACATGCTTTCAAGTGTCAACCAAAAGGTTGGTGAGTTCATTAGTTTATCATAATAGATCATTTTCATCATTTTAATAGACCACGAGATTTTCATTTCTATTTCTCATAAATATACGTCCCATGCATAGAGACAAAAATCATTCATATGGATTGAACACCTGATAATCGACATTAACTAGATGCATATAAGAATATCCCCATCATTCCAGGACACCCATCGGACATGATATAAAAACTCGAAGTACTAAAGCATCCGCTACAATGGATGGGGTTTGTTGGGCCCAATAGATCTATCTTTAGGATTCGCGTCAATTGTAACAGCCTGAGTACAACCCGTAGTGGATATTGTCCGCTTTGCCCCGACGCACGGTGGCTCACGGTTTTGCTTCAAGGGACTCACCCTCAAAACGCGTCCACTAGAGGAGGTATCCACACCCTTATAAGGGTTGTTTCGTTCACCTCCCCCACCGATGTGGGATGAGTTCTCACACTATCCCCCACTCAGGACACTGCGTCCCTACAGTGCACATCGATGCGGGCCCCAGCTCAGATACCATCTTGTAACAGCCTGAGTACAACCCGTAGTGGATATTGTTCGCTATGCCCTGACGCACGGTGGCTCACGATTTTGCTTCAAGGGACTCACCCTCAAAACGTGTCCACTAGAGGAGGTATCCACACCCTTATAAGGGTTGTTTCGTTCACCTCCCCCACCGATGTGGGATGAGTTCTCACATCAATTAGGGGTGCAATAATTCTCAAAATTAGTGATGTTCCCTAATTCTTAGATTACCAGGCTAAAAGGGACATATTCGGCTTCGATCCATTCAACCATATAATGTAGTTTCGATTACTTGTGTCTATTTCGTAAAACATTTAAAAAGCGCATGTATTCTCAGTCCCAAAAATATATATTGCAAAAGCATTTAAAAAGGGAGTAATGAAACTCACAATACTGTAATTTGTAGTAAAAATACATATGACGACATTGAACAAATGTAGGGTTGGCCTCGGATTCACGAACCTATATCATGTATATATATATTAACACCTATAATTGAAGTCAAATAAATTTATGTATTATTATTAATATAAGTATTATTTTTAGTAATTCATGTGTTTCATTATTAACTTAAATATATTTAATTTATATATCTTGAATAATTAAATAATATTAGAGTTAGGTTATATGTATTAGATATGGTTTTATATAACTAATTTTTATTGTAATAATAATAGTAATATTAATAGTAGTATTGATAATAATAATATAGTTAAGTTATGTGTATTTTTATATAAATCATCTTTATTTGATATATTACTAATACTGATCATAATAATAATAATAATAATAATAATAATAATAATAATAATAATAATAATAATAATAATAATAATAATGTTAAAATAATACTAATTTTGATAAACTCATGATAATTCTTAATAATGATAGTAACAATAATTTCAATAGTAAATTAATAATTTTTATAAAAATGTTAATTTTAATGGTAATACAAATTTTAACAAAAATTGTAACTTTAAAAATAATGATACATTTAGTAATAATAATAATAATAATAATAATAATAATAATAATAATAATAATAATAATAATAATAATAATAATAATAATAATAATAATAATAATAATAATAATAATATCTATAATACTAATACTTTTAATAACAATAATAATACTAGTGATAAATGTAGTGATAATAATAATAATAATAATTTGCATTATGATAGTAATAATAATACTAATAATACTTAGTGATAGCATTAATAATAACAATATTAATCATAGTAATAATCATGTTTACTAAGGTTAGTAATAATAATAATAATTAACTTAATAATAACAATAATCAATAATAATAATAATAATAATAATAATAATAATAATAATAATAATAATAATAATAATAATTATGAAATAAGACTACCTTTAAAAGAAGCTTAAAAAAATGCCATAGCTGGGGCTCGAACCCAGGACCTCTCGCTTAACTCACACATCACCATGCCATCTGCTCCACTATTCCTTTTCTAAAATTATTCGTACTAAAATATATATATCCCGTATGTGACCGTCTTCTTCTTCATAACACATCATCATGATTCATTACCATCACTCATCGTTATTTCCTCTCCATCACCATAATATCATTTCATAGTCATTACCACGGTATCATCTTCTTCGTTTATTGAATCGAAACAGAAGTGATAGTGGTAAATCAACGGTGTTGTAGGTTCACGTAATAGAAGCAATATTAAGTGGGTTTTAATCGAGCTAAGTTCACGAAGGTGGTGGATTGCGTGATGAAACAGAAACTGAACGGTTCCAACAAGATGGCGGTTTAAATGGTGTTCAATTGGTGATGGTTGCCGGCTGGAATATAAACAGAATAGCAGGTGGGTCACGTACAAAAGTAGCCACAGTTACTCGATTAGATTAGTTGAAATATGATATTGGGCCACCAATAATACTTGGTCTTGAGTAGTTTCTGTTGGGCCAGGGTAACCGATATAAGGCCATCACCATCTATCATTTATAAAACAAATGGGCTGTTGGGTTTGTGTTGATACAATCGAACGGTAGTTGGAAGTAGAAACATAAATAATACGCCGGAAGTTATCAATCATATTAGGATAGTATTATACCTTCATCAACATAATCTTAATAGTGAATCAGGAACAGAAGCAGCTGTAGCAGCTTGTGTGGTAGTGGTGTTTGAGGTGATGATAGTTTGTTCCATTAACAGAGAATTTAAATGGGTTTATATAACAAAGGAGCCCAATAAAGAAATCGATTCAATAGCCCATTAAATAAAAAGGTTCGGTTGTTGTTTGAATACAGAAACATGGATATCGAGCATCATTTAAGAGTGTAATGGGCTTAACCTTGGTCCAATAAAAAAAATGGCTTATAGATCTGATAATCAGGAATCTCGCATGATAGAAACATAATAATAAAATAAAAACTTATGCACTCAAGGAAAATAAATATCTTATCTTGCATGATTGGGAAGGGTCCCATAACCCATGATATCATGCGTTAACTTAGTGATTTAGATAAAGGTTTTATGGGTACGTTCCATTATATTATAATAATATAGTTAAAAGTAGTGGTAATCATGCATGCTTCCTTTCATATTAGTGGCCAATTATTTGAGTTTGATAGGACCGAAACAAGAAGCAAGAGAAACTAGTTTTGATGATGAGGGTGCTCGAATAGTTGCAGGTTGGTGATGGTTTACGGATAAAAGAGAGAGGAGAGAGATATCGTGTTGGTTTAGTGTGGTGGTGGTCAGATAATAGAAACAGGAATGAAGCAGTAGGTTTACATAAGATAGAGAGAACAAAGATGAGAGAAAAGAAAGGTGGTAGTGGCTTGGTGTTTGATGGTAGCCATGGTTGTCGAATGGAGAAGATCATGATGGTTGAATTGGGCTGTTTGGAATAGAAAACAGGAGAGGAGTAGCAGAAGCAATTTGGTCATGGGTTTGAAGATTAGAGGTGATCATTGTAGCTGAAACATAAATGAATGGTAGAAGAAATGGTGGCGGGTGTAGCGACCCGAATTTTTCCGCTAATATATAGAAGATTAATATTTACATAATTAATATTTCCAATATATTAAGCAATCAAACTCATTAAGATTTAGTTATTTGAAATGAATTTTATACAAATGTTTGGCCACCCAGTTTGTCTGACGATTCACGAACGTCATAACTCGAAATAATTATATAATGATGTATATATGGATATATATATATATACTTATGATTTGATAAAATGATATTTAAGTATCTCATTAAATATAATAACAATTGGTTATATACATAAAATGAGATTACTAACTTAAAGACTTCAAGATTATATACATATATATATAACGATTAACGTTGTAATAACTTCTAAATTAAAATGTATGTATATGTATTGTATTAATATGTATTAAAATACTTTTGAAGGACTTAAACATATATACTAACATACTTATACTTAACAAAGATAGCTATACTCATAATCTCATTCAATTCCATCAAGAATTCTATTCGTATTCATTCGGTATTTACACCCGTATCATACCCAGCTTCCATACTTAAATACTATGAGTATATACCAATATGAAATACCAATTATAGCCTCCTTAGCAGCCCTATGAGTCACAAGACAAGGATAAACATGATGGAGACTTGTGGGAACCAACATTTAACTTCTAGTTTGCATTATTATGCTATATTCCAAATTTTGATAAAGTCTCTTAACCATATGCATGAACCATGACTTTTAATACTCTTTTTACTCATTCATATCAGCTATTTAACTTACCTTCACTCTCATAATACTCACACACAAGAACTCCAAGTATTCTCTCCATTTCTTACTCTTTAAACACTCTTTCAACACACATACTTCAAGTACTAGAAAATCTTCATTCACTTTGATCATAAACTAGCTTCAAGAACACTTTGTTAACTAATATACTCCTCTTTATCAAGGTAAGAATCATATATAAGCTTTGGTTCAATTCATATATTTATAACTATCTTAATTCAAGATAGAAATCTTATTCGAACTTTTGTTCATTCTATGATTCCACTCCAAGGATTACAAGCCATCAAGGATATCTTTGATCACAAGATTATCATCTTATTTTCTCAGCAACTTTGTTCATTTAATTTGAGATAGTCACCTTATTCATAATCTTTTTCGATTCATATCCATATAGCTATCTTATTTTGAGTTATAACTAATAACAACAAGAACATAGTTTAGATTATTTCTAAACTTGTTTGCAAATAAACTTAATCCTTCTAACTTGACTTTTAAAATACTTCAACACATGTATTATGACAGTATGTCAAGCTAACATAAGGATATAAAACTTGTGAACACGAAGAACACCTTAAAACTGAACATACGCCGTCATAGATCATCGGGGGCTGTTTTGGGTTTAATTTTAAAAACCTATCTTAAACTTTGAATTAAAAGATTTCCTTTTTGAAAAATATTATTTTATATGGATATGAAATATATCCAAAATCCATGGTTAAACTCTAAGTGGAAGTATGTTTTTCAAAAGGGTCATCAAGATGTCGTTCTTACGACGGATATGACTATCTTCTCTTATTTGACACCTAAGCTGTATTTTCGACTATAAACCTATACCTTTTCTGTTAAGATTAATAATTTTGAGTTCGATACGAAACCATGGCAACTCGAATCACTCAAAACGGATTTGTAACGAAGAAAGTATGGGTAAAACAAAATTGGATATTTTTGCTTATTTTTAGCTACGGTTTTGATTAATAAAAATGGATGCTAACCTTATCCTAGCTAACTTACCTTGTATCCTACATGTATTTATACATGTCTTGTTCCCGAACTTATGGAAATACAATTTATAATAGTCGTGATTAAGTTCTACGACATTATATTATAGTCTTAATAAAGATCGTAAGGCACCATATATATATATATATATATATATATATATATATATATATATATATATATATATATATATATATATATATATATATATATATATATATATATATATATATATATATATATATATATATATATGACTTGATCACCGTGGATCCGTATACAGCGTTTTTACATATCATTTTGATTTCTTTTATATATATTATTGGAACAAACTATAAGACACCATTGGCAGTAATTTCGAGTTAGCTGTGGGTCGAAGTGGATTCCAAAATATTATATACTTTGAGTTGTGATCGAGACTGAGACATGTATACAATGGGTCGCGGATTGCTTCAGACAATATACATATTATGTGTCTTATTATATTAAGACAATATATTATAGTGTTAGTGAATCCTAACACAATATACGCATTTATATTTATATATATATTTATACTGTTGGACTATTGGACTACGAACGTTGGACTACTAACAATGGACAATTAAAATTATCAGAAGTATCATAAGTATGGAATATTAATTATATATATATATATCTTGACACAAGAATATTATTATTAGGTTCGTGAATTTGTCAAAAGGCCAAGTCTTATAACCATCTATTCGAAAATCATCACAAGTGAGTTATAGTCCCATTTTTACAATCTAAATTATTTTGGGATGAGAATACATGCAAATTTATAAATATTTTACAAAATAAGCACAAGTTCATGAAACTATATTCTACGACTGTTTTGTTATACCAGATATCTGTACTTATTATTATTATGCTTGGTAACCTAAGAATTAGTGAAAAACACTAATTGACGCGAATCCTAAAGGTAGATCTACGGGCACCAACCACCCCCATTTTCGAATAGTGGAAATGCTTTAGTACTTCGAAGGGTTCTTGTCATACATTTGAATAGTGGAATGTATGATGCTAGATATCTTAAGCGCTCTATGTTAAGGTCGGTTACCAGGCGACTCATCGTATGAATGATTTTTGCAGTTGTAATGATCCTGCGCATTTAATTAAATGAAATCTTGTGGCTTACTAAATGTTATGATTATTATATAGAAATTAAACCTATGACTCACCAACATTTTTGTTGACGTTTTAAGCATGTTTATTCTCAGGTGAATATTAAAAATGCTTCCGCTATCGTATGCCAACCCAAGGTCAAGAGTTGGAGTCGGCATAATTGTTTATATTGTTTAAACTTGCATTCGGAGTATTTGTTGTAATATATTTGATCATATTGTAATAGGTTGTGTAAAAACTTATTTATTTGAGGAGATTGTCTTTGATAGACAATCTAAATTATGTCATCAAGCCCTTTATTCAATAATAAAGGTTATGGTTGTTTTTAAAAATGAATGCAAGATTTGAAAAACGTCTCATATAGAGGTCAAAACCTCGCAAAGAAACCAATTAATATGAAACGTTTATAATTAATCTGAACGGAGCATTTCAGTTGGTATCCGAGCGTTGGTCTTAGAGAATCAGAAAATTTTTCATTAGTGTGTCTAACTGATTTTTTGATGCATTAGTAAGTCTGGACTTCGACCGTAATTATTTTAAAAATGATTGCTTAATATAATTGTTGGAAACATAAGATTATTAACATATAAATATTATAAGATATATCATTCTCTAACATGCCTGCTATTATGTGATAGATGACTTCATCCGATCATATAAGCATCTCTAGTGATTCAGATTTCATTTACTTATCAAGTGATTCGGAGTCTGAGTCAAAGCATACGACTTATGAACCAACGGAAAAGTTAACTTTTGGTGCTACCATTAAAGTGGAAAATTGTTGGGAAAATTGGGAAGATTCACAATTGCTAGAAGAGGTTCCGGAAGAGAATTCGGAAGAAGATCCAGAGGAGGAACCCGAAGAAGAGGATCCTGAAGAAGTTGTGGAAATTACCGAACCACAACGTGATTTGGGAAAATCTTTGGCTGTTATACCCGATCCCAAACCCAATGAACCTATTATGACTCAAAATGTTTGTGATCATCCACCTGAACCACCTAAGAGACCAATTTATAAAATGACCGCTCGTATAACGACTGTTGGTTTTGCTCCCAAACAATTAGCCGAAAGAACCAATTGGGAGGAATTGGAAAAAGAACTATCCAAACGAAAATCCAAACGTTTGGCCAAGAAAGAAACAACGTCAACATCTAAGAAATCTCGCCGTTCTTGAACCATCGGCAGCAATCCTGTATTCCATGCATTGTATAATATGTATTATATTGTGTGTTTAAGTTTGTAAGAAAATCCGCAATGTAATTTTCCTTATGATTGTATAATAATAAGAATAAGCATGAAAGGTTTATTATTATTATTACAACTTATTATTACGTAGTAACGTAATAACTTACCATATTTTTTCATATTAGAATTTTAGTAGTTAATTTGTGTGTTAGCTGCTAAGTATGAACATTATTATAGTTATAAAACGCTAATATGAAGAAAAGGCTTTTTTAATAATAAGTTCATATTAAGCTACAAAATACTTTTTGGCTACTTCTAAAAATTCTATATGATTAACTCATTCGGCTATTTTTGAAGGAAATGGCTCCTCCAGCTACTAGACAACAACAATTGAACACAGAAGAACTTCAAGCTTTCGCTACAAATATGGCTGAAATGGTGAATGCAATGAACAACAATAACCAATCGGGTTCCAGCAGTGGAGGAAACAATGGCAACCGGGTAGGATGTTCCTATAAAGCTTTTATGGCCTGCAAACCTAATGAGTTTGAAGGAACTGAAGGACCCGTTGGACTAAAGAGGTGGACAGAGAAGGTTGAAGCCGTGTTCGCAATCAGCAACTGCGCAGAAGAGGATAAAGTTAAGTATGCCACACATACTTTCAGAGGTACTGCTTTGACATGGTGGAATACCTACATGGATTACGTAGGACGGAATACCGCCTACGCACTTCCATGGTCCGCTTTCAAGAACATGATGACGGAAGAGTACCGTCCCAGAACCGAAATCAATAAGCTCAAGGCAGAGCTTAAAGCACTGACAACCCAAGGGTTAGATGTCACTACCTACGAGCGACGTTTCAATGAACTGGCTTTAATGTGTCCTGGAGCATTTGAGGACGAAGAAACAAAAATTGAAGCATTCATAAAAGGGTTGCCGGAACGAATCCAAGAGCATGTAGGTGCTAACGACCCTGCAACAATGCAGAAAGCGAGCCGTATAGCCTACAAATTGATAGGCCAAATTACAGGAAGGATAAAGAAAGAAGCGGCCGAGGAGGCCATAATGAAACAGGGGAAAAGAATGTGGGAGGAAAGCGGTGATCAGGGTCACTAGTACAACAACAACAATCAAAACAACAATTACAACAACAATCGCAGCCACCCCAACAACAACAATAATCGCAACAACAACCGCAACAATAACCGCAACAACCATCCCAATAATAATAACAACAACAATCCCAATCACAACAATAACAACAACAAACGTCTCAACAACAATAACCCTAACAACAACAACAACGATAACAAAAAGCAAAGGACTATATGCCCAAGGTGTGATACGTTTCATTCGGAATGGTTTTGTAGAGAATTATGTACCAAGTGCAATAGGAATGGCCATATTGCGGCAAAGTGTGAAGTCTACGGACCAAATAAAAACAGAGGAGCAAATAATTCCGGAACAAATAATAACGGCGTTGTTTGCTATGGATGTGGAAAATCGGGCCATACCATAAACCAGTACCGGAATGGAAATAGGCAAGGCCGTGGGAGAGCCTTCAACATTAATGGGGAGAAAGCACAGGAAGACCCGGAGCTTGTTACGGGTACGTTTCTTATCAACAATACACCTGCTTATGTTTTATTTGATTCGGTTGCCGATAGAAGTTATATGAGTAGAGAATTTTGTGCCAAATTAAATTGCCCGTTAACGCTTTTGGATAAAAAGTGTATAGTTGAAGTAGCAAACGGTAAACTAATTAAGGTTGATAAAATTTGCCGAAATCGAAAAATTAGTTTAGTTAGCGAAACGTTTGCAATTGATTTAATACCGGTGGAATTGGGAAGCTTCGAAGTAATTATTGGAATGGACTGGATGTCCAAGGTGAAAGTCGAAGTTATTTGTCATGAGAAGGCGATTCGCATTCCGAGAGAAAACGGGTTACCCTTAATGGTGTACGGAGAAAAGGGTAATGCTAAATTAAATCTTATTAGTAGTTTGAAGGCATGCAAACTAATAAGAAAAGGTTGCTATGCCATACTAGCACATGTCGAGAAAGTTGAAAAAGAAGAAAAGAAAATCGATAACGTTCCCGTTGCAAGAGAATTTCCTGAGGTGTTTCCGGACGAATTACCGGGACTACCTCCACACCGATCCGTTGAATTCCAAATAGATCTTGTACCAGGAGCCGCACCAATAGCTCGTGCTCCATATAGACTTGCGCCCACTGAAATGAAAGAATTACAAAGTCAGCTACAAGAATTATTAGAACGTGGTTTTATCCGACCGAGTACGTCACCATGGGGAGCTCCAATTTTTTTCGTTAAAAAGAAAGATGGGTCTTTTCACATGTGTATCAATTACCGTGAGCTGAACAAAGTAACCATCAAAAACCGATACCCTTTACCTCGAATCGACGACCTATTTGATCAACTCCAAGGTTCGAGCGTATACTCCAAAATTGATTTAAGGTCGGGTTATCATCAACTGAGGGTTAAAGAAGCCGATATACCAAAAATAGCCTTCAGAACTCGTTATGGCCATTACGAATTCATGGTTATGCCATTCGGTCTAACCAATGCACCCGCAGTTTTCATGGATCTCATGCACCGAGTATGTAGTCCATATTTAGATAAGTTTGTTATTGTCTTTATTGATGACATTCTTATCTATTCGAAGAATAACCAAGAACACGAACAACACTTGAGACTTGTATTAGAGTTGTTAAGAAAAGAACAACTTTATGCAAAATTCTCTAAGTGAGCTTTTTGGTTAAATGAAGTACAATTTCTTGGCCACGTAGTCAGTAGTAATGGAATCAAAGTTGATCCCGTCAAGATTGAAGCCATCAAAAATTGGGAGATCCCGAAAACTCCAACGCAAATACGTCAATTTTTGGGTCTAGCCAGTTATTATAGGAGATTTATTCAAGATTTCTCCTGAGTAGCCAAACCTTTAACTGTCTTGACACATAAGGGGAAGAAGTATGAATGGACTTTCGAACAAGAGGGTGCCTTCCAATTGTTAAAAAAGAAGTTGACTACGGAACCTATTTTATCGTTACCTGATGGAATGGAAGATTTTGTTATTTACTGCGACGCATCAAGAATGGGTTTTGGGTGTGTTCTTATGTAGCGGAAGAAGGTGATTGCATATGCTTCTCGACAACTCAAAATTCATGAACAAAACTACACCACACATGATCTGGAATTGGGTGCCATTGTTTTTGCATTAAAGATGTGGAGACATTATCTGTATGGGGTCAAGTTTATCGTATACACCGACCACAAAAGTCTCCAACATATTTTAAATCAAAAGCAACTAAACATGAGGCAGCGTAGATGGGTTGAGCTGCTAAATGATTATGATTGTGAAATCCGTTACCACCCGGGGAAAGTGAATGTGGTAGCCGATGCCTTGAGTTGAAAGGAAAGAGAACCTATTTGAGTAAAAGCTATGAACATGATTATTCATACTAATCTTACTACTCGAATAAAAGAGGCACAACATGAGGTTTTGAAGGAAGGAATTTTTGGAAAGGAAATACCCAAAGGATTAGAAAAACAGCTTAATATTCGGGAAGACGGAACCAGGTATTTAGCTGAAAGAATTTGGGTGCCAAAGAATGGGGATTTGAGGAAAGTGGTACTAGATGAAGCACATAAAACTAGATATTCAATACATCCCGGAGCGGGGAAATGTACCAAGACCTCAAGAGAAACTTTTGGTGGCCAGGAATGAAGGCCGATATAGCCACATATGTAGGAGCGTGTTTGACTTGGTCTAAAGTCAAAGCTGAACATCAGAAACCATCGGGTCTACTCCAACAACCTGAAATCCCAGAATGGAAATGGGAAAACATTACCATGGATTTCATTGCTAAGTTACCGAGAACTGCAGGTAGTTATGATATGATTTGGGTAATAGTCGATTGTCTTACTAAGTCAGCACACTTTCTGCTAATAAAAGAAGAGGATGGTATAGAGAAATTAGCACGATTATACCTGAAAGAGGTTGTTTCTAGACATGGTATACCAATCTCTATTATCTCTGATCGTGATAGCAGATTTACTTCCAGATTCTGGCAGGCATTACACGAAGCGTTGGGAACTCGTCTAGATTTAAGTACTGCCTATCACCCACAAACTGATGGGCAGAGTGAAAGGACGATTCAGACACTCGAAGACATGCTACGAGCATGTGTTATTGATTTTGGAAGCAGCTGGGATCGACATCTACCGTTAGCTGAGTTTTCCTATAACAACAACTATCATTCTAGTATTAAGGCGGCACCATTCGAGGCACTTTATGGGAGGAAGTGCAGGTCTCCGATTTGTTGGAGTGATGTGGGGGATAAACAGATTACAGGTCCGAAAATTATCCAAGAAACCACCGATAAAATCATTCAGATTCAGCAACGATTGAAAACAGCCCGGAGTCGACAAAAGAGCTATGCGGATGTTAGAAGAAAACCTTTAGAGTTTGAGGAAGGTGATATGGTTATGCTTAAGGTATCACCTTTAAAAGGTGTTATTCGTTTTGGAAAGCGGGGGAAATTGAGCCCAAGATACATTGGGCCATTCAAGATTGAAAAACGCATTGGGCCAGTGGCCTATCGACTTGAGCTACCTCCACAATTAGAAAAGATTCACAACACCTTCCATGTTTCAAACCTGAAGAAATGCCTAGCTACCGAAGATCTAATTATTCCTTTAGACGAGATTAAAATTGACGAGAAACTAAATTTCGTCGAAGAACCCGTAGAAATTATTTATCGTGAGGTCAAACGACTCAAACAAAGTAAGATACCAATCGTTAAGGTTCGATGGAATGCTGGTAGAGGACCTGAATTTACTTGGGAATGAGAAGACCAAATGAAGCTAAAGTAGCCACATTTGTTTCCCGATATCGCCGTTTAACTAGGTACAATTCTAAATTTCGGGGCGAAATTTAATTTAACGGGTGTGTAATGTAACGACCCGGATTTTTCCGCTAATATATAGAAGATTAATATTTACATAATTAATGTTTCCAACATGTTAAGCAATCAAACTTATTAAGATTTGGTTATTTGAAATGAATTTTATACAAATGTTTGGCCACCTAGTTTGTCTGAAGATTCACGAACGTCATAACTCGAAATAATTATATAATGATGTATATATAGATATATATATACTTATGATTTGATAAAATGATATTTAAGTATCTCATTAAATATAATAACAATTGGTTATATACATAAAATGAGATTACTAACTTAAAGACTTCAAGATTATATATATATATATATATATATATATATATATATATATATATATATATATATATATATATATATATATATATATATATATATATATATATATATATATAACGATTAACATTGTAATAACTTCTAAATTAAAATGTATGTATATGTATTGTATTAATATGTATTAATACACTTTTGAAGGACTTAAACATATATACTAACATACTTATACTCAACAAAGATAGCTATACTCATAATCTCATTCAATTCCATCAAGAATTCTATTCGTATTCATTCGGTATTTACACCCGTATCATACCCAGCTTCCATACTTAAATACTATGAGTATATACCAATATGAAATACCAATTATAGCATCCTTAGCAGCCCTATGAGTCACAAGACTAGGATAAACATGATGGAGACTTGTAGGAACCAACATTTAACTTCTAGTTTGCATTATTATGCTATATTCCAAATTTTGATAAAGTCTCTTAACCATATGCATGAAGCACGACTTTTAACACTCTTTTTACTCATTCATATCAGCTATTTAACTTACCTTCACTCTCATAATACTCACACACAAGAACTCCAAGTATTCTCTCCATTTCTTACTCTTTAAACACTCTTTAAACACACATACTTCAAGTACTAGAAAATCTTCATTCACTTTGATCATAAACTAGCTTCAAGAACACTTTGTTAACTCATCTACTCCTCTTTATCAAGGTAAGAATCATATATAAGCTTTGGTTCAATTCATATACTTATAACTATCTTAATTCAAGATAGAAATCTTATTCGAACTTTTGTTCATTTTATGATTCCACTCCAAGGATTACAAGCCATCAAGGATATCTTTAATCACAAGATTATCATCTTATTTTCTCAGCAACTTTGTTCATTTAATTTGAGATAGTCACCTTATTCATAATCTTTTTCGATTCATATCCATATAGCTATCTTATTTTGAGTTATAACTAATAACAACAAGAACATAGTTTAGATTATTTCTAAACTTGTTTGTAAATAAACTTAATCCTTCTAACTTGACTTTTAAAATACTTCAACACATGTATTATGATAGTATGTCAAGCTAACATAAGGATATAAAACTTGTAAACACGAAGAACACCTTAATACTGAACATACGTCGTCATAGATCATCGGGGGCTGTTTTGGGTTTAATTTTAAAAGCCTATCTTAAACTTTGAATTAAAAGATTTCATTTGGTGAAAAATCTTATTTTATATGGATATGAAATATATCCAAAATCCATGGTTAAACTCTAAGTGGAAGTATATTTTTCAAAAGGGTCATCAAGATGTCGTTCTTACGACGGATATGACTATCTTCTCTTATTTGACACCTAAGCTGTATTTTTGACTATAAACCTATACTTTTTCTGTTAAGATTAATAATTTTGAGTTCGATACGAAACCATGGCAACTCGAATCACTCAAAACGGATTTGTAACGAAGAAATTATGGGTAAAACTAAATTGGATATTTTTGCTTGTTTTTAGCTACGGTTTTGATTAATAAAAATGGATGCTAACCTTATCCTAGCTAACTTACCTTGTATCCTACATGTATTTATACATGTCTTGTTCCCGAACTTATGGAAATACAATTTATAATAGTCGTGATTAAGTTCTACGACAATATATTATAGTCTTAATAAAGATCGTATGGCACCATATATATATATATATGACTTGATCACCGTGGATCCGTATACAGCGTTTTGACGTATCATTTTGATTTCTTCTATATATATTATTGGAACGAACTATAATATACCATTGGCATTAATTTCGAGTTAGCTGTGGGTCGAAGTGGATTCCGAAATATTATATACTTTGAGTTGTGATCGAGCCTGCGACATGTATACAATGGGTCGCGGATTGCTTCAGACAATACACATATTATGTGTCTTATTATATTAAGACAATATATTATAGTGTTAGTGAATCCTAACACAATATACGCATTTATATTTATATATATATATTTATACTGTTGGACTATTGGACTATTGGACTACGAACGTTGGACTACTAACAATGGACAATTAAAATTATCACAAGTATCATAAGTATGGAATATTAATTATATATATATATATATATCTTGACACAAGAATATTATTATTAGGTTCGTGAATTTGTCAAAAGGCCAAGTCTTATCACCATCTATTCGGAAATCATCACAAGTGAGTTATAGTCCCATTTTTACAATCTAAATTATTTTGGGATGAGAATACATGCAAATTTATAAATGTTTTACAAAATAAGCACAAGTTCATGAAACTACATTCTACGACTGTTTTGTTACACCAGATATCTGTACTTATTATTATTATGCTTGGTAACCTAAGAATTAGTGAAAAACACTAATTGACGCGAATCCTAAAGGTAGATCTACGGGCACCAACCACCCCCATTTTCGAATAGTGGAAATGCTTTAGTACTTCGAAGGGTTCTTGTCATACATTTGAATAGTGGAATATATGATGCCAGATATCTTAAGCGCTCTATGTTAAGGTCGGTTACCAGGCGACTCATCGTATGAATGATTTTTGCAGTTGTAATGATCCTGCGCATTTAATTAAATGAAATCTTGTGGCTTATTAAATGTTATGATTATTATATAGAAATTAAACCTATGACTCACCAACATTTTTGTTGACGTTTTAAGCATGTTTATTCTCAGGTGAATATTAAAAACGCTTCCGCTGTCGTATGCCAACCCAAGGTCAAGATTTGTAGTCGGCATAATTGTTTATATTGTTTAAACTTGCATTCGGAGTATTTGTTGTAATATATTTAATCATATTGTAATGGGTTGTGTAAAAACTTATTTATTTAAGGAGATTGTCTTTGATAGACAATCTAAATTATGTCATTAAGACCTTTATTCAATAATAAAGGTTATGGTTGTTTTTAAAAACGAATAGCAGCAGCCTTGTGACGATATCGTGGGTTTCATGTTGGGTGGTTTTTAGGATCCGAAGGTAGTAGTGACTCGTGGTGGTTTGATGGAGAGGTGGTTCCTGGTTTCATTTTTGTAATCGTGACAGACAAGAAACGAGTTGTAGTTTGCGATTGTTTAATTTACGAAGGAAGCAAGAAATGTGGTGATGGTGTGTGGGTTTGATGCTCAAAAAGAAAGAAATAGGAAAAGAAGATGGTGTGCCTTTACTTACACAAACACACGTACATATATATTAATATAGAGATAGATGGTGTAGTGTTGTGAAGGAAACAAAATATATACAGTAATCCTAATGTTAATTTCATGAAATCGCGGATAATAATAATAATATAATAATAATAATAATTCAATCGAAAGAATCAAATGTGCCTTATTAAATACAGCTGCCATCAATTTTGTTTTTAATCTACCGACAGTTTCTACAGACCATTATTGTGTACTCTGTTGATAATTAGTGGTGGATAAAAGTTCTCAGAAAAATTCCATATTTTTAAAGTAACTATATTTATTTATTTTGGTCATTATGGTATAAAATTCGATCATTAACTATTAAATAAAAATTACATTAATTATTCACCCCCAACCCTAAGTAAAATATAAAAAGTTTTAAAATTCAACAAATAGTTCCTAAGTACATTTTTAATAAGCCTAAAATTTATAGAACTCATTTTCGGATCACCGTTTATTTTAAAATTACATAAGTTTGAATTTAACTTGTTTAATATCAATCGAAACATCAAACGAGTAATACAATCATTTAATATTTATTTTTAATATACTTTATTTATATATAGAGATATATTTTAAATAATAATTATTATAATATTCTATTTTTATTTTATTTTTTTTTAACAACAACATATAATACTTCAAATTATATTTCCAATTATTATTTATATATACATACACACTTATGTATTTATAATTAATTATTCGTGAATCGTCGAGAGCAGTCGAAGGTCAATTGAATATATGAAACAGTTCAAAATTATTGAGTCTCAACATTACAGATGAAATGTCCCGTTCATATTGATTATAAATGATCCATATTAATTGATTTCGTCGCGAGGTTTTGACCTCTATATGAGACGTTTTTCAAAGACTGCATTCATTTTTAAAACAACCATAACCTTTATTTTATCGAATAATGATAATCTAAAATATACCGTTTACACACGACCATTACATAATGGTTTATAATAAGAATATATTACATCAAAAATAAGTTTCTTGAATGCAGTTTTTACACAATATCATACAAGCATGGACTCCAAATCTTGTCCTTATTTTACTATGCAACAGCGGAAGCTCTTAATAATCACCTGAGAATAAACATGCTTAAAACGTCAACAAAAATGTTGGTGAGTTATAGGTTTAACCTATATATTATCAAATCATAATAATAGACCACAAGATTTCATATTTCAATATACATCCCATAAATAGAGATAAAAATCATTCATATGGTGAACACCTGGTAACCGACATTAACAAGATGCATATATAAGAATATCCCCATCATTCTGGGACACCCTTCGGATATGATATAAATTTCGAAGTACTAAAGCATCCGGTACTTTGGATGGGGTTTGTTAGGCCTAATAGATCTATCTTTAGGATTCGCGTCAATTAGGGTGTCTGTTCCCAAATTCTTAGATTACCAGACTTAATAAAAAGGGGCATATTCGATTTCGATAATTCAACCATAGAATGTAGTTTCACGTACTTGTGTCTATTTTGTAAATCATTTATAAAACCTGCATGTATTTTCATCCCAAAAATATTAGATTTTAAAAGTGGGACTATAACTCACTTTCACAGATTTTTACTTCGTCGGGAATAAGACTTGGCCACTGGTCGATTCACGAACCTATAACAAATATGTACATATATATCAAAGTATGTTCAAAATATATTTACAACATTTTTAATACGTTTTACTATTTTAAGTTTATTAAGTCAGCTGTCCTTGTTAGTAACCTATAACTAGTTGTCCATAATTAGATGTACAGAAATAAATCGATATATATTATCTTGAATCAATCCACGACCCAGTGTATACACGTCTCAGGCTAGATCACAACTCAAACTATATATATTTTTGGAATCAACCTCAACCCTGTATAGCTAACTCCAACATTACTGCATATAGAGTGTCTATGGTTGTTCCAAATAATATATATAGATGGGTCGATATGATATGTCAAAACATTTGCATACGTGTCTATGGTATCCTAAGATTACATAATATATTATAATACATGTATAATATAATATAAGTTAGTTAGGATATGATTAATATAGATTTGTTACCAATTTTCACGTAGTTACAACAAGCAAAAATAACCAATCTTGTTTTACCCATAACTTCTTCATTTTAAATCCGTTTTGAGCGAATCAAATTGCTATGGTTTCATATTGAACTTAACATTATGAATCTGTACAGAAAAAGTATAAGTTTATAGTCGGAATTATAGGTTACAAGTCATTTTTGTAAAGGTAGTCATTTCAGTCGAAAGAACGACGTCTAGATGACCATTTTGGAAAACATACTTCCACTTTGAGTTTAACCATGATTTTTGGATATAGTTTAATGTTCATAAGAAAATCATTTTCCCAGAAGAACAACTTTTAAATCAAAGTTTTTCATAGTTTTTAATTATCCAAACCAAAACAGCCCCCGGTTTCACTACGACGACGTATATCCGATTTTATGGTGTTCATCGTGTTTCCAGGTTTTAAATCATTAAGTTAGCATATCATATAGATATAGAACATATGCTTAGTTGATTTTAAAAGTCAAGTTAGAAGGACTAACTTTTGTTTGCGAACAAGTTTAGAATTAACTAAACTATGTTCTAGTGATTACAAGTTTAAACCTTCGAATAAGATAGCTTTATATGTATGAATCGAATGATGTTATGAACATCATTACTACCTCAAGTTTTCTGGATAAAACCACTGGAAATGAGAAAAATGGATCTAGCTTCAAAGGATCCTTGGATGGCTTGAAAGTTCTTGAAACAGAATCATGACACAAAAATAGTTCAAGTAAGATTTTTACTCGAAATAAGATTGTTATAGTTGTAGAAATTGAATCAAAGTTTGAATATGAATATTACCGTGAATTAGAAAGATAACCTACTATAAATAACAAAGGTTCCTTGATCTTAGATGATTACTTGGAATGGATTAGAAAGCTTGGAAGTAGACTTGCAAACTTGGAAGTATTCTTGATTTTTATGAAACTATACTTATGGAATTTATGAAGAACACTTAGAACTTGAAGATAGAACTTGAGAGAGATCACTTAGATGAAGAAAATTAAAGAATGAAAGTGTTTGTAGGTGTTTTTGGTCGTTGGTATATGGATTAGATATAAAGGATGTGTAATTTTGTTTTCATGTAAATAAGTCATGAATGATTACTCATATTTTTGTAATTTTATGAGATATTTCATGCTAGTTGCCAAATGATGGTTCCCACATGTGTTAGGTGACTCACATGGGCTGCTAATAGCTGATCATTGGAGTGTATATACCAATAGTACATACATCTAAAAGCTGTGTATTGTACGAGTACGAATACGGGTGCATACGAGTAGAATTGTTGATGAAATTGAACGAGGATGTAATTGTAAGAATTTTTGTTAAGTATAAGTATATTGATATGTGTCTTGAAGTCTTTCAAAAGTGTAAGAATGCATATCAAAACACAACATGTATATACATTCTAATGGAGTCGTTAAGTCTTCGTTAGTCGTTACATGTAAGTGTTGTTTTGAAACATTTAAGTTAACGATCTCAATTAATGTTGTTAACTCAATGTTTATTATATCAAATGAGATGTTAAATTATTATATTATCATGATATTATGATGTATGAATATCTCTTAATATGATATATACATTAAAATATCGTTACAACGATAATCGTTACATATAAGTCTCGTTTCGTAATTCTTGGGTTAGTAGTCTTGTTTTTACATATGTAGTTCATTGTTAACACACTTAATGATATATTTAAATATCATTTTATCATTTTAAATATAGTGTATCAATATCTTAATATGATACATACGTATTTAGTAGACGTTATCATAACGATAATCGTTATATATATCATTTCGAGTTTCTTAACTTAGTAATCTCATTTCTTATGTATATCACACATTGTTAATATACTTAGTGTGATACTTACTCATCATAATCTTATGTCAACCATATATATATATATATATATATATATATATATATATATATATATATATATATATATATATATATATGTCTATATATATACCATAACATGTAGTTTTTACAATTTTGTAACGTTCATGAATCGCCGGTCAACATGGGTGATCAATTGTCTATATGAAACTTATTTCATTTTATCAAGTCTTAACAAGTTTGATTGCTTAACACGTTGGAAACATTTAGTCATGTAAATATTAATCTCAATTAATATATATAAACATGGAAAAGTTCGGGTCACTACAACAGACTTTGCTTATCGTGTCGAAATCATATAAAGATTAAGTTTAAATTTGGTCAGAAATTTCCGGGTCGTCACAGTACCTACCCGTTAAAGAAATTTTGTCCCGAAATTTGATCGAGGTCGTCATGGCTAACAATAAAAATGTTTTCATGACGAATATGAGTTGATAAATAGAGTTTTATCATTATTGATTAATATAGACAAAACGATTCGATTAGGTGAAGCGTACAAGTGAAGCTATCACAAAAGATTGAGATATAGATTTAACTTTTGACGTAGTCAGGGTTGAATCCTGAAACATTTGCCAAATTATCAAAAGTCACTGGAAAAGATAGTATTATCAAGAAAATATGTTCTTGATTTGTTTGGAGATTAAATAGAATGTAAGAGTCGTGTAACATGGCACATGATGATGTTATGATCTGTGAATCATTACGTTCCATTAGAAACTCAGCATGACTTACTGTAATATAATCACGTTGATCAAGTGTCATTATATTATACTAACTCATGCATCAATTTCCAACACTACTTCAAAATCATTCATATTTTAAATTCGAAGGTCTCAGAATTTAGAACTAAAATAGTTTTCTTTTATGATATAACACAGATAGAGCGGAGAGATAATTAATATCGGGAAAGAATATTTATGAAGATATCTTCAGAAATATTGAGGATATTTACAATGAAAGATACGATAATATCTTAGAATTTCTAAAATCGACGGATAATGAAGAAGATTTGTCCGTAAGATTTAGAGTCAGAGGCAAGGTATTCGTTAATGACTTCAGCAGATGATGAATCATTTGGATTCTTTGAAGGCAGGTTTAGTCTTTGTGATCTGTCCCCAGCCTCCTTCATAGTTTCGCATAAACCGCTTTTCGATATTAAATTTTCTATTGAGTATTTTCCAACAATCCATTCTTTATCATCATACTTTTGACTGTTACGATTGTTTACAATTTCTGCTGCTCATTCAGCTTTTTCAAAATTCAATGTATTAATTCGTAGACTTGGTGCTTTTCAGAATTTCAGAATTGAAGATCAAAATTCCAGAAGTTATACGTTATATATAATTGTTGAAGTGAAAATGCTGCAAGATTCGAGATTGATGATTGATGATTCTCGGTAGTTGGTATGGCATCTATTGCTACAGGATGTAGATGAATACATGATAGGGTTTCAATGAATACATAAAGTGATTTGCCGGAGAGACTTATGCCAAAGAGCAACGAGGTTGTTGGTACGTCTGCTGGTAACATGGTGGAATATAAAAGGTTTCCCGGTAACAATAAAAGAGCATGCATATATATCAAAGTTATAATAAGGTTGTTTCGAATGAAAAGTCGAAGTTGACCTGCTGGAGCTGTGACAAAATTGGCTAATTTGAAAAAGAATTGCAATGTTATTTTCGGTAATAGCAATGCCAAAGGAGCTAGCACAGATACGTGGTAAACGTTTACTCAGGTTCCGAGTGTTTTCAGGTGCATAACTGTATGCATCAATCTTTTCTTCCGTAGATGATGTGCGGTTGGTTCATCCTCTCGATTAAGTTGTTTTCAAGAACCATGAAAGTTTTGAAAGCAGGTTGTAATCGTCAAGATGCAAATGAGGTTTAAGATGAAATCAAGTGGCAAACTTGAAGAATTGTTTAGTTTCATATGTTATAATCAATATTTTAATTCATTTTAATTGTCCAATGTTGACAGTCCACAGTTAGCAGTCCACAATTAGTAATCCAATAATTCATATATAGTTTGATATATAATATTCGAATTAATTAATACGTATCGTGACCCATTGCATACATGTCTCAGACTCGATCACAACTCAAAGTATATATATTATTGTAGAATCAACCTCGACCCTGTATAGCTAACTCGATCATTACTGCATATAGAGTGTCTATGGTTATTCCAAATAATATATATATAGATGCGTCGATATGATATGTCAAAACATTGTATATGTGTCCCGATTTGTACGACGATATTTAAAGTGCGTAAAATAAATAACAGAAATTAAATGACGATAAATAAAATTGCGAGAATTAAATTGCGATAATTAAAATGTAATAAGGAATTAACAGTTAGCTAGGAACAATTAGCTAGGATTTTGTTAGCGTGGTTTCTTAACAAAATTTCTCATAGTTAATTTGTTTGTTTCTAACAAATTTTATTTCTGTCCAATGTTTTCTTTATTATGTTACTTGTTAGATCCTGATAAGTCAAAATCCAAATATGAAATTGAATGAAAATAGTTATTCTGTGGTGAACGGATACGTATATCGGTGGTTGTAAATAGGATAGTAAATGACTGTTGAATCAGATTCGAAGAATGTACAATGTAACTTATTAATGTGAAATCTAAATATTCCTCGGGTATTACCTACCCGTTAAAATATTTTCACCATTAACAGTTTGTACGAAAGAATTTTTAATTACAATCTTTATGAAAATATACTTACATATATATTTTCTTCAGATATATTCATAGATTTAATGAGTTAATATAACATTAATCTCATTTGATTTACCGTTAGAACTAGAATACATAATCTCTAAAACATTAGAGATTACATAATCGCCATGAAGAACGAAGATAATTGATGTAGAATGATACGTAGAACGATGATTATACTCGAGGTACAGAATGAGATGTTGAGGCATGCATTGTTGATGGTACGAGTGCTGTTACTAATGGTACTGTTGGTGCCGGTGATGTTGCCGAAGCTGGTATGTTTTGCACTATATTTTCCAAGGCTACAACTCGGACGCGAAGCTCGTTGACTTCTTCCATTATTCCGGGATGATTGTTGATCGGAACGAACGGATGAATAAGGTTTAGAGTTTTAGATAGAATATAATTGTGGTGAGATATTCGAGAAATGAGGGTGAAAATGGTGTTTCAGACTGGTTCGCCGGTAAGTGCTTCAGGTTCATCGCCAAGAGGTAAATTCGGTTGGTGGAAGGGATTGCCTTCTTCACGTCTCCATTGATTAAGCCGACTACGAACCCATCAGATGAATTGGGGATGGCTGATTGATTGATTCATTCTGGTGACGCTGCTTTCGGAGCTGGAGTGGGACTCCATATCGGAATCCGAGGGACTTGAACTAGTTGTGAGTTCCATTTCGTACTATTGAGTAAAGGATTTTTCGATAGAAAATGATTTTTGGCTATCGAATGGTATTCTAATTATATAGAATATCTATATATATAGAACAAAAGATTTCGTAGATTATGGAGGAATTTACGGAATATGTCAGGCAGTCTACAGTAACAGATACGCTAAGATATGGATTAGCAGATACGCTAAGATATGAATTTTGTCTATACATTATTCATGCAATCAATGCAATAAGATGTGTCTAGACTAAGAATGATAAGCAGGTAATTTTCGACAAAAATGATAAGAAAAACTTTTGACATGCAGACACGGTCGAAGTCCAGACTCACTAATGCATCCTAACGACTATGAGTTAGACACACTAATGCAGACCTGGTTCGCTAAGACCACCGCTCTGATACCAACTAAAAGGACCCGTTCATATCGATTATAAATGATTCACAATAGTTGATTACATCGCGAGGTAATTGACCTCTATATGATACATTTTACAAACATTGCATTCATTTTTAAAAGACAAACTTTCATTACATCGAACGTTGATGGCATGCATACCATTTCATAATATATCCAAATATAATTGACTTAATAATAATCTTGATAAACTCAACGACTCGAATGCAACGTCTTTTGAAATATTATAACAACCCTCACTTTTCGACTTCCGATTTTAATAAAATACCTAGAGTTATTATATACGAATAAATTTAACGTTGATCGAATAAACGTACGTTTAAAATAAATAATATAATTATAAATATTATAAATAAGGTTATGTTATATAATATAACATAATTACATCAATGAATATATATAATATTTATATTACTTTTGTTATTTAGTTAATAGAATATATAATTAACTAAATAATAAATAATATTATAACACTTAAAAAACTATTAAAAACTATAAAGTAATAATCATAAATTTTAATTTTAATTATAAAAACCGAATATAATAATAATTTTTTATATAAAATTCGTATTTAATAATTAAACAAAAATAGAAATAAAATGTTAAATGTTCTTAAAAATGTATTAAACGATTTTTAGAATTAAAAAAAAGAAAATCAAAACTAGATCTACTTTTAATAAATAAATATAAAGATACAAACTACTTTTTCTTATTTTAACTTTTAAGATTTACTTTTAATAAAAATACAAACTACTTTTTCTTATTTTAACTTTTAAGATCTACTTTTAATAAAGATACAAACAATTTTTTCTTATTTTAACTTTTAAGATTTACTTTTAATAAAATTACAAACTACTTTTTCTTATTTTAACTTTTAGATCTACTTTTAATAAAAAAAAAAGATAAAAATTACTTTTCCTTATTTTAATTAGTAACATGCCAAAAATGATTAGACATGTATACTTTTTATTTTTTTAAAACCCATTTGCAAATTAACTAGAAATTCTTTTTATTTTTTTATTATTTCTTTATCCATTTTTCCAACTATAAATACTACACTCAATCTTCACAAATTTTGCCACAAAAAAATTGAAGAACCTTCAAAATCCTCTGGAGAAATATTGTAAGTTCTCTACATTTGTTTTTTTTATTTTATACATTTTTTTATTTATTTATTTTATTGTACTAGCCGATATTAATTATAGAAAATATGAAACAATTATAACAAAATTAAGTAAACACTTGATAATTAGTATTAACTATTATGTTAGATATAAAAATTATTTTCATGAATTATATGTACGTATTTAATATTTTTTTATTTAAAAACGAATTTAAGAATATATATATCATATACGGATTATATATATATATATATATATATATATATATATATATATATATATATATATATATATATATATATATATATATATATATAACAAAATAAATCAATAGAAAATATTTTATATATTTAAAATGTGTAAAGATAATTTTTGCAGGTCATACATAACATAAAAGTAATTTTAGAATCTCTAAGACCCTAATCTTCATTGTACAGCAGAGTAAATAGGGTACATGAAGTGTGGGTGACCTTGTATATTAAAACAGAGGTCAGAGGGCGAACTGAGCAGGGTGCGCTCAGCGCACACTTAGGGGTGCGCCTGGCGCACTCCTCACTGTAGCCGGGTTCTGTTGTTTTATTCAGATATTTTGATGGGCATTTTGGTAATTTCACTTGTGGACGTGTTGGAGGCCAGTAGGTCAGATCTTGGGGTATTATTCACTCCATTTTCGACAACCTTATCTTCTTCACTTTAATTTTGGAGAGAGAGTGTGATTTCTTGAGTGAGAAAGCTTAAATCCAAGAGGAAGAAGTTGTTCTCGGGCCAAAGTGCGGGTATTAAAGTCGTTCATCTACTCACTAGCTACGTTGGGGTTGTAGTGGTAAGCTCTAATCTTGATTTCCCTACTTTGATTTTGTGTAGGGTTAGGGTTTGGGTAAATGAAGAACATAAAACCCATAATTGTTGATTTTGGGTGTTCTTGGGTAAGATGGAGTCATGAAGACTCAATGGTAACTAACTTAGGATTTCAAAGTGTTAATTGATGTTATGAGTCCTAATTGATTAGTTAATTACTAGCACACCTAGCTAATTGGTAAATGGGTGTTAGTTGGGTTAGTGGATGACCCGAAATGGGTGTGTTGACTTTAAATGAGTCAAAGGGGTTAATGATTTACCTAGTTTGGGATTATGGGTATGAATTACCCTAATTGTGTTATAGTTAGTGTTGATAGACCTTAATCACTAGCTTTTAAGTGATTGACGAGGGTCTTGACCCTTAAGGGGCGGTTTTGGTGAAAATGGGGCATTTAATGCATTTAAGTCATTAAATGCACTTGAGTGAATTGTTGGTGTTTAGCCCAACAAGTTTGTTTGTTGATTGAGTGCTTATTGTATTAAGTACTCGACTTTGAAGCATTCGAAAGTATAAAATCATCACCAAATCGTTGAGGTGAGTGGAATAATTATATATGTATGTATATGATTTATTTACTTGTGGGGTATGGGTTAAAGTTCGATGTTGACGATACCATAACCTAGAGTATATTGTTGGTTCGTTTTGATGAGGGTTTAAGTTCGATGTTGACGATACCTCATGTATGGATTTAAAGTTCGATGTTGACGAAGCCATACCGCTAGTGTAGTGAAATTCGATGAGGGTTTAAGTTCGATGTTGACGATACCTCATATGTGGGTTTAAGTTCGATGTTGACGATACCACATTTATTGGGACGAATGGGTATTAAGTTCGATGTTGATGATACCATTCGTTGAGCTAGCCTTGGGATTCGAATACTAATGGATGTTGTGAACATCAATGCTTATGTATTGTGTTATAACGTATTGTGTTGTTTCATTATATGATATTGTTATACTAGCTTATGTTATCGAGGATTTAGCGTTATACATTATAAAGGTATGCTAATTATGTTGCTAGTATGTATGCGGATGTGTTGTAAGTGTTTGCAAGCTCGGGCGTTGATAAGGGTAAGGGCGTACAGTTGGATTAGAGATTTTCCGCTTGTTGTTTGATAGGGGACGCTTTTAGATGTGATAGCTTTTGGAGTTTGACTGAGATTTGGGTAGTTTAACCCCAAACACCATGCTCTTAGTGTCGTTTGGAATTTACACTAGTGTGGTCGAAACTCGAACTTTTGTATGAAACTCGTAAAATGGCCGATGTGGGCCCCATTTTGTAACACTCATTTTATTATTGAATCGTGTGAGTTTTAACCATTATAACATGTTGTGAAAAGCGTTTCGTCTAAATATGTCAGGAAGTGGGAGATCTTTATTTGAAAATTGATAAAACCGGACAGAACTGAATGTGGGCATGTGCGCGCCGCGCACCCTGAGGTGATGCGCGTGGCGCACTCCCCTGTAAAAAAAATTTATTTTATGCGTGTTCGATTGTATATTGGGCTGGGTTGTTACAAGTGGTATCAGAGCATGGCCTAAGGGATTTAGGCGACTTGAGATAGGTGCCTAGACTTAGACTTATTGTGTACGCGCTTTATGCGGGACTTGTAGGAGACGGGTCAGACCGGGAGTTGATTAGTGCTTAGGTTTATGTGAACTAACCTTGCGCTAATTGTTTTGTGTTGTGTTAGCAATCATCAAGCAAGATAGACGTTGTACTAGCAAGTTAATGCGACGTGCTCGCGTAACAATGATTAGCTACCATTGTTACGAGTTCAAATCGTGTCAAACAAGCGATGTACGACGATTGTTGAGCAAGATGGGATAGTGCGGTGTATATGTATATACGTATGTGTTAAGTCCTTTTCGTTTCGTTGCTTAATTTACTTCGTTTTATAGAATGAAGATGAGAAATGGACACGACACCAATGACGGAAGTACGAGTGAGGACGTTGAACTCACGACCAAGGTCGAGGCCATCTTTAAAAGGCTAAAGAAGGATTTTCTTGACAATGTTTGAAAGGTTTTCCAAGAGTCGGTTGATGGACAAGTGACCGAAATGATAAATGAACGAATGAAAGCAGCAATAGAGGAGGCTTTGGAAGCTAGAAATATTTATCCTCGAGGCGAAGGGGGTGAAGGTAATGGTGGGGGTGGAAGGCGGGACTTCCACTACAAAAATTTCAAGGATACTCAACCTTCAATGTTTAATGGGGTGAGGGATCCATTGAAAAGCACTTGTTGGATTTCCGATATCGAGGGAGCGTTCCGTACCGCGGAATGTCCTCCCGAGAAGTAGACGAGGTATGGGTCTAGCATGTTGCGCGAAGAAGGCAAGTTGTGGTGGGATGATAAAATCAAATTTTATGGTGAAGAGCAATGCATGAGCTTGACATGGGAGGAGTTTAAGAAGGAATTTTTCCAAGAATACTGAACTTCTTCCGATCTTGATAGAATCCTGGACGAGTTGCACAATTTGCAACAAGGTTCAATAGACTTGGTCACTCTCAAGTCTACCTTCTTGGCAAAGACACATTTTTGTCTGGAATATGTTGGTGACGATCACAAGCTAATGAAAGATTTCTACCGTACCATGAATGATGTGTATAAGGGTAAGATTAGTCGAGGAGTGGCTAAGTCTTTTGAAGAGTTATTTGAATTGGCTCGGGGTTTTGAGCCGGAGGTTCCAAGAAAAAGCAATTTCACTTTTTCTAAAAGAAAGTTTGAAGGTTCTAGTCATTCTAACTTTTCCAACAAGAAGAAGAAGAACAAGAAGGGTTCCGAAAGTGTAAATAGTGTGAAGAAGGGAGGTTTCGGGAACTTTATCCCTACTTGCTACAATTGTGGAGTACGAGGTCATTTGGCTCGGGATTGTACAAAGCCTCCTTCAACAAACAAGCTCACTTGTTTTAATTACAACAAAGAAGGACACCGAAAGTCGGAGTGCCCCGACTTGAACACCGATCATGTTAAACGGTTGGAGAAAGCGGTGGGCACGGCTAGGGGTCGCAACTATTTGATGATGAATGAGGAGGCCAAGCAATCCAACGAAGTCGTTTCAGGTACTTTCATGGTTAACTCTAATCCGGCACGAATCCTATTTGATAGTGGTGCCAATTTATCGTTTGTTTCTCCAAGATTCGTGCCTAAGTTAAATAAACCGCTAGTTAAGTTAAGTCGTCCGGTAGAAGTTGAAATAGCGGATGGCAAGACGGCGCTAGTGGTTGATGTGTGTGAAAATTGTAACGTTGTGTTTGGTGCCGAAAATTTTAAAATCGATCTCATTCCGATGACTTTGGGTGATTTTGATATCGTCGTTGGTATGGATTGGTTCGATCATAATAGAGCCAATATTGCATGCCATGATAAGTTTATTCGGGTAAAGACCCCAAGTGGGGGAGAATTAATTATTCATGGTGATAAGCGGAGAAGAATTGTGCCGATATGCACTTTTGCAAGGGCACGTCGTTTCCTTGTTAGTGGTGGCATGGCTTTTCTTTTCCATGTTGTTGATACTCGAGATGATCCACCATCTATTCGTGAAATTCCGGTGGTGAATGAATTTGAAGACGTTTTTCCGAATGAGTTACCGGGTGTTCCGGCGGAAAGACAAGTTGAATTTCGCATTGAGTTGGTTCCGGGGGCTACCCCCATTGCTAAAACTCCTTATCGTTTAGCACCAACGGAAATGCAAGAGTTGTTAAATCAAACCCAAGAGTTGCTTGAGAAGGGTTTCATTCGACCGAGTGCTTCGCCATGGGGCGCTCCGGTTTTATTTGTGAAGAAGAAGGATGGTAGTATGCGGATGTGCATCGATTACCGGGAGTTGAATAAAGTGAAGATCAAGAATCGTTATCCATTGCCTAGGATTGATGATTTGTTCGACCAACTCCAAGGTGCAACGTATTTCTCTAAAATCGACCTACGGTCCGGCTATCACCAAATGCGGGTCCGTTAGGAAGACATCGAGAAAACGGCTTTTCGAATGCGTTATGGGCATTTTGAATTCGTAGTTATGCCTTTTGGTCTTACGAATGCACCGGCGGCATTCATGGATCTTATGAACCGAGTGTACCAACCTATGTTGGACAAGTCGGTAATTGTGTTCATTGACGACATACTTGTCTATTCGAAGAGTATGAAGGAACATGAACATCATTTGCGGAGTGTGTTAAAGACGTTGCGGAAGGAGAAGTTGTATGCTAAATTCTCCAAATGTGAATTTTGGCTAAGGGAAGTTCAGTTCCTTGGCCACATTGTGAACGAAAATGGTATTCAAGTAGATCCGGGGAAGATAGAGACGGTAAAGAGTTGGGGACGACCGACTACGCCTACGGAAATCAGAAGTTTTCTCGGATTGGCCGGTTATTATCGTCGTTTTATCCAAGACTTTTCTAAGATCGCTTCTCCATTGACGAAGTTAACGAGAAAGAATGCGAGTTTTAGTTGGGAGAACGAGCAAGAAATTGCTTTTCGGTTGTTAAAAGAGAAGTTATGTCAAGCTCCGGTGTTAGTGTTGCCGGAAGGTGTGGAAGACATGACGGTTTATTGTGATGCTTCTTTAAATGGGCTCGGGTGTGTTCTAATGTAAAGGGGAAAAGTCATTGCTTATGCCTCTCGACAATTAAAGGAACACGAAACGAGATATCCGACTCATGATCTTGAGTTGGCGGCGGTTGTTCATGCGTTGAAAATTTGGCGCCATTACTTGTATGGTGTCAAGTGTACGATTTATTCGTATCACAAGAGTTTGAAACATCTTTTTAATCAAAGAGATTTGAATTATCGTCAACGTAGATGGATGGATGTGGTGAAAGATTATGATTGTGAAATACTTTATCATCCGGGTAAGGCGAATGTGGTCGCGGATGCGTTAAGTCGAAAGAGTCACCACCTGGCGTTACGATTGGGATTGTTACGTATGATTATTACTAATGATTTTCTTAAAAAACTTGGTGTGATTCAAATTGAAGCTTACGTTCACAACAAGCATGCGGAACGGATTGTGGGGCAATTGGAATTCATTACTATGGGCCCGCGTGGGTTGTTGTCTTTTCAAGGAAGGGTGTGGGTGCCTAAGATGGGGGATTATCAACGAGTGCTACTTGATGAAGCACATAAGTCAAAGTATTCCGTTCATCCGGGCGCGACGAAAATGTACCTCGATTTGAGAAAGGATTATTGGTGGCCGGGCATGAAACGTGATGTTGTTAAGTATGTTGAGCAATGTGTCACGTGTTTACAAGTTAAAGCCGAACACTAAAAGCCATATGGTAAGTTACAACCGTTAGAAATCCCGAAGTGGAAATGGGAGCACATTACCATGGATTTCATTACAAAGTTACCAAAGACGGCGAGAACTCAATTTGACTCGATTTGGGTAATAGTTGATCGATTGACGAAAAGTGCCTTGTTTCTTCCCATTTGGGAAGCAATATCATCAGGGACTTTGGCTAAATTGTTTATCAAAGAGGTAGTCGCTCGACATGGGGTTCCTATATCTATTATTTCGGATCGAGATACTCGTTTTACATCTCGATTTTGGGAAAAGTTTCATGAGGATATGGGTACGCAATTGAAATTGAGCACGGCGTATCATCCTCAAATGGACGGTCAAACCGAACGTACGAATCAAACATTGGAGGACATGTTGCGGGCATGTATTATTGATTTTGGTGGAAGTTGGGATGAGCACTTACCTTTGGTGGAATTCTCGTACAATAATAGTTATCATACTAGTATCGGGATGCCACCTTACGAGATGCTTTATAGGCGGAGGTGCCGAACTCCGATTTGTTGGGGTGAGATTGGTCAAAAAGAAATCGGGAGTACCGATTTGGTCTTAGAAACGAATAGCAAGATTGATATGATTCGGGATCATTTGAAAAAGGCTCAAGATAGACAAAAGTTGTATGCCGACAAGCGTAGACGAAAGATCGAATTTCAAGAAGGTGACATGGTGATGCTTAAGGTTTCGCCATGGAAAGGTGTTATTCGGTTTCGAAAATGGGGAAAGTTAGCTCCTCGGTTTATCGGTCCTTTTAAAATTTTAGCTCGTGTTGGTGAAGTCGCGTATCGTTTGGAATTACCCGAAGAGCTTGTGGGGATCCATAATACATTTCATGTTTCTCATCTCCGTAAGTGTCTTGCGGATGATTCATCATGGGTGCCATTAGACGAGATTGAACTAAACAATAAGTTAGAATATATTGAGGAGCCGATTGCCATACTCGATGAGAAGGTCAAAAGGTTGAGAAATAAAGAAGTGAGAACTTTTAAAGTTCAATGGCGTCGTAGTAAAGGTTCCGAATTTACTTGGGAGCCCGAAGAGTTTGTGTTGGTCTATCTTCCCTCTTGTCATGCCGCTTGGATCGCGAGGACGCGCTCCGATCCAAGTGGGGGAGAGTTGTAAGACCCTAATCTTCATTGTACAGCAGAGTAAATAGGGTACATGAAGTGTGGGTGACCTTGTATATTAAAACAGAGGTCAGAGGGCGAACTGAGCAGGGTGCGCTCAGCGCATACTTAGGGGTGCGCCTGGCGCACTCCTCACTGTAGCCGGGTTCTGTTGTTTTATTCAGATATTTTGATGGGCATTTTGGTAATTTCACTTGTGGACGTGTTGGAGGCCAGTAGGTCAGATCTTGGGGTATCATTCACTCCATTTTCAACAACCTTATCTTCTTCACTTTAATTTTGGAGAGAGAGTGTGATTTCTTGAGTGAGAAAGCTTAAATCCAAGAGGAAGAAGTTGTTCTCGGGCCAAAGTGCGGGTATTAAAGTCGTTCATCTACTCACTAGCTACGTTGGGGTTTTAGTGGTAAGCTCTAATCTTGATTTCCCTACTTTGATTTTGTGTAGGGTTACGGTTTGGGTAAATGAAGAACATAAAACCCATAATTGTTGATTTTGGGTGTTCTTGGGTAAGATGGAGTCATGAAGACTCAATGGTAACTAACTTAGGGTTTCAAAGTGTTAATTGATGTTATGAGTCCTAATTGGTTAGTTAATTACTAGCACACCTAGCTAATTGGTAAATGGGTGTTAGTTGGGTTAGTGGATGACCCGAAATGGGTGTGTTGACTTTAAATGAGTCAAAGGGGTTAATGATTTACCTAGTTTGGGATTATGGGTATGAATTACCCTAATTGTGTTATAGTTAGTGTTGATAGACCTTAATCACTAGCTTTTAAGTGATTGACGAGGGTCTTGACCCTTAAGGGGCGGTTTTGGTGAAAATGGGGCATTTAATGCATTTAAGTCATTAAATGCACTTGAGTGAATTGTTGGTGTTTAGCCCAACAAGTTTGTTTGTTGATTGAGTGTTTATTGTATTAGGTACTCGGCTTTGAAGCATTCGAAAGTATAAAATCATCACCAAATCGTTGAGGTGAGTGGAATAATTATATATGTATGTATATGATTTATTTACTTGTGGGGTATGGGTTAAAGTTCGATGTTGACGATACCATAACCTAGAGTATATTGTTGGTTCGTTTTGATGAGGTTTTAAGTTCGATGTTGACGATACCTCATGTATGGATTTAAAGTTCGATGTTGACGAAGCCATACCGCTAGTGTAGTGAAATTCGATGAGGGTTTAAGTTCGATGTTGACGATACCTCATATGTGGGTTTAAGTTCGATGTTGATGATACCATTCGTTGAGCTAGCCTTGGGATTCGAATACTAATGGATGTTGTGAACATCAATGCTTATGTATTGTGTTATAACGTATTGTGTTGTTGCATTATATGATATTGTTATACTAGCTTATGTTATCGAGGATTTAGCGTTATACATTATAAAGGTATGCTAATTATGTTGCTAGTATGTATGCGGATGTGTTGTAAGTGTTTGCAAGCTCGGGCGTTGATAAGGGTAAGGGCGTACGGTTGGATTAGAGATTTTCCGCTTGTTGTTTGATAGGGGACGCTTTTGGATGTGATAGCTTTTGGAGTTTGACCGAGATTTGGGTAGTTTAACCCCAAACACCATGCTCTTAGTGTTGTTTGGAATTTAAACTAGTGTGGTCGAAACTCGAACTTTTGTATGAAACTCGTAAAACGGCCGATGTGGGCCCCATTTTGTAACACTCATTTTATTATTAAATCGTGTGAGTTTTAACCATTATAACATGTTGTGAAAAGCGTTTCGTCTAAATATGTCGGGAAGTGGGAGATCTTTATTTGAAAATTGATAAAACCGGACAGAACTGAATGTGGGCCTGTGCGCGCCGCGCACCCTGAGGTGGTGCGCGTGGCGCACTCCCCTGTAAAAAAAAATTTTATTTTATGCGTGTTCGATTGTATATTGGGTTGGGTTGTTACAGAATCGAAATTGTAATTTATTTACTATTTTATATATTTATTCTCTAATTTTTATCGGTAACTATTATATATGTATATAAAAATAGAATTAATTGGTGTAAACTATTTAGAACTGTAAGAATGAATAGAAAATAGTTAGGAACTGTTAAGAAAGTTATAAAAAAGATTTTTAGAATTTGTGGATTATTATTTATAATTAATTTAGATTATATATTAAAAGATATATAAAATTCTTAATAAATATGTTTATCAGCAATAAAAATACATAAATATTTTTTTTTGAGTTTATTAAACATATAGAAGCCTAAGAAAATTATAAACTAATTTATTTAAGTTGATTTGGTATTTATTACATAATTAATTTTGATTTAATGCAAACTGAGAACAATATTAGAAATAAATACTAAAATGTGATAAAAATATTTTATAAAATTTTTGTATGTTTATTAAGATTAGTAGATACTGAGAAAAATATAAAATATAATTTTAAACTCGTTTACCTATTTTTTTTATATTTTAAGTTTTAAACGATTATTGAAAATAATAATTAATACATAAAAACTAGTAATATTGTATAGATTATTTTATAAAATTTTGTACAAAATATCTACTGATTTAAAGTCAATAAAATACTAATTAGAATTATTTGATAATTTATTGATATATAAATTTGAATTTAGATAATTTATGTATATAAATTTCGATATATATAATAAATATAAGATTTATATTAATTAAATAATAGTATATAAATTTAAGATCTGTAATAAATATGTAAGACATAATTATTATATATTTAACCTATCTACATAATTAAACTTATAATACTTTGTTATAAGATTAATTTTAAAATAAATTAATAATGATAATACATTAATAATATTAAATATATTCAAACTTAATATAATATATATTTACTATATAAGTATATTATATCAATGTGTCGTAATTCTATACGCACATAACGTGAAGGTTATACTCTAAAGATAACGTGCACTATATACAAACTTCATCGCTACTTATAGTCGTAAGTGAATGATGTCTAGGTTGCCATTTATGGGTAAGCTTGTGGATCTCGAATGCCATGACTTAGATTCTGGTCAAGAGTCCTGGGCCCCCAGTTACATCTGGTCATTCCTAACTTATTTGATTGCAACGAAGTTTGAATAAAGTTGTACAACGTCTTATTAATGAATATAACCTGAACTTATAAACTTTCCATAAGTTGAAATCTTCCTATTTTGGACTGTCTCTATTAATATAATTCATTATATTAATAAACATATACTTGGTCTATTAGACATTTACTGATCGAACGTTATACCTCTAGGTTGATATCCCGGTCACTTACTTGCTTTACTTTCCTTTCTTGCGTGGAATACTTCAACAGCTATTTAAGGTGATTTTCATAGCCCCATTTTTTTACTATTTATTAAACTGTTTATAACTTTTGGGGTGAGACACATGCTTGCTTTATAACTATTTTACGCTTAGACACAAGTACTCAAATATTATTATGTTGTCATGCTTTGATTCATGCAAATCCTCACCGTAATATCGTCAATTGCTGCGTATAAAAGGCAAACTTAATTATTGTGAATAGGCCTATTGAGAGTAACGTCTCTAACCATTTGACCGTTGGTCTTTGGTTACATAATAATGATTCAACGACACTGAATAACAAAGTGTCACGAGGTAACTTTTGTTTAGTCGCGATATTACAAACTTCAGCAACACTTTTAGATTGATATGTTTGTTATCAACCAACTTTAAACTAAATCTTGTGGTCTAATGCATATTATATAAACCTATGAATTTCACACAACCTTTTTGGTTGACACTTTAAGCATGTTTTGTCTCAGGTGACGAATAAGATGATTGCCATGACTGCTACTTGATGAATTGAATGCTGCTACATGGAGTCTTCATTTCATTACATTTACTATGCATTAAGACTATTATTATTATGTCAGTTTGAATTTGATGTAAAAACTTTTAATGCTTCCGCTGTTTTATTAATGAATGTTTTATTCAAAACGTCTCATATAGAGTCGTTCTCGTTTATACAACTGTGTTATGATATAAATGGTCACAAATACCCCTGGCCCTATTTGGGGGTGTGACAAATATGTCATGAATGACTCCAAGTAATATCTCTAAATGAGCAAATGCACAGCGGAAGATTTCTTTCATACCTGAGAATAAACATGTTTTCAAGTGTTAACCAAAAGGTTGGTGAGTTCATTAGTTTATCATAATCGATCATTTTCATCATTTTAATAGACCACAAACATGATTTTCATTTCCATTTCTCATAAATATACGTCTCATGCATAGAGACAAAAATCATTCATATGGATTGAACACCTGATAATCGACATTAACAAGATGCATATAAGAATATCCCCATCATTCCGGGACACCCATCGGACATGATATAAAAACTCGAAGTACTAAAGCATCCGCTACAACGGATGGGTTTTGTTGGGCCCAATAGATCTATCTTTAGGATTCGCGTTAATTAGGGGTGCACTAATTCTCAAAATTAGTGATGTTCCCTAATTCTTAGATTACCAGGCTAAAAGGGGCATATTCGGCTTCAATCCATTCAACCATATAATGTAGTTTCGATTACTTGTGTCTATTTCGTAAAACATTTAAAAAGCGCATGTATTCTCAGTCCCAAAAATATATATTGCAAAAGCATTTAAAAATGGAGTAATGAAACTCACAATACTGTATTTTGTAGTAAAAATACATATGACGACATTGAACAAATGTAGGGTTGGCCTCGGATTCACGAACCTATATCATGTATATATATATTAACACCTATAATTGAAGTCAAATAAATTTATGTATTATTATTAATATAAGTATTATTTTTAGTAATTCATGTGTTTCATTATTAACTTAAATATATTTACTTTATATATCTTGAATAATTAAATAATATTAGAGTTAGGTTATATGTATTAGATATGGTTTTATATAACTAATTTTTATTGTAATAATAATAGTAATATTAATAGTAGTATTGATAATAATAATATAGTTAAGTTATGTGTATTTTTATATAAATCATCTTTATTTGATATATTACTAATACTGATCATAATAACAATAATAATAATAATAATAATAATAATAATAATAATAATAATAATAATAATAATAATGATAAAATAATACTAATTTTGATAAACTCATGATAATTCTTAATAATGATAGTAACAATAATTTCAATAGTAAATTAATAATTTTTATAAAAATGTTAATTTTAATGGTAATACAAATTTTAACAAAAATTGTAACTTTAAAAATAATGATACATTTAGTAATAATAATAATTATAATAATTATAATAATAATATTAATAATAATAATAATAATAATAATAATAATAATAATAATATCTATAATACTAATACTTTTAATAATAATAATAATACTAGTGATAAATGTAGTGATAATAATAATAATAATAATTTGCATTATGATAGTAATAATAATACTAATAATACTTAGTGATAGCATTAATAATAACAATATTAATCATAGTAATAATCATGTTTACTAAGGTTAGTAATAATAATAATAATAATTAACTTAATAATAACAATAACCAATAATAATAATAATAATAATAATAATAATAATAATAATAATAATAATAATAATAATAATAATAATAATAATAATAATAATAATAATAATAATAACAACAACAACAACAACAACAACAACAACAACAACAACAACAACAACAATAATTATTATGAAATAAGACTACCTTTAAAAGAAGCTTAAAAAAAATGTCATAGCTGGGGCTCGAACCCAGGACCTCTCGCTTAACTCACACATCACCATACCATCTGCTCCACTATTCCTTTTCTAAAATTATTCGTACTAAAATATATATATCCCGTATGTGACTGTCTTCTTCTTCTTCATAACACATCATCATGATTCATTACCATCACTCATCGTTATTTCCTATCCATCACAATAATACCATATCATAGTCATTACCACAGTATCATCTTCTTCGTTTATTGAATCGAAACAGAAGTGATAGTGGTAAAATCAACAGTGTTGCAGGTTCACGTAATAGAAGCAATATTAAGTGGGTTTTATTCGAGCTAAGTTCACGAAGGTGGTGGATTGCGTGATGAAACAGAAACTGAACGGTTCCAATAAGATGGCGGTTTAAATGGTGTTCAATTGGTGATGGTTGCCGGCTGGAATATAAAAAGAATAATAGGTGGGTCACGTACAAAAGTAGCCATAGTTACTCGATTAGACAAGTTGAAATATGATATTGGGCCAGCAATAATACTTGGGCTCGAGTAGTTTCTGTTGGGCCAGGGTAACCGATATAAGGCCATCACCATCTATCATTTATAAAACAAATGGGCTGTTGGGTTTGTGTTGATACAATAGAACGGTAGTTGGAAGTAGAAACATAAATAATACGCCGGAAGTTATCAATCATATTAGGATAGTATTATACCTTCATCAACGTAATCTTAATAGTGAATCAGGAACAAAAGCAGCTGTAGCAGCTTGTGTTGTAGTGGTGTTTGAGGTGATGATAGTTTGTTCCATTAACAGAGAATTTAAATGGGTTTGTATACAAAGGAGCCCAATAAAGAAATCGATTCAATAGCCCATTAAATAAAAAGGTTTGGTTGTTGTTTGAATATAGAAACAGGGATATAGAGCATCATTTAAGAGTGTAATGGGCTTCACCTTGGTCCAATAAAAAAAACGGCTTATAGATCTGATAATCAGGAATCTCGCATGCTAGAAACATAATAAGAAAAGAAAAACTTATGCACTCAAGGAAAATAAATATCTTATCTTGCATGATTGGGAAGGGTCCCATAACCCATGATATCATGCGTTAACTTAGTGATTTAGATAAAGGTTTTATGGGTACGTTCCATTATATTATAATAATATAGTTAAAAGTAGTGGTAATCATGCATGCTTCCTTTCATACTAGTGGCCAATTATTTGAGTTTGATAGGACCGAAACAAGAAGCAAGAGAGACTAGTTTTGATGATGAGGGTGCTCGAATAGTTGCAGGTTAGTGATGGTTTACGGATAAAAGAGAGAGGAGAGAGATATCATGTTGGTTTAGTGTGGTGGTGGTCAGATAATAAAAACAGGAATGAAGCAGTAGGTTTGAACCGTGATTTACATAAGATAGAGAGAACAAAGATGAGAGAAAAGAAAGGTGGTAGTGGCTTGGTGTTTGATTGTGACGCCCCGTACAAAACCATTGTGTACGATTCGTCAACAACAGGATCTTTACACGGTTGAATACTACATGTTGTTTGAAAACCAGTTTGCATTCATAAAAACATAGTGTTTACAAAAGATAACGTGACACAGAGGTCATTACAAAGCCATTATTCAAATAACATAAGTTGCGAATGCAAAATAAAAGTTTCATGATTGAGACATCTCTAAGTTATGCAGCGGATATCTAACACAGCAGGTCCATAACAGCAATTCAATAACAGCATGACAGCAAGTGTAACAGCGGAAACAATAAACCTCTAGGCACCTGAGAAATACACACTTAAAAAGTCAACACGAATGTTGGTGAGCTATAGTTTAAGTTGTAATAGTAACGTAAGATAGGCCACGAGATTTCAGTGCTGCAACAGCGTATCAAAACAGTATGAAAAGTATATGCATAACCGTGGGCACCCGGTAACTAGACTTAACGTTTATAACCCCCTGAAAGTACACTTGGTGAGTGCGTATGTTCACGAAGTATTAAACACCCGTTAAATGCTAGCGCGACTAGCCCGAGTGGGGATGTCAAACCCTATGGATCCATATCTAAGATTCGCTTTCACCAGTTCAAAAACCAATGACTAAACGTTACCGTGCTAAAGGGAATATTTATGCCGTTGTATAAACCACACACATATAAAGTTTAAGTACTCGTGCCTAGTATGTAAAACGTAAAAAGCGCATGTATTCTCAGTCCCAAAATAGTTAAAGTAGTAAAAAGGGATGCTATAACTCACAGTGATAAAAGCGGTAAAGTCGGTAATGAAAGTACGCAAGTAGTAAGTCGGTCCGAAAGGTCGTCAACCTAAATCAAATGTTACTAGGTCAGTAGGTTGTCTTTATAAATTCTAATACTGCATAAAATAAGTTTAAGTGTCATCATCATCATCATTCATCATCATAAAAGCTAAGTAAGTTTGACGAGAATAGAGATCGAAACAATATGCTGACTTCGGTCAGCTGCTACGACCTCTACGTAAATCGAAAAGATGCATGGTCAGTGGCTATGGCTCCGTATATGAGTCCCCTAACAGCTGACCAATTTTTAGAACCTAACTCGTCTTCGTTTGACCGTGGCGACGGTTTAAGTGTGAGTAGGTCAGAAATTTCAGCGCAACATTAATAGGGTGTAGTGACTATCGGAGGGCCATAAATCCTAAACCGTAACTCGGATTAAGACGAGGCCTAAACGGAAAATCATCTAATCGAACTGAACTAACTGAAAATCAACTTTCCAATAGCCCAGGTGGTCTGATTAGATACGAAAATCAGTGGAAATGTGCTCCGGTGGGGTTCTTGGTGCTTGATGCTCATCACGGTTCTCATCCTTGATGCTTGTAGCTTCAAGTGTACAGCTCGTTGATGGTTTAGTATCACTTTTGACCAAGATTCACCATCAATACATAATATGTTAAGACCAAGTAAGAACACAACTCATTCATGAGTCTTAGATGGATGATGAACCAAGGTTACATCATATCCTTAGTCTTAACACAATTTCAATTCACAATAACAACTAAAGTTACAAACTTTACATTAATTCAACAAGTAATAGCACAATCTAAGTCAAATGAGGTGATGGAACCCTAAGCTAGAGAGCTTGGATCCATTTCACACAAGTTACAAGGTTGCAAAGCTAGAAAGCTTGAACCTTTAAGTGTTCTTGAAGATCTTGAAGCATAAAGCTTGGATCTTTAAGATATATGAAGATAACAAACACAAGTTTGAATCTTTTTCACAAAACAACATGATCAAAGTAAAAAGAACTTAGATCTAACAAAAAGATATGAAGATCCAACCTAGAAAGCTTGCATGTTGTTTGTTCTTGAAGATCTTGAAGCATAAAGCTTGGATCTTGAAGATGCATGAAGATTACAAACAAAAGTTTGAATCTTTATCATAAAATAGAAAGATTAAAGTATAAAAGAAGTAGATCTATAAAAGATATGAAGATTCAAGCTAAAAAGCTTGAATCTTCCATGTTCTTGAAAGATTCATGCTTGAATCAACAAGATATAAGTAAGATCAAAGCTAGAAGGAACTTGATCTTCCACATAATGATGATGATGTACACGAATTTAAGAAGGAAAGAGGAAGGAAAAGAAAAACTTACAAGCTAGGAAAGAAAGAAAGAATAAGTGTGTGTAAAGCCAAAATGATCAAGTGTTGGAATGGGGGACTAAAGGCTAGTATTTATAGGCAAATGAAGATCACATGGATTGGTGAGGTGGCCAAGACCATGGTGGTGGTGATGGATGGCATTTAGAGGGGGAGGGGGAGACAAAAACTTGCTTTTTGGCTAATGGTGTCTAAAGTGTGTCCTTTTGCTAGAATCTTATGTAACATTTAGATAAACCTTATCCATTATGCTAGTGTGACTCATTAATTAATTTATTTATTAGTTATTTATTATTATGGGCCACTAGTAATAATACTTGGGCTAATTAATTGGGTCACTAGCTAGTGTAGGGTGGGCTTGAGCCCAACAAGGTAGAAAGTCCAACAAGACTAACTATTGGACTTTAGCAATTAAATAAATAAAATTAAGCATCCAAAAGCCCAGGTAATTATATTAGAAAATAATAATTAATATTTCGCAGTCCAAAAGTTCCGGTTCCGACAAAAGTCAAACGTGCGCGCAGTCCGCGGTTTATTCGTAACGGCAAGTAACACAAACGGTTATAAAGCATCCAATGGACAAGTTAAGCATTCTACATACCCCAGGGCACGTTTTTAAGTATATATGAATATAAAACACGTGTGCCAAGGTTCCGGAGTAATAAAGTAATACAGTACGCACAAATACATAGTTTTGCTAAAATACAAGGCATAAAAGCAAGTCGAAAAAGTCGGGTCGTTACATTACCCACCTGTTATTGGAAATTTCGTCCCGAAATTTAAGCTGAGGCAGGTGTTGGAGTCGAGAAAAGGTGAGGATACTTCTGCATCATTTGATCCTCTCGTTCCCAAGTGAACTCAGGTCCACGCTTGGCATTCCGTCGAACTCGGACAATTGGAATCTTATTGCGTTTCAAGGTTTTGACCTCACGGTCCATAATTTTGACAGGTTCTTCCACGAAGTGGAGTTTGTCATCAATCGTAAGTTCCTCTAGGGGTATGATAAGTTCCGGTTGAGCAAGACACTTTTTCAAATTTGATACATGGAAGGTAGGATGAACAGCACTCAACTGAGTTGGAAGATCCAGCCGATAAGCAACGGGTCCAACACGTTCCAAAATCTCAAAAGGACCAATATATCGCGGGTTTAACTTTTCGCGCTTTCCAAAATGAATTACACCTTTCCAAGGTGCGACCTTCAACATTACTCGGTCACCCACGTTGAATTCGAAGTCTTTACGTTTAAGATCAGCATAACTCTTTTGGCGATCGCGGGCCGTCTTAAGTCTCGCTTAAATCTGAGAAATCTTCTCCGTCGTTTCATGGACTATCTCGGGTCCGGTGATTTGCACTTCGCCTAACTCGGCCCAACAAATAGGAGAACGGCACTTGCGGCCATACAACGCTTCAAAAGGTGCGGCTTTAATACTTGAATGATAACTGTTGTTGTAAGAGAATTCGGCTAGTGGCAGATGTCTTTCCCAAGACTTTCCGAAGTCAATAACACAGGCACGTAACATGTCCTCTAAAGTCTGAATCATTCGTTCGCTCTGACCGTCGGTCTGTGGGTGATAAGCGGTGCTCATGTCGAGACGAGTTCCCAAGGCTTCTTGCAAAGAACGCCAGAATCTGGAAGCAAAACGGGGATCGCGATCTGAGATAATTGATAGAGGCACACCATGACGAGATACAACCTCTTTGATGTACAGTTGAGCAAGTCTCTCCATTGTATCTGATTCTTTCATCGCTAGAAAATGAGCAGATTTGGTAAGACGGTCAACGATAACCCAGATTGTATCGTATCCGCCCATCGTATTTGGTAGCTTCGTGATGAAATCCATTGTAATTGCTTCCCATTTCCATTGTGGGATTTTTGGTTGCTGAAGTAATCCAGATGGCCTCTGATGTTCAGCCTTAACCTTCGAACAAGTTAAACACTGATGTGTAATTTCGTACTCTAAATTATTAGCTAAATACCTATCGATTATCACACAATACAGGCAACTATAACCAGTTCGTGTAGTAATTAAACAAGTATTTGACCAATTCGTTCCACAGAGAGCAGGTAATTGAAAACTTGAACTATTAATTATTCTAAGATTTAAAAGGGGGTTTTGTTGTAAAACTGATTAAACGCGAAATTTAAATTAAACTTAACTCAATAAGCAACAAAGGTATCCACTTAGCTACAATTCCCTAGGCTAGGATTGCTCGTTTAAACTCGTTAAGTAAACAATTACGATGATGTGACACTGTATTTATCTGTCGATTCCTACAGTTTAAGACTAGCATCCTAAGTATAACTGTCGTTAACCTAGAGTTACTAACCAATTCACAATGGTATTACTCGAGATTATAATCTAACTTAGGTTGGTTTGGTGTCCCTTACAACCTCACAATTATTGCAACCAATTTCAAGCTCAACCACTATACGATTAATTTTATTATCGGTGTCCCTCTTAAAATCTCACGTATTCCTAAATTATTCACGTTCAATAATCTAGTAAAAGCTATTAATCAATTTAACTGTCGTTAAATAATCAATAACTTCCGTGATCTAACAATCAATAAGCTTTAATAATGGTGGATCTTAGCTAGACATAAACTTGTGTAATTTTAATTAATTGTTATTAACCAAAAGATTGCAATCCATCACCTAGGTTCATGCATCTAAGTGAATACTAAATATTTAGCTACTCATGGTAAAGTAAAGAACAAATAAATAAGAAGAACAATTAAACATAATCATTGAATTGAAGAACAAATTAATAAAAGTAATTAAACTAACCAAGAATGATATTGTAGCTTAAACCCTTGTAAAATAATGAAGAAAGACAAAGAAATTCGTAACTAAAGTTGCTGTAGAAGAAAATTCGTAAATAAAACTGCATATCCTAATTTTGGGGTAAAATTCGACTATTTATAGAGCTGGAAAATATGCTGGAAACCGCCATGGGTCGCGTATCGCGACACCTCTATCGCGGATCACGATGTATTGAAACGCGATGAAACAACCTGGGTCGCGACATTTTGATCAGTAAGCCCTCCTTTTCACAGTCGCGTTCTAAGGCACTTTATCACGAACCACGATGACCCAAAACGCGACAAAACTAATCCTGAAGCGATGGAAACTGATTTTTTTCACCCGAGACGCGTTTATCTTCAACTCTAACTCCTTTTTGGCTATAACTTTAATAAAAACATCATTAACGAGCTAACGAACCATATCTTGACACTTTCTTCATTTTAAACTCAAATAACTCGATTTCTCCATCAAAGTCTTCAAAATATTAACAAATGGAACAAGATAACGCCCAAAATAAATGTATAAAAATGGCGTTATCAAAATCTCCCACACTTGAACCTTGCTTGTCCTCAAGCAAGTCAATCTCGAACCAATAAATGTATGAATAATCTTCAACAAAATTCCGCAAGATTCAAGCCTTCAAGTCAATCCTCCACAAGCTCTCGTACTCTTCATCTTTTCACGAACAAGCTTATTTCCTCACAAAACAATTCCTCACATTCCTGTCACTTACAAAACAACATACAAACCATCAAACGCACCCCCCTTTCTCCCCCCATTTTCATTCAAACACTTTTCAAAATCAATATCCTAAGTGGCCCTTATTGCAAACAAATTTTCATAAAACATCCTTTCTAGGTCATGAATTGAGATGTAAAGACAATTTGGGTTGAGAACTCAAACTCCAAAAATTTCCATAACTTTACTTCTTAACAAAAACCTTTCATCTGAAAGCCTAAACTCTTTTCACTTAACTTCCCTAAAAATCACATTACTAGGCTTTCCATATCCTTCTTTTCTTTGCATCAATTAACCCTTAAGACCTAATTTTCCAACCTCAATAACTAATCACCAATAAACATTCAAAATAAAATTGGTGTAACATGATTACAAATGATAAAAAACAATCTTATGTTATAAGGTTTAGTATTTGTAACATGACCCTTATTCGCATCAAGATAGCCTACTAACAATATTTAAGGCGCTATTGCAAATACCAATACTTCACAATTTAATCAAAGATCCAGTTATAAATAGATTCATACATGTGTTTATGTAGGGAAAGCCGTTTAACTTTTTAACTCTCTTGATTCCATTTCATGCTGATAATTTCTAAATATGCAAGCTATCCACATACTGGTCACATTTCTCTTATCCAAAATACCCTGCAAAGGTAACTCTTCCCAAGGTCTAGTCTTACTAGGCATTTCCCACATCATGAGCCAAAGATGATCACTGCTGCATAAGTATGAGATGAGTACCTAAAGATGATCACCTTGCCTTGAGATAGTAACGTCCTTGACCCGTGTAGCGAACCTTCAACCAACCGATCCCAAATCGGAAAAAGGTCTTAGGTGGTTAGGTAATCTAGCACCCCAAAGGATCTATCGGTTCGAGTCTTAGAAACTACTACTTAAGCTCAGATCTCATAAGCATTTTTTCTTTCTTTCTTTTTTTTCAATTTTTTTTTTTTTTTACAATATTACTCTCTTTAAATGTCTTCCTCGTCTTCAATTTGTGACTTTGTAGAACCCGCAATGTATGATGTAGTGGATGGATAATGATGTGATCGATGATGATGAATGATTTGTTGTAAGAAGTCTTTAACTCATGACATAAAGCAATACCTTTCACACCATAGTCGGTAATAGCCACCCCTTAAAGGGTCTATTGGAGTCAGAGATTTGTGAGTTTTCCTCTTCAAGCTTACATACCTAGCACTTATGAGCATAACACTTCTTTAAGAGAGTCAAAAAGCCATAAACACAAAATACGAAGACATTTATATCCTAATCTCTAATTAAACCATTTTTCTCGCATTTTACCCTAAAGCCCTAAATACCGTTATTCTTCATTTCTTGACACAAATAAGTTGCATTGTCATTCTCGAAACAAAAACTAAACTAGATAAAATAAGATTAAATTTTTAACATTTTTAACCAAATTTATCCAACATTTATCTTTTTACTTTCCACCTTTCATCAATTATCTTTCCTCAAGCACTTATACACTCAGAATTCCTAAGTCATGGTCAAAAAGGTCATTCATAATTAACAAACCACTAACAATTTGCTTAAAACTAATAAACCTCACCGGCCAAAACCAAAAATTTCAAGTCAACCCCTAATCACTACGGGTGCTCTCATGGGTAAACATCTCAATTATAACCTTAAAAAGTGTAAAAACTCCACAAATTTTGACCACTAGGCAAACTCCACAAATTTTGACCACTAGGCAATTAAAACATGGAAAATTTTCAAAAATCCGCGAGAATTTATCTCTCCCCCCCACACTTAAGATCATGTAATGCCCTCATTTACATAAAATCAGAAAATCAAAAATAAATTCGAGAGGACAAAATAGTGAAAAAGGGAAAAGAAAAGAAAAGAAAAACCCGGATTTTTAGATCCGTAGATCGCGGAAAGACAGTGCACGATGGCGCTGAACTTACTGCCAGCATAAGAACATCGGCATCCACTCGATCACCAAAACATCATAATCAAGTAAGGTGCTGAACTTAATGCCAGACTTTGAAAAATAATAAAGCACAACCACCGTGGAACCTGAAACGAAAACATACCATAACTAATGGGGTGGTACCACCACGGTACCGAAACGCCCCATTTAAAATCCAAAGTATTAAGTTTAAACACTAACAACTACCATCATCCTAATTAAGATTACAGTCATCCAAAATAATAATAAAAAAAACTAAACGATATTAAAAAGTTTTTAGTTTGTTTGTCACCACACGATCATCACCGCATCCAATCACCGAGGGTTATACCCTCCATAAGAGCCATCATACTGCCCACCATAAGGACCTCCACCACCTGACTGACCTCCCTGGTTACCTGCATCATACTGAGAACTAGAACCTGCTCCTCTTCGTCGAACCATATCCTCCCAAACCTCCTGAGCTGCTGTGCGATCATAAACCCGATAAGGACCTGTCGACTCTGGAGTCCATGGAACACGAGTGCCATAAGGAGCAAAGATGGTATTAGGAGAAACAAGCTCCATGTTGTGTTGATGCCAATCGTGATGATACGTAACCTCACTAATGCCATATGCAATCTGACTTTCCGAGCGTGCTCGAGTTTCCTCATTATAAAGCTGCATATTACGCATCTGTTCCATCAAATCTCGGTTAGTAAAACATTGACCCCCGACACCTTGACCCGCATCTTGACTACCCTCGGCCATCTCTTCATCCTCCTCCTGTGCCCCCTGCGTATCTCGGGGACGACGACGACGAACCCTATACGGAATAACCTGACCATGCTCAATAGATATTACTCTTGCTCCTCGAAAAACATTTTCTCCTAACACAACCGCCTCAGTAATAATTCGCTCCATATCTGATCTATCAATCTCAAAAACTGATGCAATCCTCGTGATAAAATGACCACCTCTAATCGGACTTCCCCCAGAACGAAGTCCACTACCCTGATGTTTAAGAAAATAAGCCACTCCATAAGCAACCGAAGTAGGTGTTTTGGTTCGGAATTGGTTCACATACCAAAGATCCGGTAAAGAGACCTTCTCGTTCCCACTTCTTCTATGTGTAATAGTATGCGCAACCATTCGTTGAATTGCACAAAGAGCGAGATCCATGATGTTAACACAAGGGCAGTTACTCGGGCTCCATTCAGAATCAGAAGCAATATCCCCCCAAACTCTAGCTGCATCAAATTCACGAGGATCAATCATATCAATAACCCTTTCAGCACTCCAAAGATAATCTCGAAAACTAACTCGTGTGCGTTCTTCATCGGTATAAATTCCCAAACAAATAGCCAATTGAAATAATGACATAGAGCAGTTAACCCCACCCAATCGAAAAGTCATAAATGTTGGATCATCAACGTTTTCAGGGTGAAGGTTCATCACATATGTGACGTAAAATTCAATAACCAACTCCCGGTAAACTATTTCATGGATACCAAAGAAAGCAACCCAATCATTATACACATTACCACGCCATTCCAACTGCAAATACTCCATAACCGTAGCATGTAAACCACCCCTTTGCAAAACATTCCAATCAACCACCCGATGCGGTTCAAATTCTTTCCGAATCAATTCTTGAACATCCGCCTTTCTTTGCTTAATAACCTCCGATCGACCATTAAACCTTAAATTCACATGTAATTCTGACTGAGGAATTGGAGGTTGCGGTTCAACCTCCTGAGCTGCACCGGCCGCAGTACCAGAACTTGAAGTACCTCTAGCATTACCACGTCCTCCTGTTTGAAAAACAAACACAATAACAAACCAAAAAGATATATCCCAAAGGACATGTTAGCGTTAGCGATAACCTGCATTCTTTCAAACATATACCTAAGGCACACAATGTTAATGGTCACTGAAAACAATCCACAAGCATAAATCTTATAAAACTCAAACAACGATCATGCATTTAGAACCAATTTTCAACTTTCATAAGTATAAAACCATGTAACCTCATTAATCGTCATGTTAATCCTCATAGCAATTATGCAATATCAACCAAATAAATCAAGTGAACATGACTCAATTCAAAAACATCATCTTCTCAACACTGTTTGTAACTTTAACCAATTAATTCAACAATCAAAACATGTAATTAAAGCATACATATCAGTTACACATGCAAAACATAAACCCAAAAAGTCAACTAAGTCAAAACTAGTCAAACAAGTCAAAATACCCAAATTACACATGAACCCTAGAAATTAAAATCAAAATCTAGACAATTTAAACATGAATTCATGATAATTAAACTCAGCTAACAATCATACAACATCCAATTCATATCAATTTAACTCACAATTCAAAACCCCCAATTATTCATACCTAAGAACCCTAGAAATCAAAAACTAAAATTATATATAATAGGCATGAAAATCGAAGTAATAACATGTTAATCATACATAATCTTCATTAAAAATCAAACAATAACACTTATATACACCCCCACACTTGTTTTTCACATAAACCCTAATGCAATTCGAATTAAGCATGAGAAGGAAAGAAAAAACAAGTAAATAGATGGTAAATCATACCCTAGCCATGATGTTAATGTCGATTAGATGAAGATTAGTGAGAAAATTGATGATTTACTCGATGGGTTTTTAGGGTATGGAGAACAGAAAAACGAGAGAGAAAATGAAATATAAGTGGTGATTATGAATCGGGCTGGAAACAGAAGTATAAATCGACCAGCTACAAGCGTCGCGTTTCGCGACGGGCAGTCGCGTTTCGCGACAAGTTTAATTCCAACGCGATTTGGGCAGCTCAAACGCGACACAAATGGGGCCCCTTACTGATCAAATCGTCGCATTCTGGTGGGTCCAGTCGTGATCCGTGACAACTTTTTTTTTTTTTTTTTTAGATTTTATAATGTTTTTGGATTTTTCAAGGATTTCTAAAAATACACACAAATTACCTAACAACAATACAAAACTCTACACGATTTGATTTTTTAACGAGTCGTTTTCTCGACTCATGCCCATGCTCATGTGTCTTTCGGGTAGAGGGTGAGGTCCTCCCTCTCAGCGTTATCGAATGCCTCGTGATATAATTTTAACCTATGACCATTCACCTTAAAGCTTCTACCCTCGTTATCTAACAATTCCACGTGCCCGGCCGGAAAAGCTTTCTTCACCACGAATGGACCGGACCATCGTGACCTAAGCTTTCCGGCGGAGAATTTGAACTTAGATTGGAATAACAAAACTTTATCGCCCGGTTCAAATTCTTTTCTCATCTTCAAACGCGCATCATGCCATAACTTCGTCTTCTCCTTATAAATGCGCGAATTCTCATAAGCATGGTTTCGCAATTCCTCAAGTTCATGAATTTGCAAAAACCGATGTTCTCCCGCTTCCTTAAGGTCCGTATTACACTGTTTAAGTGCCCAATACGCCTTATGCTCCACTTCAACCGGCAAATGACACGCTTTTCCATAAATGAGACGGAATGGTGTAGTACCAATGGGCATTTTATACGCAGTTCGAAATGCCCATAACGTGTCATTCAACTTCCGGTTCCAAATTTTAGGATTGTTTTTCACCGTTCTTTCAAAAATGCGTTTTAGTGCGCGGTTAGTATTCTCAACTTGGCCACTCGTTTGAGGGTGGTAAGCCGTGGAGAAACGGTGGGTTACTCCATACTTCTTGAGCACCTTCTCGAGTAGTTGATTTGCAAATTGTGTACCGCGATCACTAATCAAGGCTTTTGGAAGCCCGAAACGCGAAAAGAGATTTTTAAGGAAGTCAACGACGACTCTTGCGTCATTAGTAGGCAAAGCTTTGGCCTCGGCCCACTTTGACACATAGTCAACCGCTACAAGGATGTATTTGCATTTGTTGGATGCGGGAAAAGGTCCCATGAAGTCTATCCCCCAAATGTCAAATATCTCACAAACTTGAATACTCGTTTGGGGCATCTCATCTCTTTTGGAGATGTTTCCCACCCTTTGGCAAGCATCACAAGTTTTGATAAAGGCACTAGCATCTTTGAAAATGGTAGGCCAATAGAATCCCGAATCGAAGATTTTCTTAGCCGTATAATTAGCTCCAAGATGCCCACCTGTGGGTCTTTGGTGACAATGCTCTAAAATTTGTCGAGCTTCCTTCCCATAAACACAACGACGAATCACTCGATCCACCCCAATTCGAAAAAGATGCGGGGCATCCCAAAAGTAAAACTTAATATCCGCAAAGAATTTATTCTTTTGTTGGTAAGTTAAACCTTTGGAAAGAATGCCCGCGGCTAGATAATTAGCAATTTCGGCAAACCAAGGAGTTTCGGATTCAATTTCGATACCCATAAGGGACTCATCGGGGAATGTATCATGAATGTCTGATTCATTGAGTTCCTCTAGGTTTGGATTTTCAAGACGAGATAAATGATCCGCGGTTTCGGCACCCTTTTTATCCTTGATCTCAATGTCAAATTCCTGGAGAAGAAGAATCCAACGAATGAGTCTAGGCTTAGCATCTTGTTTGGAGAACAAGTACTTAAGGGCCGAATGATCGGTGTAAACGACTGTTTTAGACAACACCAAATATGACCTAAATTTATCAAACGTAAAGACGACTGCAAGGAGCTCCTTTTTCGTGGTGGTATAGTTCAATTGAGCCCCCGTAAGTGTCTTACTCGCGTAATAAATAGGTTTAAAGTGATTAACGTGGCATTGACCTAAAACCGCGCCTAGCGAGAAATCACTAGCATCACACATAAGCTCGAAAGGTTGAGACCAATCGGGAGATACCATGATAGGAGTGTGTGTGAGCTTCTCTTTTAAGAAGTTGAAAGCGTTCTCGCATTCGATATTAAAGTCGAAAGGAACGTCCTTCTCAAGGAGTTTAGTCAATGGCCGGGCAATCTTAAAAAAGTCCTTAATGAACCTCCTATAAAATCCCGCAAGACCAAGAAAACTACGAATGGCTTTTACGTTTGTAGGTTTTGGAAGGCCCGAAATAACATCAATTTTGGCCTTATCAACCTCAATACCTGCACGAGAGATTTTGTGCCCTAAGACAATGCCTTCCATCACCATGAAGTGGCATTTTTCCCAATTAAGAACAAGGTTTGATTCCTCGCACCTTTTGAGCACTTTTTCAAGATTAGCAAGACACGAATCGAAAGAATCTCCAAAGACAGAAAAATCGTCCATGAAAACTTCCATGAAGTCCTCGATCATGTCATGAAAGATGGTGACCATACACCTTTGGAAGGTGCTCGGGGCATTGCATAGCCCGAATGGCATTCGCCGATAAGTAAAGGTACTGAAAGGACAAGTAAATGTGGTTTTATCTTGGTCCTTCGGATCAATGGGGATTTGGAAGTAGCCTGAAAATCCATCTAGGAAATAATAGAACTCCCTTCCCACTAAACGCTCAAGCATTTGATCAATAAATGGAAGCGGGAAGTGGTCCTTCCTAGTGGCATCATTCAAACGATGATAATCGATACAAACTCTCCATCCCGTGACGGTTCGAGTAGGGACAAGTTCGTCCTTCTCGTTGAGAAAAACAGTTGTGCCTCCATTTTTGGGCACAACTTGAACAGGGCTTACCCACTGGCTGTCCGAGATGGGATAAATTAACCCGGCATCGAGCAATTTAACCACCTCTTTTTTAACGACCTCTTTCATATTCGGGTTTAGACGACATTGCCTTTGTACCACGGGTTTAAAATCATCTTCCATTAGGATTCGATGAGTACAAAAGGCTGGATTGATACCCGGTATGTCCGAGGTTTTCCAAGCTATTGCCCTCTTGTGGGATTTAAGAACGGAAACCAACCGACCCTTTTGGTCGCTGGTAAGTGTCAAAGAAATAATAACCGGCAATTGGGACGTACCTTGAAGATAAGCATATTCCATGTGAGGTGGAAGCTCCTTAAGCTCCAAGGTGGGCGGTTCTTCGAGAGATGTTTTGATGCGGAATTCATTTTTCAACCGGATAGTTTCAAATGATTCTGATTCTTTAAGCTCATCCTCTTTAAGCAATTCCTCCAACTCAACTTCCGGGTCGAAGTCACCGTTGACTTCACCCATCATGATTACATCCGACGTGTCTACACTTAACAATTCCTTCAAATCATGCTCAACATAATCGTCAATAACATCAATAGCAAAACATTCATCATCGGTTGAAATAAGGTGTCTCATGGCTTTATTAATGTGACAAATCACCCTCTCATTCTCAACACCCAGGCTAAGTTGTTCTTTTTGAACGTGGATGATAGTATCCGCGGTGTTAAGGAATGGTCGACCTAGAATAATGGGCACCTTAGTGTCCTCTCTCATCTCTAAGATCACGAAATCAACTAGAAATATAAGTGACTCAACCTTTACCAATATGTCCTCGGCTATTCCAATGGGGGTATCAAAAGAGTGGTTCGCTAAGCGAATCCCCATCCTCGTAGGTTTCAAGTCACCTAGGCCGAGTTTAAGATATAACGAATATGGCATAAGGTTAACGCTAGCACCTAAGTCGGCAAGTGCATCGTACACTTTCGAATTACCCATAGCACAAGGGATAAGAAAACTACCCGGGTCGCCCAATTTTGGAGGCATCTTGCTCTTTTTCAAGATGGCCGAACATTCCTTGTGGAGGAATGCGGCGGATACCTCATGGTACTTACCTTTCTTGGAGATAAGATCTTTGAGAAACTTCCCATAGTTAGGCATCCCTTGGAGCACTTCCGCGAGTGGCATGTTCACGCTAATCTGCTTAATCATGTTTGCAAATTTCTGATACAGACTAGCGAGCTTATCCTTTTTCAACGCTTTCGGGTAAGGAATTGGTGCTTTGTATTCCTTCAATGGCGGTAATTTAGTTATGATCTCCGGCGGATCATCTTTCTTTTTCTCTTCGTCAGGCGACTTTTCTAACTCGAGCTCTTCCCCCTTTTGCTCCTCATTAATAGGTACCTGCAAAACATTAGAAGAAACAATAGGAGAAGACTTCGGAGTCTCCTTGTTAACAACCAAACCACTTCGAGTGGTTATAGCATTCACGTGCTCATTCCTAGCCGGCATCTTGTTGTTGGGATTAGATTGCGTATTAGCTGGAAGAGCACCCGGTGGTCTCTCCGATAAAGATTGAGCAATACGTCCCACATCCCGTTCCAAGTTCTGAATAGAAGCCTGCTGATTTCTAACTTGCTGTTTTGTAGATTCCCTATCTTGCCTCAAAGCAGTGATACTCTCGTCCGTTTTCATGATAAAACCCCTTAGCAATTCTTCCAACGGAGGCATCTTATTCTCTGGCTGCTGAACTGGTAGCATAGGCTGCTGGAAATTCCTAGGTGGTGCTTGCGAATTTCTATTATTAAACCCAGGCAGCCTGTACGGATATACCTTCTGATTGCCCTGATAAACCTGATTACCTTGATAAACTTGATTACCACTCTGATAATTGTTACCACCCATATTGCTCGCCTGATTGAAAAACTGTCTTCCACCCGGAAATTCACCAAGGGCAAAATCACCCTTCTTAACATAACCCAGATAATTAGCCTGTTCCTCCATTGATGCTTGATCACAATCTTTGGTAAGATGCATTCCTTAGCATAATTCACAACCCACCTTCATAGCATGCATCTCTTTAGTCATCGATTCCATTTGTCTTTTAACAGTTGCTAGTTGTGCTCTAAACGATGCGAGCTCATCACTAGTTTCGGTACTAGCGACATGAGAAGAGCGAGAAACATCTAATTCTTGATGCCAATCATACGAATGCGTGGCAGTATCTGAGATGATTTTGTAAGCGTCATCCGGAGTCTTTTTCATCAAAGAACCACCTGCAGCAATATCAAGTTCTTTCCGTGTCGGCACATTAACACCTTTGTAGAAAATTTGGACCTTATTGAAGTTGTTCAACCCGTGTTGAGGACAATTACGTAACATTTTTCCGAATCGTGTCCAAGCATCATAAAGTGTCTCATGTGGCTTCTGAACAACGTGATTAATTTCGCTCTGCAGTTGAGCGGCCTTTGCAGCTGGAAAGAAACGTTGCAGAAACTTATCTTCCATTGTAGCCCAACTATCAATTTCACCTTCAGGCAATGAGTCTAACCAATCCTTGGCGTCATCTTTCAAAGATCAAGGAAAAACCCTCAAATAGATAACTGTTTTCGCGATATTTGCAATCTTGAACAAGTTGCAAATGCTTTTAAAGTTCCGAAGATGCTCGAATGCATCCTCTTTCGGTGTACCCCTGAACTGACATTGATGAGTTATCATATTAAGAATCTGTCCCTTGACTTCAAAATCTGTAGTGACTGGTGGTTGTCTGATGGCATGTCCGTTACCAGCCCTTGTGGCTTTCATCAATCCTTCCATAGTCTGTCCTGCTGCTCCTTCAGCCATGTTAACTTCTTCCTTAATATACTCAAAATCTGGAATATAAAAAGGTAACTCAGCGACATCCTCGGCGATTTCCTGTTCTTCTTTCGCTTTGCTGCGTGTGTAGTAAACTCTAGACGGTTCCAGAGTTATTGGTACCTAACCTGCGATCACACCACAACAAAACCGTGCGTAAAATCAAACAAAAATAACAGAAAAGGAACTTTTGCAAGAATTACTTCTCACAAAAGGATCGAATAATCAAAAGCTTAACCAAATTCCCAATAATTACACCGCTTCCCGGCAGCGGCTCCAGAAAGTTGATGTGTAATTTCGTACTCTAAATTATTAGCTAAATACCTATCGATTATCACACAATACAGGCAACTATAACCAGTTCGTGTAGTAATTAAACAAGTATTTGACCAATTCGTTCCACAGAGAGCAGGTAATTGAAAACTTGAACTATTAATTATTCTAAGATTTAAAAGGAGGTTTTGTTGTAAAACTGATTAAACGCGAAAGTAAATTAAACTTAACTCAATAAGCAACAAAGGTATCCACTTAGCTACAATTCCCTAGGCTAGGATTGCTCGTTTAAACTCGTTAAGTAAACAATTACGATGATGTGACACTGTATTTATCTGTCGATTCCTACAGTTTAAGACTAGCATCCTAAGTATAACTGTCGTTAACCTAGAGTTACTAACCAATTCACAATGTTATTACTCAAGATTATAATCTAACTTAGGTTGGTTTGGTGTCCCTTACAACCTCACAATTATTGCAACCAATTTCAAGCTCAACCACTATACGATTAATTTTATTATCGGTGTCCCTCTTAAAATCTCACGTATTCCTAAATTATTCACGTTCAATAATCTAGTAAAAGCTATTAATCAATTTAACTGTCGTTAGTTAATCAATAACTTCCGTGATCTAACAATCAATAAGCTTTAATAATGGTGGATCTTAGCTAGACATAAACTTGTGTAATTTTAATTAATTGTTATTAACCAAAAGATCTCAATCCATCACCTAGGTTCATGCATCTAAGTGAATACTAAATATTTAGCTACTCATGGTAAAGAAAGAACAAATAAATAAGAAGAACAATTAAACATAATCATTGAATTGAAGAACAAATTAATAAAAGTAATTAAACTAACCAAGAATGATATTGTAGCTTAAACCCTTGTAAAATAATGAAGAAAGACAAAGAAATTCGTAACTAAAGTTGATGTAGAAGAAATTCGTAAATAAAACTGCATACCCTAATTTTGGAGTAAAATTCGACTATTTATAGAGCTGGAAAATATGAGGATCGCGATGTATTGAAACGCGATGAAACAACCTGGGTCGCGACATTTTGATCAGTAAGCCCTCCTTTTCACAGTCGTGTTCTAAGGCACTTTATCACGAACCACGATGACCCAAAACGCGACAAAACTAATCCTGAAGCGATGGAAACTGATTTTTTCACCCGAGACGCGTTTATCTTCAACTCTAACTCCTTTTTGGATATATCTTCAATAAAAAACATCATTAACGAGCTAACGAACCATATCTTGACACTTTCTTCATTTTAAACTCAAATAACTCGATTTCTCCATCAAAGTCTTCAAAATATTAACAAATGGAACAAGATAACGCCCAAAATAAATGTATAAAAATGGCGTTATCAAACACCTTCCAACATAAGTTGCAACATCCTTCTTAAGATTTGGCCACCAATACTGTTCCTTAAGATCGTGGTACATTTTGCCAGCTCCTGGATGAATCGAATATCTCAACTTGTGGGCTTCATCAAGTATAAGGTTCCGTAGATCTCCTTAACGAGGTACCCAAATTCTTCCGGCATAACATCGGAGTCCAGAATCCTTAACCTCGAATATAGAGACGAGGATGTTCAGGTATTCGCGAGATATGTTCTCCTCCTTGAGAGCCTCTTCTTGGGCTACTCGAATCTGACTGTGGAGGTTCGAATGGATGGTGATGTTCAGAGCCCGAACGCGAAGAGGTACCATCCTCTCCTTTCGACTTAAGGCGTCGGCTACAACATTGGCCTTTCCCGGATGGTAGCGAAGTTCACAATCGTAGTCGTTTAGCGTTTCAATCCATCGACGCTGTCTCATGTTCAGTTGCTTCTGATCGAAGATGTGTTGGAGGCTTTTATGATCGGTGAATATGGTACTCTTTGTCCCATAAAGATAGTGTCTCCACAACTTCAAAGCGAAGACAACGGCTCCAAGTTCGAGTTCATGAGTAGTGTAGTTTCGCTTGTGGACCTTCAGTTGATGATATGCATAGGCAATGACCTTCGTTCTTTGCATCAATACACAACCAAAACCATTCTTCGAAGCATCGCAGTACACAACAAAGTCGTCACTGCCTTCAGGAAGAGATAAGATAGGTGCGGTGGTTAACTTCTTCTTCAGGGTTTGAAATGCTGCTTCTTGTTCTTTTTCCCAAACAAACTTCTTCCCTTTATGAGTTAACGCAGTCAAAGGATGCGAAATCAAAGAGAAACCTTCAATGAACCTTTGGTAATAACCGGCAAGACCTAGAAATTAGCGGATGTGAGTCGGAGTAGTGGGGGTTTCCCACATGCTGATAGCCTTGATCTTGGCAGGATCAACTTTGATACCTTGATCACTCACAATATGACCCAGAAATTGGACTTCCTTCAACTAAAATTCACACTTGGAGAATTTGGCATAAAGCTGCTCTTGTCTCAAGAGTTCGTGCACTAACCGAAGGTGTTGCTCATGTTCTTCTTCGCTCTTGGAGTAGATGAGGATATCATCTATGAAGACGATAACGAATTTATCCAGGTATGGCTTGCAGACACGATTCATGAGGTCCATGAACATGGCTGGTGCGTTGGTTAATTCGAACGGCATCACGAGAAACTCATAATGACCATAGTGGGTTCTAAACGCAGTCTTTATCACATCACTCTCCTTCATCCTCAACTGGTGATAACCGGATTGCAAATCGATCTTAGAGTACACGCTTGATCCTTGCAGCTGATCAAAAAGATCGTCAATTCTGGGAAGAGGATATCGATTCTTGATCGTCAATTTGTTGAGTTCGCGGTAGTCGATACACATGAGGAAGGATCCATCCTTCTTCTTCACGAATAAAATAGGTGCGCCCCAAGGCGACGAGCTTGGTTGGATAAACCCTCAGTCGAGCAATTCCTGCAGTTGACTCTGCAACTCTTGCAGTTCTGAAGGTGCCAGACGATACGGCGCACGAGCTACGGGTGCAGCTCCCGGCACTAGATCGATTTGGAACTCCACTGCTCTGGGTGGCGGTAATCCAGGCAACTCTTCCGGAAAGACGTCGGGGAATTCATTCACGATTCGCACGTCATTCACACTCTTCTCCTCTGATTCTAAAGCCTTCACGTGTGCTAAAACGGCAAGTCGTCCTTTCTTCATGATCTTTTGCGCTTTCATACAACTAATGAGGTTCAGTTTCGAACTACATCTCTCTCCATATATAACCAGTGGCTCACCATCTCCTTGTGGTATACGAAGAGCTTTATCTACATAGATAACATCGGCCCTTACTTTAGTCAACCAGTCCATGCCGACAATCACGTCAAAGCTTCCCAATTTGATGGATATCAAGTCAATTTCGAAATCTACGCCAGCTATGTTAATAATAGCTCCTCGGCCAATTTGGTCAACCTTTTCAAGTTTACCATTGGCTACCTCGACAAGCATACTTTCTTTTAAAGGAACTAATGACCAATTTATCTTATCGCAAAAGTGTCTACATACATAGCTTCTATCGGCACCAGTATCAAATAGGACATAAGCTAAAAGATTGTTGATAGTGGATATACCTGTAACCAAGTCGAGGTTCTCACGTGCATCCCTTGCATTAACATTAAAAGCTCTACCACGCGGTGGTCCACCGTCCTTCTTCTTATTGGGGCAATCATTCCTAAAGTGGCCCTGATGTCCACACTCATAGCATTTCCTTGGCCCATTTGGGTTTGTCCTTGCAACTGGGACGGGAATCTTGCAGTTCTTACCAACATGTCCGATCCTGTTGCACTTTTCACATACCACATTACAGTACCCAGTGTGGTGTTTGTAACACCTCTTGCACTGCGGTAGAGTGCCCTTGTAGTTCGGGTTTGAACTTGTGCCAGGGTTGGGATTTCCACCGTTGTTGTGTCTCTTAGTGGGGGTTTGATCATAGGTCCTCCCCTTACTGTTATCCCACTTTCGCTTGTCACTACTACCCGCTTCAGACTTAGCCTTCTCTAGTTCATCGATGAGAATCTGATTCATGAATGTATGCGTCATGCGCATTGCTTCGGGAACATTCGGTGGCTTGGACGAGTAACATTACCCTTGATGGACTTAGGGAGTCCCCAGAAGTATCTCTCCACACGCTTGAATTTCGGGGTGACCATGGTAGGACACATAAGAGCTAACTCAAGAAACCTCCGATTGTAACCATCGAGATCGTTGCCAACAGCTTTCAATTGCATAAACTCTATTTCCATCTTTTGTATCTCGGTTCTCGGACAATACTCATCAATCATAGCCGCTTTGAACTCCTCCCATGGCATAGCATACGCCTCATCAATACCTTGTGCCTGAGCCATGGTGTTCCACCACGTGAGGGCGCCATCAGATAGCGTGCAGGAAGCGAATTTGGTTTTGTTGGACTCAGAACAGTTGCTGACTCGGAATACTGATTCAAGCTTTTCAAACTATCTTGTGAGACCAACAGGCCCCTCAGTTCCGCTGAAGTTATGTGGTTTACAGCTCTGGAATTCCTTGTAGGTGCACCCATTTCGAACGGGTTGGATAACAGCGGTGGTTCAGCTTGAGGGTTCATTTCCGCCAAGGCTACGGCGACTCGTTCATTAATCATCTCTTTGATTTGAGCTGCTGTGGGTGTTGTTCGCGTGTTTTCCATTGCCCTTCGAATCAAAAGTTTTGACTTAAGTCAAAATCCAGCATACAACATACAATAATACAGTATATAGTAAACAGGGAAACAACACAACGCATGCCAATATAGTAACGCAACCAGGTATAAATACCGCAAAACCAACATACAGTAATGTAGATAGAACACTGTGCAAGAATTTAACAATACAAAGTTCCATTCATTAATAAAGAGTTGCATACATCCGCATAAGTTCGCACATTACATAAGGAAAACATGGAACTACAACGAGATTACAAAATGAAACCTACTACAAAGCTCTATGGTGACGGTGGGTAAAGGATGTCCAGCATATGGGACATCTGCTCCTCGAGCTCAGTCACCCGAGCACGGAGGATCTCCACCTCCCTCGCCAGTTCCTCGATAGAGGGAGGGGCTGGCAGAGCAGGCGGTGTTGCTGGTGCAGGAGGTGCTGGTGGTGCAGATGGTCCAGCTCCAGAGGTAGATGCTGCATGGTGGTAAGGCTTACGCACGAACGGATCAGCCGGGTAAGGCACGACCCGCTTACGGGCGGTAACCCTATGATGCTGACCATGTGCGTTAGTGAACGCTCATCCTCTGTTGATCCCCGGAATAACAGTGCCGTCAAAACGGTACCGCTTCTTCGGCGGGGTGGAGGGTGGCTGCACAGGTGTATCATCAAGGTTCTCCTTGTCGGAGTCGTCGTCACTAGTGTCGTCTGTGGATGAGTCGTCGGATGATGAATCAGCTGGGGGTGGGGGTGATCGGCGACCGGTAGTCATGATCCGGTATCTGAAAGGTAGGATCGGTATGACACGTCCATCAGGAAGGCGTCGGCACCAATGGTTATGCTCATTACGGAACGGAACGTCCCCGTATTCCCCGGGAATCACAACACCACCGGGGCGGGGCTGTGGCTCCTGAGTGAAATGTCCCGTTCTTATTGATTAAAAATGTTCCATATTAATTGATTTCGTTGCGAGGTTTTGACCTCTATATGAGACGTTTTTCAAAGACTGCATTCATTTTAAAACAAACCATAACCTTTATTTCATCAATAAAGGTTTAAAAAGCTTTACGTAGATTATCAAATAATGATAATCTAAAATATCCTGTTTACAGACGACCATTACATAATGGTTTACAATACAAATATGTTACAACAAAATAAGTTTCTTGAATGCAGTTTTTACACAATATCATACAAGCATGGACTCCAAATCTCATCCTTATTTAAGTATGCGACAGCGGAAGCTCTTAATAATCACCTGAGAATAAACATGCTTAAAACGTCAACAAAAATGTTGGTGAGTTATAGGTTTAACCTATATATCAAATCATAATAATAGACCACAAGATTTCATATTTCAATACACATCCCATACATAGAGATAAAAGTCATTCATATGGTGAACACCTGGTAACCGACATTAACAAGATGCATATATAAGAATATCCCCATCATTCCGGGACACCCTTCGGATATGATATAAATTTTGAAGTACTAAAGCATCCGGTACTTTGGATGGGGTTTGTTAGGCCCAATAGATCTATCTTTAGGATTCGCGTCAATTAGGGTGTCTGTTCCCTAATTCTTAGATTACCAGACTTAATAAAAAGGGGCATATTCGATTTCGATAATTCAACTATAGAATGTAGTTTCACGTACTTGTGTCTATTTTGTAAATCATTTATAAAACCTGCATGTATTCTCATCCCAAAAATATTAGATTTTAAAAGTGGGACTATAACTCACTTTCACAGATTTTTACTTAGTCGGGAAGTAAGACTTGGCCACTGGTTGATTCACGAACCTATAACAATATATACATATATATCAAAGTATGTTCAAAATATATTTACAACACTTTTAATATATTTTGATGTTTTAAGTTTATTAAGTCAGCTGTCCTCGTTAGTAACCTACAACTAGTTGTCCACAGTTAGATGTACAGAAATAAATCGATAAATATTATCTTGAATCAATCCACGACCCAGTGTATACGTATCTCAGTATTGATCACAACTTAAACTATATATATTTTGGAATCAACCTCAACCCTGTATAGCTAACTCCAACATTCACATATAGAGTGTCTATGGTTGTTCCGAAATATATATAGATGTGTCGACATGATAGGTCGAAACATTGTATACGTGTCAATGGTATCTCAAGGTTACATAATATACAATACAAGTTGATTAAGTTATGGTTGGAATAGATTTGTTACCAATTTTCACGTAGCTAAAATGAGAAAAATTATCCAATCTTGTTTTACCCATAACTTCTTCATTTTAAATCCGTTTTGAGTGAATCAAATTGCTATGGTTTCATATTGAACTATATTTTATGAATCTAAACAGAAAAAGTATAGGTTTATAGTCGGAAAAATAAGTTACAAGTCGTTTTTGTAAAGGTAGTCATTTCAGTCGAAAGAACGACGTCTAGATGACCATTTTAGAAAACATACTTCCACTTTGAGTTTAACCATAATTTTTGGATATAGTTTCATGTTCATAATAAAAATCATTTTAACAGAATAACAACTTTTAAATCAAAGTTTATCATAGTTTTTAATTAACTAACCCAAAACAGCCCGCGGTGTTACTACGACGGCGTAAATCCGGTTTTACGGTGTTTTTCGTGTTTCCAGGTTTTAAATCATTAAGTTAGCATATCATATAGATATAGAACATGTGTTTAGTTGATTTTAAAAGTCAAGTTAGAAGGATTAACTTTTGTTTGCGAACAAATTTAGAATTAACTAAACTATGTTCTAGTGATTACAAGTTTAAACCTTCGAATAAGATAGCTTTATATGTATGAATCGAATGATGTTATGAACATCATTACTACCTTAAGTTCCTTGGATAAACCTACTGGAAAAGAGAAAAATGGATCTAGCTTCAACGGATCCTTGGATGGCTCGAAGTTCTTGAAGCAGAATCATGACACGAAAACAAGTTCAAGTAAGATCATCACTTGAAATAAGATTGTTATAGTTATATAAATTGAACCAAAGTTTGAATATGATTATTACCTTGTATTAGAATGATAACCTACTGTAAGAAACAAAGATTTCTTGAGGTTGGATGATCACCTTACAAGATTGGAAGTGAGCTAGCAAACTTGAAAGTATTCTTGATTTTATGAAACTAGAACTTTTAGAATTTATGAAGAACACTTAGAACTTGAAGATAGAACTTGAGAGAGATCAATTAGATGAATAAAATTGAAGAATTAAAGTGTTTGTAGGTGTTTTTGGTCGTTGGTGTATGGATTAGATATAAAGGATATGTAATTTTGTTTTCATGTAAATAAGTCATGAATGATTACTCATATTTTTGTAATTTTATGAGATATTTCATGCTAGTTGCCAAATGATGGTTCCCACATGTGTTAGGTGACTCACATGGGCTGCTAATAGCTGATCATTGGAGTGTATATACCAATAGTACATACATCTAAAAGCTGTGTATTGTACGAGTACGAATACGGGTGCATACGAGTAGAATTGTTGATGAAACTGTACGAGGATGTAATTGTAAGAATTTTTGTTAAGTAGAAGTATTTTGATAAGTGTATTGAAGTCTTTCAAAAGTGTATAAATACATATTAAAACACTACATGTATATACATTTTAACTGAGTCGTTAAGTCATCGTTAGTCGTTACATGTAAGTGTTGTTTTGAAACCTTTAGGTTAACGATCTTGTTAAATGTTGTTAACCCAATGTTTATAATATCAAATGAGATTTTAAATTATTATATTATCATGATATTATCATGTATGAATATCTCTTAATATGATATATATACATTAAATGTCTTTATAACGATAATCGTTACATATATGTCTCGTTTAAAAATCATTAAGTTAGTAGTCTTGTTTTTACATATGTAGTTCATTGTTAATATACTTAATGATATGTTTACTTATCATAGTATCATGTTAAATATATATATATCCATATATATGTCATCATATAGTTTTTACAAGTTTTAACGTTCTTGAATCGCCGGTCAACTTGGGTGGTCAATTGTCTATATGAAACATATTTCAATTAATCAAATCTTAACAAGTTTGATTGCTTAACATGTTGGAAACATTTAATCATGTAAATATCAATCTCAATTAATATATATAAACATGGAAAAGTTCGGGTCACTACAGTACCTACCCGTTAAATAAATTTCGTCCCGAAATTTTAAGCTGTTGAAGGTGTTGAGAATCTTCTGGAAATAGATGCGGGTATTTCTTCTTCATCTGATCTTCATGCTCCCAGGTGAACTCGGGTCCTCTACGAGCATTCCATAGAACCTTAACAATTGGTATCTTGTTTTGCTTAAGTCTTTTAACCTCACTATCCATTATTTCGACGGGTTCTTCGATGAATTGGAGTTTTTCGTTGATTTGGATTTCATCTAATGGAATAGTGAGATCTTCTTTAGCAAAACATTTCTTCAAATTTGAGACGTGGAAAGTGTTATGTACAGCCGCGAGTTGTTGAGGTAACTCAAGTCGGTAAGCTACTGGTCCGACACGATCAATAATCTTGAATGGTCCAATATACCTTGGATTTAATTTCCCTCGTTTACCAAATCGAACAACGCCTTTCCAAGGTGCAACTTTAAGCATGACCATCTCTTCAATTTCAAATTCTATATCTTTTCTTTTAATGTCAGCGTAGCTCTTTTGTCGACTTTGGGCGGTTTTCAACCGTTGTTGAATTTGGATGATCTTCTTGGTAGTTTCTTGTATAATCTCCGGACCCGTAATCTGTCTATCCCCCACTTCACTCCAACAAATCGGAGACCTGCACTTTCTACCATAAAGTGCTTCAAACGGCGCCATCTCAATGCTTGAATGGTAGCTGTTGTTGTAGGAAAATTCTGCTAATGGTAGATGTCGATCCCAACTGTTTCCGAAATCAATAACACATGCTCGTAGCATGTCTTCAAGCGTTTGTATCGTCCTTTTGCTCTGCCCATCAGTTTGTGGATGATAGGCAGTACTCATGTCTAGACGAGTTCCTAATGCTTGCTGTAATGTCTGCCAGAATCTTGAAATAAATCTGCCATCCCTATCAGAGATAATAGAGATTGGTATTCCATGTCTGGAGACGACTTCCTTCAAATACAGTCGTGCTAACTTCTCCATCTTGTCATCTTCTCTTATTGGCAGGAAGTGTGCTGATTTGGTGAGACGATCAACTATTACCCAAATAGTATCAAAACCACTTGCAGTCCTTGGCAATTTAGTGATGAAATCCATGGTAATGTTTTCCCATTTCCATTCTGGGATTTCGGGTTGTTGAAGTAGACCTGATGGTTTCTGATGCTCAGCTTTGACCTTAGAACACGTCAAACATTCTCCTACGTATTTAGCAACATCGGCTTTCATACCCGGCCACCAAAAATGTTTCTTGAGATCCTTGTACATCTTCCCCGTTCCAGGATGTATTGAGTATCTGGTTTTATGAGCTTCTCTAAGTACCATTTCTCTCATATCTCCAAATTTTGGTACCCATATCCTTTCAGCCCTATACCGGGTTCCGTCTTCCCGAATATTAAGATGCTTCTCCGATCCTTTGGGTATTTCATCCTTTAAATTTCCCATTTTTAAAACTCCTTGTTGCGCCTCCTTTATTTGAGTAGTAAGGTTATTATGAATCATTATATTCATAGATTTTACTCGAATGGGTTCTCTGTCCTTCCTGCTCAAGGCATCGGCTACCACATTTGCCTTCCCCGGGTGGTAACGAATCTCAAAGTCGTAATCATTCAATAATTCAATCCACCTACGCTGCCTCATATTCAGTTGTTTCTGATTAAATATGTGTTGAAGACTTTTGTGGTCGGTATATATAATACTTTTAACCCCATATAAGTAGTGCCTCCAAGTCTTTAATGCAAAAACAACCGCGCCTAATTCCAAATCATGCGTCGTATAATTTTGTTCGTGAATCTTCAATTGTCTAGATGCATAAGCAATCACCTTCGTTCATTGCATTAATACACAACCGAGACCTTGCTTTGATGCGTCACAATAAATCACAAAATCATCATTCCCTTCAGGCAATGACAATATAGGTGCCGTAGTTAGCTTTTTCTTCAATAACTGAAACGCTTTCTCTTGTTCATCATTCCATTCAAATTTCTTCCCTTTATGCGTTAATGCAGTCAAGGGTTTTGCTATTCTGGAAAAGTCTTCGATGAACCTTCTGTAGTAACCAGCTAGTCCTAAAAACTAGCGTATGTGTTTCGGAGTTTTCGGGGTTTCCCACTTTTCAACAGTTTTTATCTTTGCCGGATCCACCTTAATACCTTCTTTGTTCACTATGTGACCAAGGAATTGAACTTCTTCCAACCAAAATGCACACTTTGAAAACTTAGCGTACAATTCTTCCTTCCTCAATACTTCTAACACCTTTCTCAAATGTTCACCGTGTTCTTGGTCATTCTTTGAGTAAATAAGTATGTCATCAATGAAAACAATGACAAACTTGTCAAGGTATGGTCCACACACTCGGTTCATAAGGTCCATGAACACATCTGGTGCATTAGTTAAACCAAACGGCATGACCATAAACTCGTAATGACCGTAACGTGTTCTGAAAGCAGTCTTTGGAATATCATCTTCTTTCACCCGCATTTGATGATACCCGGAACATAAGTCAATCTTTGAATAAACAGACGAGCCTTGTAGTTGATCAAATAAGTCGTCGGTAGGTAGCGGTTCTTGATGGTAAGTTTGTTCAACTCTCGGTAGTCGATACACAACCTGAATGTACCATCTTTCTTCTTGACAAACAAAACAGGAGCTCCCCACGGTGATGTGCTTGGTCGAATGAAACCACGCTCTAAAAGTTCTTGTAATTGGCTTTGCAGTTCTTTCATCTCACTGGGTGCGAGACTGTAAGGAGCACGAGCTATTGGTGCAGCTCCTGGTACAAGATCTATTTGAAATTCAACGGATCGATGTGGGGGTAATCCCGGTAATTCTTTCGGAAATACATCGGGAAATTCTTTTGCAATGGGAACATCATTGATGCTCTTTTCTTCAGTTTGTACTTTCTCGACGTGTGCTAGAACAGCATAGCAACCTTTTCTTATTAGTTTTTGTGCCTTCAAATTACTAATAAGATGTAGCTTCGTGTTGCCCTTTTCTCCGTACACCATTAAGGGTTTTCCTTTTTCTCGTATAATGCGAATTGCATTTTTATAACAAACGATCTCTGCTTTCACTTCTTTCAACCAGTCCATACCGATTATCACATCAAAACTCCCTAACTCTACTGGTATCAAATCAATCTTAAATGTTTCGCTAACCAGTTTAATTTCTCGATTCCGACATATATTATCTGCTGAAATTAATTTACCATTTGCTAATTCGAGTAAAAATTTACTATCCAAAGGCGTCAATGGACAACTTAATTTAGCACAAAAATCTCTACTCATATAGCTTCTATCCGCACCCGAATCAAATAAAACGTAAGCAGATTTATTGTCAATAAGAAACGTACCCGTAACAAGCTCCGGGTCTTCCTGTGCCTCTGCCGCATTAATATTGAAAACTCTTCCGCGGCCTTGTCCATTCGTGTTCTCCTGGTTCGGGCAATTTCTAATAATGTGGCCCGGTTTTCCACATTTATAACAAACTACATTGGCATAACTTGCTCCGACACTACTTGCTCCGCCATTACTCGTTCCGACACCATTTGTTCCTTTCGTTCTATTAACCCCTGGTCCGTAGACCTCACATTTCGTCGCGCTATGACCATTTCTTTTACACTTGTTGCAAAATTTGGTGCAGAACCCCGAGTGATACTTTTCACACCTTTGGCATAGCTGCTTCTGATTGTTGTTGTTGTTGTTGCGGTTATTATTGTTGTTGGGATGATTGTTGTAGTTGCCGTTGCTGTTGTTATTGTTGTTGTTGTTGTTGTTGTTGTTGTTGTTGTTGTTGTTGGGCCATTTGTTGTAGTTGCGATTGATGTTGCGATTGTTGGGATAATTGTTGCGATTATTGTTGTAATTGCTGTTGTTGTTGTATTGGTGATTCTTATCACCGTTTTCCTCCCACTTTCTTTTGACTTGCTTCACATTGGCCTCTTCAGCAGTCTGTTCTTTAATTCTTTCTTCAATCTGGTTCACTAGTTTGTGAGCCATTCTACATGCCTGTTGTATGGAGACGGGCTCGTGTGAACTTATATCTTCTTGGTTTATTTCCGGTAATCCTTTCACAAACGCGTCGATATTCTCTTCCTCATCTTCGAATGCTCCCGGACACAATAGGCACAATTCTGTGAATCGTCTTTCGTACGTGGTAATATCAAATCCTTGGGTTCGTAACCCTCTAAGTTCTGTCTTGAGCTTATTGACCTCGGTTCTGGGACGGTACTTCTCGTTCATCAAGTGCTTGAATGCTGACCACGGTAGTGCGTACGCATCGTCTTGTCCCACTTGCTCTAGATAGGTATTCCACCATGTTAACGCATAACCTGTGAAGGTATGCGTAGCGTACTTCACTTTGTCCTCTTCAGTACACTTACTTATGGCAAACACCGATTCGACCTTCTCGGTCCACCGTTTCAATCCGATCGGTCCTTCGGTTCCATCAAATTCCAAAGGTTTGCAGGCAGTGAATTCTTTGTAGGTGCATCCTACACGATTTCCTGTACTGCTAGATCCAAGGTTATTGTTGGTATGTAGCGCAGCCTATACTGCGGCTATGTTTGAAGCTAGAAAAGTACGGAATTCCTCTTCATTCATATTCACGGTGTGTCGAGTAGTCGGTGCCATTTCCTTCAAATAGTCAAATGGAACAAGTTAATCATACAGAATATTAAGAGTAGTTAATAGTATTTCGTAGCATAATATGAACTCATTTATAAAAGCTTTTTCTTCATATTAGCGTTTTATAAGTTTAAATTCGGGTAGTACCTACCCGTTAAGTTCATACTTAGTAGCTAATATACAATTCAACTACTACAATTCTATATGAAAAACTGATTATAATAATATTTCGCGTTCAAACTTTTACACAATATTTTACAAACTTACAATACCGCTTATTTTACATATAGCATGAAATATAGCACACAATAAATTTGATACAAGATGGTTGTGAAGATAATTCTAGCTAGTACACAAGTCGTTCAGCAAAGGCAATAAAGACACGTAATTCATACGTCCAGAAACAAGTCATGCATTCTGGTTTTACTAGGATTACTTCCCATCCTTGGTCTTGTGGAACATAACCGTTATGGCCGTTGATAAGACAGCGTGTTGTAACGTCGTCAAAGGGACGAGGGTTACGTAATGTCCAGCAGTCCCGTAACAATCTAAAAACCTCATTTCTTACCCCAATTACCGACTCCGTCACTTGTGGGAACGTTTTGTTTAATAGTTGTAGCCCGATGTTCTTGTTCTCACTTTGGTGAGAAGCGAACATTACTAATCCGTAAGCATAACATGCTTCTTTATGTTGCATGTTAGCCGCTTTTTCTAAATCACGAAGTCCAATATTCGGATATATTGAGTCAAAATAATTTCTTAACCCATTGCGTAAAATAGCATTTGGGTTCCCCGCAATAAATGCGTCAAAGTAAACACATCGTAACTTATGGATTTCCCAATGTGATATCCCCCATCTTTCGAACGAAAGCCTTTTATAAATCAAGGCATTCTTGGAACGTTCTTCGAATGTCTTACAAACTGATCTCGCCTTAAATAGTTGTGCCGAAGAATTCTGACCGACTCTAGACAAGATTTCATCAATCATGTCTCCGGGTAGGTCTCTTAAAATATTGGGTTGTCTATCCATTTTGTGTTTTTATACTGTAAAATAGACAAGAGTTAGATTCATAAAAAAAATACTTATTAATACAAGCAATTTTTACATATATCATAAAGCATAAGCACACTAGATTACATATATTACACCACACGAATACAACTATCTTATTCCGACTCGCTTATTTCTTCTTCTTCGGTTTTGGTTCGTTTTGCAAAGTTTCTAGGGATATATGATGTTCCCCTAATACGAGCCGTCGTTATCCACATTGGTTTAGAAAAACCTGGTGGTTTAGAGGTTCCCGGGTCATTGTTACAACTTAAGGACTTCGGGGGTTGACGATACATATAAAGTTCATCGGGGTTTGAATTAGATTTCTCTATTTTTATGCCCTTTCCCTTATTATTTTCTTTTGCCTTTTTAAATTCAGTTGGGGTAATTTCTATAACATCATCGGAATTCTCGTCGGAATCCGATTCATCGGAGAATTGGTAATCCTCCCAATATTTTGCTTCCTTGGCGGAAACACCATTGACCATAATTAACCTTGGTCGGTTGGTTGAGGATTTTCTTTTACTTAACCGTTTTATTATTTCCCCCACCGGTTCTATTTCTTCATCCGGTTTCGATTCTTCTTCCGGTTCCGATTCTTCTTCCGGTTCCGACTCTTCTTCCGGTTCCTCTTCGGGAACTTGTGAATCAATCCACGAATCATTCCAATTTACATTTGACTCTTCATTATTATTAGGTGAGTCAATGGGACTTGTTCTAGAGGTAGACATCTATCACATAATATCAAACGCGTTAAGAGATTAATATATCACATAATATTCACATGTTAAAAATATATAGTTTCCAACAAAATTTGTTAAGCAATCATTTTTCAAGTAAACACGGTCGAAGTCCAGACTCACTAATGCATCCTAACAAACTCGATAAGACACACTAATGCAAAATTCTGGTTCTCTAAGACCAACGCTCGGATACCAACTGAAATGTCCCGTTCTTATTGATTAAAAACGTTCCATATTAATTGATTTCGTTGCGAGGTTTTGACCTCTATATGAGACGTTTTTCAAAGACTGCATTCATTTTAAAACAAAGCATAACCTTTATTTCATCAATAAAGGTTTAAAAAGCTTTACGTAGATTATCAAATAATGATAATCTAAAATATCCTGTTTACACACGACCATTACATAATGGTTTACAATACAAATATGTTACAACAAAATAAGTTTCTTAAATGCAGTTTTTACACAATATCATACAAGCATGGACTCCAAATCTCATCCTTATTTAAGTATGCAACAGCGGAAGCTCTTAATAATCACCTGAGAATAAACATGCTTAAAATGTCAACAAAAATGTTGGTGAGTTATAGGTTTAACCTATATATCAAATCATAATAATAGACCACAAGATTTCATATTTCAATACACATCCCATACATAGAGATAAAAGTCATTCATATGGTGAACACCTGGTAACCGACATTAACAAGATGCATATATAAGAATATCCCCATCATTCCGGGACACCCTTCGGATATGATATAAATTTCGAAGTACTAAAGCATCTGGTACTTTGGATGGGGTTTGTTAGGCCCAATAGATCTATCTTTAGGATTCGCGTCAATTAGGGTGTCTGTTCCCTAATTCTTAGATTACCAGACTTAATAAAAAGGGGCATATTCGATTTCGATAATTCAACCATAGAATGTAGTTTCACGTACTTGTGTCTATTTTGTAAATCATTTATAAAACCTGCATGTATTCTCATCCCAAAAATATTAGATTTTAAAAGTGGGACTATAACTCACTTTCACAGATTTTTACTTCGTCGGGAAGTAAGACTTGGCCACTGGTTGATTCACGAGCCTATAAGAATATATACATATATATCAAAGTATGTTCAAGATATATTTACAACACTTTTAATATATTTTGATGTTTTAAGTTTATTAAGTCAGCTGTCCTCGTTAGTAACCTACAACTAGTTGTCCACAGTTAGATGTACAGAAATAAATCGATAAATATTATCTTGAATCAATCCACGACCCAGTGTATACGTATCTCAGTATTAATCACAACTCAAACTATATATATTTTGGAATAAACCTCAACCCTGTATAGCTAACTCCAACATTCACATATAGAGTGTCTATGGTTGTTCCGAAATATATATAGATGTGTCGACATGATAGGTCGAAACATTGTATACGTGTCTATGGTATCTCAAGGTTACATAATATACAATACAAGTTGATTAAGTTATGGTTGGAATAGATTTGTTACCAATTTTCACGTAGCTAAAATGAGAAAAATTATCCAATCTTGTTTTACCCATAACTTCTTCATTTTAAATCCGTTTTGAGTGAATCAAATTGCTATGGTTTCATATTGAACTATATTTTATGAATCTAAACAGAAAAAGTATAGGTTTATAGTCGGAAAAATAAGTTACAAGTCGTTTTTGTAAAGGTAGTCATTTCAGTCGAAAGAACGACGTCTAGATGACCATTTTAGAAAACATACTTCCACTTTGAGTTTAACCATAATTTTTGGATATAGTTTCATGTTCATAATAAAAATCATTTTCCCAGAATAACAATTTTTAAATCAAAGTTTATCATAGTTTTTAATTAACTAACCCAAAACAGCCCGCGGTGTTACTACGACGGCGTAAATCCGGTTTTACGGTGTTTTTCGTGTTTCCAGGTTTTAAATCATTAAGTTAGCATATCATATAGATATAGAACATGTGTTTAGTTGATTTTAAAAGTCAAGTTAGAAGGATTAACTTTTGTTTGTGAACAAATTTAGAATTAACTAAACTATGTTCTAGTGATTACAAGTTTAAACCTTCGAATAAGATAGTTTTATATGTATGAATCGAATGATGTTATGAACATCATTACTACCTTAAGTTCCTTGGATAAACCTACTAGAAAAGAGAAAAATGGATCTAGCTTCAACGGATCCTTGGATGGCTCGAAGTTCTTGAAGCAGAATCATGACACGAAAACAAGTTCAAGTAAGATCATCACTTGAAATAAGATTGTTATAGTTATATAAATTGAACCAAAGTTTGAATATGATTATTACCTTGTATTAGAATGATAACCTACTGTAAGAAACAAAGATTTCTTGAGGTTGGATGATCACCTTACAAGATTGGAAGTGAGCTAGTAAACTTGAAAGTATTCTTGATTTTATGAAACTAGAACTTTTGGAATTTATGAAGAACACTTAGAACTTGAAGATAGAACTTGAGAGAGATCAATTAAATGAATAAATTGAAGAATTAAAGTGTTTGTAGGTGTTTTTGGTCGTTGGTGTATGGATTAGATATAAAGGATATGTAATTTTGTTTTCATGTAAATAAGTCATGAATGATTACTCATATTTTTGTAATTTTATGAGATATTTCATGTTAGTTGCCAAATGATGGTTCCCACATGTGTTAGGTGACTCACATGGGTTGCTAATAGCTGATCATTAGAGTATATATACCAATAGTGCATACATCTAAAAGCTGTGTATTGTACGAGTACGAATACGGGTGCATACGAGTAGAATTGTTGATGAAACTGAACGAGGATGTAATTGTAAGCATTTTTGTTAAGTAGAAGTATTTTGATAAGTGTATTGAATTCTTTAAAAAGTGTATAAATACATATTAAAACACTACATGTATATACATTTTAACTGAGTCGTTAAGTCATCGTTAGTCGTTACATGTAAGTGTTGTTTTGAAACGTTTAGGTTAACGATCTTGTTAAATGTTGTTAACCCAATGTTTATAATATCAAATGAGATTTTAAATTATTATATTATCATGATATTATCATGTATGAATATCTCTTAATATGATATATATATATATATACATTAAATGTCTTTACAACGATAATCGTTACATATATGTCTCGTTTAAAAATCATTAAGTTAGTAGTCTTGTTTTTACATATGTAGTTCATTGTTAATATACTTAATGATATGTTTACTTATCATAGTATCATGTTAACTATATATATATCCATATATATGTCATCATATAGTTTTTACAAGTTTTATCGTTCGTGAATCGCCGGTCAACTTGGGTGGTCAATTGTCTATATGAAACATATTTCAATTAATCAAGTCTTAACAAGTTTGATTGCTTAACATGTTAGAAACATTTAATCATGTAAATATCAATCTCAATTAATATATATAAACATGGAAAAGTTCGGGTCACTACAGTACCTACCCATTAAATAAATTTCGTCCCGAAATTTTAAGCTGTTGAAGGCGTTGACGAATCTTCTGGAAATAGATGCGGGTATTTCTTCTTCATCTGATCTTCATGCTCCCAGGTGAACTCGGGTCCTCTACGAGCATTCCATCGAACCTTAACAATTGGTATCTTGTTTTGCTTAAGTCTTTTAACCTCACGATCCATTATTTCGACGGGTTCTTCGATGAATTGGAGTTTTTCGTTGATTTGGATTTCATCTAACGGAATAGTGAGATCTTCTTTAGCAAAACATTTCTTCAAATTTGAGACGTGGAAAGTGTTATGTACAGCCGCGAGTTGTTGAGGTAACTCAAGTCGGTAAGCTACTGGTCCGACACGATCAATAATCTTGAATGGTCCAATATACCTTGGATTTAATTTCCCTCGTTTACCAAATCGAACAACGCCTTTCCAAGGTGCAACTTTAAGCATGACCATCTCTTCAATTTCAAATTCTATATCTTTTCTTTTAATGTCAGCGTAGCTCTTTTGTCGACTTTGGACGGTTTTCAACCGTTGTTGAATTTGGATGATCTTCTCGGTAGTTTCTTGTATAATCTCCGGACCCGTAATCTGTCTATCCCCCACTTCACTCCAACAAATCGGAGACCTGCACTATCTACCATAAAGTGCTTCAAACGGCGCCATCTCAATGCTTGAATGGTAGCTGTTGTTGTAGGAAAATTCTACTAATGGTAGATGTCGATCCCAACTGTTTCCGAAATCAATAACACATGCTCGTAGCATGTCTTCAAGCGTTTGTATCGTCCTTTCGCTCTGCCCATCAGTTTGTGGATGATATGCAGTACTCATGTCTAGACGAGTTCCTAATGCTTGCTGTAATGTCTGCCAGAATCTTGAAATAAATCTGCCATCCCTATCAGAGATAATAGAGATTGGTATTCCATGTCTGGAGACGACTTCCTTCAAATACAGTCGTGCTAACTTCTCCATCTTGTCATCTTCTCTTATTGGCAGGAAGTGTGCTGATTTGGTGAGACAATCAACTATTACCCAAATAGTATCAAAACCACTTGCAGTCCTTGGCAATTTAGTGATGAAATCCATGGTAATGTTTTCCCATTTCCATTCTGGGATTTCGGGTTGTTGAAGTAGACCTGATGGTTTCTGATGCTCAGCTTTGACCTTAGAACACGTCAAACATTCTCCTACGTATTTAGCAACATCGGCTTTCATACCCGGCCACCAAAAATGTTTCTTGAGATCCTTGTACATCTTCCCCGTTCCAGGATGTATTGAGTATCTGGTTTTATGAGCTTCTCTAAGTACCATTTCTCTCATATCTCCAAATTTTGGTACCCAAATCCTTTCAGCCCTATACCGGGTTCCGTCTTCCCGAATATTAAGATGCTTCTCCGATCCTTTGGGTATTTCATCCTTTAAATTTCCCATTTTTAAAACTCCTTGTTGCGCCTCCTTTATTTGAGTAGTAAGGTTATTATGAATCATTATATTCATAGATTTTACTCGAATGGGTTCTCTGTCCTTCCTGCTCAAGGCATCGGCTACCACATTTGCCTTCCCCGGGTGGTAACGAATCTCAAAGTCGTAATCATTCAATAATTCAATCCACCTACGCTGCCTCATATTCAGTTGTTTCTGATTAAATATGTGTTGAAGACTTTTGTGGTCGGTATATATAATACTTTTAACCCCATATAAGTAGTGCCTCCAAGTCTTTAATGCAAAAACAACCGCGCCTAATTCCAAATCATGCGTCGTATAATTTTGTTCGTGAATCTTCAATTGTCTAGACGCATAAGCAATCACCTTCGTTCGTTGCATTAATACACAACCGAGACCTTGCTTTGATGCGTCACAATAAATCACAAAATCATCATTCCCTTCAGGCAATGACAATATAGGTGCCGTAGTTAGCTTTTTCTTCAATAACTGAAACGCTTTCTCTTGTTCATCATTCCATTCAAATTTCTTCCCTTTATGCGTTAATGCAGTCAAGGGTTTTGCTATTCTGGAAAAGTCTTGGATGAACCTTCTGTAGTAACCAGCTAGTCCTAAAAACTGGCGTATGTGTTTTGGAGTTTTCGGGGTTTCCCACTTTTCAACAGTTTCTATCTTTGCCGGATCCACCTTAATACCTTCTTTGTTCACTATGTGACCAAGGAATTGAACTTCTTCCAACCAAAATGCACACTTTGAAAACTTAGCGTACAATTCTTCTTTCCTCAATACTTCTAACACCTTTCTCAAATGTTCACCGTGTTCTTGGTCATTCTTTGAGTAAATAAGTATGTCATCAATGAAAACAATGACAAACTTGTCAAGGTATGGTCCACACACTCGGTTCATAAGGTCCATGAACACAGCTGGTGCATTAGTTAAACCAAACGGCATGACCATAAACTCGTAATGACCGTAACGTGTTCTGAAAGCAGTCTTTGGAATATCATCTTCTTTCACCCGCATTTGATGATACCCGGAACATAAGTCAATCTTTGAATAAATAGACGAGCCTTGTAGTTGATCAAATAAGTCATCGGTGGGTAGCGGTTCTTGATGGTAAGTTTGTTCAACTCTCGGTAGTCGATACACAACCTGAATGTACCATCTTTCTTCTTGACAAACAAAACAGGAGCTCCCCACGGTGATGTGCTTGGTCGAATGAAACCACGCTCTAAAAGTTCTTGTAATTGGCTTTGCAGTTCTTTCATCTCACTGGGTGCGAGTCTGTAAGGAGCACGAGCTATTGGTGCAGCTCCTGGTACAAGATCTATTTGAAATTCAACGGATCGATGTGGGGGTAATCCCGGTAATTCTTTCGGAAATACATCGGGAAATTCTTTTGCAATGGGAACATCATTGATGCTCTTTTCTTCAGTTTGTACTTTCTCGACGTGTGCTAGAACAGCATAGCAACCTTTTCTTATTAGTTTTTGTGCCTTCAAATTACTAATAAGATGTAGCTTCGTGTTGCCCTTTTCTCCGTACACCATTAAGGGTTTTCCTTTTTCTCGTATAATGCGAATTGCATTTTTATAACAAACGATCTCTGCTTTCACTTCTTTCAACCAGTCCATACCGATTATCACATCAAAACTCCCTAACTCTACTGGTATCAAATCAATCTTAAATGTTTCGCTAACCAGTTTAATTTCTCGATTCCGACATATATTATCTGCTGAAATTAATTTACCATTTGCTAATTCGAGTAAAAATTTACTATCCAAAGGCGTCAATGGACAACTTAATTTAGCACAAAAATCTCTACTCATATAGCTTCTATCCGCACCCGAATCAAATAAAACGTAAGCAGATTTATTGTCAATAAGAAACGTACCCGTAACAAGCTCCAGGTCTTCCTGTGCCTCTGCCGCATTAATATTGAAAACTCTTCCGCGGCCTTGTCCATTCGTGTTATCCTGGTTCGGGCAATTTCTAATAATGTGGCCCGGTTTTCCACATTTATAACAAACTACATTGGCATAACTTGCTCTGACACTACTTGCTCCACCATTACTCGTTCTGACACCATTTATTCCTTTCGTTCTATTAACCCATGGTCCGTAGACCTCACATTTCGCCGCGCTATGACCATTTCTTTTACACTTGTTGCAAAATTTGGTGCAGAACCCCGAGTGATACTTTTCACACCTTTGGCATAGCTGCTTCTGATTGTTGTTGTTGTTGTTGCGGTTATTATTGTTGTTGGGATGATTGTTGTAGTTGCTGTTGCTGTTGTTGTTGTTGTTGTTGTTGTTGTTGTTGTTGTTGTTGTTGTTGGGCCGTTTGTTGTAGTTGCGATTGATGTTGCGATTGTTGGGATAATTGTTGCGATTATTGTTGTAATTGCTGTTGTTGTTGTATTGGTGATTCTTATCACCGTTTTCCTCCCACTTTCTTTTGACTTGCTTCACATTGGCCTCTTCAGCAGTCTGTTCTTTAATTCTTTCTTCAATCTGGTTCACTAGTTTGTGAGCCATTCTACATGCCTGTTGTATGGAGGCGGGCTCGTGTGAACTTATATCTTCTTGGATTCTTTCCGGTAATCCTTTCACAAACGCGTCGATATTCTCTTCCTCATCTTCGAATGCTCCCGGACACAATAGGCACAATTCTGTGAATCGTCTTTCGTACGTGGTAATATCAAATCCTTGGGTTCGTAACCCTCTAAGTTCTGTCTTGAGCTTATTGACCTCGGTTCTGGGACGGTACTTCTCGTTCATCAAGTGCTTGAATGCTGACCACGGTAGTGCGTACGCATCGTCTTGTCCCACTTGCTCTAGATAGGTATTCCACCATGTTAACGCAGAACCTGTGAAGGTATGCGTAGCGTACTTCACTTTGTCCTCTTCAGTACACTTACTTATGGCAAACACCGATTCAACCTTCTCGGTCCACCGTTTCAATCCGATCGGTCCTTCGGTTCCATCAAATTCCAAAGGTTTGCAGGCAGTGAATTCTTTGTAGGTGCATCCTACACGATTTCCTGTACTGCTAGATCCAAGGTTATTGTTGGTATGTAGCGCAGCCTATACTGCGGCTATGTTTGAAGCTAGAAAAGTACGGAATTCCTCTTCATTCATATTCACGGTGTGTCGAGTAGTCGGTGCCATTTCCTTCAAATAGTCAAATGGAACAAGTTAATCATACAGAATATTAAGAGTAGTTAATAGTATTTCGTAGCATAATATGAACTCATTTATAAAAGCTTTTTCTTCATATTAGCGTTTTATAAGTTTAAATTCGGGTAGTACCTACCCGTTAAGTTCATACTTAGTAGCTAATATACAATTCAACTACTACAATTCTATATGAAAAACTGATTATAATAATATTTCGCGTTCAAACTTTTACACAATATTTTACAAACTTACAATACCGCTTATTTTACATATAGCATGAAATATAGCACACAATAAATTTGATACAAGATGGTTGTGAAGATAATTCTAGCTAGTACACAAGTCGTTCAGCAAAGGCAATAAAGACACGTAATTCATACGTCCAGAAACAAGTCATGCATTCTGGTTTTACTAGGATTACTTCCCATCCTTGGTCTTGTGGAACATAACCGTTATGGCCGTTGATAAGACAGCGTGTTGTAACGTCGTCAAAGGGACGAGGGTTACGTAATGTCCAACAGTCCCGTAACAATCTAAAAACCTCATTTCTTACCCCAATTACCGACTCCGTCACTTGTGGGAACGTTTTGTTTAATATTTGTAGCCCGATGTTCTTGTTCTCACTTTGGTGAGAAGCGAACATTACTAATCCGTAAGCATAACATGCTTCTTTATGTTGCATGTTAGCCGCTTTTTCTAAATCACGAAGTCCAATATTCGGATATATTGAGTCAAAATAATTTCTTAACCCATTGCGTAAAATAGCATTTGGGTTCCCCGCAATAAATGCGTCAAAGTAAACACATCGTAACTTATGGATTTCCCAATGTGATATCCCCCATCTTTCGAACGAAAGCCTTTTATAAATCAAGGCATTCTTGGAACGTTCTTCGAATGTCTTACAAACTGATCTCGCCTTAAATAGTTGTGCCGAAGAATTCTGACCGACTCTAGACAAGATTTCATCAATCATGTCTCCGGGTAGGTCTCTTAAAATATTGGGTTGTCTATCCATTTTGTGTTTTTATACTGTAAAATAGACAAGAGTTAGATTCATAAAAAAAAATACTTATTAATACAAGCAATTTTTACATATATCATAAAGCATAAGCACACTAGATTACATATATTACACCACACGAATACAACTATCTTATTCCGACTCGCTTATTTCTTCTTCTTCGGTTTTGGTTCGTTTTGCCAAGTTTCTAGGGATATATGATGTTCCCCTAATACGAGCCGTCGTTATCCACATTGGTTTAGAAAAACCTGGTGGTTTAGAGGTTCCCGGGTCATTGTTACAACTTAAGGACTTCGGGGGTTGACGATACATATAAAGTTCATCGGGGTTGGAATTAGATTTCTCTATTTTTATGCCATTTCCCTTATTATTTTCTTTTGCCTTTTTAAATTCAGTTGGGGTAATTTCTATAACATCATCGGAATTCTCGTCGGAATCCGATTCATTGGAGAATTGGTAATCCTCCCAATATTTTGCTTCCTTGGCGGAAATACCATTGACCATAATTAACCTTGGTCGGTTGGTTGAGGATTTTCTTTTACTTAACCGTTTTATTATTTCCCCCACCGGTTCTATTTCTTCATCCGGTTTCGATTCTTCTTCCGGTTCCGATTCTTCTTCCGGTTCCGACTCTTCTTCCGGTTCCTCTTCGGGAACTTGTGAATCAGTCCACGAATCATTCCAATTTACATTTGACTCTTCATTATTATTAGGTGAGTCAATGGTACTTGTTCTAGAGGTAGACATCTATCACATAATATCAAACGCGTTAAGAGATTAATATATCACATAATATTCACATGTTAAAAATATATAGTTTCCAACAAAATTTGTTAAGCAATCATTTTTCAAGTAAACACGGTCGAAGTCCAGACTCACTAATGCATCCTAACAAACTCGATAAGACACACTAATGCAAAATTCTGGTTCTCTAAGACCAACGCTCGGATACCAACTGAAATGTCCCGTTCTTATTGATTAAAAACGTTCCATATTAATTGATTTCGTTGCGAGGTTTTGACCTCTATATGAGACGTTTTTCAAAGACTGCATTCATTTTAAAACAAACCATAACCTTTATTTCATCAATAAAGGTTTAAAAAGCTTTACTTAGATTATCAAATAATGATAATCTAAAATATCCTGTTTACACACGACCATTACATAATGGTTTACAATACAAATATGTTACAACAAAATAAGTTTCTTGAATGCAGTTTTTACACAATATCATACAAGCATGGACTCCAAATCTCATCCTTATTTAAGTATGCGACAGCGGAAGCTCTTAATAATCACCTGAGAATAAACATGCTTAAAACGTCAACAAAAATGTTGGTGAGTTATAGGTTTAACCTATATATCAAATCATAATAATAGACCACAAGATTTCATATTTCAATACACATCCCATACATAGAGATAAAAGTCATTCATATGGTGAACACCTGGTAACCGACATTAACAAGATGCATATATAAGAATATCCCCATCATTCCGGGACACCCTTCGGATATGATATAAATTTCGAAGTACTAAAGCATCCGGTACTTTGGATGGGGTTTGTTAGGCCCAATAGATCTATCTTTAGGATTCGCGTCAATTGATTTGTCTGTTCCCTAATTCTTAGATTACCAGACTTAATAAAAAGGGGCATATTCGATTTCGATAATTCAACCATAGAATGTAGTTTCACGTACTTGTGTCTATTTTGTAAATCATTTATAAAACCTGCATGTATTCTCATCCCAAAAATATTAGATTTTAAAAGTGGGACTATAACTCACTTTCACAGATTTTTACTTCATCGGGAAGTAAGACTTGGCCACTGGTTGATTCACGAACCTATAACAATATATACATATATATCAAAGTATGTTCAAAATATATTTACAACACTTTTAATATATTTTGATGTTTTAAGTTTATTAAGTCAGCTGTCCTCGTTAGTAACCTACAACTAGTTGTCCACAGTTAGATGTACAGAAATAAATTGATAAATATTATCTTGAATCAATCCACGACCCAGTGTATACGTATCTCAGTATTGATCACAACTCAAACTATATATATTTTGGAATCAACCTCAACCCTGTATAGCTAACTCCAACATTCACATATAGAGTGTCTATGGTTGTTCCGAAATATATATAGATGTGTCGACATGATAGGTCGAAACATTGTATACGTGTCTATGGTATCTCAAGGTTACATAATATACAATACAAGTTGATTAAGTTATGGTTGGAATAGATTTGTTACCAATTTTCACGTAGCTAAAATGAGAAAAATTATCCAATCTTGTTTTACCCATAACTTCTTCATTTTAAATCCGTTTTGAGTGAATCAAATTGCTATGGTTTCATATTGAACTATATTTTATGAATCTAAACAGAAAAAGTATAGGTTTATAGTCGGAAAAATAAGTTACAAGTCGTTTTTGTAAAGGTAGTCATTTCAGTCGAAAGAACGACGTCTAGATGACCATTTTAGAAAACATACTTCCACTTTGAGTTTAACCATAATTTTTGGATATAGTTTCATGTTCATAATAAAAATCATTTTCCCAGAATAACAACTTTTAAATTAAAGTTTATCATAGTTTTTAATTAACTAACCCAAAACAGCCCGCGGTGTTACTACGACGGCGTAAATCCGGTTTTACGGTGTTTTTCGTGTTTCCAGGTTTTAAATCATTAAGTTAGCATATCATATAGATATATAACATGTGTTTAGTTGATTTTAAAAGTTAAGTTAGAAGGATTAACTTTTGTTTGCGAACAAATTTAGAATTAACTAAACTATGTTCTAGTGATTACAAGTTTAAACCTTCGAATAAGATAGCTTTATATGTATGAATCGAATGATGTTATGAACATCATTACTACCTTAAGTTCCTTGGATAAACCTACTGGAAAATATAAAAATGGATCTAGCTTCAACGGATCCTTGGATGGCTCGAAGTTCTTGAAGCAGAATCATGACACGAAAACAAGTTCAAGTAAGATCATCACTTGAAATAAGATTGTTATAGTTATATAAATTGAACCAAAGTTTGAATATGATTATTACCTTGTATTAGAATGATAACCTACTATAAGAAACAAAGATTTCTTGAGGTTCGATGATCACCTTACAAGATTGGAAGTGAGCTAGCAAACTTGAAAGTATTCTTGATTTTATGAAACTAGAACTTTTGGAATTTATGAAGAACACTTAGAACTTGAAGATAGAACTTGAGAGAGATCAATTAGATGAATAAAATTGAAGAATTAAAGTGTTTTAGGTGTTTTTGGTCGTTGGTGTATGGATTAGATATAAAGGATATGTAATTTTGTTTTCATGTAAATAAGTCATGAATGATTACTCATATTTTTGTAATTTTATGAGATATTTCATGCTAGTTGCCAAATGATGGTTCCCACATGTGTTAGGTGACTCACATGGGCTGCTAATAGCTGATCATTGGAGTGTATATACCAATAGTACATACATCTAAAAGCTGTGTATTGTACGAGTACGAATACGGGTGCATACGAGTAGAATTATTGATGAAACCGAACGAGGATGTAATTGTAAGTATTTTTTTTAAGTAGAAGTATTTTGATAAGTGTATTGAAGTCTTTCAAAAGTGTATAAATACATATTAAAACACTACATGTATATACATTTTAACTGAGTCGTTAAGTCATCGTTAGTCGTTACATGTAAGTGTTGTTTTGAAACCTTTAGGTTAACGATCTTGTTAAATGTTGTTAACCCAATGTTTATAATATCAAATGAGATTTTAAATTATTATATTATCATGATATTATCATGTATGAATATCTCTTAATATGATATATATACATTAAATGTCTTTACAACGATAATCGTTACATATATGTCTCGTTTAAAAATCATTAAGTTAGTAGTCTTGTTTTTACATATGTAGTTCATTGTTAATATACTTAATGATATGTTTACTTATCATAGTATCATGTTAACTATATATATATATCCATATATATGTCATCATATAGTTTTTACAAGTTTTAACGTTCGTGAATCGCCGGTCAACTTGGGTGGTCAATTGTCTATATGAAACATATTTCAATTAATCAAGTCTTAACAAGTTTGATTGCTTAACATGTTGGAAACATTTAATCATGTAAATATTAATCTCAATTAATATATATAAACATGGAAAAGTTCGGGTCACTACACTGAGGTACCGGGGCAACTGGAGCTGGAATCTCCGGAGGGTCCTGGGCTCCGACTGCGGTAACCACTGGTACAGGTGTATGGCTGCTGGTTCTGGAGGATGAAGCGCCAGGGTCACTGGTTAATGGGATCTGTGTGTCAGTAGAAGCAGTAGGTGAGGTGGCTGACAAGTCTGAATCACTGTCCAAAATGATGACAGGTGAAATATCCGACATCTGAACAAGGAAAATAACTTTTCCATATCAGTAAGTCATAAGCAAGCAAGTATTAGGCACTATAGCAACCTAGCATGGGAATCAGTACTAATCAGAGATAACATGTGAAAGCAAATAGTAATCATGCAAAGGCAGAAATAGGCATACAGCAAGTTCGCATGGCAGTAAAGATAAGCAATAGCATGCAGTAAGATCATACAGCAGAAAGTAGGCAAAGCATGCAGTAAGTCTCGCAGATACAAGTAAACAAGCTAGTTGTAGATTAGTCCTATTAGTGAATCCTACTTAGGTCCGGTCTAGACTCACTAATGCAACCTAATTCCCTACAACCAATGCTCTGATACCAACTGTGACGCCCCGTACAAAACCTTCGTGTACGATTCGTCAATAACAGGATCTTTACACGGTTGAATACTACATGCTGTTTGAAAACCAGTTTGCATTCATAAAAACATAGTGTTTACAAAAGATAACGTGACACAGAGGTCATTACAAATCCATTATTCAAATAACATAAGTTGCGAATGCAAAATAAAAGTTTCATGATTGAGACATCTCTAAGTTATGCAGCGGATATCTAACACAGCAGGTCCATAACAGCAATTCAATAACAGCATGACAGCAAGTGTAACAGCGAAAGCAATAAACCTCTAGGCACCTGAGAAATACACACTTAAAAAGTCAACACGAATGTTGGTGAGCTATAGTTTAAGTTGTAATAGTAACGTAAGATAGGCCACGAGATTTCAGTGCTGCAACAGCATATCAAAACAGTATGAAAAGTATATGCATAACCGTGGGCACCCGGTAACTAGACTTAACGTTTATAACCCCCTGAAAGTACACTTGGCGAGTGCGTATGTTCACGAAGTATTAAACACCCGTTAAATGCTAGCGCAACTAGCCCGAGTGGGGATGTGAAACCCTATGGATCCATATCTAAGATTCGCGTTCACCGGTTCAAAAACCAATGACTAAACGTTACCGTGCTAAAGGGAATATTTATGCCGTTGTATAACCCACACACATATAAAGTTTAAGTACTCGTGCCTAGTATGTAAAACGTAAAAAGCGCATGTATTCTCAGTCCCAAAATAGTTAAAGTAGTAAAAAGGGATGCTATAACTCACAGTGATAAAAGCGGTAAAGTCGGTAATAAAAGTACCCAAGTAGTAAGTCGGTCCGAAAGGTCGTCAACCTAAATCAAATGTTACTAGGTCAGTAGGTTGTCTTTATAAATTCTAATAGTGCATAAAATAAGTTTAAGTGTCATCATCATCATCATTCATCATCATAAAAGCTAAGTAAGTTTGACGAGAATAGAGATCGAAACAATAGGCTGACTTCGGTCAGCTGCTACGACCTCTACGTAAATCAAAAAGATGCATGGTCAGTGGCTATGGCTCTGTATATGAGTCCCCTAACAGCTGACCAATTTTCAGAACCTAACTCGTCTTCGTTTGACCGTGGCGACTTTTTAAGTGCGAGTAGATCAGAAATTTCAGCGCAACGTTAATAGGGTGTAGTGACTATCGGAGGGCCATAAATCCTAAACCGTAACTCGGATTAAGACGAGGCCTAAACGGAAAATCATCTACTCGAACCGAACTAACTGAAAATAAACTTTCCAGTAGCCTAGGTGGTCTGATCAGATACGAAAATCAGTGGACAAGTGCTCCGGTGGGATCTTGGTGCTTGATGCTCATCACGGTTCTCATCCTTGATGCTTGTAGCTTCAAGTGTACAACTCGTTGATGGTTTAGCTTCAAGTGTACAACTCGTTGATGGTTTAGGATCACTTTTGACCAAGATTCACCATCAATACACAATATGTTAAGACCAAGTAAGAACACAACTCATTCATGAGTCTTAGATGGATGATGAACCAAGGTTACATCATATCCTTAGTCTTAACACAATTTCAATTCACAATAACAACTAAAGTTACAAACTTTACATTAATTCAACAAGTAATAGCACAATCTAAGTCAAATGAGGTGATGGAACCCTAAGCTAGAGAGCTTGGATCCATTTCACACAAGTTACAAGGTTGCAAAGCTAGAAAGCTTGAACCTTTAAGTGTTCTTGAAGATCTTGAAGCATAAAGCTTGGATCTTTAAGATATATGAAGATAACAAACACAAGTTTGAATCTTTTTCACAAAACAACATGATCAAAACAAAAAGAACTTAGATCTAACAAAAAGATATGAAGATCCAAGCTAGAAAGCTTGCATCTTGTTTGTTCTTGAAGATCTTGAAGCATAAAGCTTGGATCTTAAAGATACATGAAGATTACAAACAAAAGTTTGAATCTTTATCATAAAATAGAAAGATTAAAGTATAAAAGAAGTAGATCTACAAAAGATATGAAGATTCAAGCTAAAAAGCTTGAATCTTCCATGTTCTTGAAAGATTCATGCTTGAATCAACAAGATATAAGTAAGATCAAAGCTAGAAGGAACTTGATCTTCCACATAATGATGATGATGTACACGAATTTAAGAAGGAAAGAGGAAGGAAAAGAAAAACTTACAAGCTAGGAAAGAAAGAAAGAATAAGTGTGTGTAAAGCCAAAATGATCAAGTGTTGGAATGAGGGACTAAAGGCTAGTATTTATAGGCAAATGAAGATCACATGGATTGATGAGGTGGCCAAGACCATGGTGGTGGTGGTGGTGGTGGTGGTGGACGGCATTTAGAGGGGAAGGAGACAAAAACTTGCTTTTTGGCTAATGGTGTCTAAAGTGTGTCCTTTTGCTAGAATCTTATGTAACATTTAGATAAACCTTATCCATTATGCTAGTATGACTCATTAATTAATTTATTTATTAGTTATTTATTATTATGGGCCACTAGTAATAATACTTGGGCTAATTAATTGGGTCACTAGCTAGTGTAGGGTGGGCTTAAGCCCAACAAGGTAGAAAGTCCAACAAGACTAACTATTGGGCTTTAGCAATTAAATAAATAAAATTAAGCATCCAAAAGCCCAGGTAATTATTATTAGAAAATAATAATTAATATTTCGCAGTGCAAAAGTTCCGGTTCCGAAAAAAGTCAAACGTGCGCGCAGTCCGCGGTTTATTCGTAACGGCAAGTAACACAAACGGTTATAAAGCATCCAATGGACAAGTTAAGCATTCTACATACCCCAGGGCACATTTTTAAGTATATATGAATATAAAACACGTGTGCCAAGGTTTCGGAGTAATAAAGTAACACGGTACGCACAAATACGCAGTTTCGCTAAAATACAAGGCATAAAAGCAAGTCGAAAAAGTCGGGTCGTTACATTGATGGTAGCCATGGTTGTCGAATGGAGAAGATCATGATGGTTGAATTGGGCTGTTTGGAACAGAAAACAGGAGAGGAGTAGCGGAAGCAATTTGGTCATGGGTTTGAAGATTAGAGGTGATCATTGTAGCTGAAACATAAATGAATGGTAGAAGAAATGGTGGCGGGTCATGGTGTGGTTTGCTCGTGGGTGTTGGTGGCCGGAAATGGTGGTGAAGGTTGTTCATGGTTTTGATTTGTCGAGTTAAAACTAAAACAGATAGCAGCAGCCTTGTGATGATATCGTGGGTTTCTTGTTGGGTGGTTTTTAGGATCCGAAGGTAGTAGTGACTCGTGGTGGTTTGATGGAGAGGTGGTTCCTGGTTTCGTTTTTGTAATCGTGACAGACAAGAAACGAGTTGTAGTTTGCGATTGTTTAATTTACGAAGGAAGCAAGAAATGTGGTGATGGTGTGTGGGTTTGATGCTCAAAAAGAAAGAAATAGGAAAAGAAGATGGTGTGCCTTTACTTACACAAACACACGTACATATATATTAATATAGAGATAGATGGTGCAGTGTTGTGAAGGAAACAAAATATATACAGTAATCCTAATGTTAATTTCATGAAATCACGGATAATAATAATAATAATAATTCAATCGAAGGAATCAAACGTGCCTTATTAAATACAGCTGCCATCAATTTTGTTTTTAATCTACCGACAGTTTCTACGGACCATTATTGTGTACTCTGTTGATAATTAGTGGCGGATAAAAGTTCTCAGAAAAATTTCATATTTTTAAATTAACTATATTTATTTATTTTGGTCATTATGGTATAAAATTCGATCATTAACTATTAAATAAAAATTACATTAATTATTTACCCCCAACCCTAAGTAAAATATAAAAAGTTTTAAAATTCAACAAATAGTTCCTAAGTACATTTTTAATAAGCCTAAAATTTATAGAACTCATTTTTGGATCACCGTTTATTATAAAATTACATAAGTTTGAATTTAACTTGCTTAATATCAATCGAAACATCAAACGAGTAATACAATCATTTAATATTTATTTTTAATATACTTTATTTATATATAGAGATATATTTTAAATAATAATTATTATAATATCCTATTTTTATTTATTATTTTTTTTAACAACAACATATAATACTTCAAATTATATTTTCAATTATTATTTATATATACATACACACTTATGTATTTACAATTAATTGTTCGTGAATCATCGAGAGCAGTCGAAGGTCAATTGAATATATGAAACAGTTCAAAATTTTTGAGTCTCAACATTACAGACTTTGTTTATCGTGTCAAAATCATATAAAGATTAAGTTTAAATTTGGTCAAAAATTTTCGGGTCCTCACATTTACCAAGGGACACGAGGCAATCACTGTAAAGTATGCTTTTGGAAATTAAACGGGAATCTCCACTAACTTTTGACTAACTCTCGTTAATGACACTTTTGTTCTTACTTGTAAATCACATTACCAAATATTCTGAATACTGATAAAAAGGACAGATTTCTTAAATCACAGTGAACCTCACAACAGAGACCCGTAAACATATCTTAATATATCTGATAAATCAATTACTTGATATTATCTTTTAATTTCGCCGAATACGTTCATGTAAAGTATTATACATCTAATACTTTATTAACGTTTTCAAGTTATAATATATATATATATATATATATGTATATGTATATGTATATATATATATATATATATATACATACATACATACTTACATATATATATTCATATCTAGTTATAAAATGGTTCGTGAATCGTCGAGCACGGTCAAAGGGTGATTGATTACATGAATGTAGTTCCAAAATTTTGAGATTCAACATTACATACTTTGCTTATCATGTTAGAAACATTGATACTGGTTCTGGTTTATCTGTGGTACGGTATGCGACTGAGCAGTAGCAAAATCCGGTGGTGTATCCTCATTACCCGAATTTCTAGCTAACTCAAGCTCGGCAATATTTTCCTGAGCTTCCTTAAACTTACTTTCAAGCTCGTGCACATAATCAGCATCGTAAACCTCTGCCTCATCCTCCACATCTGGAGCACTGAACGTTCCGGGGTGGATCGGGTTTGTAGCGTTCGCATCCCTGTTATCTGCCATCTCTGCTACAAAACACTCGCACAAAAGCTTAGTGGATTAATGTTAGTTTCCTAAATACTAACATGCACAACATCCAACATTCACTTAGCTCCCATCCCACGGACATGTTTGACTTAACTCAGGGTTTAGGAACAATTACGCGCACGTACTTGCTGCTAAACTATGCTCTGATACCAAGTTGTAACACCCTGATTTTTTTTAAACACAGCGGAAGTAAATATTTAATTACCGAAGTAACCTTAGTTAATGTTTACATAACATTGTTTACAAACCAACTTTATACAACAACGGTGTTACGTGAAAACATAATTAAATTAGAAAACATCAGAGTCAACGCGTAGTCAAACATGTCTTCAACCCGTCCGCAACACCCGTCCTAACCAGCAGTACCTAAACCTACAAGGGGTGAAAATGTGGGGGAATTAGCACAACTGCTAAGTGAATGGATACTATCTAACAGACCAAGCATAAGCAACTAATCATGCAAGGGGTCACAACTATGCTAACGTCCTGAACTAGCATACAACAACTGACAATATGAGGATCGGTGGCTTGTACGAGCACACGACTTAGTTGATCAAGCTACAGTCTACTGATAGTCCGCTTTACTGATTCCACTGCATAACCGTACAGACGCAACACATGCGTCCTTCTATGCTATACTGAACAATCAGTAACATCATGACCCGACCAGGCTACCACGGTCGACCTCACATCAACCCTACCTTGCCGCCTCGGTGGGTTTCCAACCTTGCTGCCTCGGTTGGTGTCCAACTAACAGTGCGCACATAAGATCACAGATAAACAGTTATGCAATCGTCCTAACTAGCATGGCAATATCTAACTACGCATGATAATCATACTGAACATAAACATAATATAAAGAGTCTGAACAAGTAGCGTGTCAGCTACTTAATACTCTATCCGGAGATAGACCCACTCACCGAATACCAGCAACTAGCTCAGATAATCTATCACTGAGCGGATTCCTTATCCTTATCACCTGAACATAAGGCAAATCAAGTTAGTTTCTGTCTGTTAACACAAAACAGCACAATACAGTAAATCAGTCACAAAAAGCGCCGCTAAAAGTCCACCTAACACTATTGCATTTTCAGAATTTACATCCTGGTCATCATAAGTCACGCGGACAACATAGCGACTAAGAAACAACACTTAGTAAAATATTTGGCTCACAAAGACACTCGGCCGACTGACTCACACAGTCGGTCGACTGTGTCCACACACACACGGTTGTGTGTCCTTTCACTCGGTCGACTGAGTAAAATAAAGCATCTGGTCAGAACTCAGACACACTCGGTCGAGTGTGTCACTCAACCGGTCGATCGTCTACACGGTCGGTCGAGTGTCAAGATACACTCGGCCGAGTGTGTTCATCTGATGAAGAAGATGAACACAGCTACGGGTTTAACCCAAAATTCGCCATTTCTTGCTCCAGAGCTCGTTTCTTACCTCAAAACTGACCAAATCGACTACACTAAACATCAATAAACACAAACCCACAAGATTTGATACTAACAACATCAAAATCAACCATTTTGACCCAATTTGAACTTTTAACAAACTTGACACAAAAACCTCAATTTCACAAAGATTAAAGCTTGATACACTATGATTCTTACCTCAAAAGACTCAGTAAATCGTAAGGAACAAGATGATATGAATGATTTGAGCTCTATAACACAAACTGGAAATCTAGGGTTCGATGGAATGAGATGAGAGTGTACGGAGTATTTAGAATATTCAAGAAGAAATGAGAAGAAAAGGACAACACTATACACTTAATTGGGATTAAAATCTCATACCCCATCACACACGAGTATTTACCAGTTATCTAATATCTTTCGTACTTAATTTGACTGCCCTAACGGAGTCCAAATTAAATAAACGAACATGTTCTGTGACCCTTGTCACAAACTGGTCTTCACTAAATAATAAAATAATATTACACATATAAATAAAATAAAGACATAAGTAATCGCACAAATATGCCTAAGGGCACAATAATCATCTTACTTCTAGGCTTGAAATGTTACACTACATATATTTATTTAACCAAAACTGCTCAGTTTTGGAGAATATGAACTTCAAATAATATACTCTGTACAAATGTTCAAGTTTGGAGAATATGAACGTATAGTCTAGACTCTAGTCTACAGACGTAGACTGCTAAAATTAAAATGGAAGCAAATTCTTGATCATAGTAGCAACTGTGTATCTATACCCATATAAACTAATTTTCACCACATTTAAAACATTCACTATCTCAGTAAGATTATAATAACTGAGTTATGAAACTGCGTTATTTTACTACATGAATTCTTATACAATTACACAAAGGATCTTGAACCCACAACTCTTAACCACTCATTCTAATCAACATAAGCCTTAAATTCCATTATATAAAAAATACACAAATAATTGAAGCTGCAGCAAGCCAGCAAATTAGGCGTATCACCATTTTCTTCACCTTATCATCAAGTTAGTACACTAATCATTTATCATCTATTGACTTTCAACAGATCTATGTCCAACTGACGAAACTTTCGATTAACTACCGTAATTGTATGTGTATAATAATAATAATAATAATAATAATAATAATAATAATAATAATAATAATAATAATAATAATAATCTAACGCAACTCCTACAATCGTAACTCGTTCCGAAGATAGATTTATGTGAATCTGTTGCGTCGAATTAACTCATCCGAATTGACTTCGTTCGAATCATCGATGGTACAAAATAATAGGAAGAAGTTTCATTGACGATCAGAGCAAGGCTTACAATTGTAGTACTTGCAATATCGTAATCGTAATAACGATAATAAAATAAGATGAAGATTCATTGATTCACCACGAACCTTTTAAAATGTTTACCGACACCTTCAATTAGTGATTCATTGCTACGGTCGTCGATTTCTAAAGAGATGTGTTTTGAGATCGAATCGAAACTGGATATGTTGGAAGCGGCGTTATTTGAGATCTTTGTTTTGGTGTGTAAACAAGGAAATAGAGAATACAGAAAGAAATGAAACCTGCGTACATATTTTTCCTTTATTTTTTTAGAAAAATTAAAAATTATAAAATGACCCATATACCCTTCTACCCCAAAATCTGACCCGGATCTAATCTTGTGGCTCAGTTGCTTTCCTCCACTTCCCCCAATTTAGTTACCTCCATATATATATATATATATATATGATGTAGTGAGAACTTTTTTAGTGTGAGAACTCTAGGAACTTCAAAATACACCCAAATACACTAAAATTCGAGCAAAAAGGGAGAATTCGAGCAAAAAAAAGGGAATTCGAGCAAAAATTAAAAACACGGACGAACAAAAAAATCATAGTCGAGCAAAAAAAAATTTTTTTTTTTTTTTTTTGCTAATACGAAAATGTAGAACACAAATTGTTCGAATATCACATTTTTTGTTCGAATATCAACATGTTCTGAAGCGACCCGTCCTAATCCATAAGAACAAATACAATAACATATGATTACATCGCGAGGTATTTGACCTCTATATGATACATTTTACAAACATTGCATTCGTTTTTAAAAGACAAACTTTCTTTACATCGAAAGTTGACGGCATGCATACCATTTCATAACACATCCAACTATAATTGACTTAATAATAGTCTTGATAAACTCAACGACTCGAATGCAACGTCTTTCGAAATATGCCATGAATGACTCCAAGTAATATCCTTAAAATGAGCTAATGCACAGCGGAAGATTTCTTTAAAACCTGAGAATAAACATGCTTTAAAGTGTCAACCAAAATGTTGGTAAGTTCATTAGTTTATCATAATCAATCATTTCCAATTATAATAGACCACAAGATTCTCATTTTTCATAAATAACATTACACTCGCAAGTGTAATAAAAATCATTCGTATGATGAACACCTGGTAACCGACATTAACATAATACATATAGAATATTCCCCGCATACTCACAAGTATGCCATATACCCGCAATTGCAATCACCATTTAAATCGAAGTACTAAAGCAGTTCAAATTCTCTGACTGGGGCTGGTCAGTGCCCGTAGATCTACCTTTAGGATTCGCGTCAATTAGGGGCCATTTCCCTAATTCTTAGGTTACCAAGTTAAAGGGGCAATATTCGGTATAGTAATACAACCATAGAATGTAGTTTTAAGTACTTGTGTCTATTTCGTCAAACATTTATAAAACAGCGCATGTATTCTCAGTCCCAAAAATATATATTGCAAAGCATTTAAAAAGGGAGCAAATGAAACTCACTATACTGTATTTTGTAGTAAAAATACATATGACGAAACTGAACAATGCAGGTTTGGCCTCGGATTCACGAACCTATATCATGTGTATATTTATTAATATACATAATTGTAATCGAACATATATATATATATATATATATATATATATATATATATATATATATATATAAATTTATTAGTTATATCCTTTTTATATAAATAGTATATATAATACGTTTCATATATTCATTTTGTATATAAAATATTAATTTTTTTATGTATTAAATATATCATTTTTATCTTAATAATAATAGTTATAATAATAATAATACTAAAATAATATTAATAGTGGTAAAAATGATTATAATACTTAATATCATTAATAAGATAATAATGTTAGTAATTCTATTAATAATGATATTAATGATAATAAATGCAAAAATATCAATTTTATTGTTAATGATAATTATGATAATGATTTTAGTAACTGCATAATAATACTGATAACAATAATAATGATAGTATTTATAATAATACATATTATGTTAATAATAATAATAATAATTCTAATATTTATATAATGATACTAATACTAATATTAAATAAAAAAATAATTTGTATCATTTTCATAATAATAATACTAATAATAATCATAATCATAGTAATAATAATAATAATAATAATAATAATAATAATAATAATAATAATACCTATACTAATAACAATGATAATTCTATAATTTTAATCATAATACTTTTAAATGATATTGATATGGATAATAATAATAATAATAATAATAATAATAACAATATTAATGATAATATATTAATAATAACAATAATCTTAATCATAATAATAATAATAATAATACTTAAAATGCTCTAATGCTATTACTTAATAATAACTAAATGATAATAATAATAATAATAATAATCATTTTAATTATATAATAACAAGAATAAGTACTAATAACAATAATAATAATAATAATAATAATAATAATAATAATAATAATAATAATAATAATAATAATAATAATAATAATAATAATAATAATAATAATAATAATAATAATAATAATAATAATAATGATGATGATGATGATGATGATGATGATTTTTAATATGTAAAACTACCTTAGAAGCCCATTTAAAAAAAATGCACCAAGCAGGGATCGAACCCGAGACTTCCCGGTTACCCGTCAACACTAATAACCAATCCTTTGTTTTTTGTTTATCTGTTTATATTCATGATCTAATTCAATCTAATTCGACTTCTGTTTTTCATCTCTTTCTTCTCAACTCCAAGTCGACAGGAACCCAAATAATCAAACAACCAATTTTCGTTTTGAATTAAGATGTTATATTAAACCAGACACAACTAGTAATGAGTGAATTGATTTATCAAAACAGAAAAAAAAAAAATTAAAAGTCTGTAATAGTTTCCTGATGAACACGATGAACTCCAATCATGATTTCGATTTTTAGACTGTTTCAGATCATGAGTTCAACATGAAGTAGGTTGAAAATTGTTCATATAAACTTTATAAATCATCAATTTTACCAGAAACATCAAAACAAAACCGAATTTCGTGATGAACAATTCGTTTGACTTTTTAAATAATAACTTTGACTTCAAAATTCGAGCTCGATAAAAGGAATTGAACCCTGAGATTTTGCAAAAATATTTAGCAAAAATTTCCTAACAAAACTGTATTAACACATTTTGAATTTTATTGAGAAATCGAGTGTGATGACCCGGAAATTTCTAACAAAATTTAAACTTAATCTTTGTATGAGTAACATTTTCGACACGATAAACAAAGTCTGTAAAACTGAATCTCAAAATTTTTGATCTATTTTCATTTATTCAAATACCTTTCGGTTGTTCTCGACGATTCGCGAACAATTATATGTATATAGATACATATATATATACTATAACTTGAAAACGTAACAATGTATTAATTTTTTTGATACCGTACATTAAACTTATTGGTTTAAATATTTATTTGAATATATATGATAAGTTGGAATATTAATTGTATGAATAACTTACGACGTATATTTAAAACGTGTTTATGAATGTTGAAAATATATATTAACTTGGTCATAAAACGATTTGTTATTATATATATATATATATATATATATATATATATATATATATATATATATATATATATATATATATATATATTAACAAATAGCGAGACAATGATTTATAGAAGTAAATGACCAAAACACTCGAAAGTTTAAGATACACTTTGAATGATATAGTTTATTCATAATTTAAGACTATATTTTGACAAAAGTACGAGTCACAAAACGTAAATTGTGAGTTTTCTAAGCGTACGAAAATGCGTTCGAGAAACCGGAACCGGGACATGAGTCGAGTGGCAACGTACGAGTCATCGGAACGAAAATTACAAGTCAACTATGCACATGAATTTAATATAATATATAATTAATTATTTAAATTATATTTATTATATTTAATTATATTTAATTATGTCGACAAACAAGAAAACAAAAAATATGTGAGCTGGATCTGACGGCCATGCGATCGCATGAGAAATAGGCATAAAACCCATGCGATCGCATGGGCATCAGAATCAGGAATTATGGCTATAAATACCAGGTTTCTTGCGCATGTTTTCTTTACACATATTACTCCTAAGTATTTATTTATTTATTTATTTATTTATTATTATTATTATTATTATTATTATATTATTATTATTAAGATTATTATTATTATTAATCTTAATATTTTTAGTAATATTATACATAAAATATTACGACGAGGTCATGAGCGTGTCACTTTAAAAACAAGCTTTAAACGGGATAGAACTAAGGAAATTATGGGTTATAGCTATGGAGGTTATGGGTAATGTTCATGGGTATTGTTCGCAAGTCAAACCTAGTATGTATCATCTCTGTTGCGTCTACGTACTTTCCTGCAATATTGAATCTCAATATTGATACGTGAGCATTCATATCTTATCTTTAATATATTAATAGTGTATACATGTCTAGTGCTCGAGTATATATTTATACATGCTTGTATGCTAAATTTTGTCGTTAAACAGTTTATAATAAATCACGAATTAAATACATATATTACTGGTAAAATGTATATGATATACATGTTTTCGGAAAGCTGGCGAAAAATCAATAACTTTTCATTTAGAAATCGCGTAATTTCGATGAACGAATCAAAAGATATGGTCAACTGAATTATAATTGACGTTAATTGGAATTGCTTTTGAATTTGCAATTAATATTTAAACAACCTGTTTATGAGATTGATAAAATACTACTAGCCAAGTAAATGAATCCTTATATAAGGCACGTCTCGTTTTGTTGAACAATTGTCAAAATTGGCTTTTTGAAATGACTTTTAATAACTTTTGTATGTCGATCTCGAGCATTAGGATTGTGATACACTATAACCCAACCTAGTTTATTAGACATGTATTGACCAACATATGTTCTCTAGGTTGAGATCTACGGTTAATCTTGCATTCCGAGTTACGGTCACTTTTTGATGAATGACCTTATGTGCTGCTAAGGTGAGTTTCATTTGCTCTCTTTTTAATTGCTTTTGCAATCTATATTTTTGGGCTGAGAATACATGCACTTTATTTTAAACGCAATGGATACAAGTACATACTAAATTCTACACCGAGTTTGAACCGAAAATCCCTTAGCTTTGGTAACTAGTAACTGCCAGTTATAAGAACTGGTGGGCGCGAGTAGTAGTATATGGATCCATAGGGCTTGATATCCCCGTCTGAGCTAGAGCACTAGCCTTTTAACGGACGTATGCTATTTGAGAAGCGTACACGTTGGTTTGCGTGTATTATTAAGATGATTATACAAAGGGTATAAATTATATATACGTTAAGTTTAGTTACCAGGGAGCTCAATTTCATAGAATATTTTGATAAATGTTTCGGATGAAACAACTGAAATCTTGTGATCCATCTTTATATACAGATTATGCGAAACACTAAAACTATGAACTCACTAACCTTTGTGTTGACACTTGTTAGCATGTTTATTCTCAGGTTCCCTAGAAGTCTTCCGCTGTTTGCTTATATGTTAGACAAGCTATGTGCATGGAGTCTTACATGGCATATTTATCAAGGAAACGTTGCATTCACCAAATCATCACCATGTATCTTATTTTGACTGCATTGTTAATGGAATTACTATTGTAAACTATTATTTACGGTGATTGTCTATATGTAGAAATCATCAGATGTCGAAAACCTTTGATTTAAATATTCATTTATGGTGTGCCTTTTCAAAAGAATGCAATGTTTACAAAGCGTATCATATAGAGGTCAAATACCTCGCAATGAAATCGATGAATGACATGTTCGTCCATATGGATTTGGAGCGATCGTCACATCGAGCTTTTTGAAATATTATATGAAAACAGAGCAATACCTATTGTTCTTCGCCTTTTTATGTTTCAATTCGTGTAATTAAAAGCTGTTAAAGTTAATTGTAACTGATATTTGATAAAGTAAGATCTACTGGATTGCATAATACCGAATTGTTAGAGTTTTATAGAAAATCTGGTTCGACAACAATCAATCAGGAACAGATAAGGAAAAAAAATGAGTACGACCTTCCAATGCATTTGTTTGTTACTGAGACTTATTGGAATTGATTTGTACCCGATTACCGACACAAAACAAAACTAATACAGTATGAAAGCAACATGAAATTGATTCTGTAATTTTCTGTATCTTATTTTTAATAAATATTAATGATAAATATATTAATATTATTAATAATACTAATAATAATTATATTAATAGTAATTATAATAATAATAAATAATATTAATGATATAAAAAAATGATAATAATATTATTACTGATAATACCAATAATGATTTTTAATGATAAAGGTAATAATAATATCAAATATTAATAAATAGGAATAGTAATAATGATAATAATTTCAATAATACTAATATTAATGATAATAAATAATAATAATAACTATAAAAATGGTAATGATCATATTATTAATGATAATAATGAAAATAATGATTTTTAATGATAATACTTAATAATAATACTAGTAATCACAAGTTACATGTTTCATTTTTTTTATATCTATCTAATACATACTATAATAATATTAATAATACAAATAATAAAACTGATATTAATATTAATAATGAGAGTAATACTAATAATATGGATATAACAAATTATGCTTATCAAATATCATATTTATATATTATGTATTAATTTATTAATATTAATAATACTGGTATCAATATTTGTAACGACCCGTCAAAATTGCTATTGACGCGGCACGTTAATCATTGATTCCACGGTGAGGTTTTGACCTCTATATGATACGTTTTGATAAAATATTGCATTCATTAAAATAAGTGACTTTCTAAACATAGAAAGTTATAAACATATGGGCGAGTGCTTAGGTATAAGCAAAACCCCAAAATACATAAGTCTTTAATTTACAGGTTGACATCACAGTCCAATTATTTATTACACAACGCAGTTTTATTTTGAATGCAATAAACTTTGTACAAAGCATGAGAGACTCCATGCAGGCAACAAGCACATCACAGCGGAAGCATTCTAAGGACCTGAGAATAAAACATGCTAAAAAGTCAACACGAATGTTGGTGAGTTATAGGTTTAATTGCTCGAGTCATAAGTATATAAAGATAGACCACAAGATTTCATCAAAACTTTATCAATAGATTCTACGTAACAGAGTACCCTGGTAACTAAACTTAACGCTATAAGGATAATTACCCCATTCATTTTAATACACGCAAACCAACGTGTCATAAACTCAAATAACATACGTCCGTTAAAAGGCTAGCGCTCTAGCTCGGACGGGGATGTCAAGCCCTATGGATCCATATACAATTATTCGCGCCCACCAGTCCATATCCTATGTACTGGCAGCTACTAGTTACCAAAGCTAAGGGATTTTCGGTTTAACTCAGTGTAGAATTTAGTATGTACTTATGTCTTATTGCGTTTAAAATAAATTGCATGTATTCTCAGCCCAAAAATATTTAAAGTATTTAAAAGGGGAGACTATAAACTCACAGTTCAATATTGCGATTCAATATTGTAGGCAAATTGCGTAGACGTAATGATGGTAAACGACTGTATGGTTGGCCTTGGATTCAAGAACAATTGATGGTTAAAGCTAAGGGGTATAAAATACTATTAAATTTTAGCAGAAAATACTATTAAATATGATACAATTTTACACAAGATATTTATTTATTTTTAGAATGGATATACTTAAACCTTACTACAACACTTATAGGCAGTGTACCTAATCGTACAGTAGTGTAGTTTTTAGTAAGTCCGGTTCGTTCCACAGGGAATCTTTTTCACAAAGCTTAACGCTATATTAGTTTAAATTTATAAAAATACAAATATATATATAAGTAATATTATTATTATAAAGGGGGGTTTTTACCGTTTAATGACCGGTTTGTCGATTTTAAAAACTTTAGTCGCAGTTAAAACCAAATGTAAAATATTAAAAATAAATAAAAGACTTAATTTAAAGCGTAAAGTAAATAACGATAATGAAATTGCGATAAATAAAAGTGCGATAATTAAAAAGTAAGATAATTAAAAGTGCAATTAAATACAATAATAATAAATAAAAGTGCGATAATTAGAAGTGCAATTAAATATAAAATAAAGGAAATTAAATATGAAATAAAAGAATTATGCTTATTTAAACTTCCGTAATCATGATGTTTGACGTGTTGATTTTAGTTTTATGCCCATGGGTTAATTGTCCTTTGTCCTGGATTATTTAATATGTTCGTCTGGTTTTTGTCCATAACAGTCCATCAGTCATAAATATAAAGTGCGAGTGTCCTTGTCAAATTATCCTTATACCCGAAGTCAAATATTCCAACTAATTGGGGACTTAAACTGTAACAAGATTTTAATACTTTGTTTAATAATTACACCAGGATGTCGACTGAGTGTAACCCAAGGTTTTAATACTTTGTTATCAATTATGCCAAGTGTCCTTGTACATAATTTCACCCCTGTTTTAATAATTCTAGTGGCTATTAATCCATTCCCGTGTCCGGTTAAATGAACGATTATTCGTACATATAAATATCCCGCCCATCGTGTCCGATTGAGTGTATATGGTTATTTATAGGGACGTCAAATTGTAAATTTTTATATTAAAATTAACAAACTATCATTTAGTTAAACAAATATAAAGCCCATTAATAGCCCATAGTCTAATTTTCACAAGCGTCGTTCTTTTGTCCAAACCCCAATTATGGTACAAAGCCCAATTACACAATTTTAGTAATTAGCCCAACATCATGATTACTTCGTTTTAAATAAGCATAATAATAACTTAGCTACGAGACATTAAATTAAAAAGGTTGAACATAACTTACAATGATTAAAAATAGCGTAGCGTTACACGGACAGAATTTCGACTTACACCCTTACAACATTCGCTAACATACCCTTATTATTAGAATTAAAATTAAAATTAAAATTAAAATTATAATATATATATATATATACTACGTATATAGATAGAGAGATTGATATTATGGATATTTTTGCGATCAAACTGCGTTTGCTTTTATAGGGATTTGAGTCCAGGTGAGCTCCGCGACTCGCCCCCTTTTTGCTCTTCAAACTCCGTGAGTCGAGGAGTTTGTAATTACAGCTCACCCAGCTTTGGCTCTTTGTTTACCGACGGTTTATTATATAAATATAATATATATATAATTTATATAATTAATTATATATTATATTATATTTATATACATAGTTAACTTGTAATTTTTAGTCCGTTGCGTTGAGCGTTGAGAGTGACTCTGGTCCCGGTTCCGGATTTTCGAACGTCCTTGCGTACAATTTAATATCTTGTACTTTGCGTTTTGAATCTTGTACTCTTGTAATTTTGAGACGTTTCTTATCAATAATTGGAACCTCTTTGATTGTATTTTGTACTTTTGAGCTTTTTGGTCGTTTGCATCTTCAATTCGTCGAATCTGTCTTTTGTCTTCACCTTTTATTATTTTAAACGAATATTACTTGTAAATAGAACAATTGCAACTAAAAGCTCGTCTTTCTTGAGGAATAATGCTATGAAATATATGTTCATTTTTAGCATTATCAATAATACCCCGAATAATACCCAATATTTCCTTAGCTTAAAGTGGTTTGAAACCCGAATTAAAAACACCCTCGTATATACCTTATCTCTTTTATATATTAAAAGAGGAGCAATATCTCTCCTCCTTAAAAAATGTAGCCACTTTATGACCATATGATCAATGACAATATGAGATCTTAGCCATCCATTTCCAAGATTAGCTAACAAATAAAAGTGATTAGCTAATCAAAACTTGAAATCCCCTAAATACCCTCAGTCAATTTACACGCGTGTATCAACCATTTTTTCTTCATTTCATACGGTGACCTGAATATCGCTACAATGGTTCTGCTTTTTTCAATTTCTTTTTAGGGTTTGTGCCTAAAATTCGTCCAAAGGTTGACGATTATGTCAATTGATTATCTCATCTCCGGTAATTTGGTATCTTTACAATACGTTAATTGATTTTCTCAATTTATTTTTAGGGTTTCTATCCTAAAATTTGTTCATATATTTATCAAACTACCATCAGCGAAGAGTGTCAATGAAGAATGATTCTGATATTTAAACATATATTATAATACACGCTCCTCTTTTCCTGAAATTAGGGTTTATCAATAGAATTGGACTCATTCCTGTGTATTATATATTCAGCATCATGATGATCAACAACATAAACCAGGTACGTTCATGATTTGTTGAAACATCATTTCATGAAATTCGATTGTTTATCTCATCTACCATTTACAACTATCACAATATATGTCTTTCAGTTACAATTAAAACAATCGATTATGGGCTTAAATTTGATTTGTAATAAGGTTTGTTTGATTAAAAATTTGTCTTGATTGAGTAATAAATATATAATTTTTGCACTCCAAGTATTCGCTTAGATGCTTGAATGAAAGTTTATATGCTTTGGTTATCTAATAAAGTCAGTTAAATTAATAATTTTCATTATCACTTTTATTAGTTATGAGTTTTCCCATAAATCATGATATCAATCTTTATGAATTGCTTGACAAGACTCTTCGTGGGTTTATCTTAGAGGAATGCTATTATGTAGTTGATTTAGTTGCCGCGATTGATAATTTGATCTTCCAGGTGTAAGTTATCAAATATTTATCACATGTTCCAAGTTTTTAGTTTCGTTTCTAATTGACCACAAAATGACGATGTATATAGTTCAAAAAGTAATAAGACAACCTCATAATATAGGCTCGATCTCTTGAATTTAGAGTTTATTAACAGTTTGAAAATTTGAAAACTTTAGTTGATAAGTTGAAGTTGAGGTAAGAAGTTCACTGGCATAAAGTTCGTATTGTTTGTAGGCTGTAGCTACTGATTCTACTATATTTTTTAATTTCAATTAATTTTGATGTTTTTATAATAAGTAATTCTCAAGTTCCACTTCAGCATAAACAATTGTCATTACAATGGAAAAGAAATGAGGGCTACTTAATCAGTGAGTTTGTCTTGGTATTATGGATGGTGATTTAGTCATGATAGTTTTCAACGTACCTTCGTCAAGGTATGATTTCTGTTTGAACTTTGTTATTTGTATGTATAATTGAAGTAACCACATTGTGAATTCGTGATGATGTGATTGAGAGGTTGTAGCTTACACCTATTTACTGACTTACATGCTTTATGATTTTTTCTTATTTGATAAAATAAAAAAAAAAAATAGCTAAACAGAAGTAACATGTTGAAGTTTAGATTTATAGTGATGTATAATGTTTGTGTTCAACTTTGATGCTATCTTCAACTTATAAGAAGCTGACACAAAAGAAGTGTGGATTAACATGACTTTGTTGTTGAGGTAGAGACAACTTCAAAACTTCAGTCCTTACATGTAAGTACTTACATCTCATTCTTGGTTAATGTCATTCATGGAGCTCCTGAACTGTAGGTGGGAAAACAGGCGGGTTGGGTCCTTTTAGTAAAAAATGGAACTATCTAGGATATATAATGGGTTTGGTTGCCCCAAATGTCCACTTTATTCAAGACTATTACTGTTATTATTGCTCATGCACTTTCTAACAATAGTTATTTATTTGCTTAACAAAATGGGCATCAAGACGACGTCATGGGTCGATTTGATGAATTAATTTTGGTAATGGTTTTTGTTAAGCAAAAGATGCTTCAAGTAGTATCTTTAACTTCTTTTAGAACCAAATCATCAATGGTTGTCAAAGGTTATGGTTAATTGATAGAGCAACAATAGTTGTAGGGTGTGATGCAAGTGTTGGAGATTTTTACTGAAAATATGTAAAATAATATATGATTTAATATGGTTATAGTTAACTGATAAATAGTAGTAATATTTTATACGATTCAGTATTAATAGTAATCGACTCCTTTATCTATTTGTTATCTGAAAGTAGCGTTGCTTATATGATAATGCTGACTGGTGCCTTAATGAATGGTGGTTCAAGTGTTACGATGTTGCAAGTCAGATAAGATCTGATATTTATATTTTTGTATACAAATCTGATTATCAAGGATCATATTATATTTATCGTGTCATAAAAATAAGTTGTGATATGTAGAACATTGGACACGATCTGATATTTTTTCTATGTAAATGAGAATGTGTTTTTGACATGTTACCCTTTAGACCAACTCCAACACGCGTGTTGGAGTGGTTTTTTTTTGCTCAACACACTTCTTGTGCGGCGTATTGGAGGTCTCCAAGTTAGGCGTAGGCGTGTGTGCTTGGAGCACATGAACAAAAAAGGCGTGTAGATATATATGAACAATTTTGATTGGTACATTTTTTATTTTTGAAATACCCCTTTAACACTCAGCTTTCAATCATATTTTAACATATCAATTAACACGTCAGTCAACACATCACCTAATTATTTTTCAGTTCACCAACACGCATGTCACATCAGTGCCAAGTACCCCAGCCTCAACATGTCACTTTTACCTATCGCAGGTGGAGATGGTTTTAATGATGTCAACACTAATAAAAGTAGTCAAAGTAGTCGGTATACAAGCATATTTAGTTTTTATTGTATTTGAATCTCGAATGCTTTCTTGGAGTAACAAACTTTATTAATCCTGCAAATGTATAACTCCATTTCAACAATTTTTTTACTTAATCCCGCGAATTCGCGGGTTTTAAACTAGTATTATTATTAAACTTAAATTTAAAATTATAATTATAATATAAATATAAATAAATTACATAAGAAGAAAAAAAAAAGATGTGTTACTTCGTCGAGCAAAAATGACCTTTTATAGTACTTTTCCATTTACTGTAGCTCATGCGATCGCATGAGTTTTCAGTGTTTTTGCCATGCGATCGCATGGCCGCCTTATCCGTTTTTGTTTGCTAGTTTGTCGACATCAAATAGTGCTTACTGCAGTAAATAGTGTTTACCGTAGTAAATAGTGTTTACTGTAGCAAGTCGTTTTCAATGTAGCAATTCGCTGTAGCAAAGTCGTTTTTCACTGTAGCCACTGTAGCAAAGTCGTTTTCACTGTAGCAAATAGTGTTTTACTGTAGCAAAGTCATTTTTACTGTAGCAAATAGTGTTTTACTGTAGCAAAGTTGTGATGATCGCTCCAAATCCATATGGACGAACACGTCATTCATTGATTTCATTGCGAGGTATTTGACCTCTATATGATACATTTTGTAAACATTGCATTCTTTTGAAAAGGCACACCATAAATGAATATTTAAATCAAAGGTTTTCGACATCTGATGATTTCTACATATAGACAATCACCATAAATAATAGTTTACAACAGTATTTCCGTTGACAATGCAGTCAAAATAAGATACATGGTGATGATTTGGTGAATGCAATGTCTCCTTGAAAAATATGTCATGTAAGACTCCATGCACATAGCTTGTTTAACATCTAAGCAAACAGCGGAAGACTCCTAGGAAACCTGAGAATAAACATGCTAACAAGTGTCAACACAAAGGTTGGTGAGTTCATAGTTTTAATGTTGCGCGTAATCTGTATATAAAGGTGGATCACAAGATTTCAGTTGTTTCATCCAGAAACGTTTATCAAAATATTCTTACGAAATTGAGCACCCTGGTAACCAAACTTAACGTATATATAATTTGTACCCTTTGTATAATCATCTTAATAATACACGCAAACCAACGTGTACGCTTCTTAAATAGCATACGTCCGTTAAAAGGCTAGTGCTCTAGCTCGGACGGGGATAACAAGCCCTATGGATCCATATACTACTACTCGCGCCCACCAGTTCTTATAACTGGCAGTTACTAGTTACCAAAGCTAAGGGATTTTCGGTTCAAACTCAGTGTAGAATTTAGTATGTACTTGTATCCATTGCATTTAAAATAAAGTGCATGTATTCTCAGCCCAAAAATATATATTGCAAAAGCAATTAAAAAGGGAGCAAATGAAACTCACGCATATAAATATTGTTAATCAGTTAATAAAGCATTTGCATGTATTCTCAGCCCAAAAATATATTGCAAAAGCAATTAAAAAGGGAGCAAATGAAACTCACCTTAGCTGCATATAAAGTCGTTCACCAAAATATGACCGAAACATGGATTACCAAATAACCGTAGATCTCAACGTATCAATATTGAGATTCAATATTGTAGGATAGTACGTAGAAGTAACGAAGATGATAAACACTAGGTTTGATTCACAAATATACCCCCGAACATTACCCATAACCTCCTTGGCAATAACCCATAATTTCCTTAGCTTTAACTCGCTCGAAAACTTGTTTTGAATTTATTCGAGCAAAACCTCGTCGTAGTATTTTATGTGTACTACTAATAATAAGAATAATATTAATAATAATAAGATTTAATATTAATAATATTCTTAATAATAATAATAATAATAATAATAATAATAATAATAATAATATAATAAGTAAATAAATACGGAGTAATGGAATGAATCAGAAACAGATATGCTCGAGCTTTGATAGGTGTGGCCTGAATTCAGACCCCATGCGATCGCATGGTTCTGAAGGCCATTTGCCATGCGATCGCATGGCCCGTTTTTCCAGCTCACAAATTTTTGTAATTTAGCACGTCGACATAATTTAATATAATATATATAATATATTTAATTTATATAATTAATTATATATTATATTAAATTCACATGCATCGTTGACTTGTAATTTTTGTTCCGATAAGTCGTACGTTGTCACTCGACTTATGTCCCGGTTTCAATTTTTCGAATGCCCTTTCGTACGCTGAGAAAACTAGTACTTTTCGTTTCGTGAATCGTACCTTTGTCAAAATATAGTCTTAAATCATCCATAAACTATACCACTAGAGGTATAACTTATACATTTGAGTGTTTTGGTCATTTACTTCTATAAATCATCGTCTCGCTATTTGTTAATATATAATACATACTTTTTTATTTTGAAATAGCATTTTACTGTAGCAAAGTCAATTTTTACTATAGCAATTTACTGTAGCAAAGTCAATTTCACTGTAGCAAATAGTGATTTTTGAAAGAATTTTGGGTACTGTAGCAATTTGAAAATACTGTAGCAAATTAGTGTTTTACTGGTTCATCTTAAATGCTTTAGTTAACTTATCTTAATATCAATCGAATCAATAAACGAATGTTACTATCATTTACTAAATAACTTGAAATTATATATATGTATATATCTTTTTAATATACATAAATCAGTTTTTAAATACACATTGCAAGTTATTTATGAATAATTAATATTCCAATTTATATATATATATATATATATATATATATATATATATATATATATATATATATATATATATTTTCAAATAGATGTTCATGAATCGTTACTCAATAGTCAAAGGTTAACTGAATATATAACATTAGTTCAAAAATTTTGAGAATCAATATTACAGACTTTGCTTATCGTGTCGGAAATGTTAATCATACAAAGATTAAGTTTAAATTTGATCGAAAATTTTTGGGTCATCACAGTACCTACCCGTTAAAGAAATTTCGTCCCGAAATTTGAGTGAGGTCATCATGGCTAACAATAAAAATGTTTTAATGATGAATATGAGTTGATAATAGAGTTTTATCTATGTTTGAATAATATGGATAAAATAATCCAATTACTCGAAGCGTATGAGAGAAGTTATCGTAATCAAGTGAAATGGAGAATAGAGATGCGTCTTATCTCTTGATGTAGTAACGACTGATTTTCGGATTTTAAGGAATAGAAAATCTTCATAATTTAAATAAGATTTGATTTTTCAAAATTTGCGGAAATTAGGATTTTCTTTGATTAAATGCGTAATCTGCCTCTATTGCTGCGTCCGATATTTTGCTATAAATTGACCTCTTCCATTTCATTATTTTCACCACTCCTACATCTTCTTCCTCATTTCATACTTTCAAAAGATTTGTGAAAATGCTTCATCCAGTTCTGATTCTTGATATTTTTTTGGCTATCATATCATTCATTCTTCTTTTTCATCTACCACCAGAGGAGGTTATTTTCTTCTACTATTACCTTGGGGTTATATTGTTTTTCATTCTCCTGTGTCTTTATATTGCTATACGCATTGATATACATGGTTTGTAATTTCGGGGTTGTTTTCGGGCTTTATATTTTCCATTATATTTCGGAGCTTCATGCTTTCGTTTTCTCTTCCCGACTTTAAGTCAAGCGAATAATGGTCCAGAATTCGTAGGTATGAAATTCGGAATAAACATAATTAATGTTCTAAGAAAAAGAAACGGTATTGGCACAATCTGACTTGTCAAATTACCAGAATATCCGGAAAAGACCGAATCATCAAGAAATATATTTTCTTGATATATTTAGAGATTATATAGAATGAAAGAGTTATGTAACATGGTTTATGATGAGGGTATGATCTGTGAACCTTTATCACGTTCCATTAGAAACTCAGCATGACTTACTGTAATATAATCACGTTGATCAAGTGTCATTATATAATACTAACCTATGCTTCAATTCTCAACATTACTTCAAGACATTTATATTTTAAACTTGAAAGTTTCAGAATTTAGAAACTAAAATAGTTTCTTTTATGGTGTAACACATATATCGTAAGGAGAAAATTGATTTCCGATAAGAATGATTATGAAATTATCTCCAGAAATATGGAGGATATTTATAATGAAAGATACGATGATATCTTAGAATTTCTAATATCAGAGGATGATGAAGAATATTGTCCGCAAGGGTTTAGATTCGAAAGTAAGGTATTCGTTAATGGCTTCAGCAGATACTGAATCATTTGGATTCTTTGAAGACAGATTTCGTCCTTGTGATTTATCCACAGCCTCTTTCATACTTTGCTCAATCCGTTTTACTGAATCATATGTATATTTACATAATATTAAATCATATAGAGAATTGGTTTAAATTAGTTGAAATTTTCCGGGTCATCACAGTACCTCCCCGTTAAAGAAAATTTCGTCCCGAAATTTTGAGTAGTACCTGTTTTATGAGCAATATCAGTGAACAATTGTGGATACTTTTGCTTCATTTGATCCTCACGTTCCCAAGTAAACTCGGGTCCTCGTCTAGCGTTCCAACGAACTCTAACTATCGGTATTTTGCTTTGTTTTAATTGTTTGACTTCACGGTCCATGATTTCAACAGGTTCTTCGATAAAATGGAGTTTATCATTGATTCGTATTTCGTTAAGAGGAATTACGACATCCTCTTCAGCTAAACATTTCTTCAAATTTGACACGTGAAATGTGTCGTGAACACTACTAAGTTCTTGCGGTAGCTTTAATCGATAAGCAACTGCTCCAATTCTTTCGGTGATTTCAAAGGGTCCTACGTACCTAGGACTTAGATTTCCTCGTTTACCGAATCGTACAACGCCTTTCCAGGGTGACACTTTCAACATGACTTTGTCGCCCACTTGAAATTCTAGCGGTTTTCTTCTTACATCAGCATAACTCTTTTGGCGACTCATGACCGTTTTCAATTGCTGTTGTATTTGTATGATCTTGTCGGTGGTTTCATGAATAATTTCTGGTCCAGTAAGTTGTCTTTCTCCTACTTCACTCCAACAGATAGGATATCTGCACTTTCTACCGTAAAGTGCTTCAAATGGCGCGGCGTTGATGCTCGTATGATAGCTGTTATTGTATGAAAATTCTGCCAACGGTAAGTGTCGATCCCAACTGGTTCCAAAGTCAATCACGCATGCCCGTAACATGTCTTCCAATGTTTGTATTGTTCTTTCACTTTGACCATCTGTCTGTGGGTGATAAGCGGTGCTCATATCTAATCGAGTTCCCAATGCTTTTTGTAATGACTGCCAAAAACGTGATGTGAATCGGGTGTCGCGATTAGATATGATAGAGATGGGTACACCATGCCTGGAAACTACTTCCTTCAAATATAGGCGTGCTAATTTCTCTATACTGTATGTCTCCTTTATTGGTAGAAAGTGAGCTGATTTAGTTAGACGATCAACTATCACCCAAATAGTATCATGACTACTTGCAGTCCTTGGCAATTTCGTAATGAAATCCATGGTTATTCTTTCCCATTTCCACTGCGGAATTTCTGGTTGTTGCAGTAATCCTGACGGCTTTTGGTGCTCAGCTTTGACCTTCACACATGTCAAACATTTGCTTACATAAGTAGCAATTTCTGTCTTCATATTAGGCCACCAATAGAACTTCTTGAGAGCGTGGTACATTTTTCCGTTTTCTGGATGAATTGAGTACCTCGTTTTGTGTGCTTCATCCAGTACTAGTTGCCTTAGGTTACCATGTCTTGGTACCCATATCCTACCAGCAAAATACAGGGTTCCATCGGCTTTTACTTCAAGTTGTTTTTCTAACCCTTTGCTCATTTCGCCTTTTTCGGTTTCTGCTTTTAAAGCCTCTAACTGTGCTGCTTGAATTTGCTTTGTGAGATCAGTACGAATTGTAATGTTCAAAGGTCGGACCCTAAGAGGTTTTACTCTTTCTTTCCGACTTAGGGCATCAGCTACAACATTAGCGTTACCGGGGTGGTAACGGATTTCACAATCGTAATCGTTTAACAACTCTACCCAGCGACGTTGTCTCATATTGAGTTGTTTTTGATCAAAAATATGTTGAAGACTCTTATAGTCGGTGTACACTGTACACTTGGTGCCATATAGATAGTGTCTCCATATTTTGAGTGCAAAAACTACTGCTTCAAGTTCCAAATCGTGCGTCGTATAGTTCCTTTCGTGAATTTTTAGTTGTCGTGAGGCGTATGCGATAACCTTTGTGCGTTGCATTAATACACATCCTAAACCTTGGCGCGAAGCGTCACAATAGATCACGAAATCATCATTTCCTTCTGGTAATGACAAAATGGGTGAAGACGTTAACTTCTTCTTTAATAACTGGAATGAGGATTCTTGTTCCGTGGACCAATCATACTTCTTTCCCTTTTGAGTTAATGCAGTTAAGGGTTTGGCGATTTTAGAGAAATCTTGAATGAATCTTCGGTAGTAACCAGTAAGACCTAAGAATTGGCGGATTTGTGTTGGAGTCTTCGGTGTTTCCCATTTACTAATGGCTTCAATCTTGGCAGGGTCAACTTTAATTCCATGTTTACTGACAACATGGCCTAAAAACTGTACTTCTTGTAACCAGAAATCACACTTCGAAAATTTTGCGTACAATTCTTCTTTCTTGAGTATCTCTAGTACCAGTCTTAAGTGTTGCTCATGTTCTTCCTTGTTCTTCGAGTAAATCAATATGTCGTCGATAAAAACAATGACAAATTTGTCTAAATACGGTCTACAGATGCGATTCATTAGATCCATGAATACTGCTGGAGCATTAGTTAATCCAAAAGGCATTACTAGAAACTCATAGTGACCGTAACGGGTTCTGAACGCGGTTTTAGGAACATCTTCTTCCTTCACTCTCAGCTGATGATATCCGGAGCGTAGATCAATCTTGGAATAAACACTTGATCCTTGCAATTGATCAAACAAATCATCAATCCTCGGTAATGGGTACCGATTCTTGATCGTTAATTTGTTTAATTCTCGGTAATCTATGCACATTCTCATATATCCATCCTTCTTCTTGACGAACAGAATAGGAGCACCCCAAGGTGAAAAACTGGGACGAATAAATCCACGGTCCGATAATTCTTGCAACTGGTCTTGTAATTCTTGCATTTCTGAAGGTGCAAGTCTATATGGGGATCGAGCTACAGGGGCGGCTCCAGGTATGAGATCAATATGGAATTCTACACATCTGTGTGGAGGTAGCCCCGGTAATTCTTCTGGAAATACTCCGGGATATTCTCTTACAACCGGCATGTCATCAATGCTTCTTTCTTCAGTATCGATCTTCTTTACGTGTGCCAGAATAGCATAACAACCTTTTTTTATAAGTTTCTGGGCCTTCATACAGCTGATAAAGTTCAGCTTTGAGTTGCTCTTCTCCCCATAAATCATTAATGACGTTTCATCCTTACGAGGGATGCGGATTGCTTTCTCAGCGCAAACAACTTCCGCTCTTGTTTTGGACATCCAGTCCATGCCAACGATTACGTCAAAACTTCCTAATTCTACGGGTATCAAATCGATTTTGAAGGTTTCACCAGCGAGATTTATTTCGCAACCATGGCAAATTTTATCGGCTTTTATCAGTTTACCATTAGCTAATTCAATAGTATATTTATCGTCTACAGGCAATGATGCACATTTTAGTTTATAACTAAAGTATTTACACATATAACTTCTATCAGCACCCGTATCAAACATAATAGAAGCTAGTTGATTATTAACGGTAAACGTACCCGTGACAAGATTAGGATCCTCACGTGCTTCACTGGCACTAACATTAAATGCCCTCCCACGTGCGGGTTCTTTGTTCTTCTCCTTATCAGGGCATTGATTTATAAAGTGACCAGACTTCCTGCATCCAAAACATTTCTTGACGTCGGTCGGTTTTGTCTTTACTTCAGAAACGGTGGCATAACAATTTTTCGCCACATGTCCTTTCTTGTTGCACTTATCACAGACCACTTGGCAATAACCTGCATGATGTGTGTAACATCTTTTGCAGAACGGATGGGGTCCCTTATAGTTTGGACTTGCAGTTTCCCCATCTTGTTTACCTTTAAAAGTTTCTTGTTTCTTCAGGTGAGTACTTTTGCCCTTATAGTCTTCCCATTTCCTCTTTCCTTCAGTTGTCTTGACTTCGGTAATTGGTGCCTTAATCGAACTCTCTGTGATCTGGTCCATGAGTTGGTGTGCCATTGTCATGGCTTCCTGCATCGTATTCGGTTTGGACGATGTAACATTTCCTTTGATATTGATCGATAAACCGTCAATATACATTTCTATCTTTCGTTTCTCGTTTCCCACCAATTCAGGACACAACAAGGCTAGTTCCATGAAACGCTTTTCATAGTTATTGAGATTCGCGCCGAAAACCTTCAGATTATATAACTCAGATTCCATTTTTCTGATCTCGTTTCGAGGACAGTACTCCTCGATTAACATCTTTTTCAGTTCTTCCCAAGAGATATCATATGCCGTATCTACTCCTTCTACTTTAGCATAATTGTTCCACCAAGTAAGTGCACCGTCTTGCAATGTGTACGAAGCATACTTTGACTTGTCTCCGTCCGCACAATTACTGATTTTGAAAACGGACTCCATCTTTTCAAACCATCGGGTTAGACCGACTGGTCCCTCGGTTCCACTAAACGTTTGTGGTTTGCATCCTTGAAAAGTTTTGTATGAGCATCCGTTTCGTGAGTTTGTGTTTACGGCTGCTGCTTCGGCTGTTGCTTTTGCTGCCTCAGCTGCAGCAATTCTTTCATTCACACGTTTCTCGACTAGTTCCTCAAACTCAGCATCCGACATTTGAGACATGTTTCTTCAATAAACATAACAGAGATAATTTAATCATATAGAATATTATAGGTAAAATGAGTTGTCAATAGTTAATCGTAGCATATTAATAATATGAACCAATTATTATAAAAGCCTTTTTCTTCTTATTAGCATTTTATAATTATTTCTAGGGTATTACCTACCCGTTAAGTTCATACATAATAGCTAGTACAAGGAATTAACTACTAAAATCCTAATAATATTCCACTATGAAAATTATAGCGAGTTACTACGTTATTATGTAATAATAATAATAAGTATTAATAATACAAATAATCATTCCATGCTTCTATTGTTAATAATACCATACAATACTGATATTTTACATATGCTTATTTTACATAACAAGATAAAGTAGCACACATAAGCAATAGAATAGCGCATGGAAGATTTATGGTTGCGAGGTCGTTTATTCAGAACTATCAGAAACTTCTTCCCATTTGGTTCTCTCTGCTAATTGTTTGTGTGTGCATGGTCCGACAGACATTCTAGCAGTGTATTTAATTTTTGGTTGGGGTTTTGAGGTACCCGTTGCCTCAGTGGGTTTAATACAATAAAGGTGGTTACGGATCAAATGGTCCTGTTCCTTTTTAATAATTAAGGACATTTTATTATTGTGGTTGTTTTTATTATCTATAGCAAGTTGGAATTTCTCCTTAGTGACTTCTTTTATTTCATTAGCGAAATCCTCTTCCTCACTGATCTCGTCTGATGACGAACTGTCTGAGTCATGTGTAGGAGAATATGATGACGTATTGTCTGAATCATGTGTACGAGAATATGTACCGGTGGTCATGAACCGAAATCTGCCAGGCGTAATCTGCACAACCCGCCCGTCGGCGGTGTATCTGGCCCAATGTCCATGTTCGTTTAGAAATGGACGATCTTCGTTTACTCCAGGGATCATGGGTCCATGCCAACGATACTGTGGCTCTGGAAAACTAAAGCTGGGTGGAGCTGGGACCTCCTCTGGGTTAACCTGAAGTTGAGATTCCCCAGCTAACACAATTTCTTCTTTAATATGTATTGGAACGCTCTTTTCAGTTGTGGATAGAATAGATTCAGTGTCTGATTCCGAGTCGTACAAAATGATAGGATTAGAAGAAGTCATCTATCACATAATTGAAACAACAATTTCGTTAGTATATAAATATATCACATATAATGTTTTTGACAAAATGATAAGTAAAAATCGGTAAAAACAGATATGGTCATAGTCCAGACTCACTAATGCATACTAACAATTACCAGTTAAACACATTAATGCAAATTCTGGTTCCCTATAACCTCAAGCTCGGATACCAACTATAACGACCCGTCAAAATCGCTATTGACGCGGCACGTTAATCATTGATTCCACAGTGAGGTTTTGACCTCTATATGATACGTTTTGATAAAATATTGCATTCATTAAAATAAGTGACTTTCTAAACATAGAAAGTTATAAACATATGGGCGAGTGCTTAGGTATAAGCAAAACTCCAAAATACATAAGTCTTTAATTTACAGGTTGACATCACAATCCAATTATTTATTACATAACGCAGTTTTATTTTGAATGCAATAAACTTTGTACAAAGCATGAGAGACTCCATGCAGGCAACAAGCACATCACAGCGGAAGCATTCTAAGGACCTGAGAATAAAACATGCTAAAAAGTCAACACGAATGTTGGTGAGTTATAGGTTTAATTGCTCGAGTCATAAGTATATAAAGATAGACCACAAGATTTCATCAAAACTTTATCAATAGATTCTACGTAACAGAGCACCCTGGTAACTAAACTTAACGCTATAAGGATAATTACCCCATTCGTTTTAATACACGCAAACCAACGTGTCATAAACTCAAATAACATACGTCCGTTAAAAGGCTAGCGCTCTAGCTCGGACGGGGATGTCAAGCCCTATGGATCCATATACAATTATTCGCGCCCACCAGTCCATATCCTATGTACTGGCAGCTACTAGTTACCAAAGCTAAGGGATTTTCGGTTTTACTAAGTGTAGAATTTAGTATGTACTTGTGTCTTATTGTGTTTAAAATAAATTGCATGTATTCTCAGCCCAAAAATATTTAAAGTATTTAAAAATGGAGACTATAAACTCACAGTTCAATATTGCGATTCAATATTGTAGGCAAATTGCGTAGACGTAATGATGGTAGACGACTGTATGGTTGGCCTTGGATTCAAGAACAATACCCCGAATAATACCCAATATTTCCTTAGCTTAAAGCGGTTTGAAACCCGAATTAAAAACACCCTCGTATATACCTTATTATTATTAAACTTAAATTTAAAATTATAATTATAATATAAATATAAATAAATTACAGAAGAAGAAAAAGAAAAAAAAAATGTGTTACTTCGTCGAGCAAAACTGACCTTTTATAGTACTTTTCCATTTACTGTAGCTCATGCGATCGCATGAGTTTTCAGTGTTTTTGTCATGCGATCGCATGACCGCCTTATCCGTTTTTGTTTGCTAGTTCGCCGACATCAAATAGTGTTTACTGTAGCAAATAGTGTTTGCTGTAGCAAAGTCGTTTCACTGTAGCAATTCACTGTAGCAAAGTCGTTTTCACTGTAGCCACTGTAGCAAAGTCATTTTCACTGTAGTAAATAGTGTTTTACTGTAGCAAAGTCGTTTTTACTGTAGCAAATAGTGTTTTGCTGTAGTAAAGTCATTTTTATGGTAGCAATTAGTGTTTTACTTGTAAATCTTTTAATATATATATATATATATATATATATATATATATATATATATATATATATATATATATATACATAATATTAAATCATATAGAGAATTGGTTTAAATTAGTTGAAATTTTCCGGGTCATCACAGTATTAATAATGAAAGTAATATTCATTAATATAATAACTATATTATAACTTGTAATTATATTTAATATATTAACATTAATATTCAAATAACATATTCGAATATTTAATACAAGATACATAGTATATTAATTGTGTAAAAAAATATCATATATATCTATTTACATAGTTTCATTTTAACAACAGCTTAATTATTTTGTATCATACTTAACATATTTAATTCTAATGTTTAATTTGTATTTTATTATTTCACATTATTATTTATACACACACACACACACACACATATATATATATATATATATATACACACACACACACACACATATTTATTACAACAATTGTTCGTGAATCGTCGGGATTAGTCAAAGGTTAAATGTTTTCCATGTAAGCAGTTCAAAAATTTTGAGACTCAACATTACAGACTTGGCTTATCGTGTTGAAATCATATTAAAATTAAGTTTAAATTTGGTCGGAAATTTCCGGGTCATCACATGTTCTAAAAATTTTTGTTCGACTATCAAAAATGTAGAACACAAATTGTTCGCTCGCCTTTTTTTTTTTCGAATATCACGTTTTTTGTTCGAATAGCTCATTTTTTGTTCGCCCGTGTCCCATTTTTGCTCGAATTTCACCTTTTTTGCTCGAATTTCCCTTTTTTGCTCGAATTTCAGTGTATTTTTGAGTTCTCAGGGTTCTCACACAAAAAAGTTCTCATTTGATCCCTCTACTATATATATATATATATATATATATATATATATATATATATATATATATATATATATATATATATATATATATATATATATATATATATATATAGTGGTAGGATCAAGAGGGAAGTAACTAATCGGGGGGAAGCGGGGGAAAGCAAAATCTTTTTTTTCTTTTCGTTATTTGAAAAAACTTTGTTCACGAACATCATAGATTAGATGAAAATATAAACATTTAATAAAGACACTTTGTGATAAATATTTTTATTTTGGCGGAAAAACGCTCGAAGAACTAATATATAACAATTATCGTGTTTTTCGAGCGTATGTTGAGGTTTTAGATATTAGGGTTTAGATATTAGGGTTTAGATATTAGGATTTATAGGGTTTAGATATTAGGGTTTAGAAATTTAGGGTTTAGATTTAGGATTTAGATTTAGGATTTAGATTGAGTTTTTAACACGAACGGTTTAGATTGAGTTTTTAACACGAACGGTTTTCAACCCAAAACACCAAACCCTAAACCCTAAACCCTAAACTCTAAATCGGGCTAAATTTTACTTCACAAAATATGAAAAAAAAAACGTTAACATTTTTCACGAACAATATTATCTTGAATGTTATTTTTGTCGATCGTTTTTCCGCCTAAATAATAACATTCATCACGAAGTGTCTTTTATATATATATATATATATATATATATATATATATATATATATATATATATATATATATATATATATATATATATATATAGGGGTAGGATGAAGAGGGAAGTAACCAATCGTGGGGAAGCAAATATTTTTTTTTTTCGTTTTTTGAAAAAATTTTGTTCATGAACATTATAGATGAGATGAAAATATGAACATTTAGTAGAGACACTTTGTGATAAATGTTTTTATTTTGGCGGAAAAACTCTCGAAGAAGTAATATATAACAATTATCGTGTTTTTCGAGCGTTTTTTGAGGTTTTAGCTATTGGGGTTTAGATATTAGGGTTTAGATATTAGGGTTTATAGGGTTTAGATATTAGGGTTTAGAAATTTAGGGTTTAGGGTTTAGATTTAGGATTTAGATTGAGTTTTTAACACGAACGGTTTAGGGTTTAGGGTTTAGGGTTTAGAGTTTGGGGTTTTGGGTTTATTCCATAAACCCAAAACACCAAACCCTATACCCTAAACCCTAAACTCTAAATCGGGCTAAATTTTACTTTACAAAACATGAAGAAAAAAAAAACGTTCATATTCTTCACGAACAATATTATCTTGAATGCTATTTTTGTCGATCGTTTTTCAGCCTAAATAATAACATTCATCACGAAGTGTCTCTTCTAAATGTTCATATTTTCGTGTGATCTTGATGCCGGAAAAAAAAATTCAAAAAAAAACGAAAATTTTTTTTTTTTGCTTCCCCCGCTTCCCCCCGATTGGTTACTTCCCCATTGATCCTGCCCCTATATATATATATATATATATATATATATATATATATATATATATATATATATATATATATATATATATATATATATATATATATATAGTGGTAGGATCAAGGGGGAAGTAACCAATCGGGGGGAAGCGGGGGGAAACAATTTTTTTTTTCGTTTTTTGAAAAAACTTTGTTCACGAACATTATAGATTGGATGAAAATATGAACATGTAATAAAGACACTTTGTGATAAATATTTTTATTTTGGCGGGAAAATGTTCGAAGAAGTAATATATAACAATTATCGTGTTTTTCGAGCGTATGTTGCGGTTTTAGATATTAGGGCTTAGATATTAGGGTTTATAGGGTTTAGATATTAGGGTTTAGAAATTTAGGGTTTAGATTTAGGATTTAGATTGAGTTTTTAACACGAACGGTGTAGTGTTTAGGGTTTATATTTTTGGGTTTAGTGTTTTGGGTTTATGGAATAAACCCAAAACACCAAACCCTAAACCCAAAACTCTAAATCGGGCTAAATTTTACTTCACAAAACATGAAAAATAAAACGTTCACATTCTTCACGAACAATATTATCTTGAATGTTATTTTGGTCGATCGTTTTCCCGCCTAAATAATAACATTCATCACGAAGTGTCTTTTCTAAATGTTTATATTTTCGTGTGATCTTGATGCCGGAAAAAAAAAATTCAAAAAAAATGAAATTTTTTTTTTGCTTCCCCCGATTGGTTACTTCCCCATTGATCATACCCTATATATATATATATATATATATATATATATATATATATATATATATATATATATATATATATATATATATATATATATATATATATTGTTTTTTTTAATATCATGTTTTTTAATATTATCACTTGTATTTAATTACTCTTGGGCCATTTGTTTCATAAAAGGTTGACACGTGTGATTTTGCGTTCCCAAATTATTTCAATTATTAATTCCTAATATGGATTTGAGCTAATAAGAGAAGGGTTTAAGGGGATTAACTTTATAGAGTGGGCCACGTAGAATGAGACTTTTAAAAGACACTAAAATTGGCATTAAAAGGAAAATGCCCACTAACAAAATCCCTTTTGTTTCTTGAAAACAGAATTAAATTTTTTTTACTCAATAATAAATAAAAAAAAATGAGGGTGGGGTGAATAATTCATGACTTGTCAACAAATTAAAAGGATGAACACAACACAACTTCCATGAAGTGGAATACCCTTTTCATTTATTTAATAGAAAGTGAGAATTTTCGCCTCTCAACCTTTTTACATTGTTGTTTTTGTGTCCTCATGTGTTTGTTCTCTACCTATCAATGTGTTTATTTTAGTTTATTTTTTACTTTATCCGGTTTTTAAAATTAAGAAATCTATACATCTAATGGAAGGCAGCCATTTCATTCATCAAATGAAAAAGTCACATGTATCTGGTTATATCATCATCAATGACATATGAATTGAAGCCCTTAAACATCTTGTTGACAGAGTTGAGACTAGAAGTTGTATTTTAAAGTTAAAATTGAGTGCTGAACCAAATATGTAAAATTATATTTTATATATATTCAGTTGGAAAATGAAACAACAGTGTAAATCAATTCAATTTGGATATTATATATATATTCATTTGGAAAATAAATGAACTGTGTAATCCATTTCAATTTCAATTTTGAAATCCATTTCTTGTCAATGTTAAATATTACATATCATAGCTATAACTTAACTATAAAGTTGGTGGAATGGCTTTATGTGTTTGTTGGTGGTTAAAGCGTCGCGGGTTCAAGTCATGTCTTGCCTTTCTTTCTTTACTTAATTTTTTATATTTTACCCTTTTAATCCTTATATTTATTTACTTTTTCATAACACACTCATTCACCTTTAATCCTTATTTTTTATTTAAAATCTTTTATAAACTTCTTTTTTTTCTCTTTATCATTACAATATTTTCTCTACTCCGACATTATATTATTAAATAAAACTTTTTTGTTTTCTCTTTATCATTACAATATTTTCTCTACTCCGACATTTTACTATTAAATAACAAGAATATTTAAATTATGTTGATTTTAATTAGTGATTTGAAACATATTATATCTTTGAAATCTTTTTTAAACTTCTTTTTTTTTTCTCTTTATCATTACAATATTTTCTCTACTCCCACACTTTATTATTAGATAACAAGAATATTCAAATTATGTTGATTTTAATTAGTGATTTGAAACATATTGTATCTTTGATTTTGTTAGAGTTATCAACATTCAAGTATTTAATGTAAAACATAAGTTGTGTAAAATGAAAATATAACTAATTATGTTATATACAAATAAATAAGGAGTCTATCGCCGCAACGCGCGGCTCACGACTTAACTTGTTAAGTATTACTCCGTAGTCCGTACTTAATTACTTGAAACAAAGAAAATCTGAGATCAACTTAATTTGAATAAAAATTAACTTTGAGATTCGGAAAGTTTAAATTTTTATTTGTATGTCAAAATATGCGGAGTCTACAAACGTATTAGTTTAGGGTTAAAAAGAGAAATCTATACATCTAATGGGTGGACTAATGAGAGTCGTATTGTGAGTCTCCCTCCTTCCACGTATGTGTGACCATTTATTCAGTGATGTCATGATGAGCTTCGTTATTGTAATGTAACTAGGATAAAAAATCGTGTTTTACTGCAGAGTTGTTTTCGTCGTTTAACGGCTGGTTAGTAGAACGTTAAAAAAGGTTAACATTAGGGAAATTAAACGTTAAAAAAAAGGAAGGAAAAAAGAAAGTAAAAGAAAGGAAGGAAAAAGGAAGTAAAAGAAAGTGAGAAAAAAATAACTTTGTTGCGGAGTGGTTTTTTTCGGTTAATGGAACGGTTAATTTTTTTTTTTTTTTTTGGTTACGGTGGAACCCCAACTACGAAGCAGGCACATTGGCCCCAACGCAGCGAGTAAACCACCGGGTAAACCGCAAGCCGACCCTCACGGTTACCAGGTAAAGCAACCTCAGGTGAGCTCCTTTTTTGAACGAGATGATAGTGCCAAGAATCGAACCCGGGTGGCTCCCTTCACTGGAAGTGTCGGTGGCCATCCAGGCTATGCCTGGATGGTTGTTAATTTAACATCTAAAAAACGTTTAATGGTCGGTTAACTAAACGTTTAAAAAAGGAATGAAAAAAGAAGCAAAAACTCGAACTTATAGAAAGCTAGCTTGGTTTTAGCCAACGCCAAAATGAAACAAAAAAAGTTTTTTAAAAAAGTAATGAAAAAAAATCAAAAGAAAAAAGGTTTAGCAATATACCTCGGGTAGTTAGAATTAATGGAATGTCACTGTGAATAGTACCTTGTCTAATTGTATAAATAGTATTAGTTATTATAATATAGCCTGGATGGTTGTTAATTTAACATCTAAAAAACGTTTAATGGTCGGTTAACTAAACGTTTAAAAAAGGAATGGAAAAAGAAGCAAAAACTCGAACTTATAGAAAGCTAGCTTGGTTTTAGCCAACGCCAAAATGAAACAAAAAAAGTTTTTTAAAAAAGTAATGAAAAAAAATCAAAAGAAAAAAGGTTTAGCAATATACCTCGGGTAGTTAGAATTAATGGAATGTCACTGTGAATAGTACCTTGTCTAATTGTATAAATAGTATTAGTTATAATATAATATAATATAATATAATAATTATAATTATAATTATAATTATATAGAGTAATGTATTCAAGAGTGCCATTGTGTATTTTTCATTCTTCTAATATTGTTTCATATATTTCGAAAATGATATGATAATTATGATATATTTAATTGTAATTAAAGAAGGGTCTCATGATTTTATACATTTTTTTTTTTTTTGAGAACGGATGCTTGTATACTCTTTTGATTGAGAGGTTCTTTAAAATGTAAAAAATGTTGTGCTTTCATTTATTTTTTCGTTTGTTATTGTCTAAGCACTATTGTGCAATTTTTTGATGCGTTAATCGATCCCAACAATTTATTCTTTTACATTGTTTCATTTTATTATACTGAAGATGGTGAATAAGAATAATGGCTAGTTGTTAGTAAAAGAATATGCTTAAGATTGTGATGGAAGAAAATCATATTATTCGTTCCAAACTCAAAATAATACTTTGGGTGTGTATGGAATAAAAACTTCTAGGAATTTATGAGAACCTAAACTTATTTTTTTTAAATGGCAAGCTCTCGATGTAACAATAGAAGCCTCTTAGACCAAGAACGAAATTACATAAAGATAACTTTAGAAATAACGATTATCACGAGCCGAGCTCGAACTTTGCTTAACGAGCTTGAGTTTTGCTTAACGAGCCGAGCTAATTTGAGCTAAAACTCGTTTAAGTATTTTAGAAAAATATCGAGCGTTTAACAAGACGAGCTCGAGCTTTCAACATTTCTTACGAGTCAAGCTTGAACAAAAAAAATAAAGGCTCGACTCGAGCCGAGTTCATACTTTACGAAAATTAAACGAGCTGCAAAGTTTGGGCTCGGTCCGGCTCATTTTCAGCTCCTATTGTAGGTGTACGGAGTATTTAAATATTTGATACGATAACTAAATATTTAAATTCAACAATCTGGTTGTAATTAACGGAGATCACACTCACATGCACACACGTTGGGCTTCGGATAATTATCTGGGTTGTTGGGCTTCATAAAAAAATGGGGTCGGTCAGCTATTAAGAATTATGGGTCACTCATCTAAAACTCCAATTATGTATATTTTATGGGTTATTGGGCTTTAGAGCTACTGGGTTGCTGATCACAGACATCCAATAGCTAATATGTTGCTTCGTCTATGCAAATATCATGCTTTCACATTTGACAACTGTCAAAGATATAACATTCTTCACACAATCATAGACATTTTTGAGATTGTGTACGATTTACAATTGAATAGTGTCTAAAATTTTGAAAGAGTCAAAAGTTTATAAAATTCCATTGTATAATACTTATATTTCCTATCAGTTCAAATCGAGAAAAAGAACATACAACCACCACGAAACAAAAACTTTCTATTTGCTACTTCGACAAATTTCGAAAATCAATAAAAAAAAAAGTTACTATTTATAAGGGCTCAAATGTTATACTTCGTATTAGAATAGGGTACTATTATTTAATGACATATTATTTAATTTTTTTTTTTGAACGGCAAGCTTGCATCAGTCCGGACCGAAGCCTAGTCATCATTTGCACACACACACGCGTTCGGGCAGGAAACCCGAACCACACTCAGGGGATCCGACCCTTAAACCATCCCATACGGGGCAGGCGGGCCGGACCTTAGTCCCGGAGCGGGTCGGTAAAACCTTCCCTTTGGGCCACCCTCAAGGAATTTCTTTCAAATAATATCCTTTGTAGGTGACGAGACTCGAACCTGAGAACTCTAGCCCGGCGGGGGTGCTAGGCACCACCACATGTCCACTGAGCCAAAGCTGCAGGGACATGACATATTTTTTAATGACGACTATGCTCTTACGAATGCTAAAATAGAGACACCAAAGACCCTAAGATATACTATAAGTTATAACTATAAGTTATAACAGAAGACTTGTTTTGAAGATTTAAACACCAAACAAACTCAAAACTAATAGAGACCAGCTAACTAAAAATCTAAAAAAAAAAAAAAACCACAAACGCCAAGCCAACGGGAACCTCATGAATCAAACAAGTGTATCAAGCCTATTCGTTGTGGTCCACAAATTTTGTCTACAACAGGGACAAGTAAAGTGGGATTGAAGCCATTTATCGATACACACAACATGAAAACAATGACCACACGGCGATAAAACCTTGATTTCATCCCCAACCACGTACTCGGACAGACATATAACACAATCCACATATTTTTCGCTCATTGTTTCCGATAAATAAGTAACTTTTGGAATGCTATTCTGAAGCATCGTAGCGGGCAATGAAGTATGATCGATTTGATTAGTTATAATAATAACGTGGTTGGGCAATGAACTATGAGCCGTGGTTTGACCATTAGTTATAGCGCGCCGTTTCTCCAACCATTCTTGAACTTTTATGAAGGCATAGAGAATAAGGGCGATACATACCAAGCCGATCACAAAAGCCGTAAACACTTTAAAGAATTGGGCAATTTCGTAGGGTGTTGGTAAGGGTGGAGGGGCGAAATAATCATCATCAAGAGCGCTAGTACTGAGGAGTCTTCTAGTCATGGATGGGTGTCTCTCTGGCACGACTAGCTTTCTAGTTTTAAAAAAAAAATGGTTTTCCGGTAATGTTTCAGACGTTTTCCGGCGAACTCAGGCGACGAGCTTTTGCTCCGTATTCTGTTTTAACAACGAATAGGTGTTTGGATTGATAATTGATAAAGATATACTGTATATAATATAATGTGAGGATTTGATAAATGGAAACAATAAACTTCCTTAATTAAACTACGATATATGTATGGAAATAAGAAAGTTCCGATCTGTTGGTAGAATTTTTACTCCATAATGATTTTAATTATACTTCCTTTTTAAATTCTTAATTTAAATTTAATTTATTTATCCCCCTAATAAATAAACTTCCTTAATCAAACTACGCTATATAAATGGAAATAATAAACTTTCGATCTCTTTCTAAGATGTTTACTCAATAACCATCAAATTTTATTTTATTAATATTAATATTAATATTAATTAATATATATATTAAAAAGCAAAAGAAAAAAAAAAGAAACACCAACAAACTTTAGAAACACCCTAATGTATTAGTTAGTATTACATACATTCTAGTGGCTCTATTTACACAAGCTCATGTGTATGAACAATAAAAATATCATTTTCATTACTAGCAAGGTTTCATAAAGGAGTTATTGAATCGATAGTTACAGTAGTGAAGAAACAAGAAATTATACAACTTGATCATCAAAACAGAGAATAAATCGTTTCTTTCAACTAATTCATTGATATCATGAAGCAAAGCTATAAGCTTTTGTCATTTCCATTACAACATTCGGTCACAACAAAAAAAAAGCAAGAGTTGAATGTTATTGTTCTTTATAATGACATAGAAGATCATCAATTTATATACAGATAAACTACAATAGATGTTCTATACATACAGGAAAGGTTTAGCAAAACTGGTCAGATTAGATATTCATAAAGCATGAAATGAGTGTCGGACATTGCAAATGGTAAGCTCTCGATCTAAAAATAAAAGCTTCTTAGATTCTCTTTTGCTAATGTGATTATGTCAATTGAATTGCTTTCGTTGGTCAAAAGTCAAAAACCATAAATCTCCCGAATGCACCTGCTTTAAGTTTCTTGGACAATATGGGCATGATTTAGATCTTATGTTCCTGACAAAAGTCTTTGTTTAACTGTATGGATGGATATGTAATGACGCACAAATGGGCTTTGCCCTGAAACTGGTCCTAAATTCTCAAGTAGGCCTACTGAAGCATGGATAGGGCCGAAGTCCAAGTGAATTCCGATCTAGCCCGAAGTCAGTTAAGGACAGTTGTTTTTACATTTAAAACTCATTTTAGAGTATAACTATCGTCTTTTTGTTTTGAATGTCTAGTGCCTCATAGAAATTAATCCATCCTATGGTTGCTTTTGGTGATTACACTGAAAGAATATGGAATAAAAGGGATCACAAGGGATAAGTGTAGCGGTTCCCCCATGTACTTTGTGTCATGAGATAGAGAGAGGTCATGAGTTCGATCTTTAGGGATGACATGATTTTCTTTAAACAAATTGAACACCAATAATAGGGGTATATTGACCCTACAAGGAGGTTTTACCGGACTCGTTCACGGACCTCTACCCGAAACACTGCCCGAATTGATGTGTTTCCGGGTACCGTCGATCGGGTTCTCGTTTCCGCCCGAACGTGTGTGTTACGTGCAAAGGATGAAGGTCGTTGCAATAAATGATCTACTGACACCAAATAATCTCCGTTCAAAAAAACAAGGGACAATTATAATTTTGTTTTTAAAATATAGTTTTTGTAAGGTACATTACGCAATTACCCCTTATATACGAAAAAAGGTGTCAAATTATATTGTTTTGGCCTCCTTTAGTTTTTCAAACTACATCCACCACAGTTACAAAAACTACCCCTCAATTATGGTCTAATCTACAACTTTTTCAAGGGTATAAATTGTAAGATTATTATTTATATTAAAAACTCTAAGTAAACTCTACCCAAATTTTTAACGGGTCGTATTTTCCCGCTTTCCGTGTGTTAAATTTTTCCGAAACCACTGTTCAACTCGAAATAATTTTACGAACAAAACGTAACTAGCTGCGTTCGAAACAGACACCTTCTAAAAAACGCTAAACACGCCGACATTTAAAACGGGGCTTAACAAACGGTCCATTTTTTTCTTTTGTAAATATATAACGTTACGTTAACTATGAGTACGTAACCCGGAAGGACCCGCCGCAACACGCGGGCCGATCCGGATCTCGTTTTAACTAATTAGGAGAACGCTTTAAAGGATTAGACCATAGATAATGGTGATTGTGACGTGGAGTGGATGAGATACACTTTTTGGGGCAAGTCAGTGACTGGACCATGACAGTGAAATGGGGGAGTTGTATGGGGGGCTTTTGTTAAAGGATGATAATGACGTGACATTTTATTTTTGATTTTTTTGTTATTTTAATTAGTTTTTATTTATTAAATAAGATAAAATGTAATACATATATAAAAAAAAGTTACATTAATAAAAAAAAGTACATTAAAAAAAACGCTACGTACAATAAAAAAAACGTTACATTAAAAAAAACGTTACATGAATTAAAAAAATAAAAGACTAGTTTGTAGAACGAAAGTTTGGTGGGAGGTTCCAAATATGAGCCGTTAAATCTTCACGTAGTTGATTGTGTACGTTTCGATCGCGAATTTCCTTTTCTCGTGATTCACGATCTTTGACTCTTTTCCTAATATTACGACGGGGCATGTTTTCGGGTTTATATAACCATTCTTGTTCCCAAGTACTCAAGGCAAAACCGTTATCTTCTTGTATCATGTTGTGCATAATAATGCAACAGCACATTATCCTTCTCATCTTGTTAACACTCATAACTCGTGCCGGATTTTTTAAGCATGATCGTAGGGTGACCATGATCACCTATAGTATATTGACATTTCCATGCAACGGGACAATTTTTCCAAACCCAATATATACAGTCAATACTACCCAACATCTCTTTAAGACCATGTTTCTCCTCGTGCTCCGAATACAACCGAGCAACGTCAGTTGCCGTCAGCTTCCGCAAATATTCTCGACCATATAAATCAATTGTACACTTGCAAAAATTATTTTAGCAAACATATCCCGTTTTCTCCGCCATTTTTATATATTCATCAAAATTATCAGCGGATGTTCCATACGCCAATTGGCATAAGCACAAGTTATTATTTGAAACGTAGTGAAACCAAGACGTCCGAGTGCATCCGGACGTTGTTGGAAAAATACAAAGTGTTTAGGATCATTATTAGTATAAGAGTGATTGAGAATACCGTCTTTGATACAGAGAAATAAATGAATTCACATCCGAAGTCGTCTCTTGAAAATGTCGTGTGGATACGTCGGAGTTTGAGAAAAATAGTCGTTCCACAAATTAATACCCGCTTGTTCACGATCTCTATTAATAAAACGTCGTGGGTTTCGTTTCACCCGAGTTCTTTTAGGTGAGTTTTCTTCCTCATCGTTGGACGAGGTGCTATCGAATAGCAAATCTAGACTAGCAGCTAAAAACTCCATTTTTTGTTGATAAAAACTAAAATGTTTATGTTTATATAAATTGAATTGATAAGTAGAAAGTATGATAAATGTGTGAAATGAATAATGAAAATTAAGGTTAAGTGTGTATGTATTTATAGAAAAAAAAAAGGCCAACGACTAGTCTCCAACGCCTATAATTCATCCACCAATTACAGCTTGACACCTCCCCAAACCGCCCCTCCCTCACCCCCGTGATCGGCCGACAAACGCCTGGCCACAGACGCCCGCAAACGCCCATTCCCGGCGTCTGTAGTGGCGTTTGTGGTGACGTGTGGGTGGCAAAGCGGCTGATGCCGCAACGTTATTCATGGTCTTATAATGTCATACAAAAGAAAAATACTCTGTATTAAAGTAATTAGTAAGCATTAATCCCGGCTGCAACCCCATATCCTAAATCGGTACTAAATTTTAGAGGTCGGAACCGAGCTTAAGAAGGCCCAAACATTTCTTGAACAATGATAACGTGATTTGCGGGCACACGACCAACCTATGGAACGGTCTCGACATACAAGCATACACAACATACCTGGTGAAAATCATTAATCTAGCCGAATCATTGAGTGTTATTCCATTACTTAAGTCCCTGAGATCAACTTTGACATAAATTTCAACCACACATAGTTTTAGGTATTGAATATAACAGTACTTTACGCCAGTGGCGGATCCAGGAAATTTTTTCACCGGGGGCGAAATTTTTTTCTAAACGTAGAGATTTTTTTTGGGGGCAAAATATGGAGGTTTTGAAGCAAAATATATAGGTTTTTGAGCAAAATTTAGAGATTTTTGGGCAAAATACTAAGGTTTTGTGGCAAAATATGAAGGTTTGGGGACAAAATATGAAGGGTTTGGGGCAAAATAAAATTTCACCGGGGTCAAAATCGAAAAACGGAAAAAATTTACACTAAAAATTACAAATGCACTGGGGACGGGCGACCCACCCTGACCCTTCATAGGTCCGCCCCTGCTTTACGCACAAAATTTTTGGACCAATCTACCAAAATTACTAGTTTCCCGTGTAGAACTTCTACTATACCTTACAAGATTTTTAAATTTAGATTGAGACTCGTACAAGAAAATAAAAAACTTTTTATAATAAGTTTTTCTATATAAATGAAACTTGGCTACCAATTCTCCCTCAATTACAAAAAACAATTCCATCAAAACTCATAGTCAACAACCAATTCCTTAACCTCAAATGTAGTACGGAGTACTATTTAAAATTGGCTATCATCCAATCCATTCCAAAGAATAATAATTATAGCGCTTAAAAAAAATCTAAACTTGATTACAGGAAACAAAATATTAAACAACTTCTAACACGAGTTTAGTAAATTGTAAGCAAACAAACAAGAAAAGCTTAAAACTAACATAGCCCTGCTAACTAAAAAAAAAAAAAAAAGAAAATCTAAGAACGAACACCACTAACACCTATGACAAACACCAAAACCACTAGAATCATGGTATAGTAGATCGAACCACGCCGCCCATCATAACTCCATCAACAACAACCGAAACCACATCGATCACACACGTATATCACAGCGGCGTATTCGTTGTCTTCAACAACTCTTGTCTACAACACGGACAAGTAAAGTGTGATTCAAGCCATTTATCGATACACGCAACATGAAAACAATGACCACACGGCGATAAAACCTTGATTTCATCCCCAACCAAGTACTCGGACAATCATATAACACAATTCAAATATTTTTCCCTCATTGTTTCCGCCGAATAAGTAAGTTTTGGGATGCATGTTTGAAGCTTCGTAGCGGGCAATGAAGTATGATCGTTTTGATTAGTTATAGCGTGGTCGTCGGAGAAGCAGAGAATAAATATGATAAAACATACGAAGATCAGCAAACTTGTAAGCCCTATTGCAAGATAGATTTTCCATTCACCGGGTGAATGATGAGTTGTGGTGAAAGCATCATGGCTTATTGCAACATTGATTTCATATTCATCGAGTGAATGAGTTGTGGTGAACGCATCATCATGAGCGCTAGTATTGATCAGGAGTCTAGTCATGGATGGCCGGGTGGGTGTACGTATTCGATCACCTATTTTAACAAGGACAGTTTGATTTGATAATTGATCATAAATTATAAGTATATAATGTACGTGAGGATTTGATAAATATGGAAATAATAATGAATTTAATTAACCTACGATATATACAATTTGTTCCTGCGATAATGAAAAAAGGATTATGAATCTAATTTTGTAAATGTATGTCATGATCGACATGCTTAGCTCAAAAGATTTGGTAGAATCAATTTACGATTAATACTCAAAGACAATGTTAAATGTAACAATAATGACTTTGTTTAACATTTTATGTTTAATTAATTTCAAAGTAATATTGCTTTTCAATATATTTTCAATATATTTTGATATCAATATATTTTTAATATAATATTGTTTTCCTTATATAATTTTGATATTAATATTAATATATTTTCAACTGGGCCGAATATTGGAGTGTGCAAGGCGTGCGGCCCCACATGGCTCAATATCTTTAAAGACCCAAAAAATATATCCTAATATTACATAAATAGGCTCCATATATATAGGTTCATTTGTCAATTAATAATTTAAAAAATTAAAAATAAAGTACATAATCAATGTTGAATATTCTGTAATCCAATACTATGTTTGTATGCAAAAGCCCACTTTTTAAATTTCAAACAGGGCCCATAAGATTGACATTTTTATATTTCGAATATGGCCCATAAGATTGATATGACGGTTCTTTTTCAATAGGAGATTGCGAAATTTGAGTTATAAAAACTAGGAGTTTCAAACTGCTAGGAGTTTTAGAAACACTCATATATTGAATGATGTTTTGTTGTTTAGATAGTTGTTATTGACCATATTTAGTTTTAATAAAATAATGTACATTTGGTATGAATAGTGAGACTCAATACAAATGAATTGTATGCTTTCAATGGGGATGGATGACCATTATATAAATAGAACTATAAGGAGCCTGATGAAAACACTGAATTTCACAGTGCGGGAAGCTCATCTTTGGCTCTAGCACACGAAAAGGCTCTAGGAAAAAGACAGATCCCGTTTCAGCCAGGTATGGACAGAAACTTCGTTTCGTAAATCATTGATAACGTCCACAAGCTAATGATCAGCTAAACGCCACTTCACAGATACACTCGCAAAAGAAGAAAAAGGAATGACGGCGAAAGAAAACATATGAAGCGTACATGTAATTTTGGCAACAAATGAATAGCTTATGACGTATATGTACTGAAAATATAGAAACAACTACTCCCTCCGTTCCAGACAAAAATCACACAGTTTAAGAAAAAGTGACTGTCACATGTACCTTTTCTGTCTGTTAGAAAAAACATGTACCTTTTCTGTACTTTTTCTTTACTTTAAAGTTTTACCCTTAATCAATTAATTAGAAAACCCTCTTACTTTTGTAATTTAAATAATTGATTAAGGACAATATGGTAAACTTGACTAAATTTACTTTCCATATTTGATAGTGGACAATTAATCTGGGACATCCCGAAATAAAATAGTGGACGATTAATGTGGGACGGAGTGAGTAATAGATTAGGAGTAGAACCCACTCATCAAATTTTGTATGTAATATAGGTGCAATACTATATCATGCTCCCCAAGGGCAGACCTTTATGGAGACTGGGCGGGGCACCCAGCTGGATTTTTTTAAAGAAAAAATTTACACTTGAATTTGTTTTTTATTTTTAAATAAAAGATATATTATAATTCAGTAGGCTTATAACTACCTTTAGTGGTTTGATTCTTGATGTTATAATTCAGTAGGCTTATAACTACCTTTAGTGGTTTGATTCTTGATTAAGAATGCTAATAATGAAGTGTAAGAACAAAGATGATAATTGAGAGAAATAAAGAAACACTTTGTAAGTGTGAGAAAATGGTGCAAGTTTAATGCTTGCATTCATGGCTATTTATAGCAAAAATATCACAAGTTTAGGTAATACAATAATATTAATTTTGTGTATCAATAATTCACTATCTATTTATATATATATTTATATATTATAACACTCCCCATTGGATAGCAATTTTGTTTGTTTAAGATCAACTGTAAGTTACTGCCTCGTTAAAAACCTTGCTAAAGAAAACCCAGTGGGAAAAAAACTTTAGCTAAGGGAAAAAGAGTACAGCATGGAGTTGACTCCCCCTCAAGTAGACATCGCTTCAGTTGTTACATCTTTTGAACATGTCTCATGCCAATGTTATGAACGTGTGTTCTGAAAATAGCAGTTGGAAGTGCTTTCGTGAAAAGATCAGCAGAGTTTTTGCTGGATTGAACATATCTCATTTCAATCTCGTTGTCCTTAATGAGATTTTGAGTGTATGAGAAGAATCTAGGAGGTATGTGTTTGGTTCGGTCACTTTTGATATACCCTTCTTTCATCTGTGATATGCAAGCTGCATTATCTTCATAGATAATTGTTGGACTTTTATCGCGTTCTAGTCCACAAGAATCAGTAATGATTTGTGTCATTGATCTCAACCAAAAACATTCCCGAGTAGCTTCATGTAATGCAATCACTTCGGCATGATTTGATGATGTAGCAACAAGTGTTTGTTTTTGAGAACGCCATGATATTGCAGTACCTCCATTTAGGAATACATATCCAGTTTGAGATTTAGCTTTATGTGGATCAGATAAATAACCTGCATCAGCATACCAAATCTTGTTTTGATTCGTTAGAATAAAATAATCCTAAATCAGTAGTTCCTCGAAGGTATCGAAATATGTGTTTGATCCCATTCCAGTGTCTTTTGGTAGGAGCAGAGCTGAACCTTGCCAACAAATTAACTGCAAAAGAAATGTCAGGTCTTGTACAATTTGTAAGATACATAAGAGCTCCAGTTGCACTAATATATGGTACTTCTGGTCCAAGAATATCTTCATGATCTTCACATGGACGAAATGGATCAGTTTCAACATTGAGTGATCTAACAACCATAGGAGTACTTAATGGTTTTGCCTTGTCCATATTGAAACGTTTCAGAATCTTTTCAGTATATGTTGTTTGATGTACAAGTAAACCATTAGGCATATGCTCAATTTGTAAACCAAGGCAATACTTGGTTTTTCCGATATCTTTCATTTCAAATTCTTTCTTTAGAAGTTGAATGACTTCATGGATCTCTTTATTTGTACCTATGATGTTAAGATCATCAACATAAACAGCTATGATCACATATCCGGATGTTGTTTTCTTAATGAAAATACAAGGACAAGTAAGGTTATTTGTATACCCTTTTCTTATCAAGTAATCACTTAATCGGTTATACCACATACGTCCCGATTGTTTTAACCCATATAAAGATCTTTGTAATTTAATTGAATACATTTCTTTGGGTTTTTCATTTGATGCTTCTGGTACCTTAAATCCTTCAGGTATCTTCATATATATATATATCACTATCAAGTGATCCATATAGATAAGCAGTCACAACATCCATGAGATGCATTTCTAAATTTTTAGAAACTGCCAGGCTGATTAAGTATCTAAAAGTAATTGCATCCATAACAGGGGAATAAGTTTCTTCATAATCAATTCCCGGTCTTTGAGAAAAACCTTGAGCTACAAGTCTAGCTTTATACCTTGTAACTTCATTTTTCTCATTTCTTTTTCGAACAAAAATCCATCTGTATCCTACAGGTTTCACATCTTTAGGAGTGAGAATGATGGATCCGAAAACTTTTCTTTTATTGAGTGATTCTAATTCAGCTCGTATTGCTTCTTTCCATTGAGCCCAATCATGTCTATTTTGACATTCAACCATAGATGTTGGTTCTGGATCATCATCATTATTCATGATGTCATATGCAACATTAAATGAAAATTTCTCATCAAGATTTTTCATTTCATTTCGGTTCCATAATATTTTTGAATGTGCATAATTGATTACAATTTCTGTATTGACATCATCAATCCCCTCTGCAGTAGGAGTACTGATTTGTGGTTCTTCTTGAACACTTTATTTTACCTTATTATCAGCTGATTTTCTTTTTCGAGGATTTTTATCTTTGGAACCAACTGGTTTCTCACGTTTCAGACGTGGCATATATTCTTGAGTGACTACATTATCAGTTTTCCGATTTGAAATCTCAACTCGAGCTGGAGTATTAACTGCTGGTATATATGATTTAGTCACCCTTTTTGTATCTCTGAATGCATCAGGCAATTGATTTGCAAGTTCTTGTATATGCATTATCTTTTGAACTTCTATCTCGCATTCTTTTGTGCGAGGATCAAGATACTTTAATTGAGGTTCACACCATGAAACATCATTTTCTTTATTTTTTATTTCTCCCCCTAATCTAGGAAACAATGTTTCATTAAAATGACAATCAGCAAAACGTGCTGTAAAAACATCACCTGTCATAGGTTCAATATACCTTATGATTGAAGATGTTTCATATCCAACATATATTCCCAACCTCCTTTGAGGACTCATTTTTGTACGTTGTGGTGGCGCAATTGGAACATATACTGCACAACCAAATGTTCTAAGGTGGGAAATATTTGGCACTTGACCAAAAGCAAGTTGTAGGAGGGAATATTTATGACTTGCACTTGGTCTGATGCGAATCAATGCAGCAGCATGTAAAATTGCATGACCCCATATAGATACAGGGAGTTTTGTTCTCATTATCAATGGTCTAGCGATTAACTGTAAACGTTTAATCAGTGACTCGGCTAAACTATTTTGTGTATGCACATGAGCAACAGAATGTTCAACAACAATTCCTATAGACATGCAATAGTCATTAAATGCTTGAGATGTAAACTCACCAACATTATCAAGTCTCACCTTTTTAATGATGTAATCAGGAAAATGTGCTCTCAATTTAATAATTTCGGCAAGAAATTTTGCAAATGCCACATTACGGCTTGATAACAGACAAACATGAGACCATCTACTAGATGCGTCTATTAGGACCATGAATTATCTAAATGGTCCACATGGTGGATGAATTAGTCCACAAATATCACCTTGAATTCTTTCAAGAAACATTGGTGATTCTTTCTCAACCTTAAGTGGTGAGGGTCTAGTTATCAATTTTCCAAGAGAGCAAGATATACATGGAACCATTGTATCATGAAAGATTTTTCTATCCTTCAGTGGATGTCCATGTGTACATTCAATAATTCTTTTCATCATTGTTGATCCTGGATGGCCCAATCTGTTATGCCATAAATTAAATACACCAGAATCAATATACTTTTCTTTAATCACCATATGTGCTTCTGGTACATTTATATGTGTATAATGTAATCCAGAATTAAATCTTGGTAGTTTTTCAATCACGTGATTCTTGTTAGTGATACTTAAATATTTCTCATTTTCTGCCGTTACTGACTGATAATCATATCCATTAAGGTATATGTCAGAAAAACTCAATAAATTTCTGCTTGACTTAGGAGAGAATAAGGCATTATTAATTAAAAATGTTGTACCGTTTGGTAATATGAATTTTGCCTTTCCTATCCCTTCTATCAAGTTAGCAGCACCTGATATTGTATGTATAGTTCCTTCCGTTGGTTTCAAATCAATGAAATATTTTTCAGATTTAAGTATAGTGTGTGTAGTACCACTATCTGCTATACAGAGATCTCCACTACTTGATTGATGTTGTGTTCCAGCAGAATTCATATTAAACTTCATATATAAGAAACAAACAGTAAGTATATAAATGTTACACAAAATGTTTATTACACACAAATAGATAAAACTGAAACATTTGACATACATAGAATTGAAACATCAAACATAGAACTGGAACATTTGATAAAACATATAGAACTGAAACATTTGAGAAAACATGATGACAAAGGTTAAATCGTTTTATTTATAAAAGAAACATATTAATTTAATTCAAGAAATCTTCATGTAAATCAGATGGTTGCTCAGTGACTGTTGGATCAATATTATCCACAAAATTTACTTCCTTTTCTTTACCTTTCAGCGAATACTGATACATCTTAACAAGATTTTTAGATGTTCGGCAAGTATTAGCCCAGTGGCCCATTCTACCACATCTGTAACAAGATTCTTCAGAATTTTTAGAAGAATTTTCTTTAACATCTTGTTTAGTGGGCTTGTTTTGTGGTTGATATTTATATTTTCGTGGATTATTATTTCTTTGACCACCACGGCCACGACCACGGCCACGTCCACGCCCATTCCCATTACCATAAGGATGGTTTCTACCATAGTTATGGCTTTTGGCATGATGATGGCGATGGTTATTATAACCACGACCTTGCCCGCGTCCTTGTCCCTGTTTATAATTATTTGCAGTATTTGCTTCAGGGATTGCAAGTGTACCAGTAGGACGGGATTGCTGATTTTTCATTAATAGCTCATCATTTTGCTCTGCAACCAAGAGATATGAATTAAGTTCAGGATATGTGTTGAACTTTAGCAATCTCAAATTTCTTTGCACTGTGATGTTGGCAGCATTCATTGTGGAGAAAGTTTTCTCCAACATGTCTGCATCACTTATTTCATGTCCACAGAATTTAAGTTGTGAGACTGTATTATACAGAGCTGAGCTGTATTCATTTACTTTCTTAAAGTCTTGGAACTTTAATGTTCTCCATTGATCTATAGCAGCTGGAAGTAAAATTTCTCTTTGATTATTGAATCTGCTTTTGAGACCTTCCCATAAAACATGGGGATCTTCTACAGTCACATAATTATTTTGTAAGCATTCATCAATATGTTGATGAATAAAGCAACATGCCGTTGCTTGTTCTTTTTCAGAACAAGTGTTGTTTTCATTTATGGTTTCAAGAATGCCCATTGATTTAAGATGCATTTTTACTTTTATAACCCATGGCATGTAGTTGTTTCCCGTTGATTCTAAAGGAGTAAATTTAAGCTTTTCCAGATTCGACATTTTCTATTATCAAAAATTAAAACAAACAACATGATAAATTAGAGTCAATTTATATTCATAAGTATATAAACATTAAACATAAATTTAATATAACATAAATGATAAGTAAGCGACAGTGTCGACCATATGTAAGCAATCATAAATAAATGTTATATAACATAAATGATAATTAGGTGACAGTGTCGACCATATAAATGTTAGATAATAGAAATATAAATGTTAGTAACATAAATGATAATTAGGTTACAATGTCTACCATATAAATGTTAGATAATAGAAATATAAATGTTAGTAACATAAATGATAATTAGGCGACAGTGTCGACCATATATTATTCAGGTGGTATAACCGACCATATATCATTTAGGTGGCAGAGCCAACCATAATTAGTATTAAGATTATCGTGCTGATAACGTGTTATAATTCAGTAGGCTTATAACTACCTTTAGTGGTTTGATTCTTGATGTTATAATTCAGTAGGCTTATAACTACATTTAGTGGTTTGATTCTTGATTAAGAATGCTAATAATGAAGTGTAAGAACAAAGATGATAATGGAGAGAAAGAAAGAAACACTTTGTAAGTGTGAGAAAATGGTGCAAGTTTAATGCTTGCATTCATGGCTATTTATAGCAAAAATATCACAAGTTTAGGTAATACAATAATATTACTTTTGTGTATCAATAATTGACTATCCATTTATATATATATATTTATATATTATAACAAGATAAGGTTTTTAAGTGTTTGTCACATCTGTCAATGAAAAAATTAATAAATTTTTATACCCGCCCCATCTACGGTCGGATTCAACTTCTGCCACTGATACTCTCTACTACGTCCATTCACCAAATTACAGCACTGCAAACGTAGACCGAGCTTTAGCCATAGCAAAGAGCGGGAAACCTCCATGCTTGTTATATCAAAAAACAAAAAAAAAATAAGAAACACCAACAAACTTTAGAACACCCTACTGTACTAGTCAGTAATACATAAATTCTAGTGGGCTCTATTTACAAAAGCTCATGTGTATAAACAATACAAATATCATTTTCATTACTAGCAAGGTTTCATAAAGGAGTTCAAGAATTAATACTTACAGTAGTGAAGAAACAAGAAATCACACAACTTGATCATCAAAATAGACAAAAGATCGTTTCTTCAACATTCCATTACAACATTCGGTCCCAAAAAAGTCCAAGTTGAATGCTACTTTATAATTACATACAAGACCATCAATTATATAAATAATTACAACTAATGCTTTACATACACAGAGGGGTTCAGAACCAGTTTAGCTAAACGGGTCAGATTAGATATTCATACAGCAAGAAATGAGTGTCGGGCATGGCAAATGGCAAGCTCTCGATGTAAAGATAAAACCTTCTTACCAACGAACGTTTGCTTCAATGGTATCATGCCTCAGTGTGGAAGGGCCTGCAATTAGTTGCCAAGCAACCCGGGTTCAATTCCTGGGGGCGGAAGGTTTTCTCTCAAATTTCCTGCGATTAGTTGTCAAGCCACCCAGGTCCCGCGATTAGTTGCCAAGCAACCCGGGTAGGAGTTTCCTTCTAGCATGTGTGGGTGCAAATAATGAGGGTCGTTGAAATAAATGATCCGCTGATGCAAATTCGCCGTTCAAAAAAAAGATAAAAGCTTCTTAGATTCTGTTTTGCTAATGTGATTATGTCAACTGAATCGCATTCGTTGGTCAAAACCCATAAATCTCCCGAACGAACCTTCTTTAAGTTTCCTCGCCAATATGGGCATGACTTAGATCTTGTGTTCCTGTTATGAATCAAGTACATTTGTTAAAGAAACTCAACGACACAGTTGTTTTTAAATATGTTAATTTTTAATACAGTTGACTTTTTCTAGAGTCAAACACAAATCATCCCTATGGTCTTTTGGTTTTGCAATCCCTCCGAATAATTAATAACACCCTTCATCCCTATTGTCGCTTTTGTAACCATTCATGAAAACTTTTTCGTTAAAAAGTATGACCATTCATAATAGTCAAAATGTGTTTCATGCTTTATGTATAGAAAGTATTTGTTCATGTTCATAGATTGATATTAATAAGAATGAAATAGCATTATCATACGAGACAGGAAAGATTCCTAACATATTTATATTTGCATTTAATCAAATCCTCTGTTGAAGCCCTAAGATTAAACTAACATAACATAAGAAACAAAAAAAATAGACTTTTTAACCAACACATAATAAGGAAACCAATACAAAACTACCCGAGAGTCGCGCAACTAAAACCCATACAAAACACCAGAAAGAAAAAAAAACTAAAACCAAGTTTGCCTAAAAAGCTATCTAGATGCAAGCCAATTAACCGGCCAAAACACTAAACAAGCTCAAAACTAATAGAGCCCTGCTAACTAAAAAAATCTACGACAAAATAACCACTAACACCAACTGGAACCTCATGGATCAAACACGTATATCACGCCCATTCATTGTCTTCGACAAATTTTGTCTACAACAAGGACAAGTAAAGTTGGATTGAAGCCATTTATCGATACACACAACATGAAAACAATGACCACACGGCGATAACCTTGATTTCATCCCCATCCACGTACTCGGACAGACATATAACACAATCCAAATATTTTTCACTCATTGTTTCCGCCAAATAAGTAACTTTTGGGATGCTTGTTTGAAGCTTGGTAGCGGTCAATGAAATATGATCGAGTTGATTAGTTATAGCGTGGTTGGGCAATGAAGTATGATCGATTTGATTAGTTATAGCGTGGTAGGAGAACCATCGAGAGAAAGGGGTGCAATGATCCATGCAAGTGGATAACCATTTGCAAACTACTATGCAGGACCAAAAAACGATCATACATCCGCTGACGAGCAGAAAAGCTAAAAACAAATCCAAGGGGGAAAAGGGTGTTGGTTCGGGTGGATGAGTTGGGGTGAAAGCATCAACGAATAATATAATATAATGTGAGGATTTGATGAATGGAAATAATAAATAAACTTCCTTAATTAAACTACGATATATAAATGGAAATAATAAACTTCCGATCTTTTTGTAACATTTTTACTCCATAAAGATTTAATTATACTTCCTTTTTAAATTCCTAATTTAAATTTAATTTAATCCTACTATACCTTAAAAGAGAACCCTTATTAACACATAACTTATTTCTATCTCCCTTCTAATCACCGTTATATCAACATTTTCCAAATTCTTACCCTTTAATCTAATGGCTATAAATGATCTAACTAATCCATTACTTAATCTTACAAATTGTCCAAAATGGTACGAAAATGCCCTCCTCGAAATTAAATCAGATTAATTCAAATTTCAAATTTTGGAAAGTCATTAACTACCTACTCTAAATATTGGAAAGTCATTAACTACCTACCCTAAATCAATATTAAATTTCAAAATTCAAAAGTGACATTAACTGTATTTCCTAAATATTATGAATAAAAAATCAAAACTCTGTGTGTCAATTTTTAATTTATAATGCACATTATCTCTAAAATACCATTTTCAATTGAATGAAAAACAAAATACGCTCATAACCTAATCACTTATATCTTCTTATTTTAGCCTCAATTTACAGCGAATCTCGCACGTTCGTCTTCATTTTCTCTCAACTTAATCGAAACCAGCGATGGATGTCGGAGCCATCACCATTTGACGTTAACTCAATTCACAAAACCGAATTGACCTAATCGGTTTTTCTAGCCACGATCGATTTTTCTCATTGTCTATAGCTTCTCAGAATCGATCCGGTTTCAAACTGAATACAATCAAATCAAAATCTTTGTTAGGTGTGTTCGTGTTTTAAATCGTAATGTATCTTTCTTATACTTTTTTAAATTGATGGTGATTGATTTAGGAGTTTTCAATTATTTCGTGAATTGCTTATTTTTACAGAGATTCAGAACGATTTTGTTAAAACCATTGTTTTATCAAACTTAATTTTATGTTCTTGTGATTTGACGTTGTAACGACCCGACTTTTTCGAATTATATATTTGTGCTTATTACTTTCACGAAACTGCGTATTTGTGCGTACTGAGCTATATTATATTCTGGGATCATTATTCTTGTTGATTACTTTCGTTTATATTTTAAAGCGTGTTATTAAGTGCGTAATCACTTAACTTAATCCTCGAATGCTTTTATGACCGTTAGTATCACTTATCGTTTAAAACGAGCTACGTACTTTGTACACGTTTAACTTTGGTCATAATTGGAGTATTATGACTACTTGAAACTAATTGTTATTTTCTAATAACAATTACTTGGCTTATTGGTTGCTTAACTACGCTTAGTAATTTACTAATGCACACTAGTTAGTCTTGTTGGACTTTCAACCTTAGTGGACTTAAGTCCACCCTACTCTAGCTAATGGACTCTTAAATTAGCCCAACTTTAATAAGTTTATGACCCATATAAATGTAAGACAAAATCCATTAATATGAGTCAACATACTAGCATTTTTGTTAACCATTACCACACATGTTGCATGAGATCCAACAATAAGCACCACCTTTAGACCACCACTAAGCAAAAAGCAAAAAGTTGTCCCCTTGTCCCCCCTTGATACATACGGCCACAAGCACCACCACCACACTATAAATATCAAGCCTTGATCTTCCATTTCACACTTGATCTCATTCTCATTTTACACACACTTGCTCTCTAATTTTCTCTCTAGTATTTCTCACACTAAAAATTGTAAGTTTTAAATTTTCTCATTCTTATTCTCTTCTTCTTATACACGACATCATCATCATCATCATAAGATCAAACTTTTTAGCTTCTTGATCATGTTATATCTTGTAGATTCAAACTTTGATTTGAAATCTTCAAGAACATGAAAGATTCAAGCTTTTTAGCTTTGAATCTTCATTACTTTTGTTGGATCTAAGTTTTAGCTTATGATCTCTTTATTTTGTTAAAAAGATCAAAACTTGTGTTTATGATCTTCATGAAACTTGAAGATCTAGCATTTTGCTTTAAGGATCTTCAAGAACATTAAAGATTCAAGCTTTCTAGCTTCGGTTTTCATTATTTTGTTTAGATCTAAGCTTTTTAAGTTTATGATCTCATTACTTTTACTAGATCCTAGCTTTCTAGCTTATGGTCTCATTAATCTTGTAAAAATCCAAGCTTTCTAGCTTAGGGTTTCTTAATACTTGAGATCTAAGTTATTATTGTAGATCTCACTTGCTTGAAACCTTTTTATGATTTTTATGTTGATAAAAATCAAGTCTTCATCATCTCATATGACGAAGATGCATAAACTTGTGTCAAAAGGACAAAGGTTGAAGCTTTATTGTGTTTATGCAATAAAGAGATAACCTTGATGTTCAAAACTTGTAGAATGTTAGCTTTTACTCTTAGTTGTGTGTTGATGGTTGAAACTTGGTCAAAGTGATGCTAAAACATCAAAGAGTTGTACACTTGAATCTTACACACATCAAGGATGAGAATCGTGATGAGCATCAAGCACAAAGAAACCCACCGGAGCACTTGTTTGCTGTTTTTCGGTGTCTGATCAGACTCCTGGGACTTCTAGAAAATTTATTTTCAGATAGTTCGGTTCGAGTAGATGACTTTTCGTTTAGGACTCGCCTAAATCCGATATACGGTTTAGGATTTATAGCCTTCCGAAAATCACTACGCCTTTGTAACGACGTGCTGAAAAATTTGACCTACTCGCACTTGAACCGTCGCCACGGTCAAACGACATCGAGTTAGGATCTGAAAATTGGATAGCGGAACAAGAACTTATATAGGGAGCCTTGGCCACTAACCACGCATCTTTTCGGTTTGTATAGAGGTCGTAGCAGCTGTCCGAATTCAGCCTTTTGTTTCGATCTCTATTCTTGTTGAAAACTTACTTGATCTTTTATGAACGATGATGATGATGATACTTAAGACTTAATTTATTCACTTTTAAACTTTTGGGGACAATTTACTGACCTAGTAACCTTTGACTTAGGTTGAGGACCTTTCGGACCGACTTACTACTTGCATACTTTTCATAGTGACTTTTACCGCACATTCACTGTGAGTTATAGCTTCCCTTTTTACTTTACTATTTTTGGGACTGAGGATACATGCGCTCTTTATGTTTTACATACTAGACATGAGTACTTAAACTTTATATATGTGTGGGTGACATAACGGCACAAAAATTCCCCTTAGCTCGGTAACGTTTAGTCATTGGTTTATGAACCGGTGAACGCGAATCTTAGATATGGATCCATAGGGTTTGACATCCCCACTCGGGCTAGTCGCGCTAGCATTCAACGGGTGTTTAATACTTCGTAAACTTACGCACTTGCTAGGTGTACTTTTAAGGGGTGATATTACTTGTTAAGTTAGTTACCGGGTGCCCACGGATAAGCATATACTTTATCATACTGATTTGAAATACTGATTTAAAATGCTGGTTGAAGCACTGAAATCTCGTGGTCTACATTACATTACTGATTACAAACAAACTATAGCTCACCAACATTCGTGTTGACTTTTTAAGCATGTATTTCTCAGGTGCTTAGACGTTGTTGCTTCCGCTGTTAGACTTGCTGTTATAGTCGTGGGGTTATAGACTTGCTGTTACAGACTCGCTGTGTTAGACTTCCGCTGCATTGTTTAGTGATGTCTCAAGCATGGAACTTTTACTTTGCATTCACAACTTATGTTATTTACGAGCTATGGTTTTGTAATGACCTTTGTGTCACGTACTTATGTTACTGCTCTCTATTTGTAGAAGCATGTTATCTTTTGTAAAACATTTAACGTTGGTAAAGACGTCAACTTTTGTAAAACATTTGACGTTGGTAAAAACGTCACCTTTTCATGAATGCAAAACTTGTTTTTAAACAGCATATAGTATTATACCGTGTAATGGACCTGTTGTTGATGATCCGTACACGATGGTTTTGTACGGGATTTGGTATCAGAGCATCGATTGTAGGAAATTAGGTTGCATTAGTGTGTCTTGACCGAGTCGAGTAGGATTTACTAATAGGACTAATCTACAACTTGCTCGTTTACTTGTTTCTGCGGAACTGCTGCATGCTACTGCTTACTTTTATGATCTTGCTATATGCTACTGCTTATTCTCGCTACTGCATGCTACTATCTGCTTTTTGCATGTTACTTCTGTTTGATACTGTTATTATTGCCATGCTATGTACTGCTGTAGACAATCTAGGTTGCTGTAGTTATTATGCCTGATTACGTTCTTGCTACATGTCTGCTATTCGCTGTACCGACTTGGAAAATTTATCTTTCCTAGTTCAGATGTTCTTCTGAACCCTTTTCCCACTCGTCTAACCCTAAGAACTAGTAATGTAATCCACCTGTTACTACCGTTCCAGAGATCGAAACATTTCTTCACGCAATCTAGGAATTGTACCCCTCGGATTACACGCCCACTAAAGTTGATTCTCGAAGGAGGAAATATGTGAGGACTTATCGGAGTAATCGCACCTCGCCCCACCCCCGAGCTCACCCTAATTAGCCACGTACAATGTATGAACATTAGAAGGTTGTTCAGTTTCCGCAAGTTGACCCGTATCCCGTACGCTTTCATAACCGTCACTTATCTCTTTCATTCTTCACCACTACTCGACGATCTAACGACACTTCTGGACTTAGGTCCCTAATACTCTTAGGTGTTGGAGAAGTTGGGAAGACATCTCCTTTCACAAGGTCATAGTGTCTTCCACTGATGCTCAGCCATACCCAAAGACTTGGGAGTCGCCTCAAGACATGTCGTATTAATACTTGCTACACGTACAACTTGACACGAGACCCAGATTGAATTTCTAGAAAGGAACCTAACGACATTACCTGAACCCGGACATTTTGAAGAAAATTTTGGAACATTTAGGCATTAATGCATGACTTACGGAACCTACACACCCACAATGAGAAACCGTGAGATTAATTATGTAGATTTTGTTTTGAGATAGCATAGATAAAACACCGTTAGATGAAATTGAGTAGAACTTGAAGAGATCACGTTACATTGACCATATGGAGTGATATTGGAATGAACGTACGATTTAGTACAATATAATGACTCCAGGCCAGCGTGATTATATTGAAGTAAATCATGCAGAAGTTCCAATGTTACTACATAAGGAATATGAAGTGATTCAAAGAAAATTTTGGTAGGAACCACTTGAGTATATGCATTATGGTCCGTTAGAGGTAGGGAAAGAGTAACCACATAGCCTAGACACCGTACAAGAAGGTCCTTAATTGTAAAATTGATAACCCGAAAATTTGTTATAGATATAGACACCCTGGAAGCTTAAGGAAAAAGTTCTCAAATAGGAAAAACTTTGGACTTACTTGCGGTAGAGAAATTGTTATCTCAGCTATGGAGACTCGCATGGATCCTGATTATAGTTAGGGTACGATTCATCACAACGTTTTATTATCTCGAAGTTGTTTAATACTAGAGTGATAGAAACCTTATATCTAAGGACCCGAGTGTTATGACTAATAAGCTGTGACGCCCCGCCAAAATCGCCATTCACGCGGTACGTCAACATCTGGTCCCATTGCGAGGTATTGACATCTAGATGATGCACACTGATGATTTTGAATACATAGTCTTTCAAATTATCCATAAATGACTCGCTGTAATGTTGCTTTCAATTAGCAAATGCACAGCGGAAGCATTATGTAATACCTGAGAATAAAAATGTTAAAAGTGTCAACCAAAAGGTTGGTGAGTTCATAAGTTTATCATAAATCATGATTTTAGTATATATATAGTAGACCACAAGATTTCAGTTTCAATAAATAAATAAATACATACACCGCAGTGTATAAAAGTATTCCATGTTGTGGGCACCCGGTAACTAGCCTTAACAAAGTTTTTACCCCGTGAGTTATAATAATAGGTACACCGAATCAAGTGCATGTTTATTAACCTCGAAGTACTAAACACCCGTTCTTCTAAGCTAATATAAATCATTGACTAGTATAACATACTGGGTGGGGGTGTTAAACCCGATAGATCTATCTTTAGGATTCGCGCCATCAGTACAAAGACCAATGTTTAAAGTTACCAAGCTAGGGGATTTTTGATTCAAATCCACGTAGAACGAAGTTTTAGTACTTGTGTCTATTTTTTCAAATAGTTATAAAAATAGTTCATGTATTCTCAGCCCAAAAATATAGATAAAAAGGGAGCTATGAAAACTCACAATACGATACGATAGTTTGTAGTTAATATGTGTATGATGGAACTGAACAAGTGCAGAGTTGACCTCGGATTCACGAACCTATATCAAGTATATATATTAACACATATACTTGTAATCGAATAAGTTTATATATATTATTTCACTTGTTATATATTTCTATATATGTATATTTCTATATATATATATATATATATATATATATATATATATATATATATATATATATATATATATATATATATATATATATATATATTCTATGTATAAGTATTTGTTTGTTAAAATGATTTTAATAATGATAATGAATAAAGAGTTGTATTATTTTGTAATAATAATAATAATATTCATAATATTCATAATGATACTAGTAATAATAATAATAATAATAATAATAATAATAATAATAATAATAATAATAATAATAATAATAATAATAATAATAATAATATAGTGTTGATGATAGCAAAAATAATAATTTTTGTAAAAATGATAATAATGATAATACTTTTTAATAATAATAATACTAATAAATATAGTCATATTAGTAATAATAATAATGATAACATTAATAATAAAACTTTTAAATATAAAATGATACTAATACTAATAAAAATGATAATAATAATAATTTGTATTGTTTTCAAAATAATAATAATAATAATAATAATAATAATAATAATAATAATAATAATAATAATAATAATAATAATAATAATAATAATAATAATGATAATAATATTTAAAATGATAATAATAATACTAATAATCTTAAGGATACTAATAATAATACTTATAATGATGTTAGTAGTAATAATAATAATAATAATAATTATAATAATAACAATAATAATAATAATAATAATAATAATAATAATAATAATAATAATAATAATAATAATAATAATAATAAATAAATGAGAAACTACCTTAATAAGCTTTTCTATAAAAAAAAATGCCCCGAATCGGGCTCGAACCCGTGACCTCTCGCTCACCCGAACACCCCTCAAACCATTCTTCTGTTTCAGTTTTTTTGTTTTAAACCTTATAGGATTTTATTTAACCCTTCTTTCTGTGTTACTCTTCTTCTTCTTCCTCATAACAGTCGACCAGGGACCAATACTAATCTATCAACGATTTAGTTAATAAATTTTAGGATTTAGAATTGATACAGAAACGATTAGTGGGTGACTAAATTAACTAAAATAGAAAAAAATGAAACAGACCTGCTGTTGCTGTTCGTAAAAAAAATAACTTCAAAATCGAATTCGATTTTTAAGCAGTTTTTAGACAAAGATTACAACATCAATTATACTCTAAACCTTCCTTAGAAACTTTATGAATACTTAATTAATCCTAAAACATCAAATACCAATTTGAATTTTTCCAAGAACAAAAAGTTTGACTTTTTAGAAATTAACTTTTGCTCGAAAATTAAAGCTCGATATAATGAATTGGAAGATCAGATTTTGCAGAAAGTTCGAACAAATGAATCCTAACATAATTGCAATTTTAGTTTTTGAAATTTGATTCGAAATCGAGTTTTGGAAAATAAACCAAGAACAGAGATATACGGTTTAAAAAAATAAATTTCTGTTTTGTTTTACAATTTGCAGTAGGTAATTGAATGTGAGAATAACAGATGAAGATTGATTGTTTTATAACAAAAAGTGATCGACAAATACAATTCTTTGGCAAGTAGAACAATAAAAAATAATCGAAGATATATAAAAATATTGGATCACGATTAAACAGAAATAATAAAAAATCACGATTAAATAAAAAAATTAAAAAGCTAAATCTGATTTAATTAAAATAATTTAAAGCAAATTTTGATTAAAAGGAAATGAATAAAAAAATAAAAAGTGAATTACCTAATTTCTAACCTAATTTTTATTAATAATTAATATTAATAATAAAATAATAATGCTTTTAATAATAATAGAATTAATAATAATAATATTATTAATAGTAATAATAATAATAATAATACTAATAATAATTATACTTTTAATACTATTAATAATAATATTATTATTATTAATGGTAAAAATAATGATAACAATATTAATATGACAATATTAATGATAAAAATGATAATTTTAATTATAATTAATAATAATGATAATAATCATTATAAAATGTTAATAATACTATTAATAATAATAATATTATTAATAATAAGTTATATTAATAATAATGATATTTATTTTAATCTTATCACTTTTAGTAAAAGTGATAATACTAATAATATTAATGATAATAATAATAATAATAATAATAATAATAATAATATTAATAATAATATTGAGAGTAATAATACTTGTAAATGATGATAAATAATAATAATATTAATATAACAAATTAATATTAATACATAATTATTTAAAAATAATGGTTCGTGAATCGTCGGAATAAGTCAAGGTTAAATGAAATCATGTAAAGATTTTAAATTTTGTCAAAAATTTCCGGGTTGTCACAGTATCCCCTTGTTAATAGAAATTTCGTCCCGAAATTTAGTTGTTGCCATTAATCGGCGTTGTTTGTAAACAGGTGAGAATATTTTCATTTTATTTGGTCTTCACGTTCTCAGGTATGCTCGGGGCCTTGTGTGAATTCCAACAGATAGAATATTATTTTGTTCAAGAGTTTAAATCATACGAACTATAATTTCTACAGGTTCTTCTATGTAGTGCATTTTATTATAAATGCTGAGGTCGTTCAAGGGAATAACACGAGTGTCATTGATTAGGTTTTCTCAGAAAGGACTGATGATGTTTTACAAGTTATTTCAGTAAATTGGATACATGAAATGTGTTATGAATAGTATTGAGCTCATTTAAACCTTGAGCATTTATGCCGCAATATTAGGGCAGACAAAACAGAGAGGTGTACGTACAGTCATGAAATTTTATAGAGATCGTCATTGTTGACAACAAGAATATTTTAATGATGAATATGAGTTGAAAAATAGAGTTTTATCACCTTTGAATAACATGGATAAAACGATTCGATTATAGGAAGAGTATAAACGAACTACCGTAAAAGATTGAAATAAGGAAATATCTGTTTGCCTTAACTTTTGACGTAGTCACGATTGATTTCCAGAATTCAAGGGATTAAAGGAAATCTTCATAATCTATAAGATTTGATTCTCCGGTAATTACGAAAATTAGGATTTCTTTGATTAAATGCGGTAAATTGTCTCGATTGCTATGTCTGGAATTTCGCTATAAATTAACTTCTTTCGTTTCATTATTTTCACCACTCCAATACTTTCTTCCTTAATTCATATTTCCAAAGATTGTGAAAATGCTCCATCTAGTTCTTATCCTGGATATTTTTCTGATTATCGCTTCTGTCATTCTTCTTTTTCATCTACCACCGGAGGAATCTGTTTACTTCTACTATTACCTTAGGGTTATATTGTTTTTAATTCTCCCGTGTCTTTATGTTGCTATACTTTAATATAATCACGTTGGCCCGGCGTCATTATATTATACTAACTCATGCTTCAATTCCCAACACTTTTCAAAAATCATTCATAATTTAAACTCGAATTTTATAGAATATATAAACTTAAAACAGTTTCCTTTATGATGTAATACAGATAGCACGAAGAGATAAATAATCTAGGATAAGAATAGTTATGAACATATCTTCAGAAATATCGAGGTTATTTATCATGAAAGATTCGATGATATCTTAGAATTTTTAAAATCGAAGGATAATGAAGAAATTCTTCTGTAAAGATTTAGAATACGTAGAAAGATTTTCTGTGATTTCCATCAGAAATCGAATCATCTAGATTCTTTGGGTATAGGTTTAATCCTTGTGGTTTGTCCACAGCCTCCTTCATGGTTTGCTCAATCCGTTTTCCAGTACCAAATTTTATATTGAGCGTTTCCAATACTCCATTCTTTATTATCAAGCTTTTGGCCATTAAGACCATCTATAGCTTTTGCTGCTTTGTCATCATCATCAAGGTTAACGAATCCGAATCATTGGTTATCAATCCTAAGTGTTTTCAGGAGTTTTGAATTTGAGCGTTGAACGCAGGATGTAACCGTCAACGGATCTAACGGTTGACGAGGAAATGTTGTAAATTTCAAAAGTAATGAATGATAATTTCGGTGGTTTGATGTGATAATTCATCACAGAATACGAAGGAATATAATTCATGAATCTAGTGGTCTTTAGGAAGATAAAACCTGCTAAAGTTTTGCTTGGATTCTAATATGTCAAAATCAGAATATGTAATTGAGTTTGTATGAAAATGGTTGTTCTTTAGTGAACGGATACATATATCTTGTGAATGCAAGTAGTATAGTTAATGACTGTTGAATCAGAATTGAAGAATGTACAATGTAACATATTAATGTGAAAGGTAAATATTTATTGGGTTTTACCTACCCGTTAAAATATTTTCACAATTAACAATTTGTACAAAAAAATTTTTATTACAATCATTATTAATATACGTACATATATATTTTTTTCAGATGTAATTATAGATTTAATGAGTTAGTACAATATTAAACTCATTTGATTTACGGTTGAAACGAGAATAGATAATCTCCAAAACCTTAGAGATTACATAATCGCAGGGGAATATTTCTCTAATGAAGTTATGAATCAATACTTCATCATTCATTATTATTGATTTTCCTCGGTGTATGATGTTGATGCTCGTGGAATCCTTGTGAACTTCGCAAGGCACGAATAATGTTTTTTTTTTTTTTAAATTTCGAGTACTTTGAAAATGAAAATATACAATCGAACATGTATTTGAATAATGCACTTGGTTTATTATGAAATGGAATTCATTGAGTTGAAACAGAGATTATAGTTAGCGATTGTTAAGTCGTTAACAAAGGATGTACATCATAGCATATTAGTATTATGAATTAACCAAGTAGTACTTACTAGTTAAGATTCACACGTAAAAGCTTAGTACGAAAAGATTTATTATTGTTCTAAACTATATATATATATATATACATATATATATATACATATGTATATATATATATATATGTATATATATATAATATATATATGTATATATATATATATACATATATATATATACATATATATATATATATATATATATATATATATATATATATATATATATATATATATATATATATATATATATATATATATATATATATATATATATATATATATATATATATATATATATATATATGTAGTATACATATATAATTCTTCAGGAAGAATGAGTTAATACATCTTAACTCATTATTACTAATATTCTTTGGCATCTATGGGGCATATGATGTTGATATCTGAGGTACCGAGTGTGATGTTGAGGCGTGGGATGCGGATGTTGTTGTTGGTGGTGTTGTTGGTGGTGATGCTGATGGTGTTTACAATGCTTGCGGTGTTGGTGATGTTGGTGGTACTGATGGTGGTGTTGCTATTGCTGATACTGGTGGTGCTGTCGGTGCTGGTTATGCTGCCGATGCTCTTAGATTTTGCACCATATTCTCCAGAGCCACTACTCGAGCGCGAAGCTCGTTGACTTCTTCTATTATTCCGGGATGATTGGCGGTTCGGATGAGTGGATGAATAAGATCTAGAATTCTGGATATTATATACTCGTGGTGGGATATCCTGGAAATGAGGGTGCCAATGGTGTTCCGGATTGGTTCGCCGTAAGTGCTTCAGGTTCTTATCTCCATTGATTAAGTCGACTACAAACCCATCCCCAATTCATCCAAAATAAATGATGGCTAATTGGTTCGTTTGTTCCGGTTACGCTGCCTGTGGAGCTTGAGGAATTAAGTGAGAAATCCATATTATGTGATCGGATAAGGGTTATGATATAAGATGAGTGTTGAATACTGAATGATATATTTGTCTCCTCGAATACGTATATATAGCAAAAAGATTTTCGTAATTTACGGAGGAAATTTAGGAAAAGTGTTAGACAAAGTCTATTGGGATAGATATGATAAGATATGATTTGTCTATACTCCATTTATGCAATAATTTCGGTATGACGTGTAGAGATAAAAAAAATGATAAGTATGTAATCAGATAATCTTTCGATTAAAGATTTTCAATTCATAATGGCCTATTCAGGTCTAGGGGCTTGAGCTATAGGATCCTTTAAATCGGTAATCCAAACCCTTCCATCCTAGAGTTTTGTAGACGACATCAGTCAAGAAAGTTCAATGATCAAAAAATAACGAGAAAACAAAAATTTAAAAGTAATGAATATGAATAGTGATGACATTATAATATCTTTTAGATTCTCGATAACTCAATGACATTTTCCGGTTCGCAAACTGATGCACAAAGTCATAAGGGTATATAGGTATGTAATATAACAGGGAGTTATATACGTTTGAGTATGAATAGTAACAAATATAGGAGTTTCAAAAATCATGGATAATATTTCATGTAATACATACGTAATACATAAAATCAGGATAGATGACATAGGAATGTCGAAAATTTCGATAATCATGAGTGACAGCCCTCGGTTTAACCAACCGAGGTGATCTTATAAAGATAATGCGCGTGAGTTATAGTATATTGTGAATCACAATAGGAGTTCCTCCCGGAGTGACAGAGTTAAAGAAATGCATATATATGATGCAAGTAATAATGTTCTAAAGCTATAGGTCATGATGTAGACTAGACTTTAATGCACCCTATTAATCTGGGTTATTCACATTAAGACTGCCTAATTCCCTACAACCACTGCTCTGATACCAACTGTGACGTCCTGCCAAAATTGCCATTGATGCGGTACGTCAACATCTGGTCCCATTGCGAGGTATTGACATCTAGATGATGCACAGTGATGATTTTGAATGCAGAGTCTTTCAAATTGTCCATAAATGACTCGTTGTAATGTTGCTTTCAATTAGCAAATGCACAACGGAAGTATTATGTAATACCTGAGAATAAAAATGTTAAAAGTATCAACTAAAAGGTTGGTGAGTTCATAAGTTTATCATAAATCATGATTTTAGTATATATATAGTAGACCACAAGATTTCAGTTTCAATAAATAAATAAATACATACACCGCAGTGTATAAAAGTATTCCATGTTGTGAGCACCCGGTAACTAGCCTTAACAAAGTTTTTACCCCATGAGTTATAATAATAGGTACACCGAATCAAGTGCATGTTTGTTAACCTCGAAGTACTAAACACCCGTTCTTCTAAGCCAATATAAATCATTGACTAGTACAACATACTGAGTGGGGGTGTTAAACCCGATAGATCTATCTTTAGGATTCGCGCCATCAGTACATAGACCAATGTTTAAAGTTACCAAGCTAGGGGATTTTTGATTCAAACCCACGTAGAACGAAGTTTTAGTACTTGTGTCTATTTTGTCAAATAGCTATAAAAATAGTGCATGTATTCTCAGCCCAAAAATATAGATAAAAAGGGAGCTATGAAAACTCACAATACGATACGATAGTTTGTAGTTAATATGTGTATGATGGAACTGAACAAGTGCAGAGTTGACCTCGAATTCACGAACCTATATCAAGTATATATATTAACACATATACTTGTAATCGAATAAGTTTATATATATTCTATATATAAGTATTTGTTTGATAAAATGATTTTAATAATGACAATGAATAAAGAGTTGTATTATTTTGTAGTAATAATAATAATAATAATAATAATAATAATAATAATAATAATAATAATAATAATAATAATAATAATAATAATATTCATAATATTCATAATATTCATAATGATACTAGTAATAAAAATAATAATAATAATAATATAGTGTTGATGATAGCAAAAATAATAATTTTTGTAAAAATAATAATAATGATAATACTTTTTAATAATAATACTAATAAAGATAGTCATATTAGTAATAATAATAATGATAACATTAATAATAAAACTTATAAATATAAAACGATACTAATACTAATAAAAATGATAATAATAATAATTTGTGTTGTTTTCAAAATAATAATAATAATAATAATAATAATAATAATAATAATAATAATCATAATAATAATCATAATAATGATAATAATATTTTAAATGATAATAATAATACTAATAATCTTAAGGATACTAATAATAATACTTATAATGATGTTAGTAGTAGTAGTAGTAGTAATAATAATAATAATAATAATAATAATAATAATAATAATAATAATAATAATAATAATAATAATAATAATAATAATAATAATAATAAATGAGAAACTACCTTAATAAGCTTTTCTAAAAAAAAATGCCCCGAACCGGGCTCGAACCCGTAACCTCTCGCTAACCCGAACACCCCTCATACCATTCTTCTGTTTCAGTTTTTCTGTTTTAAACCTTATAGGATTTTATTTAACCCTTCTTTCTGTGTTACTCTTCTTCTTCCTCATAACAGTCGACCAGGGACCAATACTAATCTATCAACGATTTAGTTAATAAATTTTAGGATTTAGAATTGATACAGAAACGATTAGTGGGTGACTAAATTAACTAAAACAGAAAAAAATGAAACTTACCTGCTGTTGCTGTTCGTAAAAAAAATAACTTCAAAATCAAATTCGATTTTTAAACAGTTTTTAGACAAAGATTACAACATCAATTATACTCTAAACCTTCCTTAGAAACTTTATGAATACTTAATTGATCCTAAAACATCAAATACCAATTCGAATTTTGCCAAGAACAAAAAGTTTGACTTTTTAGAAATTAACTTTTACTCGAAAATTAAAGCTCGATATAATGAACTGGAAGATGATATTTTACAGAAAGTTCGAACAAATGAATCCTAACATAATTGCAATTTTAGTTTTTGAAATTTGATTCGAAATCGAGTTTTTGGAAAATAAACCAAGAACAGAGATATACAGTTTAAAAAAATAAATTTCTGTTTTGTTTTACAATTTGCAGTAGATAATTGAATGTCAGAATAACAGATGAAGATTGATTATTTTATAACAAAAAGTGATAGACAAATACAATTCTTTGGCCAGTAGAACAATAAAAAATAATCGAAGATATATAAAAATATTGGATCACGATTAAACAAAAATAATAAAAAAAATCACGATTAAATAAAAAAATAAAAAGCTGGATCTGATTTAATTAAAATAAATAAAAGTAGATTTTGATTAAAAGGAAATGAATAAAGAAAATAAAAATTGAATTACCTAATTTCTAACCTAATTTTTATTAATAATTAATATTAATAATAAAATAATAATGCTTTTAATAATAATAGAATTAATAATAATATTATTATTAATAGTAATAATAATAATAATAATAATAATAATTATACTAATAATAATTATACTTTTAATACTATTAATAATAATAATATTATTATTAATGGTAAAAATAATGATAACAATATTAATTTGACAATATTAATGATAAAAATGATAATTTTAATTATAATTAATAATAATGATAATAATCATTATAAAATGTTAATAATACTATTAATAATAATAATATTATTAATAATAAGTTGTATTAATAATAATGATATTTATTTTAATCTTATCACTTTTAGTAAAAGTGATAATACTAATAATATTAATGATAATAATAATTATTAATAATAATAACATTAATAATATTGAGAGTAATAATACTTGTAAATGATGATAAATAATAATAATAATATTAATATAATAAATTAATATTAATACATAATTATTTACAAATAATGGTTCGTGAATCGTCGGAATTAGGCAAGGTTAAATGAAATCATGTAAAGATTTTAAATTTTGTCGAAAATTTCCGGGTTATCACATAAGCCATTAACAACCATGAGAGTTAAATATTCTATAAGACAAGCTAATGGTAAGCTGGCAGAGATAGAGGAATAATTTAAGGTAGTACCTTAAAATTTACAGGTGGGTCATTTGGAGATGACCTCATGTCAACAAAACTTAGAAGTTTTAAAGTAGTAGTGGAAATGATTAGTTAACTACGCACAAGCAGATTTTATTTGAGAAGATTGATAGATTTTTCACGGTAGTACAATAAGATTTGGTTGGAATGAACCTTAAGACTAACCTAACACCCATCAATTTGGGAAACTTGATGCAATAGTTAGAATGGACTTTAGGATTAACCTAATACTCATCAAGTTAGGAAGCTTTGATGAAATAGTTGGAACAGACTGGCTTGCAAGGATGAAAGCAAAAGTTATTTATAGTGAGAAGATTATTCGTATACCTCACGAGAATGGTGAGCCAAAAGCCATCTGGGTTACTTAAACAACCCGAAATCCCACAATAGAAATGGGAAGGAATAACAATGGATTTCATCACGAAGCTAGGCGATTATGACACTATCTGAGTTATTGTTGACCGCCTCACCAAAACTGCTCACCTTCTAGCCATGAAAGAAACCGATACAATGGACAAGCTTGCACCACGATACATAAAGGAAGTTGTATCCCGTCACTTCGGCGATTCAAATTCTATATTAAAGACTACCCAAGAATCTTATTTGTTACTCATTCTTACGCGACTCTAAATTCTAACTTATTCCGAGAGATTTCTTATTTGATGATAATCACACCATCATCCTTCTTACTTCGATATTAGTCATACCAGTTCAAAATTTTTCCACAATCAATGGGTGGTTAATTCTCATCCTCATACTCTCACATTCGTATCTTACTTATAAGCAACAGCTTCAGACTTAAACATTTTTGGTCAAAGGACTTATGCCCTACTGATAGTCATCAACCACATTTAAATTCAATAGTTTTCATTACCTCGTAACATTGTTGCTCAAATATCACCCGAAATTTTCAAAAAAAAAAAAAAAAAAACTTTTACTCGATCCTCATCAATCTTTTTCCAACTTGTAACCTTCGAAATATGAAAACTTTGTTTGCCAAAATTTTACACACACTATTTTACTGTGCGATCCTCTCAAAGTTTTATAAAAATAAATTTATTTTAATGCCATTCGTACAAATTTTAGAAACCGTATATGTTATGTATAATAAAGTAAATAATTACTTATTTTTGACTAGTACATATAAAATTTTACTTTCACTTTTACAAATCAATTCTTTTATTCAAAAGATATTTTACTTAGAATAGTACATGTTGTACATAACTCTAGTTACTAAGAACTTCGTTTCTTTTCTTACATTGTCACCTAAAACGATTTCTATAAAATTTTCGTTGCTTATTATATAAAAATTTTCGTTGCTTATCCGTATCCAAGTCATCATGAAGACTTTACAACCATCGAAATCGAGAGATTCATGTGTGTGTATGTGATAAAGGCACTTACTACCACGTCATTCAGAGCCTTCGGGCATCCACTAACGCTTAAACCATTCAAAATTATTGCGTTACCCCAAGGATCTTATTTATCACACCTGTTGGAACGATGCTCTTTCTTATATAACTCTAAGTCCTTACTTATTCCAACAAATTCTCATTTAGTGATATTAACACCATCAGTATTCCGAATTTAATATTAGTCATAACCTGTTTGGAATTTTGCAAAGTTAAGAAGCGATTAACTTCTCATCCTCATGATCTATCCTTCATACCTCACTTTTTAGCAACGGCTTCGCACATGAACATTTTTGGCCCAAAGACTTATGTCCTGATAATTATCAAAACTACATTTAATTCATTAGTTTTTATTACCTAGTGACATGTAACCCGATGATTCAAAGATTTTACACTCGATCTTTTTCAACTCGTAACCTCTGAAATACGAAAAACTATGTTTGTCAAAATTTTTACACGTTTATTGTGCGGTCCTCACGAGATTTATGGACAAATGAAAGTAATAAAAATTTTCTGTCACTTATGCGATTTATAAAATCATATATGTATGTATATAATTAAGTTCTCCCTTACTTATTTTGGGTCAGTACATACTAGGTTATAGCTTCGAATTTTTTAAAAATCGCTCCTTTATTGAGTTGTTTAACTTAAGTCAAATAGTTTTGTGCAAAATGGTACACGTTGTACATATTTTCAAATTTACTAAGAACTTCGTTCCGTTTATGTTGTTATATCAAACGTTTAAAGGTTTTTTAAAACCTTCTTAGTTGATTTTATTAAAGGTTTTCGTATAAATCACATTTCCTTTCGTTCTCCGTAAGGGATGAAGCTTACGATTAAAATCTTTGTTAAAAACTCTTGAGCCACTTTGGATGGCAGTTTTATAAAATTTATTAGGAAGTCTTTACGCTCATAAAATGTTCCTCTTAAGGCAAAAACGCGGGCCGATAAATCAGTTTTCTGAGGTACACTCAGTGGTCACCCTATTGTAGGAAAGGCACTAGGTGGGTTTCTACTCTCAATATTTCACGACTAATCGAAACACCCTCGTAAACATCATTTCTATGATCCAGTACGTTGTGTGACGACCCGAAAATTTCCGACCAAATTTAAACTTAATCTTTATATGGTGTCGACACGATAAGCAAAGGCTGTAATGATTGAGTCTCCAAATTTTTTGAACTATTTCATGAATTCATTTGTCCTTCGACTGTTCCCGACGATTCACGAACAATTATTTGTAAATAAATATGTATATATATATATATATATATATATATATATATATATGTAAATATATGTAATAATTTAAAAATATAAAATATAATTTAAACATTGGAATCAAATATGTAAAATATGATACAAAATAATTAAGTGTAAATTTAAAATGTATATATATATATATATATATATATATATATATATATATACCTAATTAATAATATATGTATATTGTAATATATAAAATATATAAAAATTAAATAATCAATATATGTTATTATATATATTACATAGTTAATAATATGTAATATCAACGTATTAAACTTACTCACTTAAAATATAATATTATTACTTTTATTAATAATAGATATAAAACTTGTTATGTAAAAATTGTATTATTAATACTATTATTATTAATAATAATATTATTATAATTAGTATTCTATTATCATTATTATCAAACTTATTAAAATTATTATTTCTGTTATTAATAATATTACCATATTATTATTGTCTTTATCAACATTATTATTACTACTTTCATTATTATTATTACTATTAAAATCAGTATTAGTAATATTATTATTCTAATATATAATATATAGATATGAAATTGGGTACATGTAACTTGTTATATCTTAATTATTACTTGTAAATATTGTTATTACCCTTATCATTAAAAGTCATAATTTTTATTGTTATTAATAAATACTATTATTATCATAATTAGTATTATAATTATCATTAATTATTATTATTAATATTAGTATCATTATTAACATAATTATTATTAATATTAGTATTAGTAAAGTAATATTATTATCATTATTATTATTTTTATTATTATTATTATTAGTATTTGTACTATTATTAATATAATTAATTAATAATATAATTATCAATTTATATTAAATACAAACGGATATATATAAAAAGAAAGAATCAATTTTTGTTTAACATCACGATCCAACTATATCTGATTTCACTAATTTGTCTGCTGAATTAGATATACCTGTATCAAAATGTACGATCCAGTTAGCCATCTTTGTCCCATTTTTAACTTTATTATTCTTTTTCCTACCTGATCAAAACTCTGTCGACCAATTGATGCTACAAAACAAATTCAAACGAATCTATTACTGTATTAATATCTCAATTACGTTTTATATAACATCCAATACAGTTCAAGAAGAAAGGGATAGAAAAATCAAACAATTTATAAAAAAGAAAGAGTCGATATCTCTGTTTTCTCTTATTTTTTCCAAAACTTCGAATTCAAAAACAATTTCAAAATGTAATAATACAGTTTTGTTAAGAATCATTTGAACAAACTTTCTGCAAAATACCAGATTCCAATTCATCGTAACGAATTCGAATTTCACAGTCAAAGTTTTTAAATTTAAAAGTCAAACTTTTGTTCTTGAACAAATTCGATGTTTCTGTTACGATTTAAGTTAAATTGACGATTTGGAAAGTTTATACGAAGAGTTTAGAACCTAATTCATTTTGTGATCATAGTCTATAACGTATTACAAATCAAAATCATTAATTTTTTTTTTTAAAAAACGTGCGACAGCAGCAGGTACCTGGGTTCATTTTTTTTTCATTTCAATTAAATTCAAGGAATGATATAGATTGATTACATATTATTTGAGAGTCCTAAAACTAATTTATAATTCGTTGGTAATTGGTTTGAACTTGGATCGAATCGTTTTGATTTGGGAAGAAGATGAACACAGAAATAAATTCGGGTTATATTTATTTAGAAAGGTTATAAAACAGAAAAAGCAGTGATGGTAGTATGGTCTTGTGGGTGTTTGTGTTTATGTGATGACCCGGAAATTTCTGACCAAATTTAAACTTTATCTTTAAATGATTTAATGTTTTCGACACGATAAGCAAAGTCTATGAAGTTGAATTTCAAAATTTTAGAACTGTTTCATGTATTAAATTACATTTGACTGCTCTCGACGATTCATGAACAATTATATGTATGTATATATATGTACAAGTAAAAACGACTTTCCTACCGTAAAACACTATTTGCTACATTAAAATGACTTTGCTACAGTAAAACACTATTTACTGCAGTAAACCACTATTTGCTACAGTGAAACCGTATTTTGCTACAGTGCTACAGTGAAAAAGACTTTGCTACAGTGATTTGCTACAGTAACACTATTTGCTACAGTATACTATTGCTACAGTAAAACACTATTTGATGTCGACGAACTAGCAAACAAAAATAGGATAAGGCGGCCATGCGATCGCATGGAAAAAACACTGAAAACTCATGCGATCGCATGAGGTACTGTAGCAGGCCACATACTATAAAAGCTCGATCTGGTCTCCACTCTCCACATATTATTATTATTTATTATTATTATATTATTATTATTATTATTATTATTATTATTATTATTATTATTATTATTATATTATTATTATTATTAAGATTAATATTACTATTATTAATCTTATTATAATATTATTATTAGTAGTATATATACATAAAATACTACGACGAGGTTATGAGCGTGTCACCTTCAAAATGGGTTTTTGAGCGGGATAGAGCTAAGGAAATTATGGGTTATTGCCAAGGAGGTTATGGGTAATGTTCGAGGGTATATTTGTGAATCAAATCTAGTGTTTATCATCTCTGTTGCATCTACGTACTTTTCTACAATATTTAATCTCAATATTGATACGTAAGCACTCATATTTTATCTTTTATATATTAATTGTGTATCCATGTCTAGTGCTCAAGTATATATATTTATATATACGTGTATGCTAATTTTCGTCGTTAAACAGTTTATAATAGATCATGAATTAAATACATATATTACTGGTAAAAGGTATATGATATACATGTTTTTGGAAAGCTGGCGAAAAATCAATAACTTTTCATTTAGATATCGAATAGTTTTGATGAACGGATCAAAAGATATGGTCAACTGAATTATAATTGACATTAATTGGAATTGCTTTTTGAATCTGCAATTAATACTTAAACAACTTGTTTACGAGATTGATAAAATGGATTTTTGAATATTACCAACCGAGTAAATGAATCCTTATATAAGGTACGTCTCGTTTGTTGAACTATTGTCAAAATTGACTTTTTGAAATAACTTTGAATAACTTTTGTATGTCAATTTCGAGCATTACGATTGTGATACACTATGACCTGACCTAGCTTGATAAACAATTATTGACCAACATATGTTCTCTAGGTTGAGATCTACGGTTATTTGGTAATCCGAGTTTCGATCACATTTTGGTGAACGACTTTATATACGGCTAAGGTGAGTTTCATTTGCCCCTTTTACTCTTTATGTTTTTGGGCTGAGAATACATGTAAATGCTTTATTAACTGTTTTACAATATTTATATGAGTGAGTTTCATATGCTCCCTTTTTAATTGCTTGCAATCTATATTTTTGGGCTGAGAATACATGCACTTTATTTTAAACGCAATGGATACAAGTACATATTAAATTCTACACCGAGTTTGAACTGAAAATCCCCTAGCTTTGGTAACTAGTAACTGTCGGTTATAAGAACTGGTGGGTGCGAGTAGTTATATATGGATCCATAGGGCTTGATATATCCGTCCGAGCTAGAGCACTAGCCTTTTAATGGACGTATGCTATTTGAGAAGCGTACACGTTGGTTTGCGTGTATTATTAAGATGATTATACAAAGGGTACAAATTATATATACGTTAAGTTTAGTTATCAGGGTGTTCAATTTCGTAGAATATTTTGATAAACGTTTCTGGATTGAACAACTGAAATCTTGTGATCCATCTTTATATACAGATTATGCGAAACATACAAACTATGAACTCACCAACCTTTGTGTTGACACTTGTTAGCATGTTTATTCTCAGGTTCCCTAGAAGTCTTTCGCTGTTTGCTTATATGTTAGACAAGCTATGTGCATGGAGTCATATAGGGCATATTTTTCAAGGAAACGTTGCATTCACCAAATCATCACCATGTATCTTATTTTGACTGCATTGTCAACGGAATTACTATTGTAAACTATTATTTACGGTGATTGTCTATATGTAAAAATCATCAGATTTCGAAAACCTTTGATTTAAATATTCATTTATGGTGCGCCTTTTCAAAAGAATGCAATGTTTACAAAACGTATCATATAGAGGTCAAATACCTCGCAATGAAATTGATGAATGACGTGTTCGTCCATATGGATTTGGAGCGATCGTCACAGTTGGTATCAGAGCGTTGGTCCTAGCGAACCAGGTCTTGCATGAGTGTGTCTAACTGATAGTGGTTAGGATGCATTAGTAAGTCTGGACTTCGACCGTGTCTGCATGTTAAAAGTTTTGCTTATCATTTCTTGTCGGAAATTACATGTTTATCATTCTTAAGTCTAGACACGTTTTCCTGCATTTATTGCATAAATAGTGTATAGACAAAAATTCATATCTTAGCGTATCTGTTACTGTAAACTTTTCCTGACATCTTTCGAAAATTTCTCCGTGATTTATGGAATTTGGTATTATATATACATATGTAAATTATGTATTGAAGAATACCAAACTAAATTCTATAATCTAATTCATATCAAAAATCATCTCCCTAATTATACAAGATGGATCCCGTATCTAGTTCAAATTCCTTAAACTCCGACAGCTATTCCGATATGGATATTCACCTGAATTCCGAAGACAGTGTAACCGGAATGGATCAACCAATTAGCCATCATCTATTCTGGATGAATTGGGCTTGGGTTCGTAGCCTACTTAATTATTGGAGACAAGAAGAAGGCGATCCCTTCCATCCACCACATTGCCCTCTTGGCGAAGAACCTGAAGCACTTACCGGTGAACCTGTTCGAGACACCATTTTCTCTCTCATTTCTAGAGTATCTCGTCACGATAATATACTATCTCAAATTCTGGATCTAATTCGTCTGCTTATCCGAACCACCGATCATCCCGGTATAATAGAAGAAGTCAACGAGCTTCGCGCTCGGGTAGTGGCTTTGGAGAATATGGTGCGAAGGTTACAAACACCAGCAGCAGCACCAGCAGCATAACCAGTACCACCATCATCAACAACAACAGTACCATTACCACCACCAAAAACCACATCCGCATCCCACACCTCAATATCACATCTAAAAACTGTACTTCGGATATCAACATCATACGCACCGTAGATACCAAGGAGTGCCAACAATAATAAATGATGAGGTACTGATTTATTACTTCATCGAAGAAATATTCTACGGTGATTATGTAATCTCTAAAATCTTAGAGATTATTTATCCCAATTCTAACCGTAAATCAGATAAATAGAAGGAAGAATAGAAACCCTGACAAGAATGATGCGTAAGGTACAAGCTAGACTTGTTTTACCAACAGCATCAATAGTACCCTTAGCCTCACCAGCACAGTTAGTGCTGTCAACATCATTAGAATCATCAGCACCTCTAACATCACAAGCTCTGCCAGTTCAAGAAAGCACCGTGGATATTATTACAAGTCAACAACGCGTATATTTGTATCAACGAGTTATGAAATATTAACTCATTCTCTCTGAAGAATTTATATGTATATCTTATATATATTTTAAAACCATCATAAATCTTTTTGTACTAAGCTATTAAGTATGAATTGAAAAAGGGTAAATACTACTCGGTTAAATTCATATTACTAATATGCTATGATGTACATCCTTCGTTAACAACTTAACCTTCGTTAACTACAATCTCTGTTTCAATCCAAAGAATTCCATTTCATAATAAACCAAGTGTATTAATTAATTACATAATTGATTTTACATTTTCAATTTCAATATACTCGAAACTTTTCAGAAAACATCATCTGTGCCTTGTAAGCTTCACAAAAATTTCATGAGCACCAACATCCTTCACCGAGGAATATCAATAAGAATAAATAATGAAGTGTTGATTTCATTAGTGAAAAACTCCGCAAAGATTATGTAATCTTTAATGTTTTAGAGATTAATCATTTCTAAGTCAAGCCAAAAATCAAATGAGCTTAATATGATGTTAACTCATTAAATCCGTATTACATCTGAAGAAATATACATACATATATTTTCATAAAGACTGTAATGAAAATTCTTTTGTACAAAATATTACTTGTGAAATCTTTAACGGGTAGGTAATTCCCGGGAAATATATAAGTTCACAATTAATATGTTATACTGTACATTCTTCAACTTTGATTCAAAAAAATTATTAACTATGTTCACAGCGATATACAATCATTTCCATACAAATTCAATTACATATTCTGATATTGACGGATCAAAATCCAAGTCAAGATTTAACGGGTGACATCATTCTTAGATCTCTACATCTTTCAAAACTATACTTTGACTTCAAAAATGTGAAAGATCCTTTAGCATTGTTATTACTGAAAATAATATTGCAATCCTTTTCAAAGTATCCAGTTTTATCACACTTCCAACCAACTTCAACTTTTCATATTAGACTTATTGTGACTTTGATATATACGTTCTTGTTACTGGAAAACCTTTCATGTTCCACCACATTAGCAGTAAATTTACCAACAACTCCATTGATCTTTGACCTTTCGAAAAATCCTTATACTCATTGAAACCCTATCATGTACTAATCCACATCTTGTAACAATAATTGCCATACCAACCACCGGGAATTAGTAATCAGTATTTTGAATCTCGCAGCATTTTCTACGACAACAGTTATATATAAATAACATCCAACTTCTAGACTTACATACTTAGAATGTGAAGTTTCTGAAAAACATCCCAAACTATGAACTAGTTATCTGAAATTGGAAAAATGCTAATGAAGCAGCAAAAACTGTAAACGACCTTAACAGTCAAAAGTTTGATGATAAAGAATAGTATGGTGGTAAAGTTGAGAAAAAGAGAAGGTTTGGAACTGAAAAACGGATTGAATCAAGTATGAAGGAGGCTGTGGACAAATCACAAAGACTAAACCTGCCTTCAAAGAATCCAAATGATTCAGTATCTGCTGAAGATATTAACGAATACCTTGCTCCTGACTCTAAACCTTCACAGACAAATCTTCTTCACCATCCGTTGATATTAGAAATTCTAAGATATTATCATATCTTTCATTATAAATATCTTCGATATTTCTGAAGATATCTTCATAACTATCATTGTCCGAGATTATTTATCTCTTCACGCTATCTGTGTAATATCATAAAAAAAATTGTTTTAGTTTCTAGATTCTGAAAAATTCGAATTTAAAATACAAATGTTTTTGAAGTAGTAATTGGGAACTGAAGCATGAGTTAGTATAATATAATGACACCTGATCAACGTGATTATATTACAGTAAGTCATGCTGAGTTTCTAATGGAACGTGATAAAGGTTCACAGATCATACCTTCATCATGAACCATGTTACATAACTCTTTCATTCTATTTAACCTCTAAACATATCAAGAAAATATTTTTCTTGATGATTCGGTTTTTTTCGAGGTATTCTGGTAATTTGACAAGTCAGATTGTGCTATTACCATTTCTTTCTTAGAACATTAGTTATGTTCATCTGAAACTTCATACCTACGAATTCTGGACCATTATCCGCTTGACTTAAGGTCAGGAAGAGATAATGAAAGCATGAAGCTTCGAAATATAATGGAGAATATAAAGCCCGATAACAACCCCGAAATTACAAACCGTGTATATCAATGCGTATAGCAATATAAAGACACGGGAGAATGAAAAATACTATAACCCCAAGGTAATAGTAGAAGAAAATAAATTCATCTGGTGGCAGATGAAAAAGAAGAATGAAGGATACGATAGCCAGGAAAATATCAAGAATCAGAACTGAATTAAGTATTTTCACAATCTATTGGGATGTATGAAATAAGAAAGAAGATTATAGGAGTGGTGAAAATAAATGAAACGGAATAGGTCAATTTATAGCGAAATATCAGACATAGCAATCGAGGCAGATTACGCATTTAATCAAAGAAAATCCTAATTTCCGCAAATTCCGAAGAATCAAATCTTATATAGATTATGAAGATTTTCTATTCCTTAAATTCCAGAAATCAATCGTTAATACGTCAAAAGTTAAGATGAATCTCTATTCCCTCATTTCACTTTATTACGATAACTTCTCTCATACGCTTCGAGTAATTGGATTGTTTTATCCATATAATTCAACGGTGATAAAATTCTATTTATCAACTCATATTCGTCATGAAAACATTTCTATTGTTAGCCATGACGACCTCACTTAAATTTCGGGACGAAATTTCTTTAACGGGTAGGTACTTGTGATAACCCGGAAATTTCTGACCAAATTTAAACTTTATCTTTAAATGATTTAATGTTTCCGACACGATAAGCAAAGTCTATGAAGTTGAATTTCAAAATTTTAGAACTGTTTCATGTATTAAATTACATTTGACTGCTCTCGACGATTCATGAACAATTATATGTATGTATATATATATGTACAAGTAAAAACGACTTTTCTACCGTAAAACACTATTTGCTACATTAAAATGACTTTGCTACAGTAAAACACTATTTACTACAGTAAACCACTATTTGCTACAGTGAAACCGTATTTTGCTACAGTGCTACAGTGAAAAAGACTTTGCTACAGTGATTTGCTACAGTAAAACACTATTTGCTACAGTAAACCACTATTTACTACAGTACCACTATTTGCTACAGTAAAACACTATTTGATGTCGACGAACTAGCAAACAAAAACAGGATAAGGCGGCCATGCGATCGCATGGCAAAAACACTGAAAACTCATGCGATCGCATGAGGTACTGTAGCAGGCCACATACTATAAAAGCTCGATCTGGTCTCCACTCTCCACATATTATTATTATTTATTATTATTATATTATTATTATTATTATTATTATTATTATTATTATTATTAAGATTAATATTACTATTATTAATCTTATTATAATATTATTATTAGTAGTATATATACATAAAATACTACGATGAGGTTATGAGCGTGTCACCTTCAATAGAGCTAAGGAAATTATGGGTTATTGCCAAGGAGGTTATGGGTAATGTTCGAGGGTATATTTGTGAATCAAATCTAGTGTTTATCATCTCTGTTGCATCTACGTACTTTCCTACAATATTTAATCTCAATATTGATACGTAAGCACTCATATTTTATCTTTTATATATTAATTGTGTATCCATGTCTAGTGCTCGAGTATATATATTTATATATACGTGTATGCTAATTTTCGTCATTAAACAGTTTATAATAGATCACGAATTAAATACATATATTACTGGTAAAAGGTATATGATATACATGTTTTTGGAAAGCTGGCGAAAAATCAATAACTTTTCATTTAGATATCGAATAGTTTTGATGAACGGATCAAAAGATATGGTCAACTGAATTATAATTGACATTAATTGGAATTGCTTTTTGAATCTGCAATTAATACTTAAATAACTTGTTTACGAGATTGATAAAATGGATTTTTGAATATTACCAACCGAGTAAATGAATCCTTATATAAGGTACGTCTCGTTTGTTGAACTATTGTCAAAATTGACTTTTTGAAACAACTTTGAATAACTTTTGTATGTCAATTTCGAGCATTAGGATTGTGATACACTATGACCTGACCTAGTTTGATAAACAATTATTGACCAACATATGTTCTCTAGGTTGAGATCTACGGTTATTTGGTAATCCGAGTTTCGATCACATTTTGGTGAACGACTTTATATTCGGCTAAGGTGAGTTTCATTTGCCCCTTTTACTCTTTATGTTTTTGGGCTGAGAATACATGTAAATGCTTTATTAACTGTTTTACAATATTTATATGCGTGAGTTTCATGTGCTCCCTTTTTAATTGCTTGCAATCTATATTTTTGGGCTGAGAATACATGCACTTTATTTTAAACGCAATGGATACAGGTACATATTAAATTCTACACCGAGTTTGAACCGAAAATCCCCTAGCTTTGGTAACTAGTAACTGCCGGTTATAAGAACTGGAGGGCGCGAGTAGTTATATATGGATCCATAGGGCTTGATATCCCCGTCCGAGCTAGAGCACTAGCCTTTTAACCGACGTATGCTATTTGAGAAGCGTACACGTTGGGTTGCGTGTATTATTAAGATGATTATACAAAGGGTACAAATTATATATACGTTAAGTTTAGTTATCAGGGTGCTCAATTTCGTAGAATATTTTGATAAACGTTTCTGGATTGAACAACTGAAATCTTGTGATCCATCTTTATATACAGATTATGCGAAACATACAAACTATGAACTCACCAACCTTTGTGTTGACACTTGTTAGCATGTTTATTCTCAGGTTCCCTAGAAGTCTTCCGCTGTTTGCTTATATGTTAGACAAGCTATGTGCATGGAGTCATACAGGGCATATTTTTCAAGGAAACGTTACATTCACCAAATCATCACCATGTATCTTATTTTGACTGCATTGTCAACGGAATTACTATTGTAAACTATTATTTACGGTGATTGTCTATATGTAGAAATCATCAGATGTCGAAAACCTTTGATTTAAATATTCATTTATGGTGTGCCTTTTCAAAAGAATGCAATGTTTACAAAACGTATCATATAGAGGTCAAATACCTCGCAATGAAATTGATGAATGACGTGTTCGTCCATATGGATTTGGAGCGATCGTCACAGTTTACAAGAGGTCTCGAGATCGATTCCTGCTGGTGGCAGGCAACTATTTTTTTTAGGCCTTTATAAGGTAGTTTTTCAATGATCAAATTTCTATTATTATTATTGTTAGACTTATAATTATTATCATAGTAATTATAGTAATTATAGTTAATATTAACATTGTTATTACTAATATTATTATCACTAGCATGTATTATTATTTAGGATTATTGTTATTATTATCATCTTAGTTATTATTATGTAATATCATTAAGTATTAATAGTATTATTATTATTATCATTGATAAAAGTGTGATTATTATGAATATGATTATTATGAATATTGTTATTACGAAAATAACGCAAAATATTATTATTATCATTAATATTAGTATTAGTATCAAGTTGTTGTTATTATTATTATTATTTTTATTATTATTATTATTATTATTATTATTATTATTAATAACATAATTATCATTTAATGAATTACTACTAAAATTATTATCTTTAGTAATAAAATGGTTATTTTTATAGTTATTATTAATATCAGTATTATTACCGTTATCATTAATACTAGAAGTATCATTATTATTAACATTATAAGTATCATTAAAATTATTAATTTATATAAAGTTTTCATAATTATTATTATTATCAAATCTAATAGTATTATTACCCTTATTCTAATATTTTCATAAAGTTAACTAAAAAATGTTATCCTGATAACAATATACTTAATACACATCATAAAACTATATTAATATCTTATTTATTAAAATATATAAAATGAATATACTTAATAAGATATATAGTTTATTAATATAAAAATTATGTAACGACCCGAATTTTTCCGATCGTTTTACACTTATAAGATTAATATTTACATAAATTAAACCTTACCAACATGATAAGCAATCTAAATTGTTGAGATTTATGATTTTGAAAAGAATTTTACACAACGTTTGACCGTCTTATTTGACCGATGATATCACGAACTATACAATATATGATAATTATACGTTTGTGTATATATATGTATTTATTTATATTTAACATGATTTATGGATGTTTTAATATCTCATTTTGTATTAATAACAATAAGTTATAAGTATATTTTGAAACTACTAACTTAAGTTTTCAAAACGATAACTATACGTAACGTTATTTGACATAAATACTTATAACCTATAATGTTTATACATATATCGTATATGTAATGTATTTAATCACTTTTTAAGGATTTAAATACATAAAACAATATAAGTGTATTCACAAAAGATAGCTATATTTGAATCCTCATTCCATTTTTCACAAGATTTCTATACGTATATCTAGAGTATATATACTCGTATCATACCTAGCTTCTATACGTATTTACTATTGGTATATACACATCAAATCACCACCAACCAGCCCTTGTTCATGCCTTATGTATAAGGTAACTACTTTTGTTATCTAGTATGACAATTTCACATGATTAAAAGATTTTTTCACAAAATTACAAACTTATACACCTTTTACACCACCATTTATACTCCATCCATTTTCAATTTTTGATTCATTTTTTACCTCAAACCTCTAGCTAAAAAATCACACACACTTTTAAGAGCCTTAAACTCCATAACCATTCAGCTAATATCCATGAGGATCTAGCCATAAAAACATCACTTAATCACCATAAGAAAACTCTTACAAAAACACTTCAAGAATCCTTCCAAGAACACAAACTTACTTCCAATCTTTCATCCAATTCCATCACTTTTTTTGTTCTAGGTTTTTACTCCTCTTTTACAGCAATCTTGTCCAAGTAACTTGAGGTAGTAACTTTGTTCATAACCTTATTCGATTCATATATATATAGCTATCTTATTTTGTGGTATAAAATTTTAACAACAAGAACATAGTTTGAATGTTTTCAAACTTGTTTGCAAACTAAATAGATCCTTCTAACTTAACTTTTAAAATACTTCAAGACCTGTAATATAACATAAATATATGCTAATTTAACAAGGTATAACTTGGTTTTTCAAAGAACACCTTAAAAACTGAATTTACGACGTCGGAGTGTAACCGGGGGCTGTTTTGGGTTGGATAATTAAAAACTATCTTGAACTTTGAATTGGAGGTTTATTTTCTGGAAAAATGATATTTACTATGAATATGATAACACATAAAAATTTCATGATTTAATTCAAAGTATAAGTATTTTTAAAAAAATGGTCATTAAATGATGTTTTGTAACAAAAATGATTAACTTCATAAGTTTCACTAAAGTTTGACCTATGACCTGTGATTTCGAATACAAACTAAGGTATTTACAGTTAATATTCTTAAAGAGGGACTCGATCCAAGGAAGTGGTAAGTTAAACCAACGAAAACGGAGTTGTAACGAAGAAACTATGACTGAAACAAAATTGGATATCCAAGACTAGTTTAGCCACGAAAATAATTGGAGAAAAATTAAATAAATCACATCTTTTTAAAATAACATGATATTTTATATATATGTACTCATAATTTAATTTTATATGGTTCAGGATCACCCGTAAACAATACGAGAAGATTAATCATAAGATTCCATGATTGTACGCAACACGTCATTTGATAACACCGGTACTTTATGTACGCAACACGTCATTTGATAACACCGGTACCGTGGGTCAAGATTAATCTCGACCAATTCAAATAAATCGGGGGTTTTATTTATTTCGATGGGGGTTAAACACCTAAATATGAACCATTAAAAATTGAATTACTAACATCGGACTGCTAACTACGGACTAAGGAATTATTAAAAGTATTAAAAGTATTATAAGTATATATATGTAACGATTGTTTAAAAAGAAAAGGTATTGATATATTATATATGGATAGGTTTGTGATATCAGTCGGAGACCAAGTCGAAATTACATATCTTCAAGACAAAAGTGAGTATATAGTCCCACTTTTAAACTCTAAGTATTTCGGGATGAGAATACATGTATTTTATGTTTTACGTTATGGACACAAGTAACTAAAAAATATATTCTACGTTGAGTTGTACCACTGGCATACTTCCCTGTAGCTTGGTAACTATTATTTACAGCGGTATTGTAAACGCGAATCCTGTTGATAGATCTATCGGGCCTGACAACCCCAACCGGACTGGACGACCAGTATTCAACGGTTGCACAGTACTTCGTTTTGCGACTACACTTGGTACGGTGTAGTAAGATTTCATAATAAAGGGAATATGCGACGTGATTAAATGTTAAGTATGGTTACCAAGTGCTCAACCACTTAGAATATTTTTATTAAAATGTTTATATATGAAATCTTGTGTTCCATTGTTATAACGCTGCTAGCATCAAACCTATATATCTCACCAACTTTATGTTGACGTTTTAAAGCATGTTATTCTCAGGTATGAATTAAGTCTTCCGCTGTGCATTAGCTCATGTTAAGGATACTACTTGGGACCTTTTAAGCCATGATACAAAGACGTTGCATTCGAGTCATTGGAGTTCAATAGAGAATATTAATAAGTAAATGACAGATTAGGTCATTTGGATATTATGAAATGTTAGACAAAAATGTCAAATATTGATGTAATGATAGTTTTCCTTTTAAGAATAAATGCAACGTTTGTAAAATGTATCATATAGAGGTCAAGTACCTCGCAATGTTATCATATGTTATTGTATTCTTCCCTATGGATTGGGTCGGGTCGTCTCAAATTATATCACTAATAATAATGTATATATTTGTCTGATTACAAGTATATGTTTTAATATATATACAAATGATATAGGTTCGTGAATCCGAGGCCAACCCTGCATTGTCCAGTATCGCCGTATGCATATTTTTACTACAAAATATCGTATAGTGAGTTTCGTTAATCCCTTTTTAAATGCTTTTGCAATATATATTTTTGGGACTGAGAATACATTTGCTTTTATAAATGTTTGACGAAATAGACACAAGTAATTGAAACTACATTCTATGGTTGAATGATCGAAGCGGAATATGCCCCTTTTTACTTGGTAACCTAAGAATTAGTAAACCAGTCTACTAATTGACGCGAATCCTAAAGATAGATCTATTGGGCCCAACAAACCCCATCCGTTGTAGCGGATGCTTTAGTACTTCGAGTTTTTATATCATGTCCGAAGGATGTCCCGGAATGATGGGGATATTCTTATATGCATCTTGTTAATGTCGGTTACAAGGTGTTCAATTCATATGAATGATTTTTGCATGCACGATATTTATGAGAAATGAAAAATGAAATTCTCGTGGTCTATTAAAATGATGAAAATGATCGATTATGATAAACTAATGAACTCACCAACCTTTTGGTTGACACTTTAAAGCATGTTTATTCTCAGGATTAAAAGAAATCTTCCGCTGTGCATTTGCTCCTTTTAAAGATATTACTTGAAATCATTCATGGCATATTTCAAAAGACGTTGCATTCAAGTCGTTGAGTTCAGTAAAGATTATGATTAAGTAAATGACAAAGTAGATCATTTATAGTTGGATATTATGAAATGGTATGCATGCCTGTCAACTTTCAATGAAATGAAAGTTTGCCTTTTAAAACGAATGCAATGTTTGTAAAATGTATCATATAGAGGTCAAATACCTCGCAATGTAATCATCTGTTATTGTATTCGTTCTTATGGATTAGGAGGGGTCTTCACATGTGGTATCAGAGCGGTGGTCTTAGCGAACCAAGTCTTCATTAGTGTGTCTAACTGATAAGTCGTTAGGATGCATTAGTGAGTCTGGACTTCGACCGTGTCTGCATGTCAAAAGTTTTGCTTATCATTTTTGTCGGAAAATTTTCTGCTTATCATTCTTAGTCTAGACACATCTTATTGCATTCATTGCATTGATTGCATGAATAGTGTATAGAAAAAATTCATATCTTAGCGTATCTGCTAATTCATATCTTAGCGTATCTGTTACTGTAAATTTAGCCTGACATATTTCGTAAATTCCTCCGTAATCTACGAAATCTTTTGCTCTATATATATAGATATTCTATGTAATTAGAATACCACCCGATAGCCAAAAAATCATTTCATATCGAAAAATCATTTATTCAATAGTACGAAATGGAATTCGTCATTAGTTCAAGTCCCTCGGATTCCGAAATGGAATCCCATTCAAGCTTCGAAAGCAGTGTGACAGGAATGGATCAACCAATTAGCCATCATCTATTCTGGATGAATTGGGGATGGGTTCGTAGTCTCCTTAATCATTGGAGACAAGAAGAAGGCGATCCTTTCCATCCACCACATTGCCCTCTCGGAGAAGAACCTGAAGCACTTACCGGCGAACCTGTCCGAAACACCATTTTCTCTCTCATTTCCAGAGTATCTCGTCACGATTACATACTACATCAAATTCTAGATTTTATTTATCCGCTCGTCCGAACCGACAATCACCCCGGTGTAATAGAAGAAGTCAACGAGCTTCGCGCTCGGGTAGTGGCTTTGGAGAATATGGTGCAAAGGTTACAAACACCAGCAGCAGCACCATCAGCATAACCAGTACCATCATCAACAACACCAACAGTACCATTACCACCACCAACAACAACTGCATCGCAAACCTCAACGTCACAATCCGTCCCACGAGCATCGACGTCATACGCCGTATAGATACCAAGGAATACCAACAGCAACAAATGATGAAGTATTGATTCATAACTTCATCGGAGAAGCATTCTACGACGATTATGTAATTTCTAAAGTTTAGAGATTATATATTCTAGCCTTAACCATAAATCAGATAGAGTAGAAACCCTGACTGAAATAGTGCGTGATTTACAAACGACACAAGTTACACAAGCATTAACAGCAGTACCATCGGCATCATCAGCACCAGCAGTACCGTCGACATCACCAACAGTATTACCAGCATCAGCAACGCCTACAACACCACAAATTCCATAAACTCTATAACCCCCTCAAATATCGACACCACAATCATCAACGGATATATTGTATCAACGAATTATGAAGTATTAACTCATTCCCTCTGAAGAAATTATATGTATATTTTATATATATATAAATTTTGAAACCATCATAAATCTTTTCGTACTAAGCTATTGTGTATGAATTGAAAAAGGGTAGATACTACTCGGTTAAATTCATATTACTAATATGCTATAATGTACATTTTTCGAGTACTGACTTAATCATCGTTAACCACAATCTCTGCTTCAACTCAATGAATTCCGTTTCATAATAAACTAAGTGTATTATTTAATTATATGTTTGATTTTACACTTTCGATATACTCGAGACTTTCTAAGAAACATCATTCGTACCTTGTGAAGTTAGCAAGAGTTCTATGAGCATCAACATGATTCACTAAGGAAATATCAATAAGAATAAATAATGAAGTATTGCTCACTGTAGTGAAATACTCTTTGAAGTTTATGCAAACTCTAATGTTAGAGATTATTCTTTTCTAGTTCTTGCCGAAAAATCAAATGAGTTTAAATTACTATTAACTCATTAAATCTGTATCACGTCTGAAGAGAATACACATATATTTTCATAAAGACTGTAATAAAAATTCTCTGGTACAAAATATTACTTGTGAAACTTTTAACGGGTAGGTAATATCCAAGAGATATATATAATCACAAATAAAATATTACATTCTTTGATTCTGATTCAGCACATCATCAACCATACTCATTACTTTCACAACGATATACATTCTTTCATAGAAATCAAAGCAACCATTTGCATCCAAATTAGATTACATATTCTGATTTTGACAAGTCAAAATCCAAGTTAAGATTTAACCAAAGATATCACTCTTAAATTCCTACATCTATCAAATCCATACCTCGAATTCAAAAATGTGATGGAACATCACTTTTATTCGTAACACTCAGAAGGATATTAGAATCATTCGAGATTCATGAGGATTTCATCATTTGGATATTGACAATGACAATCTGCATTTAAAACCCTTCAAAATTCCTAGAGACATTTCAAATAATGAACAAGTGAGATGATGATCCAACCACATGTTACCCACAGTTATGTACCTGAAAAACCCTCGAAATCAAAGTCATAGTTTAACACGTATCCGTGTCAGACCCTTTGGCATTTATTAGCTAAAATAACTTTTCAATCTCTTTTCAAAATAAGACAGTTTTGTCACAGCTCCAGCAAATCAACTTCAATTTTTTCATGTGAATAAACCTTATTATAACGATTACCCCTTCATCATTGTTACCGGGGAACCTTTCATGTCTCACCACATTAGCAGTAAAATTGTCAACAACTTCATTAATCTTTAAGCCTCTACGAAAAATCACGATACTTATTCATTGAAATTTTATCAAGTACTCATCTACAACTTGTAAAAATAGTTGTCATACCAACTACTGGAAATTAGCAATCAGTATTTTAAATCTCGCAGCATTTCTACGCCAACAGTTATATATACATGTAATGTCTATCTTCTAGACTTACGCACTTCGAATGTGAAGTTTCTGAAAAATACCCCAAACTGCGATCTAGTTCTCGAAACTTTGAAAAATGCTGATGAAGCAGCAAAAACTGTGAAATGACCATAACAGCCAAAAGTTTGATGATAAAGAATAGTGTGTTGGCAAAGCTCAGGAAAAGAGAAGATTTGGTACTGAGAAATGGATTGAGCAAACCATGAAGGAATCTGTGGACAAGGCACAAAGATTAAATCTTCTTGCAAAGGATCCAAATGATTCAGTGCCTGCTGAAGTCATTAACGAATACCTGACTTCTAACTCTAAACCTTTATGGACAAATCTCCTTCATCATCCATCGATATTAGAAATTATAAGATATCATCGTATCTTTCATTATAAATATCCTCGATATTTCTGAGGATATTTTCATAACTATCCTTATCTGAAATCAATTATCTCTTCGAGCTATCTGTATTACAACATAAAGGAAACTATTTAGTTTCTAGATTCTAAAAATCTTTGAAGTTTATAATATGAATGTTTTTGAAGTAGTGTTGGGAACTGAAGCATGAATTAGTATAATATAATAACACTTGATCAACGTGATTATATTACAGTAAGTCATGCTGAGTTTCTAATGAAACGTGATGATTCACAGACCATAACGTCATAATGTGCCATGTTACACGACTCTTACATTCTATCTAATCTATAAACATATCAAGAACAAATTTTCTTGATATTTCTATCTTTTCTCTTGAATTCTGGTAATTTAACCAACCAAGATCGTGATACTACAATCTCTCTTAGAACATTAGCCATGTTCATTCGAAACTTCATACCTACGAATTCTGGGCCATTATTCGCTTGACTTAAAGTCGGGAAGAGGAAACAAAAGTATGGAACTCCAAAATATAAAGGAAATGAAAAGGGTGGATTTATAGTGAAATATCCGCCAAGGCATTCGAGACAGATTATCGCATTTAACCGAAGAAAATCCTAATTTCCTTAATTACCGAAGAATCAAATCTTATTACAAAAATTTTCTCTAAATCCCTTGAATTCCGGAATTCAACCTGACTACGTCAAAAGCTAATATAAATCTTTACTTCTTTATTTCACTCTTTTGTGATAACTTCACTCGTACTCTTCACAAAATCAAATTGTTTTGTCTATATTAGTCGATGATGAAAAAAATTCTAAATTTCAACTCATATGAGTCATGAAAACATATTTATTGTTAACAATGACCATCCCAATCAAATTTCGGGATGAAATTTCTTTAACGGGTAGGTACTGTGACGACCCGGAAATTTCCGACCAAATTTAAACTTAATCTTTATATGGTGTCGACACGATAAGCAAAGGCTGTAATGATTGAGTCTCAAAATTTTTTGAACTATTTCGTGAATTCATTTGTCCTTCGACTCTTCCCGACGATTCACGAATAATTATTTGTAAATATATATATATATATATATATATATATATATATATATATATATATATATATATATGTAATAATTTGAAAATATAAAATATAATTTAAACATTGGAATCAAATATGTAAAATATGATACAAAATAATTAAGTGTAAATTTAAAATGAATATATATATATATATATATATATATATATATATATATATATATATATATATGTATATATATATATATGTATATATATATATATATATATATATATATATGATTTTTATACCTAATTAATAATATATGTATATTGTAATATATAAAATATATAAAAATTGAATAATCAATATATGTTATTATATATATTACATAGTTAATAATATGTAATATCAACGTATTAAACTTACTCACTTAAAATATAATATTAATAATTTTATTAATAATAGATATAAAACTTGTTATGTAAAAATTGTATTATTAATACTATTATTATTAATAATAATATTATTATAATTAGTATTCTATTATCATTATTATCAAACTTATTAAAATTATTATTTCTGTTATTAATAATATTACCATATTATTATTGTCTTTATCAACATTATTATTACTACTTTCATTATTATTATTACTATTAAAATCAGTATTAGTAATATTATTATTCTAATATATAATATATAGATATGAAATTGGGTACATGTAACTTGTTATATATTAATTATTACTTGTAGATATTGTTATTACCCTTATCATTAAAAGTCATAATTTTTATTGTTATTAATAAATACTATTATTATCATAATTAGTATTATAATTATCATTAATTATTATTATTAATATTAGTATTATTATTAATATAATTATTATTAATATTAGAATTAGTAAAGTAATATTATTATCATTATCATTATTATTATTTCTATTATTATTATTATTATTATTATTATTATTATTAGTATTTGTACTATTATTAATATAATTAATTAATAATATAATTATCAATTTATATTAAATACAAATGAATATATATAAAAAGAAAGAATCAATTTTTGTTTAACGTCACGATCTAACTATATCTAATTTCACTAATTTGTCTGCTGAATTAGATATACCTGTATCAAATTGTACGATCCAGTTAGCCATCTTTGTCCCATTTTTAACTTTATTATTCTTTTTCCTACCTGATCAAAACTCTGTCGACCAATTGATGCTACAAAACAAATTCAAATGAATCTATTACTGTATTAATATCTCAATTACATTTTATATAACATCCAATACAGTTCAAGAAGAAAGGGATAGAAAAATCAAACAATTTATAAAAAAGAAAGAGTCGATATCTCTGTTTTCTCTTATTTTTTCCAAAACTTCGAATTCAAAAACAATTTCAAAATGTAATAATACAGTTTTGTTAGGAATCATTTGAACAAACTTTCTGCAAAATACCAGATTCCAATTCATCGTAACGAATTCGAATTTCACAGTCAAAGTTTTTAAATTTAAAAGTCAAACTTTTGTTCCTGAACAAATTTGATGTTTCTGTTAGGATTTAAGTTAAATTGATGATTTGGAAAGCTTATATGAAGTGTTTAGAACCTAATTCATTTTGTGATCATAGTCTATAACGTCCTACAAATCAAAATCATTAAATTTTTTTTAAAAAAATGTGCGACAGCAACAGGTACCTGGGTTAATTTTTTTTTCGTTTCAATTAAATTCAAGGAATGATATAGATTGATTACATATTATTTGAGATTCCTAAAACTAATCTATAATTCGTCGGTAATTGGTTTGAACTTGGATCGAATCGTTTTGATTTGGGAAGAAGATGAACACATAAAAAAATTCAGGTTATATTTATTTAGAAAGGTTATAGAACAGAAAAATCAGTGATGGTAGTATGGTCGTGTGGGTGTTTGTGTTTACAAGAGGTCTTAAGATCGATCCCTGTTTATTTTATTTTTATTTTCTTATTTACTATTACTATATATATATATATATATATATATATATATATATATATATATATATATATATATATGTATATGTATATATATACATATATATATATACATATATATATACATATATATATATATATACATACATATATATATATATACATATATATATATATATATATATATATATATATATATATTTATTAAATTATTATTATTATTATTTTTATTGTTTTCTCTCATTCTCTATGGCCGGAGGTCCCCTTGAAAGCAATCTCTTTACCCGTCGAATAGAGAGAGGGAGGACTTTCTCCGCTCTTGTGAGTGTTTAACTCGGGGTGGAGAAATGATTTCTCTTTATTCTAGAATAGAGGAGGGATTGTCTACATCTCACCTCCCCCATACCCCACTCATATGGGATTAGGTATTGTTGTTGTTGTTGTTGTTGTTGTTGTTGTTGTTGTTAAGATCGATCCCTGCTGGTGGCAGGCAACTATTTTTTTTAGGCCTTTATAAGGTAGTTTTTCAATACTAAAATTTCTATTATTATTATTATTATTATTATTATTATTATTATTATTATTATTATTATTATTATTATTATTATTATTATTATTATTATTATTATTATTATTATTATTATTATTATTATTATTGTTAGACTTATAATTATTATCATTGTTATTTATTATTTATTATGATTATTACAATTATAGTAATTATAGTAATTATAGTTAATATTAACATTGTTATTACTAATATTATTATCACTAGCATGTATTATTATTTAGGATTATTGTTATTATTATCATCTTAGTTATTATTATGTAATATCATTAAGTATTAATAGTATTATTATTATTATCATTGATAAAAGTGTGATTATTATGAATATGATTATTATTATTATTATTGTTATTACGAAAATGACGCAAAATATTATTATTATCATTAATATTAGTATTAGTATCAAGTTATTATTATTATTATTATTATTATTATTATTATTATTATTATTATTATTATTATTATTATTATTATTATTATTATTATTATTATTATTATTATTATTATTATTATTATTATTATTATTAATAACATAAGTATCATTTAATGAATTACTACTCAAATTATTATCTTCAGTAATAAAATGGTTATTTTTATAGTTATTATTAATATCAGTATTATTACCGTTATCATTAATACTAGAAGTATCATTATTATTAACATTATAAGTATCATTAAAATTATCAATTTATATAAAGTTTTCATAATTATTATTATTATCAAATCTAATAGTATTATTACCCTTATTTTAATATTTTCATAAAGTTAACTAACAAATGTTATCCAGATAAAAATATACTTAATACACATCATAAAACTATATAAATATCTTATTTATTAAAATATATAAAATGAATATACTTAATAAGATATATAGTTTATTAATATAAAAATTATATCACTAATAATAATGTATACATTTGTCTGATTACAAGTATATGTTTTAATATATATACAAATGATATAGGTTCGTGAATCCGAGGCCAACCCTGAATTGTCCAGTATCGCCGTATGCATATTTTTACTACAAAATATCGTATAGTGAGTTTCATTACTCCCTTTTAAAATGCTTTTGCAATATATATTTTTGGGACTGAGAATACATGCGCTTTTATAAATGTTTGATGAAATAGACACAAGTAATTGAAACTACATTCTATGGTTAAATGATCGAAGCCGAATATGCCCCTTTTTGCTTGGTAACCTAAGAATTAGTAAACCAGTCTACTAATTGACGAGAATCCTAAAGATAGATCTATTGGGCCCAACAAACCCCATCCGTTGTAGCGGATGCTTTAGTACTTTGAGTTTTTATATCTTGTCCGAAGGATGTCCCGAAATGATGGGGATATTCTTATATGCATCTTGTTAATGTCGGTTACCAGGTGTTCAATCCATATGAATGATTTTTGCATGCACGATATTTATGAGAAATGAAAAATGAAATTCTTGTGGTCTATTAAAATGATGAAAATGATCGATTATGATAAACTAATGAACTCACCAACCTTTTGGTTGACACTTTAAAGCATGTTTATTCTCAGGATTGAAAGAAATCTTCCCCTGTGCATTTGCTCCTTTTAAAGATATTACTTGGAATCATTCATGGGTCACTCAAAGGTAAGACAATATGCATGCAAATTTCAAATTCACCCAGTCCATTTTTAATAAATAAACCTCCTAATTACTTTGTGTAAATACATAGTTTATTGTAAATGAATTGCAGGTGTTGGACGTTATCTTTACCAGTTTGTTGTAAGGAATAAGAGCTTTCGATTAGTATTCTTGTTATTGTAAATAAAGGTTATGGAAAAAGTTGGAAAAGCAGGTGTTATTTGAATTCAGTGACTTACAAGAATTTGATGGTTAATAGCTTGATTAGAATCTAAGTTTGTCTTTCTTATATTTCAGACAGGTTAGTTCACCCTTATTTAAGTTCAAGTGACCTAAAAGCATCCTAAAATTCAAGGTGTGGTGCATAACCTGTTTTTTCAAGGGGTGATATGTTTGGATTATAGGAGATGGTAAGTTTGTAAAATATATATATTCAACTCTCTTATATTTTTGTGCGCTTATACTCCTCTAATAATATCACACCCCCAGTTAGGGCCTGGGCGAAATGTGATTCAATATCATAATACATACCAACATATTATAAAATGAGAACAAATACTATATGAATAAAACCAAATTTGCAGCGGAAGGATTAATAATGTCGTTACAAGAATTATAAATTGTTCAAATGCAGAAAAGTAAATATGCGATAAGTCTTGATCCTAGCCAAGTAAGTCATCACATAAGCAGTAGATATAGAGGTCCTGATCATTCAGTACCTGAGACAAACATGCTAAAAGTGTCAACTAAAAAGGTTGAGTGAAATTCATAGGTTTAACAAATATGATTGACCGTTTGTTCTTAGACCACAAGATTTGTTATAAAAGTAGATCACGCAGATCTAAAAGTAGTACTGATTCGTGATATTTTAGACTAAACGTTTGTTTTGTTGCCCCGATGATAAGTTGACAGTACCTTATCACCATGTTTAAATCATTATTAAGTAATACAAAGACATCACGGTCAAATGTATCGGGGACGTTACTCCCGATAGGCCTACCCCCAATAATTAAGAATGCCTTATCCTGAAAGCAATTAAAAAATATCACTGTGGGGTCTTAGTAGCATAAGCTAGTCATAGTACAGTTTAGGTTCGTACTTGTGTCTAAGTTGTTTAAAGTATAAAAGCAGCATGTGTCTCACCCCAGTAAGTATAAAAAGTGCTATAGCAATAAGAGTGGGGCTATGAAAGTCACCTTAGTAATTCGGTGAGTGAAAGTATTCCTTAAAGAGAAAGTATGGATGATCGAAGCACAGAGAAGTCAACCTAAGAATAAGTTGAGAATAGTTTAGATGTTTTGCCCGTATTATGATAAGTGTAAGTGATGTGTGAAATCTAGTATATAAATTATCTCTGGAAATATGCCTGGTTAAAGATTACTACACACTTACGGGCAGTGTACCCGATCGTGTAATAGTATAAAAATGGTAATTCCAAGTATCGTTCCAAGGACAGTATTAACGTGAGAATTAAGTTTGAAACTAATAAAAGTAAACTAAGTTAAACTATGAAAATTGAAATTACGAGATAGTTTGTTTTGCGGCTATTTAACGATTAGCCAAATCAAGATAGCTTTAAAAGTAAAAGACAATATTTTTGGATTTTTAAGTTTAGATAAAAGAAATACAGACTCAACGGGAAAATAAAGATATTGGAATTCAATGGATAGAAGAATGTTCGCCTAGATCTCCTATTCGCAGTGTTGGATGATTTGTTATTAAGCACTAGTTCTATTAATCAATGCACGCAATTACAGAGTCGGTTTACCCAGAGTTCTCTTTTAGCAAACACGTCAAACTAGGATTTATTGGCTTAGGGTTCCCTTTTACCAAAAACCATCTTTCATTTGTGACTTAGTAACTAGCTAATTATAAGATTAAGATTCAATTGGTTACGCGTTCGCTCCACACAATTCACCCCTATTTTGTTCAATTACGTTACTCGGTTTACCCCCTTGGTCCAGTAAGCACCCAATCGGTTAAGACAAATCAATTGGAAATTAGATCACTAAATTGAAACAGGGTTCCCTTTGTTCAAACAAGATTCACTAATCAACCTAGTAACAATAATTAACACCCACAAGAATGGTTCTTAATCAAAACTCATAATTATTATGCATCAATTAATAAAACATCAAAGTAACATCCAAACACTTGCAAATATTCAATCTAGACAAACATTAAGAGTTTAGCCTACAATCATGGCTAAAACCAAAATAACAATCAAAGAAATAGAGAAATTCATTGTTGATAACAAAGAGATAAAACTAATCAAAGATTGAATCCTGAAAGATACACGAATCAAGACTTGTTTCCGGAATGATTGGTACCTTAGAATGACCTTGAAGATCTCCAAAAATTACCTAAGTTCGTCAAAAAGTGGCTGGAATTCGTCAAGATACGATAATGAAACATTAGGGTATTTTTCGGGCTTTTATAAGTGGAAAAATCTGAACCCGGGCTGAAGGTCGAGCGGCGCGCCAATACCCCCGCGCGGCGCGCCGAATGACTGGGATCTGATCCTTGAACTTCTGAAATGCTCGACCTTTATTTCCTGTTGATTTGCGCGGCGCGCCATGTGTTGGAGCGGCGCTCCATGCTGAAAATGCTGAAACTAGCTGAAAAACTCAATATTAACACCAAAACTCGAATCGAATCAAACCTTTTCACTCGTTAACATCGAAAAACATCCAAAACCATCAAATAACCTCAAATTTAACCTCCTTGGTCTTGGAACTCAAACTTCCACAACTTTAACCGAAATAACTCCAAATCGTATCCAAAAGGACCAAAATGTACCCGATATCGCTAAGGAAAACGCATATGAAATACGCGATATCAAACAACCCCACACTAGAGTTTTGCTTGTCCTCAAGCAATGAAACTCGATAATAATCTTCTACAATAAAATAATGTCTTCAAACATGAATGTAGAACCAATGAACAAGAAACCAAACAAGCAACTAGCGTGGGCACGATTTGGAGTAAATAACAACCATGGTTCCCACTCGCATTCCCCCTTGAAACTTCCCAAACCGCAAACAATATGTAACGGATAAAGAAACCAAAAATAATCTCGATAACGTACCATAATGATGAAGTAGAGAATCTCGAGTCATAACATAAATCTTCAAAAGAACCGGGAATCAAGTGAGAACCGAGCACCAAAGAATAAGCAATCGAACACATGTGCCAAGAGAACGCACAGGCTACCCCGCAATTGGTCAAGCCAAACCTCCCACAGTACCTAACATCGCGAGATGTTGGTAGAAAATAATGTGCTTAGGAGGATACACATTACGTCCGTATATCATCGATGGTTATGAGGTAACCGCCTAATCCGTTATGTCAATCATAAAGATTGAAGTTCATCAGGCTTAAAAGCTGATATCTCACCTTTCCAGAGGTTATCCACTGGGAATCTGATCAATCACTGACATTTTGTGTATCATGGTGCGCTTCCCATTTGGCTAGCAAATCTCCCTCATTGAGATAAGCTTTGACTACCAGTTTCCCTGTTTGATGTTGAGGCCTGGTAGATTTCCAGTCGATTTTAGCAATGACTTTTCAAGATTTTTCGTCACCCTACAACTGGTCTGGACTACAACTTCTGAAATAAATCAGCAAGTGTGTCGTTCGGGAGACTTGACTCCCTTTAGGATGGAATGGATACATCCTGTATGGTCATAAAAGGTGGTCGAGCGCATACATTGTCCTTGTTAGGAGAAACAATGAAGACCGCCCTGTTGAGTTTTTGATCTAGCGTATGGCCCGGCTTTGACCACACGATCCAATCACCGTTCATACGGTTGACACCCGTTTTTGTACAAGTGACCTACGTATGAACTGAATGTTCATGTAGGATTTCACATTCAAAATAATGAACGTGTTTTGAAAGTTCAAGACTTTCTCCTCTAACAGTACCTCATCGTGAAATGATGGGTAATGAAATGGCACGCTTAAGAGGTATACGTACCAAGTAGGACGGTCGGAAGACTTTACTTCCTTAATTGAGTGGATCTGAGTCACTCGAAAGTGTCAATCTGTTTCACTTGACACCTGATAAGGCTAAAAAGGAACATATATTTCATAGCAATATCCCTCCTAAATAATAGGTTTTCATATGTAATTGTATTATATTTTCATTGTAATTGTTTAAATAAATAAGTGCGAAGACAAAAGACGAAAACGAAGATTTGAAGACACAAACGTCCAAAAAGCTCAAATGTTCAAGATACAATTCAAAAGGTTCAATTTATTGATGAAAAACGTCTAAAAATGACAAGAGTACAAGTTACAAAACGCAAAGTACAAGATATTAAATTGTACGCAAGGACGTTCGAAAATCCGGAACCGGGACATGAGTCAACTATCAACGCCCGACGCAACGGACCAAAAATTACAAGTCAACTATGCACAAGAATATAATATAATATTTAAATAATTATATAAATTATTTATATATTATATATATTTAAAAATTATGTCGACAAGCTATGAGACAAATGATCCTGAGCTGGATTTTCAAACTCCGCGACTCGCGGAGTTTGAAGGCTAAAAACTCCACGACTCGCGGAGCTCACGAATTCTGCGAGTAAAAAAATATAATAATAATAATACTCCCTAGTATAATATAAATAAATATATATATATATGTATATATAGTATAGATTAGTGTTATATTAGATTAGTTTGGGTTATGTAAAAGTTATTTTTACGGGTTTTTAAAGTCGGAGCTCTGTCCGTGTAACACTACGCGATAAATAATCAATGTAAGCTATGTTCTCCTTTTTAAATTAATGTCTCGTACTTAAGTTATTATTATGCTTATTTGAGCCAAAGTAATCATGATGTTGGACTAAATATTAAAGACGGGGTAATTGGGTTTTGTACCATAATTGGGGTTTGGACAAAAGAACGACACTTGTGGAAATTAGACTATGGGCTATTAATGGGCTTTATATTAAATTAACGATACCTCGTTAATTTAATATAAAGGTTATGATTTGAAGTATCTATATATAACCACATACGCTTAATCGGACACGATGGGCGGGATATTTATAAGTACGAATTATTGTTCATTTGACCGGACACGGGGATGGATTAATAGTCAATGGACTCATTAAAACAGGGGTGGATTACATTCAAGGGTAATTGGTGTAATTGTTAACAAAGTATTAAAACCTTGGTTTACACACAGTCGATAACCTGGTGTATTCATTAAGCAAAGTATTAAGACCTTGTTACAGTTCGAATCCCCAGTTAGTTGGAATATTTGACTTCGGGTATAAGGTTAAATTTGCCGAGCAGTTTATAATTATGACCGATGAACTATTATGGACAAAAACCAGATAGGTTTCAAATACATCCAGGACAAAGGACAATTAACCCAAGACAATAAATTAAAATCAACACGTCAAACATCATGATTACGGAAGTTTAAATAAGCATAATATATTTTATTTCATATTTCATCGTACTTTTATTTATTGTCATTTTAATTATTGTTATTTATTTTATATTGTTATTTAAATATCGTCATTTACTATGTGCTTCGTTTAAAATATAAATCGACAAACCGGTCATTAAACGGTAAACCCCCCTTTTATATATTATTATATATATATAATTATATATATTTTGTACAAATATAGTTAATTAAAATATAGTGTGCAATAAGCCCGCTCCCTGTGGAACGAACCGGACTTACTAAAAACTATACTACTCTACGATTAGGTACACTGCCTATAGTGTTGTAGCAAGGTTTAAGTATATCCCATTTGTAAATAAATAATTAAAACTTGTGTAATTTGTAACGTATTTCTTAGTAAAAAAATATATAGTATTTCACGTACACCTCGCACGACATCAACACCGGTTTTGAAAAATCCCGAAAACCTTCGGGTTCCATAGCTTTTAGCTATGGGTTGTGTTGTCTAAGCAAACACAAGCACGTAGCTATTGCTCCTAAAAAGGACAGCACTGGTGAAGCTCAAGGCTCCTCTTCCCACAGTATCACACCATTAGATGATGTAATAATAAAATGATATAGTTTCGGAAGTCTGCTATACCAAGTAACCAAAAGTTTTTGATCTGGCACGTGATTCGGTCACAATCACGCTATGCAATCACCGCTCTCTCACGGTTTACACCCGTTTTGGTACAGGTGACCTACTATTGAGTTCCCCGAACTCGTAGGATTTCATGTTCAATGGTAATGAACATGTGGAACAACCTTGGCTTCTTTAAACATCATGAAATATAAATACCAAGCCATACTTAAACAAGGGTTTTGGTCGAATTTTTAACTATTTTTCTATTTTTTTTCTCTTTTTCACTAACTAATTTTTTCATTTTTTTTATTTTCCCCTAAATTTTTCAATTTTTTTTTTTTACGACCAAAACCCCGTGAAACGTCAAGTCTTTTAGATATCAAAACCAAAATAATGATGATTCTATTAATAACCAACCCGAGAGATTTTACATCCCCCACCCCACACTTGAGATCAAGTAATGTCCCCATTACTTGAGATCAAAAATGGATTAAAATCAAAAGGGTAAGAAAAATAAAAACTTATCGAGCTTAACCACAAATCGTGGAATGACAGTGACAGATGGCGCTGAACTGACTGCCAGCATAAGAACATCGTCCATTCCCGATTCTCACACCAATATCATCACTCAAGTAGTTTTGCTGAACTTAATGCCAGACTTGAAAAACCGTTTCTCCAACACACCTAAGAAAAAGCAAAACACACCAAATACATAAATGGGAACAAGGTGGTACCACCCGGTACCGAAACGCCTTGCCCCTAATAAGGTCTCAAGTACATCATACGAAAAATAAAAATATCAAGTACAACCAAATCGAAACGGAAATAGTTTAAACAAATACAACAATAATACGTGCAACACATCAATTGCGTCCCGGCCAAAAATCTCTCAACGGGTCCCAAGTCACGCCATAAGTATCTTGGCACGCTTGATACGGGTCATAAGATGGATCCGGTCTCGGAGGCGTCACGGCGGTGTAGTCCGGAATGGTGGTTTGCGTAGGAATGTACGCATCCGGCACACGACGCATTTGCCGTTGGAGCTGCCTCTGATGAATTTCCCACTGATTGTGGGCCCGAATCCCTTGAACATCATACTCTATCCTGCTAACACGTTCGCCCAAATTACCAACCTCTGTCCGAACCTGACCCAAACTCGTGTTAAGCGACCCATAGTTACCCTGGTGCCACGTCATCAACTCCTGATTATGACGGCGCTGCTCGTCATACATACGCTGATTATGCTCAACCTGAGCATTATAAAATGAACGACTATCTTGGAACTCAAGATGCAACCCATCAACACTATTCACCAACCCATTAAAAGTTTCCTCATCGGGAGTCCATACTCCCCGAACATTACCACTAGAACTCCCTGCTTCATACGTGGACCCAGTACCACGTCCTCTACCTTGACCTTGACCTTGACCTTGCTGACCTTGACCCTGTTGTTGTTCTTGACCCTGTTGTTGTTCTTCCTCACCTACCAAAACCCAACCGTTCGGACCTCGCCTAATAAAATCGGCTTTAGCGAAAAACAAAATATTCGATACCATTGCTTCGGCCCCCGAAACAGTACACCTATCAGTTGGCACCGAAAATGCCTCAGCCAAACGTGTCACTAAATGCCCCCCTAACAACGGGCGCTCGGGACGATTATCCTCACCAATTTCCTGAAACCAGGCCCCCAACATACAAGGGACATCTATCGCCTCTCTAGCCTTAATCTGCTGAAGGATCCAAAGATCCTTTCGTTTAATTTTGTTTGCATTTCTCCGGGCCATGAACATAGTAGCAATCATTTTAAAAAGAATCCGGTCCTCCGGACGTCGAAGATTTGACTGAATGCTCCTACTAGAGCTAAAAGCTCTAACCCCCGGATTAATAACCGTTGGCCAATACTCACTTTCACTAAAAGCACCTTCACCAAAAACCCGGCATCCCAACAAATGGTACTGTAAATCGATATCATCATTTAACTCGGGGTACAAACCCAATGCCCGAACCAACTCAACCTTACTCATTCGACGGTCCGCCCCGCCAAGCCTGCATGTCAAAAAGTCCGAATCACGAGGAGCAACTCGGGGGCGACAACTTACGGTCGAAAAGAACTCAACAGTCAACTGCTCATAAACGTCTTCGTTAATCTCAAACAATCGCTCATACGGTCTCAACTCATTACCACTATAAGTAACCCATAAGTAACCACGCAATTGTCGATAAGCATGAATATTCTCATTTTGAAGATGCGACCAATCCAAGTAGTAAGTTTGCTCAATTGGACGAGCAAGATTTATGGTAAACCTTTGTTCTAGATCCTCCATATTAGCAACTTGAGTCAACCACAATTCCGGATTGTTCGGTGGTTGCTGTGGTTGGTTACCTCTTGTTCTCTACATTCATGAAACAAGTAAGAAAACAGACACAAAACTCAAAAGTTAGTGTTAGTCATCATATTAAGCACCAAACACCTTTACAATCAATCCTTGCTTCATGTTAATTCACTTTCAAAAACAACCACCAATGAAACAAATAACTCTTGGGAAAACTTTTCAAAAACTACACTCTCAACCAAATCACATTATCCATTAAACCAAATAACTCATAACCTTATTCATCAATCAACATAACCAAAACATAACATGATTACTTATCACTCTTTTAAATTCCAAAAATCCAATAAACTTCATCATGTTAGCAACTTTTATCAATTTCAACAACCATTAACAAAAAGCTTCATCACAATTAAAAATCATATGTTTAATCATCACTAGAATGGCATAATCATAATTGGAACAATTTAGCACAAGTCAATCAAAACAATTTGACCCGCCCATATGGACACTACCCCACACTAGCTCAAAAACACATGAACAATTCAAAAACCACCACACTTTCAAGCAAATATCCCCTTTTCACTTACAAAATTCGAACTTTAAACCCTACAAACCCTAGGTTCATGTTAAACTTCCAAAAACACAAAATTCATCTTGAAATCAAAGCATATAAACATTATCTAACAAAACCCATAACTAATTGAATCACATAACCCAAATTAAAGCAACCCCACACTAATTCATCATGATAATTAAGAATTAAACAAGCAATTTACATATAATAAGATGAAATTAGTAAGGAAGGAAACAAATTCGGACCTTTTTGGGTGCCATTCTTGAAAGATTGAGGTTAATTGAAACAATAGATCAAACTTTTAAGATTTAGGGTTTTGAAGATCAAAGGATTTGTAAGAGTAAAAGATGTAGATGAAAGAAAATAATTGAAGTAAAAAGGCATAAAAGACAGCTGGTACCCGATTTTAAGTTATGTGGTTGTGAAAATTCGGGTCGACTTTAATTAAAAGCAAAAATAGCTGGCCGACACACATTGGCGCGGCGCTCCAGTATATCGCGCGGCGCGCAGGTTTATCGCGCGGCGCGCCAATAGCATGCGCGGCGCTCCGAATAACTACAAAACAATGTCGAGCCTTTTTCAGTTGCTGGCACATCAGGTGTTTCAATGTGGCGCGGCGCGCCCTGAAATGGAGCGACGCTCCATATACTGTAACATCAAAATTTCGCTTTTTTTAGCCTTAAAAACCAATTTTCTCCCCATAAGACTACCAAACAAATCCCGATAAACATCCAAGCATGATCATATTGCACATATTATCAAACAAACACAAAAATAAACAAACTCTACAACAATGTGAACCTTATTTAACGAGTCGTTCACGCAACTCGTCCCCAACTTCAAGTGACGTTGGGATCGGGTTCAACGTGAACCTCATCATTAATCTCTAACGGACCATCAAAATACTTCTTCACACGATGTCCGTTAACCTTAAAGGTAATACCATTCGCATTTTTCAACTCGATTGTACCGTATGGGTACACCTTAACAACCTCAAATGGTCCCGTCCACCGGAACTTAAGTTTTCCCGGTAAAAGCTTTAATCTAGAGTTAAACAAAAGCACTCGGTCACCTTCGTTAAACTCCTTTGGACCCTTTAACTTCCTATCATGCCATTGCTTGGTCTTTTCTTTATAAATCAATGAATTCTCGTACGCATCAAGGCGTAATTCACCAAGCTCATTCAATTGCCCCGCCCTTAGGCGTCCGGCTTCCTTCAAATCTAAATTACACTTTTTCAGTGCCCACATAGCCTTATGCTCAATCTCCAATGGGAGATGGCACGCTTTCCCATAAACAAACCGATAAGGAGTGGTACCAATTGGCGTTTTGAAGGCGGTTCTAAACGCCCACAAAGCTTCATCGAGCTTATTTGCCCACTCCTTCGGATTCGAACCCACAGTTTTCTCAAGAATACTTTTAAGAGCTCGATTGGTATTCTCAACTTGTCCGCTCGTTTGGGGATGGTATGAAGTAGAAACTTTATGGAGAACTCCATAACGCTTCAATACCTTCTCCATTTGAGCGTTACAAAAATGAGTACCCCTATCACTAATTAAAGCTTTAGGAGTTCCAAATCGAGAGATTAAACGCTTAAGGAACGAAATCACAACTCGTGCATCATTTGTGGGTAAAGCTTGCGCTTCAGCCCATTTAGACACGTAGTCGATGGCAACGAGTATGTAACTATAATTCTGAGATTTCGGAAATGGCCCATAAAGTCAATTCCCCAAACGTCAAATACTTCGCAAACTTGGATGCTTTGTTGAGGCATCTCATCCCGTTTGGTGACTTTACCGGCCCTTTGGCAAGAATCACAAGACTTACAAACCAGGTGGGCATCTTTAAAGATTGTCGGCCAATAAAAGCCGGCATCATAGACTTTACGCCCCGTAATTTGGGGTCCAAAATGCCCACCGGTAGGCCCACTATGGCACTCGGTCAAAATACGCATACACTCATCACCGAAAACACACCGGCGGATAACCCCATCGGGACAACAACGAAAAAGATAGGGATCCTCCCAGAAATAGTACTTAAGGTCACTGAAGAACTTCTTCCTCTTTTGATGTGACCACCCTTTCTCCAAGAATCTCCCAACGAGATAATTAGCAATGTCCACGTACCACGGCTCATCAACCTTATCCACCTTCATGAGATATTCGCCGGGAAAATCATCATGAATGGTCGTCTCATCGAGAACCTCACGGAAGGGGTTCTCAAGACGTGAAAGGTGATCGGCCGCCAAGTTTTCAGCACCCTTTTTATCCCGGATCTCCACATCAAATTCTTGCAAAAGCAAGATCCATCTAAGAAGTCGTGGTTTTGCATCCGGTTTAGCAAAAAGGTACTTTAGAGCAGAATGGTCCGTAAAAACAATAGTCTTAGATAAGACTAAGTAGGACCGGAACTTATCGAACGAGAAGACCACCGCAAGGAGCTCTTTTTCAGTGGTAGTATAATTTAATTGCGCTCCTTGCAACGTCTTGCTTGCATAGTAGATGGGTCGGAAATGCTTCTCGAAGCTTTGACCCAAAACTGAGCCAACAGCGAAATCATATGCATCGCACATAAGCTCGAACGGAAGGGACCAATTCGGAGCAATTATGATTGGCGCATTGATGAGTTTCTCCTTCAAAAGCTCGAATGCCTTTTGGCACTCGTCGGAGAAGTTCCACGGGGTGTCCTTTTCAAGGAGTTTATTCATCGGGTTGGCAATCTTAGAAAAATCTTTAATGAATCGCCGGTAAAAACCGGCGTGCCCGAGAAAACTCCTAACACCCTTAACATCGGTAGGGGGTGGAAGGTTCTTAATAGCGGTAACCTTTGCGGGATCCACCTCTATACCGTTTTTAGAAATCTTGTGCCCGAGAACTATGCCCCCTTGAACCATGAAATGGCACTTCTCCCAGTTGAGCACAAGATTGGATTTTTCGCACCTGACCAACATCCTTTCTAAATTAAGAAGGCATGAATCGAAAGTGTCACCGAAGACCGAGAAGTCATCCATGAACACCTCCATGCAATCTTCTATCATGTCATGGAATATGGCCATCATGCACCTTTGAAAAGTGGCCGGAGCATTGCAAAGGCCAAAGGGCATGCGTCGATATGAAAACGTGCCATACGGGTACGTGAAAGTAGTCTTCTCTTGGTCCTCGGGCAAGATAGGAATTTGAAAATAGCCCGAGAAACCATCGAGAAAGCAATAGAAGCTGTTTCCCGCCAACCTCTCTAGCATTTGATCCATGAAAGGTAGCGGGAAGTGGTCTTTGCGTGTGGCGTCGTTTAACTTACGGTAGTCGATACAAACACGCCACCCCGTGACAGTCCGAGTGGAAATTAACTCATTTTTATCATTGGTGGTAACAGTCATACCACCTTTCTTAGGTACACAGTGTACCGGGCTAATCCATGGACTGTCAGAAATCGGGTAAATCAGACCTGCATCAAGGAGCTTTATGATCTCTTTCTTCACGACATCGTGCATGTGCGGGTTCAACCTCCTTTGGCGTTGCACCACAGGTTTGGAGTTATCCTCCATTAGAATTTTGTGGGTGCAATAGGAGGGACTAATACCCTTAATGTCGTGAATCTTCCATGCAATGGCCGGTTTATGGGCCTTTAGCATAGTAACAAGCTCAGTTTTCTGACCTGCTGAAAGAGAAGAAGAAATAATTACCGGAAGCTTAGATTCCTCATGCAAGTAAGCGTATTCCAAATGATCTGGAAGTGGCTTCAATTCAAGCTCGGGAGGTTCTTCAATTGAAGACTTGCTCCGGTAATTTGAATCACGTTCGAGTTCTTTGAACTCCTCTTCAGTCGGCTCATAGCCGTTTTCCATCAAGGTGGTTAAAATATCCACCTCCTCAACCTGCACATCCTCATCAATCTCAACCAATGAGCATTCTCCTGAACCCTGTAACTCTGGGAATTCCTGCAAAAACTCAGACTGGACATTCACAGTGTTAAGAAAATAACATGTATCATCAGTGTAGCCAGGGTATTTTAAAGCATGGTCGATTGAGAATGTTGCACTCAAATCATCTATCCTAAGGGTCAACTTTTGGCCATACACATCAATCATACACCTAGCAGTATTTAAGAATGGCCGACCCAAAATAAGTGGAATCCTTTCATCCACTTCCATATCCAAAACCACAAAATCCGCCGGAAAAACTAACGACCCGGTCTTAACTAGCATATTCTCTATGATTCCACGAGGTAATTTAATAGAGCGGTCAGCTAGCTGAACAGCCATGCGCGTGGGTTTTAACTCCCCGGGGTCTAGCTTTAAGTAAATAGAATAAGGCATTAAATTAATGCTAGCCCCCAAATCCGCCAAAGCCCTCATACAGTCTAGATTACCAAGTAAACAAGGAATGGTAAAACTTCCAGGATCCTCAAGCTTCTCGGGAAGCTTGTTAGCAACAACCGCTGAGCATGCGGCATTCAACCTTACTGAAGACACGTTCTCCAGCTTCTGCCTGTTAGTCACCAAATCTTTAAGAAACCTCGCATACTTAGGCATACCTGCAATAACATCAATAAAAGGCATATTTATGTTAACTTTTTTAATCAAGTCCATGAACTTGGACTTTTCGGCCTCTAGCTTCTCCAATCGCTGTTTCCTCGGGAATGGGAGCGGTGGTTGATACTCTCTAACTACCAGTTTAGCAGCAACAGTAACCGGTTCCTTAACAACTTTTTCAGCCACCTGTTCCGGCTCCTTTTCCCTTTCCGGTTCACTTTCAACAACCGGCTCACTATCATTAACTAACGGTACCCTCAAATCATACTCGTCGGGCTTCCTCGGTGGATAATATGCTAAACCACTTCGGGTGGTGATAGCATTAACATGCCCGTTTTTCGGGTTAGTATCCGTCTTGCTCGGTAACTCTCCCGGTTTCCTCTCACTACTCTTATTAGCAAGTTGACCAATCTGCTGTTCAAGATTATGAATAGCTGCTTGTTGATTTCGAAACATTTGGTCATTCTTTTCATTATTCTGAGTAACGGTAGTGACAAGTTGAGTCTGAGATATCACTAACTTCTCGATCATAGCCTCAAGGTTGGACTTTTTCTCTTCAACCTGTAGTTTCTGAAAATAACCGGGAGCTTGCTGCTGAAAACCTCCACTAGAACCCGGTTGGAACCTCGAACCCTGATTACCTTGCGGATTATAAGGATTATTGAAATTCCTATTAAACTGAGCACGTCCCTGAAACTGATTATTATTCTGCTGACTAATATAGTTGATCTCTTCTTTCTGATTCATAGTCAAACCCGCATCACAATCTTTGCCCAGATGCAAACCTCCACAGTATTCACAACCAACCTTCATACCATGAATATCCTTGTTCATCTTCTCCAAATTCCTACCAAACGAATCCAACTTAGCACTGAAAGACCCAAAATCATCATAAGCACCTGTACCTGTAGTCTCTGTTCTCTTAACTGAAGCTGAAGGGTAAGATTCATGATCCTGATGCCACTCATGAGAATAAGCAGCTTGCTTTTCAATGATCGCTAACGCCTCTTCTTCAGTCTTATCCATTAACGTACCACCTGCAGCTTGATCAATACTCTGACGCGTAGGAATATCACAACCTTTGTAGAAAATCTGAACCTTCTGTAAATCATTCAACCCGTGTTGCGGACACGAGCGTAACAAAGTAGCAAAACGGTCCCAAGCATCAAACAATGTCTCACTGCTCTTTTGTCTAAATTGAGAAATATCAGCTTGAAGTCGAGCAGCTCGAGATGCAGGGAAAAACTTTGACAAAAACTTATCTTCCAAAGTCTCCCAAGATGTAATAGTACCCTCTGGTTGCTTATCTAACCATCTCTTAGCTTCTCCCTTAAGAGTCCAAGGGAAAAGTCTTGTCTTAATTGAAGTGTCGGCAACCTCATGTAGCTTAAACAAGTTACAAACATCATTAAAATTACGAAGATGCTCGTTAGCATCCTCGGTATCTTTGCCATAGAATCGGCAATCAGAAGAAATCAAATTCAGGATCGGCCCTGTAATTTGAAAAGGCTGAGTAATATTCGGCTGAGTAATCGAATTGCCTTGGCCTCCTCGGGTGGCCTTCAACTTTTCTGCCATAGTCTGAGGACGAGGTGGTTCTTCGACCATTTCTTCAGTATCTGAAGTGTCAGACGAAACGTAAGAATCTTCTTCTGAGTTAACTTCTGGTGGTGTCTCGGGCACCACAATATCGTTGTTACTGAACAAATTGACTACAACTTCACTCGAAGACGGTGAAGAATCCACTTTAGACTTTTGCTCTTGACTTAAGGCTTTGAACAACTCTCTTTCAGGCTCGTCAAATGGTGTTAAAATCGGAGAACTTGAAGAACGCGTGTGTGGCATGCACTACCCGTAACTGCAAGAACACAGCTAACAAACCGATTAAACGCACCGACTCAATTAGAATTAAAATAAAATAAACAGTTAAAATTAACTAAAAACAAACTTAATTTTCAAACTTAATTTTCAACACAACTGTCCCCGACAGCGGCGCCAAAAACTTGATGTGTGAAATCTAGTATATAAATTATCTCTGGAAATATGCCTGGTTAAAGATTACTACACACTTACGGGCAGTGTACCCGATCGTGTAATAGTATAAAAATGGTAATTCCAAGTATCGTTCCAAGGACAGTATTAACGTGAGAATTAAGTTTGAAACTAATAAAAGTAAACTAAGTTAAACTATGAAAATTGAAATTACGAGATAGTTTGTTTTGCGGCTATTTAACGATTAGCCAAATCAAGATAGCTTTAAAAGTAAAAGACAATATTTTTGGATTTTTAAGTTTAGATAAAAGAAATACAGACTCAACGGGAAAATAAAGATATTGGAATTCAATGGATAGAAGAATGTTCGCCTAGATCTCCTATTCGCAGTGTTGGATGATTTGTTATTAAGCACTAGTTCTATTAATCAATGCACGCAATTACAGAGTCGGTTTACCCAGAGTTCTCTTTTAGCAAACACGTCAAACTAGGATTTATTGGCTTAGGGTTCCCTTTTACCAAAAACCATCTTTCGTTTGTGACTTAGTAACTAGCTAATTATAAGATTAAGATTCAATTGGTTACGCGTTCGCTCCACACAATTCACCCCTATTTTGTTCAATTACGTTACTCGGTTTACCTCCTTGGTCCAGTAAGCACCCAATCGGTTAAGACAAATCAATTGGAAATTAGATCACTAAATTGAAACAGGGTTCCCTTTGTTCAAACAAGATTCACTAATCAACCTAGTAACAATAATTAACACCCACAAGAATGGTTCTTAATCAAAACTCATAATTATTATGCATCAATTAATAAAACATCAAAGTAACATCCAAACACTTGCAAATATTCAATCTAGACAAACATTAAGAGTTTAGCCTACAATCATGGCTAAAACCAAAATAACAATCAAAGAAATAGAGAAATTCATTGTTGATAACAAAGAGATAAAACTAATCAAAGATTGAATCCTGAAAGATACACGAATCAAGACTTGTTTTCGGAATGATTGGTACCTTAGAATGACCTTGAAGATCTCCAAAAATTACCTAAGTTCGTCAAAAAGTGGCTGGAATTCGTCAAGATACGATAATGAAACATTAGGGTATTTTTCGGGCTTTTATAAGTGGAAAAATCTGAACCCGGGCTGAAGGTCGCGCGGCGCGCCAATACCCCCGCGCGGCGCGCCGAATGACTGGGATCTGATCCTTGGACTTCTGAAATGCTCGACCTTTATTTCCTGTTGATTTGCGCGGCGCGCCATGTTTTGGAGCGGCGCTCCATGCTGAAAATGCTGAAACTAGCTGAAAAACTCAATATTAACACCAAAACTCGAATCGAATCAAACCTTTTCACTCGTTAACATCGAAAAACATCCAAAACCATCAAATAACCTCAAATTTAACCTCCTTGGTCTTGGAACTCAAACTTCCACAACTTTAACCGAAATAACTCCAAATCGTATCCAAAAGGACCAAAATGTACCCGATATCGCTAAGGAAAACGCATATGAAATACGCGATATCAGTAAGTATTTTCTTTTATAGTAAGTTTAAAGAAGGTTTATCGTTTTGGAAAGGCTTTTCATACTAGACAAGCTTCCAATCTAACACTTTCAATTTAAAATGGCCTTTTCAGGTCATAGGTTTCTGAACCACAGGATCCTTTAACTCGGTAATCCAAACTCTCCGCCTAGACTTTCGAGCGTCCATCCACTCGAGAAAGATCAAGATCTATACCCATCTAATATACCGTTCCAATACGTTTTTAGGTGCGTATAGGAATACAACACTTTAAATACTTTATACAATAAGTATTTTCTTAAGTTCGATTGTATTATCGTTATTAAGATTGTTTGGTTTTTAAATCCTAATAATAAGTAGGATATATTTAAGTAGCTAAACAAGTGTTATACATAGAAATTGTGTTTTATGAATGGGTATGTATTAATATCAAGTTAATATGTATATATATATATATATATATATATATATATATATATATATATATATATATATATATATATATATATATATATATATATATATATATATATATATATATTTATCTTATATGTTAAAATATGTATAGTTTAATTTTAAGTTTTATGTCAATATAAGTACCAATAATTATCTAAAAATGCTAACAAGTATTTTATTTATTTCATAACAGTAAGTGACATGTATAAAACATTATAAAAAATTTCTATACATAAATATTAAGTTTTATGTATTAAATATTAAAATTTTTTTTATAGCTAAAATACAAATAAATAGATAAACAAGTTTAACAACACATTTTATATTTTCTTAGGTTCTACTAACCAAAATAAACTTAGGAAAAATTTATGAATTTTTGTTATGGTGTAAAAGTATTTATTTCTAATTTCTTTTTCGGTTCAAGATAAATCAAAGTTTATAAAGTAATAATTATTATACCAACTCAATTAATTCATCTAAAATTTTCGTATGCCTAATATAGTGTATTAAGCTTAGAAAAATTATTTGTACATTTATATTAATAGTTTAACTATTTAATTCAACTTTTGTATTGTTTTTAGTTTAAATTCGGAATTAAATAGAAATATATAGTTATTAATTCTAAAAATAATTTGTATAACTTTCTTATTAGTTTCTAAGTAATTTCCATTGATTATTGTAGTCATAAACATGTTATATCATTAAATTCTATTTTTCTTTTTAAAACAGATTTTCCGGTACTGTAGCAAAAGTAGAAGAAAATACAAATTAATTATTTAAAATGACAAATAAATCAAAAATAAATTTTTATAATTACTTTTATGACCTAAGGAACAAGCGAAAATTATAAAACATAATATATAAAATTGTTTACTATTTATTTCTTCATTATCTATATATACCGAATATAAAAAAAATCAGTTTTTAATTTTTAATAAATATAAATTCGAATGTATAGTTCATAAAAATAATTTTTATAGTCATTAGGATACTTAATACTAATTATCATGTATTTACATTATTTATTATAATTAATTTCGTATTTATTTGGTATTTAACATAAAACTAGCACAAAAATATGATAAAAACTAAATAAAAACTATAAAAATAATATAGAGAACTTACAAAAATAATTTTTGCAGAGGTTTGAGAGAGAATTCTTCAAGTTTTTGGTGTACAAAATTTGTGAACTAGGCTATGGTATTTATAGTTACAATTTTTGGTAAAGAGAAAATAAAAAAATAGAAAAGTTTATATAAAAAAATAACTAGTGTCTTGTAAAAAAATTAAAAGTATTTATGGCCAGTCATGCCACCATTTCAAAATATAAATAAATAAAAGTAAAGTTAAAAGTAGGAATAAAATAAATAAAAGTGGATCTAGATCTAGTTTATATATAAAAAAAATACTACTTTTTAATATATATATATATATATATATATATATATATATATATATATATATATATATATATATATATTTCATAGTTCTAAGAATGTTAACTAACTAAATTTCTATTTTTATTTAATTATTAAATATGAATTTTGATAAATATAAATATATATTCGGTATTTATAAAATTATAATTACTAAATGTGGTTTTTATTTAATTAAATTATTACTTTATAATTTTATTAGTTTTATATATGTTACTACATTTATATATACTTGTATTTATTAATTGTATAATATATTAACTAAATACAAAATTAATATAAGTATTTTATATGTAATCATGTTATGACATAAATTTTTTTTTTATAAAAATTCTTACGCGTACGTTGTTGAATAAAATTTATTATTCGTTTAACGTTCGTTAATTTCGTATGTATATAACGACCTTTTATTAGTACTTAGAGTTTATTCATTATACTTAAATCTTTTGTTCGGGCATTATATAGATGGAAAAATGAGGGTCGTTATAGTACCTCCCCGTTAATGAAAACTTCGTCCCGAAGTTTTAAGTGGAGTTCCCGTCTGCTTCATCAACAGTTGGGAAGAGATGGGGGTATTTTCGTATCATTTGGTCTTTGCGTTTCCAGGTATATTCGGGGCCTCTACGCGAATTCCAATGGACTTTAACAATAGGTATGTTGCTCTTACGAGTCTCTTTGACCTCTTCTTTCATAATCTCTATAGGTTCTTCAACAAAGTGCATTTGCTCATCAATGCGGATATCATCCAAAGGAATAACAAGAGTATCTTCGGCGAGACACTTTTTCAGATTTGAGACATGAAACACATCATGTACTTGACTTAGTTCAGCTGGAAGTTCTAATCGATACGCAACGGGACCGATTCTTTGAATAACTTTGAAAGGTCCAACATAACGCGGACTGAGTTTACTTCGTTTACCGAAGCGGATAACACCTTTCCAAGGAGATACTTTTAACATAACGTTATCTCCAACTTAGAATTCTAACGGTTTTCGGTGAGGGTCGGCATAACTCTTTTGTCGACTACGAGCGGTTTCTAAACGCTTCTTGATTTGCACGATCTTTTCGGAAGTTTCATGAATAAGTTCAGGACCAGTTAATTGTCTGTCCTCGAGTTCATCCCAACACAACGGAGATCTATATTTGCGACCGTATAAAGCTTCGAATGGTACAGCTTTAATACTAGAGTGATAGCTGTTGTTGTAAGAAAACTCGACTAAAGGTAGGTGTTTATCCCACCCTTTACCGAAATCGATAACACATGCTCGTAGCATATCCTCCAAAGTTTGGATAGTTCATTCACTTTGACCGTCCGTTTGCGGATGATAAGCTGTACTCATGTCGAGTCGAGTTCCAAGAGACGCTTGCAAGGATTTCCAGAAATTGGAAGTAAATCGACTATCGCGATCCGAGATAATAGAAGTAGGGACACCATGACGAGTAACAATCTCTTTAACATAGAGTCGAGCTAACTTTTCCATTATGTCAGTCTCTTTGATTGGTATGAAATGTGCAGACTTAGTGAGACGATCAACTATGACCCAAATCGTATCATTGCCATTTGCAGTCTTAGGCAATTTTGTGATAAAATCCATAGCTATACCATCCCACTTCCACTGTGGAATATCGGGTTGAGTTAGAAGACCAGAAGGCTTTTGGTGCTCGGCTTTGACTTTCGAACAAGTAAGACACTTACTCACATAAGTAGCAATGTCGCCTTTCATGTTGGGCCACCAGTAGAACTCTTTCACATCCTGATACATTTTACTAGAACCGGGATGAATAGAATACCTAGTCTTATGTGCTTCATCCAAGACTAGTTCACGGAGATTACCATAACGAGGAACCCAAATTCGATTACCAAAGTATCCTGTACCATTGGACTTAACTTGCAGTTGGTTTTCGAAATTTATAGGTCCTCCTCCTTCGATAAGTGTAGGTTTGATAGCTTCAACTTGAACTTCGCAGATTCGAGAGATGAGATTCGACTTGATCTTAAGATTCAAGGCACGAACACGCCTAACTTCGTAGTTTCGACTTAGAGCATCGGCAACTTCATTTGCCTTTCCCGGATGATACTTTAGTTCACAATCATAATCATTTAACAATTCGAGCCATCGTCTCTGTCTCATGTTTAGCTGTTTCTGATTAAAGACATGCTGAAGACTCTTATGGTCGGTGAATATCGTAAACTTAGTACCGTATAGATAATGTCGCCACATCTTCAGAGCGAATACCACAGCACCTAACTCCAAATCTTGTGTGGTGTAATTAACTTCATGTTTCTTTAATTGTCGGGAGGCATAAGCGATAACCTTCTTGCGTTGCATTAGAACACAACCGAACCCTTGTTTCGAGACATCGCAGTAGACAACAAAATCGTCGGAACCTTTAGGTAAAGATAAGATCGGAGCAGTGGTCAACTTCTCTTTCAGAATCTTAAATGCAGACTCTTGTTCTTCGGACCACTCGAATTTCTTCCCTTTGTGAGTTAACTTGGTGAGAGGCTTTGCAAGAAGAGAAAAATCTTTAATAAATCTTCGGTAGTAACCGGCAAGTCCCAAAAATTGGCGAATATGCTTCGCAGTCTTTGGCACTTCCCAATTCTGAACAGCGGTGATTTTAGCGGGATCGACATGTATTCCATTACTATCTACAACATGTCCAAGGAATTGTATGGTTCTAAGCCAAAACTCACACTTAGAAAATTTTGCGTAGAGTTTTTCTTTTCTTAAGAGTTCAAGAATCGATCGTAAATGTTGCTCATGTTCTTTCTCGCTTTTCGAATAGATCAAGATGTCGTCGATGAAAACAATAACGAATTTATCAAGGTAAGGCTTGCAAACACAGTTCATAAGATCCATAAATACGGCTGGAGCATTGGTTAAACCGAAAGGCATAACACAAAATTCGTAATGTCCGTATCGGGTGCGAAATGCAGTCTTAGGAATGTCGGACTCCTTAACTCTGAGCTGGTGATAACCGAATCTTAAATCAATCTTAGAATAAACGCTTGACCCTTGAAGTTGGTCGAATAGATCATCAATGCGAGGTAACGGGTAACGGTTCTTTATGGTAAGCTTGTTGAGTTCTCGGTAATCAATACACATTCTCAACGTACCATCCTTCTTTTTGACAAATAAGATAGGAGCTCCCCACGGGGACGAACTTGGACGAATAAAACCTAGATCCAAAAGTTCTTGGAGTTGGTTAGAAAGTTCCTTCATTTCGGAAGGTGCTAAACGATACGGTGCTTTAGCAATGGGTGCAGCACCTGGAGATAAATCGATTTGAAATTCAACTTGACGAGGTGGTGGAAGACCAGGGAGATTTTCGGGAAACACATCGGGAAAATCTTTAACAACCGGGATGTTTTCAATACGCGTTTCTTCAGATTCGATCATTTTAACGTGAGCTAGTATGGCGGAGTAACCTTTCACAAGGTACTTACGGGCTTTAAGACATGAGATGATATTAAGATTGGAACAACTTCGTTCGCCTTGGATAATAAGAGTTTCTCCACTTCCTAACGGAATTTGAACGGTCTTATCGAAACACATGATGGCTGCTCTCAATGGACCTAACCAATCCATTCCAACCACTACATCGAAACTACCTAGCTCGACCGGCAAAAGGTCTATCTTGAATTCCTTATCGGCTAGAATTAGGTTGCAGTTTTTATATATTTTATCAACTTTCATTAACTTCCCATTAGCCACTTCTACTAATCGTCTGGTTTGTAGGGTTTGGGGCTTTTCAGTAAAAAGGGTGCAAAACTCATTTGACACATAACTCTTATCGGCTCCCGTATCAAATAAAATAGTGGCATAACAATTATTGACGAGGTACGTACCGGTAATGACCTCATCCTCATCACTGGCTTCTGCAGCAGTAATCACAAAAGCACGACCTTTGGCAGTAGCATTTGCTCCAGTAGCTGAAGTATCTTTCTTCTTTGGACAATTCGGGCTAATATGCCCCTTTTCACCACAAGTATAGCATGTTGGAGGAGCTCTAGCCGGAACAATGGCTCTATTCTGAGGTAGGGTTCTACAAGTCTTTGCAGCATGGCCTATCTTCTTACATATTGTACACACAGCAGTGCACTTTCCCGGATGATGCCTTTCACATTTAGAACAAAACGGACTAGTACCCTGATAATCGGGTCTCGTACCATTCGCCGGTTTCTTATTAACATTTTGAGCTGAACCCTGAGATGGTTCAAATTTCCTCTTATTGTCACCGTTTTTAACTTCGACTTGTTTATTAACCGAAACTCTCCTACGTTTAGCCATCATTAAACTCTGTGCCATGTGGATCACAGCATCCACAGTAACCTTCTCGGCAGAAATCACATTCCCTTGAACATCCTCGGGTAGACCCTCGATATACCGCTCTATCCTGCGGGCTTCAGTTGGGAACATTTCGGGACATAAGGTAGAAAGCTCCAAAAAACGATTGGTATAGCTTTCGATATCGGTTCCTTTAACTCTGAGTTCCCAGTACTCAGCCTCGAGCTTTTGGACTTGACTTCTTGGGCAAAACTTAGTGATCATCATGCCTTTGAGTTCATCCCATGGGGTAGTATTAGCATTATCTATTCCCATAGATTTGGCATGAGCAGTCCACCATGTCATAGCATTGCCAGTGAGTGAACTTGTGGAAAACTTCACTCGATCATTATCTCCGCAGTTACAGATACGGAAGATTGATTCTAGCTTTTCAAACCATCGGACCAGTTCTACGGCTTCTTCTTTTCCACTAAAAGTGGGTGGGTTACAGTTCTTAAAATCTTTATAGGAGCAAGTTTTAGAAGGAACATTATGATTGTTGTTGTTATTGTTATTATCTTGGGCGGCCGCTAGCAGCAATTGAAATTGCTCAGTAGAAAGAGTGACATTTGGTATAAGATTGTTGTTGTTGTTGTTGTTACCACGAGTTGAGTGAGCCATTGATCTTCAATACATAAATACATTATTAGTTGAAGAATCAAGATGTTATAAGTTTACAATCATGATTTATAACGTTTGCACAACACACATAGGTGAATAAGACAATATGCTTAAATAAACACTTAACATTATTGGAAACGAGGCATTATATAAGCCTTTATTACACGAGTTTGGAATGGAAAAAGTTTAGGCATAAGCCTTTACATAGATGGGTAAATGGAAAATAGGAAAACAAAAGGTAGGTTTTAGTTCTTCTTTTTCTCGTTCTCAGCTTCCTTCATAAATTTCTCTGTCTTTTCATTTTTCTCCTTTTGTTTCTCGTGGAGGTATTCAAAATTATCGTAGAGGTTAGTGATGCGGCTGTTGACAAAGTTGTTGTTGAAATCCTTGATAGCCAGTTGATGATTGATTCGGTTTTTCTCTATTTTCATCTTAGACTCAACTAGTTCTTGGAGGTAGGCAAGAGATTGCTTTCCCTAACGGGTATTCCGTTCTTCCTCAGTCTTCACTTTCATTACTGTCTCCATTACTTTGTCCATGTTATTTTTCACAAGTTTTTCTAGTTTTTCAGTTTGAGAGTCGAAGGACTCTTTGATGATTTCTTTCAAGATTGTGTTTTCTTTTTCTAGGTTGTTTAGACGCATTTCTATCCGAGCAACTTGGCGCCTACTATACTCTTTATTCTTATCACAACTTCGCTGAAGGTTGAGGATATCAGACTTCACCCTTACGTGTTCCATGTTATTACAAAATAATGGATCGGCTTCTCTAGTGGCGGCGGGTTCGGGTTATTTTCTCTTTCGAGATGAGTTTTCAGATGATTCTTTAATAGGCTCTTCTTCAGGCTCATAACCTGAGAAGTCACTATCGTAGTTAGGGAGGTCTTGAAGAGCATTCCGTTTGGGAGTATTCATCGGTTGATGAGAGTCAGCAGTATTGGCATGATGTTTTCCTTTGCTTTCATTTCTCGGGGTTGGATAATATTCGGGAGACCCACGCGAGTTGTAACGAGTGTTCGGGCTATAGTTCATTGGTGGTGAAGGAGGACTATAAAGTGGGCTTCGAACTGATTTTTCGGTAGAAGATCCTTCAGTATCTTTCTTAGCTGGTTTGAAAAGAGTCATTTTGTTTATTTGATGATAGCTTGACATCCTAACATTAAGATAGAGATTTTGATTAGATTTTTAAGCTAGGATTGTAAAGAATGAGAGGTAGGGTTGAACTCTTTGCTTTAACATTCTAAGGTAATCCTAAGTGATTTAAAGTCTAAGGCAGGAAAGGTTATAGTTTCCTAGATCGCTAAGGTACCCTAGCTAACAAGTAAGGCACATATAAAATGCAATCCTGGTTCTCTATAACAGCCTGGTTATGCTCTGATACCAATCTATCACACCCCCAGTTAGGGTCTGGGCGAAATGTGATTCAATATCATAATACATACCAACATATTATAAAATGAGAACAAATACTATATGAATAAAACCAAATTTGCAGCGGAAAAAGTTGGAAAAGCAGGTGTTATTTGAATTCAGTGACTTACAAGAATTTGATGGTTAATAGCTTGATTAGAATCTAAGTTTGTCTTTCTTATATTTCAGACAGGTTAGTTCACCCTTATTTAAGTTCAAGTGACCTAAAAGCATCCTAAAATTCAAGGTGTGGTGCATAACCTGTTTTTTCAAGGGGTGATATGTTTGGATTATAGGAGATGGTAAGTTTGTAAAATATATATATTCAACTCTCTTATATTTTTGTGCGCTTATACTCCTCTAATAATATCACACCCCTAGTTAGGGCCTGGGCGAAATGTGATTCAATATCATAATACATACCAACATATTATAAAATGTGAACAAATACTATATGAATAAAACCAAATTTGCAGCGGAAGGATTAATAATGTCGTTACAAGAATTATAAATTGTTCAAATGCAGAAAAGTAAATATGTGATAAGTCTTGATCCTAGCCAAGTAAGTCATCACATAAGCAGTAGATATAGAGGTCCTGATCATTCAGTACCTGAGACAAACATGCTAAAAGTGTCAACCAAAAAGGTTGAGTGAAATTCATAGGTTTAACAAATATGATTGACCGTTTGTTCTTAGACCACAAGATTTGTTATAAAAGTAGATCACGCAGATCCAAAAGTAGTACTGATTCGTGATATTTTAGACTAAACGTTTGTTTTGTTGCCCCGATGATAAGTTGACAGTACCTTATCACCATGTTTAAATCATTATTAAGTAATACAAAGACATCGCGGTCAAATGTATCGGGGACGTTACTCCCGATAGACCTACCCCCAATAATTAAGAATGCCTTATCCTGAAAGCAATTAAAAAATATCACTGTGGGGTCTTAGTAGCATAAGCTAGTCATAGTACAGTTTAGGTTCGTACTTGTGTCTAAGTTGTTTAAAGTATAAAAGCAGCATGTGTCTCACCCCAGTAAGTATAAAAAGTGCTATAGCAATAAGAGTAGGGCTATGAAAGTCACCTTAGTAATTCGGTGAGTGAAAGTATTCCTTAAAGAGAAAGTATGGATGATCGAAGCACAGAGAAGTCAACCTAAGAATAAGTTGAGAATAGTTTAGATGTTTTGCCGTATTATGATAAGTGTAAGTATTTTCTTTTATAGTAAGTTTAAAGAAGGTTTATCGTTTTGGAAAGGCTTTTCATACTAGACAAGCTTCCAATCTAACACTTTCAATTTAAAATGGCCTTTTCAGGTCATAGGTTTCTGAGCCACAGGATCCTTTAACTCGGTAATCCAAACTCTCCGCCTAGACTTTCGAGCGTCCATCCACTTGAGAAAGATCAAGATCTATACCCATACAACACTTTAAATACTTTATACAATAAGTATTTACTTAAGTTCGATTGTATTATCGTTATTAAGATTGTTTGGTTTTTAAATCCTAATAATAAGTAGGATATATTTAAGTAGGTAAACAAGTGTTATACATAGAAATTGTGTTTTATGAATGTGTATGTATTAATATCAAGTTAATATGTATATATATGTATGTATGTATATATATATATATATATATATATATATATATATATATATATATATATATATATATATATATATATTATCTTATATGTTAAAATATGTATAGTTTAATTTTAAGTTTTATGTTAATATAAGTACTAATAATTATCTAAAAATGCTAACAAGTGTTTTATTGATTTCATAACAGTAAGTGACATGTATAAAACATTATAAAAATTTTCTATACATAAATATTAAGTTTTATGTATTAAATATTAAATTTTTTTTCTAGCTAAAATACAAATAAATAGATAAACAAGTTTAACAACACATTTTATATTTTTCTTAGGTTCTACTGACCAAAATAAACTTAGGAAAAATTTATAAATTTTTGTTATGGTGTAAAAGTATTTATTTCTAATTTCTTTTTCGGTTCAAGATAAATCAAAGTTTATAAAGTAATAATTATTATATCAACTCAATTAATTCATCTAAAATTTTCGTATGCCTAATATAGTGTATTAAGCTTAGAAAAATTATTTGTACATTTATATTAATAGTTTAACTATTTAATTCAACTTTTGTATTGTTTTTAGTTTAAATTCGGAATTAAATAGAAATATATAATTATTAATTCTAAAAATAATTTTTATAACTTTATTATTAGTTCCTAAGTAATTTAAATTGATTATTGTAGTCATAAACATGTTATATCATTAAATTCTATTTTTCTTTTTAAAACAGATTTTTCGGTACTGTAGCAAAAGTAGAAGAAAATACAAATTAATTATTTAAATTGACAAATAAATCAAACATAAATTTTTATAATTACTTTTATGACCTAAGGAACAAGCGAAAATTATAAAACATAATATATAAAATTGTTTACTATTTATTTCTTCATTATCTATATATACCGAATATAAAAAAAATCAGTTTTTGATTTTTAATAAATATAAATTCGAATGTATAATTCATAAAAATAATTTTTATAGTCATTAGGATACTTAATACTAATTATCATGTATTTACATTATTTATTATAATTAATTTCGTATTTATTTGGTATTTAACATAAAACTAGCACAAAAATATGATAAAAACTAAATAAAAACAATAAAAATAATATAGAGAACTTACAAAAATAATTTTTGCAGAGGTTTGAGAGAGAATTCTTCAAGTTTTTGGTGTACAAAATTTGTGAACTAGGCTATGGTATTTATAGTTACAATTTTTGGTAAAGAGAAAATAAAAAAATACAAAAGTTTATATAAAAAAATAACTAGTGTCTTGTAAAAAAAATTAAAAGTATTTATGGCCAGTCATGCCACCATTTCAAAATATAAATAAATAAAAGTAAAGTTAAAAGTAGGAATAAAATAAATAAAAGTGGATCTAGATCTAGTTTATATATATAAAAAATACTACTTTTTAAATATATATATATATATATATATATATATATATATATATATATATATATATATATATATATATATATATATATATATATATATTTCATAGTTCTAAAAATGTTAACTAACTAAATTTCTATTTTTATTTAATTATTAAATACGAATTTTGATAAATATAAATATATATTCGGTATTTATAAAATTATAATTACTAAATGTGGTTTTTATTTAATTAAATTATTACTTTATAATTTTATTAGTTTTATATATGTTACTACATTTATATATACTTGTATTTATTAATTGTATAATATATTAACTAAATACAAAATTAATATAAGTATTTTATATGTAATCATGTTATGACATAAATTTTTTTTTTTATAAAAATTCTTACGCGTACGTTGTTGAATAAAATTTATTATTCGTTTAACGTTCGTTAATTTCGTATGTATATAACGACCTTTTATTAGTACTTAGAGTTTATTCATTATACTTAAATCTTTTGTTCGGGCATTATATAGATGGAAAAATGAGGGTCGTTATAAATAATCACATAAATTGTTCATTTAACTACCATATTGTATTACATCAATAGCTGCCAAAACGAACGGGTTGGTGGGTTGGCTAATGGGTTAAAATGGGTATTATTTTGTACTGCCCAAACGGGTCGGGTTGGAATGACAGTATGTCATAAAAATACTTTTATTTTCATGTTTATAAAATATTTAGGGAAAAAAATCTTTTAATAAAAATGATTTTGGGAGATATAAAAGTATAAAACTCTTGGTAATCCGATTCTTTTTCTTATTTGACTCGTGTATGATAAAACACAACTTAAATCGATATGTTGATATGTTAATTGGTCAAAATTATTACATCTAATAACTACAGAATTTGTCATGTACGCTTTTGAATTAAGATATGTGGTTACTTTATAATAGCTTGCCGAGACTGTCGATAGACGGGCCATATGCTGCACTAGCACAAGACTATCGTAAATATGACTTTCTTTTATTTGTTGGACTTGGCATATGAGCAACACCTTTTATTAGTATTCTTAAAGATATATACTCAACAATATTGTTAAAATAGAAGAGCTTGAAGTAAGTATTCACTTGAATTTTATATAAAACTTCATCTAATGTTTTTTTATTTATCTATTCTAATGATTTAATTTTGTATTAGGAATCAACATTAAGCATAATAGACGTTTCAAGTTTCACCAAGAAAGAAGAAAATTTTGAGGACTACAAATGCTTACTTTTATTGGTTCACTAGAAAACAAGGTTCGTTTGATCGGTTAAAGGTGTCATGAATAAAGTTTCCAAACTTGATCAATACGGTTGTTGTATGCAACTATATGTGCTTTATTCTTTCCGTTTGTTTCTTAAATTTTGTTGCACACTTAGCTCCTGATGCTACATCTATGACATGTGAACTGTTTTGGAAGGGATTGAGGTAAAAGTCAGTGCTGATTTGGTGGTTTATTTGGGCAGTATCGTGTATTGGGCAATTGATGTTTGTGAAAGGTTTACTTTGGTCTAGAAAATTTATGAGTACTTTTCAAAACTATTTTCAAAAAATTAATTACATGTTCATATTCTCATTTAATATCACTTGCAGAAACCTAAAGCTATATAGTGCAATATTTAGTGTATATAGTGATCACATCATGCATATCGTGCAATATAGTTTCAAATCATAATAACCTAAAGTCCGGTAAAAGATAAATCGTTAATGGGCTTTGTTAGCTTACGATATACGGATGGCAATAGGCGAGAAAAAAACCCGTGACCCGCGGGTATCCGATCCTTGATGGGCGGGTAAATTGACTAAATCTTACCCGCGGGCACGGATACAGGTAAAAATTTATACCCGCGGACGGGTCGTGGTCGGGTTGCGGGTATATACTACTCGTCGCGGGTAAAACTCGACCCATGAATACATGAGACTTTTTTTAATTTACCCGCAACTTTATACTTAAAATTATTAAATTTAAAAGTTATTTTACTTGTAATTGAATAATGATTAATAATTTAATTTTATATACAAGTAAAAAACGTATTTTCACGTCATTTTGCATATAGCTTGTACATATTTTTTATAATGAAAATTAGGTAGGTTTTCTTTTAAAAAGTTGTATATTATTATTACCCGCTGGTTATCCACGGGTCACAGGTATCCATGGGTCACGGGCATGGGCAAAACATTTTTATCCGCGGGTGGGTAACGGGTCTCAACGTGTAAAAAAGAATCCGGACGAGCGGGTCGCGGGTATATAGAACCCGCGTACCTTGCCCGCGGGCACCATCCCTACTTATGTCATGAACCGGTGACAAAAATAATACGTATAAGGTTATTCAAATAAATGAATTGTACGTATCTATTAAAGTAAACAAATTCTAAAAATAAAAGATATGAGGAAATCTGTGATGTTTTAGATAAATTTTTAATTTAATAACCTGATTTCCTACATTAATGCCTTGATTTTTTTAACTCTTCAAACAATATTATATTTGAACTTCTGTTTAACCGTGAAATACATATCCTCTGGTTTCTATTGAAAATTATTCATCATCAAACAAAGAAGACGAAAACAACAATGGACGCTGCTGAACATAAGGTACAGGTCTACACATCCTATCATCTGTTGCAAATAAACAACTAACTTCTATAACAAATATGCTCGCTATATCGTGACGACAACAAAAATTAAATTACTAAACTGTTATAATACTCTAACAGGTGGGTATTAACGAAGACATGAATCATGGTACATACTTAATTTACAACTATCTCTATACTTACATGTTTGTTATCAAATCATTGATTGCTTAATTATACGTTACCAATAGAACAAATGTTGATATGCCAATAACACATTATCACATCTCTATACCATTTTTAATATTAAAAAAATGCTTCAAAAATTCATGTGTTTACTATTATCTATGGAACTTGGATGACACCCGCTCAACGATGTACAATGTGGATTAGTAGAATACGTCCAACTGATATGTTATGGCATTATTTACAATTCATGATCATATCAAACGATTAACTACGTTGTCTGATATGTTCAAGAGTACAACCAAAGTTTGAAAGCATATACACAGGTTTTCAGTTGATCATATCAAACTAAATCACCAACTCATCAGAGTTTATTAAATTGCTTTCATTCCTTTTTATTGTTGAATACAATGGTTTCTTAAGTTTATTAACTATCTCAAATTATGTAACATAAATAATAATGTATTTCATGTTCGTTCAAATTAATTACTATATTGTTTCTGTCATACTAAGGTACGTTTAGTCTTTTAAAAACATAACTCCAAAATTCCCGCGATTTCGCGGGTCTTTAACTAGTCTTATTTATATATTACCCTCATAAACTTCCTTAATCAAACTACGCTATATATTTGGAAATAATAAACTTCCGATCCCTTAGGACTATATTTAAGGTTTCTATATTTAAAATCAGAAACTCATATATAAATTAATTACAAAGTGTATTTCATTTTAATACTTACTTTCCATATATAACTTTGATGTAAATATTTATTTATAGGAGGAATGACTTACATTTATGGAATTAATATATATTTAGTAAGCTTAATCATAGCCGTAAGGGCTATGGTTAGCATTCTCCATAATTAAATTATACTTCCTACAACATTTGATAGTATAAATTTAAGGATTCATATGCTTATATATTTGATATTTAATATTATTTTTATTTTAAAATACTAGATTACTAGGTATGGGAGTACCTAGAGAAAAAAAAAAAAAAAAAAAAAAAAAACACCAACAAATTTTAGAAACACCCTACTTTTTTAGTCAGTATTACATAAATTCTAGTGACTCTATTTATAAAAGCTCATGTGTCATGTGTATAAACAATACGTATATCATTTTCATTACTAGCAAGGTTTCATAAAGGAGTTCAAGAATCAATACTTACAGTAGTGAAGAAACAAGAAATCACACAACTTGATCATCAAAACAGACAAAAGATCGTTTCCTTCAACTAATTCATCGGTATCATGAACAAAAGCTATAAGCTTTTGTCATTTCCATTACAATATTCGGTCCCAAAAAAAGTCCGAGTTGAATGCTACTTTATAATTACATACAACACCATCAATTATACACGGATTAATAATTAATTATAATAAATGCTCTACATACAGCGACAGGTTCAAAAACCAGTTTAGCTAAACTGGTCAGATTAGATATTCATACAGCAAGAAATGAGTGTCAGGCATGGCAAATGGCAAGCTCTCGATGTAAAGATAAAAGCTTCTTAGATTCTTTTTTGCTAATGTGATTATGTCAACTGAATCGCTTTCGTTGGTCAACACCCATAAATCTCCCGAATGCACCTTCTTTAAGTTTCCTCGACAATACGGGCACGACTTAGATCTTGTGTTCCTGTTATATCAAGTACATTTGTTTAAGAAACTAAATGTCACAGTTGTTCTTAAACTTCTTGTTGTTAATACATTTGACATTTTTAGAGTCAAACAATCATCCCTATGGTCTTTTGGTTTTGGATGTTTAGTCCCTCCAAATAATTAATAACACCCTCCATCCCTATGGTCACTTTTGAATCAATTCGTCCCTGAGAGAAGTGAAATGACCAAAATACCCTTAGTCTGAAGATGAAAAAATCTTACCAATCGCGAAAGCACCCAATGCACATCGAGTGGCCACAATTAGGCAACGCCATTTTGTTACTAGTTTCCATACATATCCCACATTCATCATCTCTTTTAACATTTTCACAGTAGATTTTACAGTTATCATCGATATCCTTAAGCTCGGTCAAATATCCATCGAGCTGCTTCAGTGAAGGGTATATAACAGCTGCAAAAATTAACATTTCAGAAAGAAAATGACAAAATAAGCAAATTAAGTAAGATAGTAACCAAATTTAATAAAAGTAGACCATAGAATTCTCTTAAAGTAGCACATCTTTCTTGAGACGACATTGTTTGAATGCCATCCACGTAAACCTGCGCATTCAAATATTGGAGCATTTTTTTTTTTATATTTTGATTTCATTCATGGTCAAATAATGAGTTTTAAATAATTGTTTAGTGGTAGTTATAGCAAAAAAATACATTGATTATCTGATTATTTAGGTCTTTTTTGTGCTTATACTCACTTAGTGGAGTTCAAAGTTTTCTACTTTTTTCAGTCAAAGTAAAAAAGAAACGAGAGTTGACCTTGTATACAAGTATATGAAGAAGGCCAAGATAAGTTGGAATCGAATCGGTGCAACTAAAGTCCATCCAATCAATTAAGTAAAGCAAGAACGGAGCAAATGTGCTGTACGACAATTTCATTCGCACACAATCCCCATCATCGTCTGGAGGTAAAGCAGCTGCCCTGTTAAATAAATCGAATCAAAAATATAAAAAAATAAAAAAAAAATCCAAACACATTTAAAAGAGAGAACAAACAAACATACGATTCTGCAGTTCATGATGTGGGAAGATTGTATAACCGAACTTTCAGACATTCATTGAACAATGATAATATGATTTGTGGGCCCATGACCAGCCGATGGAACAGTCTCAACGCACAAGTTTACAACACCCCTGGTGAAAACCAATCTGGTCTTATCTTTGAGTTTTAAGCTATCACTTTACTACTTAAGGCTTGATATCAAATTTGCCCTAAATTGTGAGATATTTGGGATTTTTTGTGAACCATACATAATTTAGGTATGGAGTATCTGTATTTTAGGCACATAATGTTTGGACCAATCTACCAAAATTACTAGTTTCCTGTGTAGAACATCTTACTAAACCCAACAAGATTTCTAAATTCAGATTGTCAGTCATACAAAAAAAAAAAAAAAAAAAAAAAAAAAAAAAAAAAAAAACTTTTTTGACAAATAATCAAAATACAAAATGTCTTCTTCTCTAGAAATTTCAAGTTATTATTGTATAATTTTCAGAAAAAAATGGACACAGATTGAAGATGTTAAGAACGTGACTGATATGGTCTTGAAATTATTAGTCTACTGTTGTCTTCTAGGCTCTAGCATTCAAACCAACTGCTCTTAAAATATAAAATTCACATCACAGTTTGTCAAATTATAGCTCAAACTGTAATATATGATAACTTTTCTGTATTGATCAATCTTGGCTACTAATTATCACTCGCTAACAAAAACCACCTCCATCAAAAACTTAAAGTCAACAACTTATTCCTTGACTCTAAAAGTCAAAATTACTCCACAACAGGCGATCATCCAAACAAAAAAAAAAAAATTTATAGCTTTAAAAAAAAATTTAAACTTGATTACAAGAAACGAAAAATTAAACAATTTATAACATGGGTTTAGTATATTGTAAGCAAACAAAAAAAAAAAAATTAAAAAATAGTAGAATTACAAGAGAGATTAATTACAAGGTATTGGCATGGCGGATATGAGCTTCAAGGGCTTCAATGGAATCTCTAAAAAGAGAAGTGTTGCTGTTTGATTGTTTCTGATACATCAATTCTGAAACCCTTTTGAGTTCTGACACCAGAATTTCAAGAAAGTTGTAAAAATTGGATTTTTATGGATAAAATTGGGTTTTTTTTTGGGGGAGATAAAGAAAGTAGTAGGCTTATATATTTGTTTTGTATATGTATGTATGTTTGATTGCTTAAAGTTATAAACATAGCTATAGCAATCATTAAGATAAAGATAAGCAATCATTAAGATAAAGATAAGGATATCTTTGATCAACCTTTGCTTGTTCTTTTTCTTATCGTAGTATCTTTTGTCACTTTTTAAGTATTTTTGGTTTCCATCGTTGTTAATAATTTTACAATGATTTTATTTGTTGGTTCTCATTTAATTTTACAATTTTTTGTATGACTATACGACGTATTTGTGACCTGCTAATAAGATGATAGGTAACGATTTTGAATCGATATGTGCCAACCTATTGACTCGTAATCATGTAATTACAAATTTTGATATTTATTGGTTGTTTGCATTTTAAAAATGTTTTGGTCAGGTTTTGTAGATAGGTAACGATATTGAAATGATACATTTGGATTCCATCCAACAATAAAGTCCTCAATAAACAATGATAATGCTATTAATAACTGGTGAATAAGTAAACAGGTAATGAGCTTCAAGGTATTGGCATGGTGGATATGAGCTTCAAGGGCTTCAATGGAATCTCTAAAAAGAGAAGTGTTGCTGTTTGATTGTTTCTGATACATCAATTCTGAAACCCTTTTGAGTTCTGACACCAGAATTTCAAGAAAGTTGTAAAAATTGGATTTTTATGGATAAAATTGGGTTTTTTTTGGGGGAGATAAAGAAAGTAGTAGGCTTATATATTTGTTTTGTATATGTATGTATGTTTGATTGCTTAAAGTTATAAACATAGCTATAGCAATCATTAAGATAAAGATAAGCAATCATTAAGATAAAGATAAGGATATCTTTGATCAACCTTTGCCTTGTTCTCTTTCTTATCGTAGTATCTTTTGTCACCTTCTAAGTATTTTTGGTTTCCATCGTTGTTAATGATTTTACAATGATTTTATTTGTTGGTTCTCATTTAATTTTACAATTTTTTGTATGACTATATGACGTATTTGTGACCTGTTAATAAGATGATAGGTAACGATTTTGAATCGATATGTGCCAACCTATTGACTCGTAATCATGTAATTACAAATTTTGATATTTATTGGTTGTTTGCATTTTAAAAATGTTTTGGTCAGGTTTTGTAGATAGGTAACGATATTGAAATGATACATTTGGATTCCATCCAACAATAAAGTCCTCAATAAACAATGATAATGCTATTAATAACTGGTGAATAAGTAAACAGGTAATGAGCTTCAAGGTATTGGCATGGCGGATATGAGCTTCAAGGGCTTCAATGGAATCTCTAAAAAGAGAAGTGTTGCTGTTTGATTGTTTCTGATACATCAATTCTGAAACCCTTTTGAGTTCTGACACCAGAATTTCAAGAAAGTTGTAAAAATTGGATTTTTATGGATAAAATTGGGTTTTTTTGGGGGGAGATAAAGAAAGTAGTAGGCTTATATATTTGTTTTGTATATGTATGTATGTTTGATTGCTTAAAGTTATAAACATAGCTATAGCAATTATTAAGATAAAGATAAGCAATCATTAAGATAAAGATAAGGATATCTTTGATCAACCTTTGCCTTGTTCTCTTTCTTATCGTAGTATCTTTTGTCACCTTCTAAGTATTTTTGGTTTCCATCGTTGTTAATGATTTTACAATGATTTTATTTGTTGGTTCTCATTTAATTTTACAATTTTTTGTATGACTATATGATGTATTTGTGACCTGTTAATAAGATGATAGGTAACGATTTTGAATCGATATGTGCCAACCTATTGACTCGTAATCATGTAATTACAAATTTTGATATTTATTGGTTGTTTGCATTTTAAAAATGTTTTGGTCAGGTTTTGTAGATAGGTAACGATATTGAAATGATACATTTGGATTCCATCCAACAATAAAGTCCTCAATAAACAATGATAATGCTATTAATAACTGGTGAATAAGTAAACAGGTAATGAGCTTCAAGGTATTGGCATGGCGGATATGAGCTTCAAGGGCTTCAATGGAATCTCTAAAAAGAGAAGTGTTGCTGTTTGATTGTTTCTGATACATCAATTCTGAAACCCTTTTGAGTTCTGACACCAGACTTTCAAGAAAGTTGTAAAAATTGGATTTTTATGGATAAAATTGGGGAAAATGGCATCAAAATGCATTGAACTTTCATCAAAATCCTATTGTATGCATTCACCTTTCAAAAGTCCTATTGTATGCATTCAACTTTGTATTTTCTCCTATTGTATGCATTTGACTTGTTATAAGAGGTTACCTTCTAGGTCACCTTCTAAATATTTACATCTTTAGTCCTCATATTTGTAAATTCTAATTTCATTAGTCCTTTTGTTAAACAAAACATTTATATCTTCATACATTCATCATCATCTATTATTCATCATCTTCATCTTGTCTATAACCTTGAAAAAAATCAGGAAACACAAAATACATATTGTTCATAAGGTTCATTGCAAACTTCAAGCTTTCAAAGGAAGAAATTGCTTTTGTTCGAGAGAGTTTGTCTCCAACATGTGAGGTAGACAAATTCAACCTGTTTACTTATCGGTCGATTTGGACATTCTAAAATCTTAAATGGGTCAAAATAAAAGGTTAAACTAATAAACTTGTGTTATGATTAGGATGGCTTCTTTGAATATCTTGAAGAGCTCGATTGTTCCGATGTTGAAGTATATGCTATTCCCGAGGGTTCAGTCGTATTTCCCAAAGTACCCTTGATGCGGGTTGAAGGCCTGGTTGCTGTAAGTTGTAATAACTGTGTGACGCCCCGTACAAAAATCATCGTGTACGGATCATCAACAACAGGTCCATTACACGGTATAATACTATATGCTGTTTAAAAACAAGTTTTGCATTCATGAAAAGGTAACGTCTTTACCAACGTCAAATGTTTTACAAAAGATGACGTCTTTACCAACGTCAAATGTTTTACAAGGATAACGTGCTTCTACAAATAGAAAGCATTAGCATAAGTACGTGACACAAAGATCATTACAAAGCCATTGTTCAAATGTAACTGAAAGGACCCGTCCTTATTCACCTGGACGAAGTCATCAACAATTGGTCCCAGTGCGATGATCGACTCCAAGTAATGTCCTTAAATTGAGCAAATGCACAGCGGAAGACTTAATTTGTACCTGAGAATAAACATGATTTAAAGTGTCAACCAAAAGGTTGGTGAGTTCATAGGTTTATCATAACAATCATTTCAATATATTAATAGACCACAAGATTTCATAATCATAAACATAATACACTCACAAGTGTATGTAAAGCATTCTAAGTGGTTGAGCACTTGGTAACCATACTTAACATTTAATCAACGTCGCATATTCCCTTTATTATGAAATCTCACTACGCCGTACCAAGTGTAGTCACCGAAACGAAGTACTGTGCAACCGTTGAATACTGGTCGTCCAGTCCGGTTGGGGTTGTCAGGCCCGATAGATCTATCAACAGGATTCGCGTTTACAATACCCATGTAAATAGTAGTTACCAAGCTACAGGGAAATATGCCAGTGGTACAACTCAACGTAGAATGTATTTTTAAGTACTTGTGTCTATTTTGTAAACATTTATAAAAGCAGCGCATGTATTCTCAGCCCAAAAATATATATTGCAAAAGCAATTAAAAAGGGAGCAAATGAAACTCACTTTTGCCTTGAAGGTATTTAATTCGACTTGGTCTCCGATAGATATCACGAACCTAACCATATATATAATAGATCAACATATTTTCTTTTTAAGTAATCGTTACATATATATATATATATATACTTTTAATAATTTTAATATTTTCTTAGTCCGTAGTTAGCAGTCCGATGTTAGTGGTCCACAATTAGTTGCTTAAATAAAATAAATAAAGACCCCATCGTATTCGTATTGATCAGAATTAATCTCGACCCATGGTACCATGTTGTCAAATGACGTGTTGCGTACATAAAGTACTGTGTTGTCAAATGACGTGTTGCGTACAATCATGAGGTCTTATGATTAATCTTCTCGTGTTGTTTACGGGTGGTCCTGAAATATATAAAATCAAATCATAAGTAATTATATATAAAATATCATATTAATTAGAAAAGATATGATTAATTTACTTTTTCTCCAAATATTTTCGTAGCTAAACTAGCTTCGGATACCCAATCTTGTTTTAGTCGTAGTTTCTTCATTACAACTCCGTTTTTGTTGGTTCAACTTGCCACTTCCTTGGATCGAGTCAAAATTTAAGAATATGAACTGAAAATACCTTAGTTTGTATTCGAAATCATAGGTTATAGGTCCAACTTTGGTGAAACTTATGAAAGTGATCATTTTCCATCATAAAAACAACATTTAATGATCATTTTTCTAAAAATACTTACACTTTGAGTTAAACCGTGAAATTTTTATGTGTTAACATATTCATAAGAAATATCATTTTTCCAGAACATGAACTTCCAATTCAAAGTTCAAGATGGTTTTTAATTATCCAACCCAAAACAGCCCCCGGTTGCACTCCGACGACGTAGATTCAGTTTTTAAGATGTTCTTTGTAAAACCAAGTTATATCTTGTTAGGTTAGAATATCATTATGATATATTACAGGTCTTGAAGTGTTTTAAAAGTCAAGTTAGAAGGATCTATTTAGTTTGCGAACAAGTTTGAAATCATTCAAACTATGTTCTTGTTGTTAAAATTTTATACCACAAAATAAGATAGCTATATGAATATAAATTGAATAAGATTATGAACAAGGTTACTACCTGAAGTTACTTGGACAAAGTTACTGCAAAAGATAAGAAATAATCTTGGAATCAAAGAGTTGTGGAGTTAGATCAAAAGGTTGGAAGTAAACTTCTTCAAATGGGTGGTTATTTTGATATGTTCTTGAAAGAGTTTTCTTATGGTGTTTAAGGCTTGTAATTGAAGCTAAATGATGGGGAAAATGCTTGGAGATGATCAAGTATGAAGTTAGGAGTATTTTGAGAGAGAAATGAGGGTGTAGGTATGAGAAAATGGAGTGAAGAAATGGTGTTCATTTATAAAAACGTTTTTAGTTTATAAAGAAAGAAAAGGATTTCTAATTTTGTTTTCTTACTAATAATTCATACTACTTGACAAATTCTAGTTACCTCATATCTAGGGCAGTAATAATGTTGATTAGGATGTTGATTTGATGTGTATATACCAATAGTAAATACGTATAGAAGCTGGGTATGATACGGGTACATATACCCTAGATATACGTATAGAAATCTTGAGGAAACGGAACGAGAATTCAAATATAGCTATCTTTTGTGAATATACTTATATTGTTTTATGTATTTAAGTCCTTAAAAAGTGATTAAATACATTATATATACAATACATGTATAAGCATTATAGATTATAAGTATATATATCAAAGAATGTTACGTATAGTTATCGTTTTGAAAACTTAAGTTAGTAGTTTCAAAATATACTTATAACTCATTGTCATTAGTACACAATGAGATGTTAAACCATCCTTAGATCATGTTAAATATATATAAATACATATATATACACAAACGTATAATTATCGTATGTTATATAGTTCGTGATATCATCGGTCATATTGGACGGTCAAACGTTGTGTAAAACTCTTTTCAAAAACACAAGTCTCAACAATTTGGATTGCTTATCATGTTGGTATGGTTTAATTTATGTAAATATTAATCTCATAAGTATAATTTAGTCGGAAAATTCCGGGTCATTTTTAACGCCTTGATTCGAGTAAAAAAATTTTTTTTTTTTTTTTTTTTTTTTTGAAAAGTTAAGTCACTGGCCGGACAAGGCTTATGCCGCGGCGCGGCAAGCCTTGTCGCGGCGCGACACAACACAGGAAATTTTAGACTCCTTAACCTTGCTTCTGTTCTCAACTTCAGTTATATGCCGCGGCGCGGACCCCTTTGCCGCGGCGCGACATAACCCTAATCCGGGTGCCTGACCTGCAACATTGTACTTAAACCAACTTTTGCACGTTCCATCATTCTCAAACACATTTAAAACAACCAAATTCATACACAAACTTAAGATTCAGTTTCTAACATCGTATACCATCTAATAACAACATTTAGACATCAAACGTGTTTTCATGAAACAAAACCATCATTTGGTCCCAAATTCAATAATGACAAACATGACACTTCAAATACATGGCGTTTGATAAGCGGTAACCATAGAGCGTGATTACAAAAGGGACTTGCAATACCACTTACGCTAATGCCAATGCTCCTCCAGCTCTTCACACGGGTTCCTTACCTTCTCGATGAACCTTAGCACCTAAAACATAAAACATCATGGGGGTAAGCTTTTACACTTAGTGAGTTATAGGAAAGTAACAAAACACAAAACATAAATCATTTGGGCATAATCAAAACACTTATCCTTCAACCCTTAGGTTGCTTGCATACTTTCGGATCCGATCATTCATACCATAGGCATGACTTACTAGGCCGAACCTAGTAATCATGTCTAAGCTAACCATAGACATACTAAATATGCCTAAGCTATCATCATCTCATACATAGACACCCGAAGTGTCTAAGCTAACATGAACCATAGGCAAGATTACTAGCAATGTAATAACCTTGCCTAAGCTAAGCATCATCCATAGACACAACTATTGAGCTAACCCAATAGTTCTATCTAAGCTACGTAATTAGTGCACTTAGTCGTTACTCTCTTGCACGGATGCAATCCGAGAACACTAAGCCACTCTTGACCCGCCCGTATTACCCCCTATAAACTCACCTTGCTTAATTGAATTTCCTTGGTCACTTGTAACTTCTTTTCCTTGATTAGCACCTATACATGAGCTAATCTCATTAATCACATAACTAAATCAAAATCACAACTTTCTTGAATCATTACGTCATTCATACTTACACTTACACTTTACCCCCTAAACATAACATACATTCATTCATACTTTCTAACTTTGAACTCATCTTTTCTAAAACAAGCATGTTACCAATCAAACATCACATTTTAATCATGTACATTACTAACTCATCACTTTTAGCTTTATCATGCAACTTTTCCTTTAATCCTTTCATTAAACATCAAATGTGCATAATAATTCAATTTCATTACTAACACCATTAACTTATCAAATTATCAATTTCTATAACTTATAACTATAACAAAAGTTCATACATGAGCATCCTTCATCAAAATTTCTAGCTAGAACACAAAATCGTCTCATTGAGGCATTTTAACAAACACTTGGTGTGCATGACTAGAAATCTAACTAGAACATCATCATTCTCACCATAATCATGCCATAAATCTATAATGCAAGTTCATACATGTAATTACTTCCAAAATCAACAACAAATCCATACTAACTCATCCAAATGTGCACAATTTAACAAATAGCAACTTTCTTAAGCATAATCTCATCATTAGCATACAATGCAAGCAATAATTAGACACAAAATCCATACCTTGTCTTTTAGAGTTTTAAGAACCCTAATTGTGCACAATGAAGATGAAATTGGAAGATTAGAGCTTGCTGAAGTGATTAGGGTGTGTTAGATTTCACAAATTCAAGCTTGCATGAGTTAAATTTCAACAAATGATGGATCCTCCTTCTTCCCTTGCAAATGTCGACATACACAACCCAGGAGCACTCTCTGTATATTATTTTTTTGTGAATAATAATCAATTTCCAGCATTTCTAATTTCTTTTATTAAAACAACTATGGCATAATTGCAATTTCTACCCTCCCCATGTAAACTATAGTTAAGGAGGTCCTAAATCATAACCTTGCATCTTTAGTCCCTTGAAACTTAACTAACAACATTAACTTTCGTCCATTTAACATAAAATATCCTTTGCCATTAATTTCTTAGCAATAAAATTTTACATAAAATAATACCTTAAATATTTGGGGTGTTACAACTCTCCCCCTCTTGGATCGTTCGCGTCCTCGCGAACCATTCTTGATGCAATGCCGGATAATATTTTATGAGCCATTCTTCGGGTTCCCATGTGCATTCGGAACCTTTTCTAAATTGCCATAATACCTTCAACAATATAACCGACTTATTTCTCAAGTGCTTAACCTTTTGATCCAAAATCTTTACCGGCTTCTCCGCATATCTTAACTTATTATCGACCTCAATTTCATTCAAAGGAACATATGTTGAATCATCCGCCAAACACTTCCTCAATTGCGACACGTGAAACGTGTCATGTATATTACTCAATTCATCGGGTAAAGCCAAACGGTAGGCTACCTTCCCAACTTTCGCCACTATCTCAAATGGTCCCACGAACCTTGGACCCAATTTTCCCCTCTTTCTAAAACGGATAATGCCTTTCCATGGAGAAACTTTTAGCATCACTTTATCACCTACTTGAAATTCTATCGGCTTTCTCCTCTTATCAACATATGACTTTTGTCGATCTTGTGCCGCCTTCATTCTTTCACGAATTTGATCAATCATCTCGGTGGTTTGTTGCACTATTTCCGTGCTTCCCAATTCTCGTTGACCTACCTCGCCCCAACAAATCGGGGTTCTACACCTCCTTCCATACAACATCTCATATGGTGCCATTCCAATTGTAGAGTGATAACTATTGTTGTATGAAAATTCAACTAAAGGTAAGTGAGTATCCCAACTACCACCAAAATCGATAACACATGCTCTTAACATATCCTCGAGAGTTTGTATAGTCCGCTCACTTTGACCATCCGTTTGCGGGTGAAACGCGGTACTTATGTGTAACTTAGTACCCATTTCCTCTTGAAATTTCCTCCAATATCGAGATGTAAATCGAGTGTCTCTATCCGAAACTATGGAAACCGGCACTCCATGCCTTGCAACAACTTCTTTCATATACAACTTAGACATTGCTTCCGATGACGAAGCTTCTCTTATTGCCAAAAATAATGCACTCTTAGTCAATCTATCAACAATAACCCAAATTGCATCGTGTTGTCTAGGGGTCTTAGGCAACTTAGTCACTAAATCCATCGTAATATGCTCCCATTTCCACACCGGTACCTCTAAAGGTTGCATTTCACCGTAGGGCATTTGATGATCGGCTTTCACTTGAAGACAAGTAAGACACTTGTGCACATACTTAACTATATCCCTCTTCATTCCCGGCCACCAATAGTCTTTCCTTAAATCTCTATACATTTTCGTAGCACCGGGGTGAATCGAATACTTAGACTTGTGAGCTAAGTCAAGGAGCTCACTTCTAACATCCCTTTGCAAAGGTACCCAAATTCTCCCATATCTAAGCCTTAAACCACGAGAATCTACCACAAAATCGTCAACTTGCCCCTTGATTCTTTCTTTTCTCACGTTTTCGGGCGATAATGCTTCACCTTGTGCAACACGAATATCATCAAATATTTGAGGTGATATTACCATAGCCAAGCTTGTTATCTTAATCGGTTGATGACTTGACTTCCTACTAAGAGCATCCGCTACTACATTCGCTTTTCCGGGGTGATATAAGATCTCACAATCATAATCTTTCACCAAATCGAGACCTCTCCTTTGCCTATCGTTCAAATCCCTTTGATCAAACAAATACTTTAAGTTCTTATGATCGGTATAAATGGAAAACTTAACACCATAAAGATAATGACGCCAAATCTTTAGAGCAAAAACCACGGCCGTCAATTCTAAATCATGCGTAGGATAGCGTTTCTCGTGTTCCTTCAATTGTCGGGAAGCATAAGCTATGACCTTCCCATTTTGCATCAATACACACCCTAAGCCTTTCTTAGAAGCATCACAATAAACCGTCATGTTCTCATTCCCTTCCGGTAAAACCAATATGGGAGCTTGAACGAGCTTCTCCTTAAGGAGTTGAAACGCTTGTTCTTGCTTTTCTTCCCATCTCCATGGCACACTTTTACGAGTCAACTTGGTGAGTGGGGTGGCTATTCTAGAAAAATCTTGTATAAATCGCCGATAATACCCCGCTAAACCTAGAAAACTCCTAACCTCGGTAGGATTCGTAGGTGGTTCCCATCTCATAATTGCCTCTATCTTCACCGGATCAACACAAATACCCTTCTTGTTAATGACATGGCCCAAAAATTGAACTTCACGAAGCCAAAACTCGCACTTAGAGAACTTAGCAAACAATCTTTCTCTTCTTAAAGTCTCTAATACTTGTCTTAAATGTACCGTATGTTCCTCTTCACTCTTAGAATATATCAAAATGTCATCAATGAACACAATTACAAACCTATCAAGCATCGGTCGACAAACTCTATTCATCAAATCCATAAACGCGGCCGGAGCATTTGTTAATCCAAACGGCATAACCACAAACTCATAATGACCATACCTTGTTCGAAAAGCTGTTTTAGGGACATCTTCTTCCCTCACCTTCAATTGATGGTAACCCGACCTTAAATCTATCTTTGAAAAGAAACTAGCACCTTGTAGTTGATCAAACAAATCGTCTATCCTTGGCAACGGGTACTTGTTCTTAATAGTGACTTTATTCAATTCTCGATAATCAATACACATTCTCATAGTTCCATCCTTCTTTTTCACAAATAAAACCGGAGCTCCCCAAGGTGAACTACTAGGACGTATAAAACCTTTATCTATCAAATCTTGTAATTGAGTCATCATTTCTCTCATTTCCGACGGGGCTAGTCGATAGGGAGCTTTGGCAATTGGCGTGGCCCCGGGTATCAAATCTATTCTAAACTCTACCTCTCGCTCGGGAGGTACACCGGGCAATTCACTTGGGAACACATCCGGAAACTCGTTAACTATTGGTACATCATCTAATTCAACAACCTTTTTCGAATCATCAACAACATGTGCCAAAAACGCACAACACCCATGAGACAAAAATCTTTTAGCCTTAGCATATGTGCATATAGGAATTGCACGCCTAGCTCGTTCCCCATAAATCCATATAACTTTTCCACTTGGTGATTGAACTAACACTATTTTCTTACGACACAAAATTATCCCCTCATTGTTATCTAGCCAATCCATGCCCACAATTACTTGAAATTCCCCCATTTGCATGGGTATTAAATCAATGACAAACTTTTCATCATTCAAAATAATTTCACACCCCTTGATGATACTATACACCATCACGGTCTTATTATCCGCTATTTCAACCTCTAATGGGTGTTCTAACATACTTGGGGTCATATTAAAATGCTTACAAAAAGAACATGATACAAACGACCGCGTAGCACCGGAATCAAACAAAACATGCGCAGGTAAAGAGTTTACAATAAAGGTACCTGACACCACATTTTGGGACTCCTTCGCTTCGAGTGCGGTAATCTGATGAGCTCGGGCCCTTGGTCGGCTATCACTAGTCTTCGGTTCCGTCTTAACCTCTTTCTTAACACTACCACTAGCTAAATCCTTCTTGTATTCCGGACATTCGGCTTGAAAGTGACCTTTCTCAAAACAATAATAACATTGCTTACCTTTCTTAGGACATTCGGCGACCCTATGTCCCGGCTTACCACAAGAGTAACAATCGATGGTTCCCGCTTTACATTCACCCGTATGATTCTTACCACACCTAGTACACAACTTGGCTTCTTTCCCACCGCTTTTACCCGACACAAAACCCCCTTTTGACTTGTGCGGGGATTCGGAACCAAACTTACCCTTTTTCGGACTAACATTTTGCATTGCCTTAGAGTCTTGATCTAACTTTCGCTTGAACGCCGCCTTCTTCCTAAGTTCATGTTCTCTAACAAGTGCTCGATTCATCATCTCGGCTAAAGTCTTATAAGTACTCTTATCGATAAACTCACTTATTTCGGGATTCAACTTTTCATGATAATGGTCCATCATCAACTTGGGACTTGACACGAAGTCCGGACAAAAACGAGACTTATCATTAAACTCGGCATTAAACTCGGTCACCGACTTACTTCCATGCTCTATATTCATAAACTCGGATTTCAACCTACTAACCTCGGCGGGTGGAGCAAATTGGGTCATAAACATTTCACGGAACTTGTCCCATGAGAAACTCGTAGCCACATCTCGCCCATGAGACTTAACTATAAAATTCCACCACTCGTAACCACTACCCTTCATTTGATGAGCCGCATAAATTACCTTCAAATGTTCGGGGCATTCACACAACATGAAAGTTTCTTCAATCTCATCAATCCATCTTTGACTAACAATAGGGTCAACCTTACCATGAAACTCGGGAGGATGGCAATTTGCGAAGTTCTTATATTCAAAACGGTCATCCTTTCTCTTAGGGGCTTCTACCTCTTCTTGCCTTACTCCACTTCCCCCTTCACCTCTCAAGGTAGGGTTATTAGCAACAAAAGTCTTTAACTTCTCATCTAATTGATCATTGATCAACGTCTTAATCTTCTCTAACAAAGTTGGAGTATAACGTATCAAGGCTTGCCCTATTTGCCCCGCAATGTCATTTGGCATGTTAACTTCTTCCGATTCGTTGTGAGAGTCTTCTATAGACTCCGTGGATGGGGTGCGGACGTACTCATCATCCTCATCTTGACCTCGGTTTGGTGATACAATAGCCATACTGAATATCACAATTAACCCATTAGTTCAAATACCGGTAACACCATTATTCAACAAAATCAAACCATTCGAAAGAATTCCTAACTCGTTTCACCATAACTATAGTAGGCGTTCATGTGTACTAAAATGAAGTAATAACAATGGCCTGTTGTTATTACACCATTCATTACACATTAAGTCCACTATAACATCATGGCTAACGAGTATCAAACTCCTTTCATAAACCAATCATTATACTACGGGTCTAGTCGATGACTCTACCCTATGGAGCATGGCACAACTATACGACTATAACACTTATGCAAGTCCTAAACCGCTTATCCTTTCACAACAATGGTTTAAGCCTAGATAATCCCTATCGTGGATTACCCAAGTCCCTTAAACCACAGCTCTGATACCAACTTTTAACGCCTTGATTCGAGTAAAAAAATTTTTTTTTTTTTTTTTTTTTTTTTGAAAAGTTAAGTCACTGGCCGGACAAGGCTTATGCCGCGGCGCGGCAAGCCTTGTCGCGGCGCGACACAACACAGGAAATTTTAGACTCCTTAACCTTGCTTCTGTTCTCAACTTCAGTTATATGCCGCGGCGCGGACCCCTTTGCCGCGGCGCGACATAACCCTAATCCGGGTGCCTGACCTGCAACATTGTACTTAAACCAACTTTTGCACGTTCCATCATTCTCAAACACATTTAAAACAACCAAATTCATACACAAACTTAAGATTCAGTTTCTAACATCGTATACCATCTAATAACAACATTTAGACATCAAACGTGTTTTCATGAAACAAAACCATCATTTGGTCCCAAATTCAATAATGACAAACATGACACTTCAAATACATGGCGTTTGATAAGCGGTAACCATAGAGCGTGATTACAAAAGGGACTTGCAATACCACTTACGCTAATGCCAATGCTCCTCCAGCTCTTCACACGGGTTCCTTACCTTCTCGATGAACCTTAGCACCTAAAACATAAAACATCATGGGGGTAAGCTTTTACACTTAGTGAGTTATAGGAAAGTAACAAAACACAAAACATAAATCATTTGGGCATAATCAAAACACTTATCCTTCAACCCTTAGGTTGCTTGCATACTTTCGGATCCGATCATTCATACCATAGGCATGACTTACTAGGCCGAACCTAGTAATCATGTCTAAGCTAACCATAGACATACTAAATATGCCTAAGCTATCATCATCTCATACATAGACACCCGAAGTGTCTAAGCTAACATGAACCATAGGCAAGATTACTAGCAATGTAATAACCTTGCCTAAGCTAAGCATCATCCATAGACACAACTATTGAGCTAACCCAATAGTTCTATCTAAGCTACGTAATTAGTGCACTTAGTCGTTACTCTCTTGCACGGATGCAATCCGAGAACACTAAGCCACTCTTGACCCGCCCGTATTACCCCCTATAAACTCACCTTGCTTAATTGAATTTCCTTGGTCACTTGTAACTTCTTTTCCTTGATTAGCACCTATACATGAGCTAATCTCATTAATCACATAACTAAATCAAAATCACAACTTTCTTGAATCATTACGTCATTCATACTTACACTTACACTTTACCCCCTAAACATAACATACATTCATTCATACTTTCTAACTTTGAACTCATCTTTTCTAAAACAAGCATGTTACCAATCAAACATCACATTTTAATCATGTACATTACTAACTCATCACTTTTAGCTTTATCATGCAACTTTTCCTTTAATCCTTTCATTAAACATCAAATGTGCATAATAATTCAATTTCATTACTAACACCATTAACTTATCAAATTATCAATTTCTATAACTTATAACTATAACAAAAGTTCATACATGAGCATCCTTCATCAAAATTTCTAGCTAGAACACAAAATCGTCTCATTGAGGCATTTTAACAAACACTTGGTGTGCATGACTAGAAATCTAACTAGAACATCATCATTCTCACCATAATCATGCCATAAATCTATAATGCAAGTTCATACATGTAATTACTTCCAAAATCAACAACAAATCCATACTAACTCATCCAAATGTGCACAATTTAACAAATAGCAACTTTCTTAAGCATAATCTCATCATTAGCATACAATGCAAGCAATAATTAGACACAAAATCCATACCTTGTCTTTTAGAGTTTTAAGAACCCTAATTGTGCACAATGAAGATGAAATTGGAAGATTAGAGCTTGCTAAAGTGATTAGGGTGTGTTAGATTTCACAAATTCAAGCTTGCATGAGTTAAATTTCAACAAATGATGGATCCTCCTTCTTCCCTTGCAAATGTCGAAATACACAACCCAGGAGCACTCTCTGTATATTATTTTTTTGTGAATAATAATCAATTTCCAGCATTTCTAATTTCTTTTATTAAAACAACTATGGCATAATTGCAATTTCTACCCTCCCCATGTAAACTATAGTTAAGGAGGTCCTAAATCATAACCTTGCATCTTTAGTCCCTTGAAACTTAACTAACAACATTAACTTTCGTCCATTTAACATAAAATATCCTTTGCCATTAATTTCTTAGCAATAAAATTTTACATAAAATAATACCTTAAATATTTGGGGTGTTACATCATTACAGTAACATAAGTTGTGAATGCAAAGTAAAAGTTCCATGATTGAGACATCTCTAAACAATGCAGCGTAAGTCTAACACAGCGAGTCTGTAACAGCGAGTCTATAACACCAAGACTATAACAACAAGTCTAACAGCGGAAGCAACAACGTCTAAGCACCTGAGAAATACATGCTTAAAAAGTCAACACGAATGTTGGTGAGCTATAGTTTGTTTGTAATCAGTAATGTAATGTAGACCACGAGATTTCGTATTCAAAACAGTATGAAAAGTATATGCTTATCCGTGGGCACCCGGTAACTAACTTAACGTAATATTACCCCCTAAAGTATACTTAGCGAGTGCGTCTGTTTACGAAGTATTAAACACCCATTGAATGCTAGCGCGAATAGCTCGAGTGGGGATGTCAAACCCTATGGATCCATATCTAAGATTCGCGTTCACCGGTTCATAAACCAATGACTAAACGTTACCGAGCTAAGGGAAATCTTTGTGCCGTTATGTCACCCACACATATATAAAGTTTAAGTACTCGTGTCTAGTATGTAAAACATAAAAAGCGCATGTATTCTCAGTCCCAAAAATAGTTAAAGTAAAAAGGGAAGCTATAACTCACAGTGAATGGGCGGTAAAAGTCGCTATGAAAAGTATGCAAGTAGTAAGTCGGTCCGAAAGGTCCTCAATCTAAGTCAAAGATTACTAGGTCAGTAAATTGTCCCCAAAAGTTTAAAAGTGAATAAATTAAGTCTTAAGTATCATCATCATCATCATCATCATTCGTAAAAGATAAAGTAAGTTTTCATTAAGAATAGAGATCGAAACAAAAGGCTGACTTCGGACAGATGCTACGACCTCTATACAAACTGAAAAGACATGTGGTCAGTGGCCAAGGCTTCGTATGTGAGTCCCCGTACCTCTATCCAATTTTCAGATCCTAACTCGATGTCGTTTGACGGTGGCGACGGTCCAAGCCCGAGTAGGTCAGAATTTTTCAGCACGTCGTTACAAAGGCGTAGTGATTTTCGGAAGGCTATAAATCCTAAACCGTATATCGGATTTAGGCGAGTCTTGAACGAAAAGTCATCTACTCGAACCGAAATATCTGAGAATCAATTTTCCAGAAGTCCGAGGAGTCTGATCAGACCCCGAAAAACAGCAAACAAGTGCTCCGGTGGGTTTCTTGGTGCTTGATGCTCATCACGGTTCTCATCCTTGATGCGTGTAAGCTTCAAGTGTACAACTCTTTGATGTTTTAGCATCACTTTGACCAAGTTTCAACCATCAACACACAACTAAGAGTAATATCTAACATTCTACAAGTTTTGAACATCAAGGTTGTTTCTTTATTGCATAAACACAATAAAGCTTCAACCTTTGTCCTTTTGGCACAAGTTTATGCATCTTCATCATATGGGATGATGAAGACTTGATTTTTATCACCATAAAAATCATAAAAAGGTTCCAAGTAAGTGAGATCTACAATAATAACTTAGATCTTCAAGTATTAAGAATCCCTAAGCTAGAAAGCTTGGATCTTTACAAGATTAATGAGACCATAAGCTAGAAAGCTAAGATCTAGTAAAAGTAATGAGACCATAAGCTAAAAAGCTTAGATCTTAAACAAAATAATGAAACCCTAAGCTAGAAAGCTTGGATCTTTAATTTTCTTGAAGATCCTTAAAGCAAAAAGCTAGATCTACAAGTTACATGAAGATCATAAACACAAGTTTTGATCTTTAATAAAATAAAGTGATCTTAAGCTTCAAAACTTAGATCCAACGAAGTAATGAAGATTCAAAGCTAAAAAGCTTGAATCTTTCATGTTCTTGAAGGATTCAAATCAAAGTTTGAATCTACAAGATATAACAAGATCAAAAAGCTAAAAAGCTTGATCTTATGATGATGATGATGATGTTGTTGTGATGATGAAGAGAAGAAGAAGAAGAAGAAGAAAATTTAAAACTTACAATTTTTAGTGTGAGAAAGACTAGAGAGAAAATTAGAGAGCAAGTGTGTGTAAAATGAGAATGAGATCAAGGGTGAAATGGGTGAGTGAGGCTTGATATTTATAGGGGTGGTGAGGGTGTGTAGGCTGTGGGTACATGGAGGGACAAGGGGACACCTTTTTTGCTTTTTGTATGATGGTGGTCTAAAGGTGGTGCTTATTGTTGGGATCCCATGCAACATGTGTGGTAATGGTTAATAAAAATGCTAGTATGTTGGATCATATTAATGGGTTTTTGTCCTACTTCTTAATGGGTCATAATCTTATTAAAATTGGGCTAATTTAAAAGTCCATTAGCTAGAGTAGGGTGAGCTTAAGTCCAATAAGGTAGAAAGTCCAACAAGACTAACTAGTGTGCATTAGTAAATTACTAAGCGTAATTAAGCAACCAATAAGCCAAGTAATTGTCATTAGAAAATAACAATTAGTATTACGTAGTCATAATATTCCAATTATGACAAAAGTTAAACGTGTACCAAGTACGTCGCTCGCTTTAAACGTCAAGTGACACTAACGGTCATAAAAGCATTTGAGGATCAAGTTAAGTGATTAAACACCTAATAGCACCTTTTAAGACATTAATGAAAGTAGTTAATCATGAATAAAGATCCCAGAGCATAAACTAGCTCAGTACGCACAAATACGCAGTTTCGTGAAAGTATAGAGCACAAAAAAATATAAGTCGAAAAAGTCGGGTCGTTGCATTACCCACCTGTTAAAGAAAATTTCGTCCCGAAATTTTGAGGAGTGACCTACAACGGTACCGAATTTGAAGAAGAAGGAGCGTATCAAAGTTCCGAGGGACTCGTGGGCTCAGAAGTGAGCTATTTACCCTGAAAGGTACTTGGGCGTATAATAGTAAGAATAGGTATATGTCATTAATTAAGTCTCTTGACCTTAAGATCAACAAATTGATTTCGTTTCTTGTTAACATGAATATGTCATCTGAATATATACCCACAAAAGGAAAAATGATGTTTTTAGCCTTACAGGCGTCTTCAGTAAGCTGGATGCATGAAATGCATCATGAATGTTACCAAACTCATATAAAACATTGAGCGCTTATGTCGCAGTACAAAACTGACAGGTAGAATGGAAAACATGGTGATCACAACCATGCGATTTGATGTCTGGATAGTGTTAGCCACATATTTTACTAAGCCCTTAATTTCGGAAGGAGACCATAGTTGCAACTAACGGAGGAAGAAATATATAAAGTAACCACATCAGTGTCATAGATGTTTTAAGCGGTCCCTTCCAAGAGGATAACAAGCTTCATAGATTTTTAGCTTAATTTACATTACATTTTCGAAAGAGAATCGCACGGAAGATGTGATCTTTGAACGAGAGTGAACTCTTTGTACAACGAGCGAGTTGATTCTGAATTTATCCTTATACTTAAGGGGATGTGCGGATGAGAAGATACATGAACCCTTGGTCATAAAGAATGGTTTACTCCAAGTGAAAAGAATCTCAAAAATGATTTCTTGTACCTCAACGTACTGGATCATAGAAATGATGTTTACGAGGGTGTTGCGATTAGCCGTGAAATATTGAGAGTAGAATCCCACCTAGAGCCTTTCCTACAATAGGGTGACCACTGAGTGTACCTCAAAAAACTGATTTATCGGCCCGCGTTTTTTTTTTTTTTGCCATGTCTAACCTTAAAAGGAACATTTTATGAGCGCAAAGACTTCCTAACAAATTTTATAAAACTGCCATCCAAAGTGGCTCAAGAGTTTTTAACAAAGATCTTAATGGTAAGCTTTATCCCTAAAAGGAGGACGAGAAGAAGTGTGATCCATACATGGTGTAGACTAATACGTAAACCTTTAATAAAATCAACCAAGGAAGTTTTGAAAAAAAAACCTTTAAACGTTTGATGTGACAACATAAACGGAACGAAGTTCTTAGTAAATTTAGAAGTGTATACAACGTGTACCATTTTGCACAAAACTAATTGACTTCAGTTAAACAACTCAATAAAGGAGCGATTTTTAATTAATTTGAAGGTATAATTAGTATATACTAACCAAAATAAGTAAAGGTAAATTTATTAACTTAATTATATACATACATATATGATTTTATAAATCGCATAAGTGACAAAAAAAAATTTATTAATTTCATTTGTCCATAAATCTTGTGAGGACCGCACAAATAAACAACGTGTAAAAATTTTGATAAACATAGTTTTTCGTATTTCAGAGGTTACGAGTTGAAAAAGATCGAGTGAAAAATATTTGAATCATCGGGTGACATGTTACTAGGTAATGAAAACTAATGGATTAAATGTAGTTTTGATAATTATCAGGACATAAGTCTTTGGGCCAAAAATGTTCACGTGCGAAGCCATTGTTAAAAAGTGAGGTATGAAGGATAGAGCATGAGGATGAGAAGTTAATCGCTTCTTGCCTTTGAAAAATGCCAAACAGGTTACGACTAATATTAAAGTCGGAGTACTGATGGTGTTAATATCACTAAATGAGAATTTCTTGGAATAGGTCAGGACTTAGAGTTATGTAAGAAAGAACATCGTTCCAACAAGTGTGGAAAATAAGATCCTTGGGGTAACGCAATAATTTTGAATGGTTTAAGTGTTAGTGGATGCCCGAAGGCTCTGCGTGACGTGGTAGTAAGTGCCTTTATCACACACATGAATCTCTCGGTTTCGACGATTGTGAAGTCTTCATGATGACTGGGATACGAATAACACGGAAAATTTTATATAACAAGCAACAAAAATTTTATAGAAATCGTTTAAGGTGACAATGTAAGAAAAGAAACGAAGTTCTTAGTAAACATGTACTATTCTAAGTAAAATACCTTTTGAATAAAAGAATTGATTTGTAAAAGTGAAAGTAAAATTTCATACGTACTAGTCAAAAATAAGTAATTATTTACTTTAATATATATAACATATAACATATACGATTTCTAAAATTTGTACGAATTGCAATAAAATAAATTTATTTTTATAAAACTTTGAGAGGATCGCACAGTAAAATAGTGTGCGTAAAATTTTGGCAAACAAAATTTTCATATTTCGGAGGTTACGAGTTGGAAAAAGATTGATGAGGATCGAGTAAAAGATTTTTTTTTTTGAAAATTTTGAGTGATATTTGAGCAACAATGTCATGAGGTAATGAAAACTATTGAATTTAAATGTGGTCGATGACTATTAGTATGGCATAAGTCCTTTTACCAAAAATGCTTAAGTGTGAAGCTGTTGCTTATAAGTAAGATACGAATGAGAGAGTATGAGGATGAGAATTAACCACCCATTGATTTTGGAAAAAATTTGAACTGGTATGACTAATATCGAAGTAAGGAGGATGATGGTGTGATTATCATCGAATAAGAAATCTCTCGAAATAAGTTAGGATTTAGAGTCGCGTAAGAATGAGTATCAATAAGATTCTTAGGTAGTCCTTAATATAGAATTTGAATCGCTGAAGTGACGGGATACAATTTTCTTTATGTATCATTGTGCAAGTTTGTCCATTGCATCGGTTTCTTTCATGGCTAGAAAGTGAGCAGATTTGGTGAGGCGGTCAACAATAACCCAGATAGTGTCTTAGCCGCCTACCATTTTCGGTAGCTTCGTGATGAAATCCATTATTATTCCTTCCCATTTCCATTATGGGATTTCGGGTTGTTGAGGTAATCCAGATGGCTTTTGGTGTTCGGCTTTGACCTTGGAACAAGTCAGACACTTCCCAACATAAGTAGCAATGCCCTTTTCTCATGACCTCTTGTGCCTTCATGCAACTAATAAGGTTCTGCTTCGGGCTATTCCTCTCCCCGTAAACTATTAATGGCTTACCATTCTCGCGAGGTATATGAAAAATCTTCTCACTATAAATAACTTTCGCTTTCATCCTTGAAAGCCAGTCCGTCCCAACTATTTCATCAAAGCTTCCTAACCTGATGAGTATTAGGTTAATCCTAAAGTCCATTCCAACTATTGCATCAAGCTTCCCAAATTGATGGGTGTTAGGTTAATCTTAAGGTTCATTCCAACTAAATCTTATTATACTACCGTGAAAAACTCTATCAATCTTCTCAAATAACATCTGCTTGTGCATAGGTAACTAATCCTTTCCAACCACTACTTAAAAACTTCCAAGTTTTGTTGACATGAGGTCATCTCCAAATGATCCACCTGTTAATTTTAAAGTGCTACCTTAAATTATTCCTCTATCTCTGTCAGGTTATCATTAGATTGTCCTATAGAATACTTAACTCTCATGGTTGTTAATGGCTTATTAGTCATAACACCAAGGTTCTTAGATATAAGGTTTCTATCGCTCTAGTATTAAACAACTCCGAGATAATAAAACATTGTGACGAATCGTATCCTAACTATAATCAGGATCCATGCGAGTCTCCATAGCTGAGATAACGATTGCTCTACCGCAAGTAAGTCCAAAGTTTTTCCTATTTGAGAACTTTTTCCTTAAGTGTCCAGGGTGTCTATATCTATAACAAATTTTCATTAATTCTGCAATCATGGCCCTTCTTGTACGATGTCTGGGCTATGTGGTTATTCTACCTCTAACAGACCATAATGCGTATACTCAAGTGGTTCCTACCAAAATTTTCTTTGAATCACTTCATATTCCTTACGTAGTAACATTGGAACTTCTGCATGATTTACTTCAATATAATCACACTGGCCTGACGTCATTATATTGTACTAAATCGTACGTTCATTCCAATATCACTCCATATGGTCAATGTAACGTGATCACTTCAAGTTCTACTCAATTTCATCTAACGGTGCTTTACCTATGCTATCTCAAAACAAAATCTACATAATTAATCTCACAGCTTCTTGGTGTGGGTGCGTAGGTTCCATAGGTCATGCATCAATGCCTAAATGTCTCGAAATTTTCTTCAAAATGTTCGGGTTCGAGTAATGTAGTTAGGTTCCTTTCTAGAAATTCAATCTGGGTCTCATGTCGAGTTGTACGTGTAGCAAGTAGTAATACAATATGTCTTGAGGCGACTCCCAAGTCTTTGGGTATGGCTGAGCATCAGTAGAAGACACTCTGACCTTGTGGAAGGAGATGTCCTCCCAACTTCTCCAATGCCTAAGAGTGTTAGGGACCTAAGTCCAGAAGTGTCGTTAGATCGTCGAGTAGTGGTGAAGAATTAAAGAGATAAGTGACGGTCATGAAAGCATATGTGATACAGGTCAACTTTACGGAAACTGGACAACCTTCTAACGTTCATACGTTGTGCGTGTCAAATTAGGGTGAGCTCCGGGGGTGGGGTGAGGTGCGGTTACTCCGACAAGTCCTTACATATCTCCTTCTCCGAGGATCAACTTTAGTGGCATGCAATCCGAGGGGTACTCTTCCTAGATTGCGTGAAGTAATGTTTCGATCTCTGAAACGGCAGAACGGTAGTAACAGGTGGATTACATTACTAGTCCTTAGGGTTAGACGAGTGGGAAAAGGGTTCAGAAAAACATCTGAACTAGGAAAGATAAATTCTCCAAGTCGGTACAGCAAATAGCAGACATGTAGTGAGAACATAATCAGGCATAATAACTACAGCAGCCTAGATTGTCTACAGCAGTACATAGCATGACAATAATAACAGTAACAAATAGAAGTAACATACAGTCAAAAGCAGATAGTAGCATGCAGTAACAAGAATAAGCAATAGCATACAGCAAATTCACATAGCAGTAAAGGTAAGCAGTAGCATGCAGCAAGTTCATACAGCAGTAAAAGTAAGCAGTAGCATGCAGCAGTTCCGCAGAAACAAGTAAACGAGCAAGTTGTAGATTAGTCATATTAGTGAATCCTACTCGACTCGGTCAAGACACACTAATGAAACCTAATTCCATACAACCTGGCTCTGATACCAAATATGACGCCCCGTACAAAAACCATCGTGTACGGATCATCGACAACAGGTCCATTACACAGTATAATACTATATGCTGTTTAAAAACAAGTTTTGCATTCATGAAAAGGTAACGTCTTTACCAACATCAAATGTTTTACAAAAGATGACGTCTTTACCAACGTCAAATGTTTTACAAGGATAACGTGCTTCTACGAATAGAAAGCATTAACATAAGTACGTGTCACAAAGGTCATTACAAAGCCATTGTTCAAATGTAACATAAGTTGTGAATGCAAAGTAAAAGTTCCATGATTGAGACATCTCTAAACAATGCAGCGGAAGTCTAACACAGCGAGTCTGTAACAGCAAGTCTATAACACCAAGACTATAACAAAAAGTCGAACAGCGGAACCAACAACGTCTAAGCACCCGAGAAATACATGCTTAAAAAGTCAACACGAATGTTGGTTAGCTATAGTTTGTTTGTAATCAGTAATGTAATGTAGACCACGAGATTTCGTATTCAAAACAGTATGAAAAGTATATGCTTATCCGTGGGCACCCGGTAACTAATGGGGATATCAAACCCTATGGATCCATATCTAAGATTCACGTTCACCGGTTCATAAACCAATGACTAAACGTTACCGAGCTAAGGGGAATCTTTATGCCGTTATGTCACTCACACATATATAAAGTTTAAGTACTCGTGTCTAGTATGTAAAACATAAAAAGCACATGTATTCTCAGTCCCAAAAATAGTTAAAGTAAAAAGGGAAGCTATAACTCACAGTGAATGTGCGGTAAAAGTCGCTATGAAAAGTATGCAAGTAGTAAGTCGGTCCGAAAGGTGCTCAATGTAGTGACCCGAACTTTTCCATGTTTATATATTTATATATTAAATGAGATTGATATTTACATGATTAAAGGTTTCCAACATGATAAGCAATCAAACTTGTTGAGACTTGATTATTTGAAATGAGTTTCATATAGACAATTGACCACCCAAGATGACTGGCGATTCACGAACGTTAAAAACTTGTAAAAACTACATGGTGTTATATAAATGGATATATATGGTTAACATGAGATTCTGATAAGTATGTATCTCCATAAATATGTTAACAATGAGTTATATACAAACAAATGAGATTATTGATTTAAGAAACTCGAAAATGATATATATATCGATTATCGTTAAAACAACGTCTTACTAAATACATATGTATCATATTAAGATATTGTTACACTATATTTAATATGATAAAATGATAATTAAGTAAATCATTAAGTGTGTTAACAATGAACTACATATGTAAAAACAAGACTACTAACTTAAGGATTTCAAAACGAGACATATATGTAACAATTATCGTTGTAATAGTATTTTAACATATATATATGATGTTAATATATATTTATACACCATGTTATTATGATAACATAAAAATTTTTCATCTTATTTAAGTATTATAACAATGGATTAATTATATTTAACAAGATCGTTAACTTAAAGGTTTCAAAACAACACTTACATGTAACGACTAACGGTGACTTAACGACTCAGTTAAAATGTATATACATGTAGTGTATTAATATGTATTAGTACACTTTTGAAAGACTTCAAGACACATATCAAAGTACTTCTACTTAGCAAAAATGCTTACAATTACATCCTCATTCATTTTCATCAACAATTCTACTCGTATACACCCATATTCGTACTCGTACAATACACAGCTTCTAAGATGTATATACTATTGGTATATACACTCAATCATCAGCTCTTTAGCAGCCCATGTGAGTTATTAAACATGTGGGAACCATCATTTGGCAACTAGCATGAAATATCTCACAAAATTACAAAAAATATTATAAATCATTCATGAATTATTTACATGAAAACAAACTTACACATCCTTTATATCTAATCCATATACCAATGACCAAAAATACCTACAAACACTTTCATTCTTCAATTTTATTCATCTAATTGATCTCTCTCAAGTTCTATCTTCATGTTCTAAGTGTTCTTCATAAATTCTATAAGTTCTAGTTTCATAAAATCAAGAATACTATCAAGTTTGCAAGATTACTTCCAAGCTTTCTAATCCAATCCAAGTAATCATCTAAGCTCAAGAAATCTTTCTTATTTACAGTAAGATATCTTTCTAATACAAGGTAATACTCATATTCAAACTTTGATTCAATTTCTATAACTATAACTATCTTATTTCGAGTTGAAATCTTACTTGAACTTGTTTTCGTGTCAGGATTCTACTTCAAGAACTTTCAAGCCATCCAAGAATCCTTTGAAGCTAGATCAATTTTTGTTACTTCCAGTAGGTTTACCTACTAAACTTGAGGTATTAATGATGTTCATAACATCATTCGATTCATATATATATATATATATATATATATATATATATATATATATATATATATATATATATATATATATATATATATATATATATATATATATATATATATATATATAACTATCTTATTCGAAGATTTAAACTTGTAATCACTAGAACATAGTTTAGTTAATTCTAAACTTGTTCGCAAATAAAGTTAATCCTTCTAACTTAACTATTAAAATCAACTAAACACATGTTCTATATCTATATGATATGCTAACTTAATGATTTAAAACCTGAAAACACGAAAAACACCGTAAAACCGGATATACGCCGTCGTAGTAACACCGCGGGCTATTTTGGGTTAGCTAATTAAAAAATATGACAAACTTTGATTTAAAAGTTGTTCTTCTGGGAAAATGATTTTTCTTATGAACATGAAACTATATCCAAAAATCATGGTTAAACTCAAAGTGGAAGTATGTTTTCCAAAATCGTCATCTAGACGTCGTTCTTTCGACTGAAATGACTACCTTTACAAAAATGACTTGTAACCTGTATTTTCGACTATAAACTTATACTTTTTCTATTTAGATTCATAAAATTAAGTTCAATATTAAACCATAGCAACTTGAATCACTCAAAACGGATTTAAAACGAAGAAGTTATGGGTAAAACAAGATTGGATAATTTTGCTTGTTGTAGCCACGTGAAATTTGTAACAAATCTATACAAATCATATCCTAGCTAACTTATATTATATTATACATGTATTCTAATATATTATGTAATCTTGGGATACCATAGACACGTATGCAAATGTTTTGACATATCATATCGACCCATGTATATATATTATTTGGAACAACCATAGACACTCTATATGCAGTAATGATTGAGTTAGCTATACAGGGTTGAGGTTGATTCCAAAAATATATATACTTTGAGTTGTGATCTAGCCTGAGACGTGTATACACTGGGTCGTGGATTGATTCAAGATAATTTATATCAATTTATTTCTGTACATCTAACTGTGGACAACTAGTTGTAGGTTACTAACGAGGACAACTGACTTAATAAACTTAAAACATTAAAACGTATTAAAAATGTTGTAAATATATCTTAAACATACCTTGATATATATGTACATATTTGTTATAGGTTCATGAATCGACCAGTGGCCAAGTCTTACTTCCCGACGAAGTAAAAATCTGTGAAAGTGAGTTATAGTCCCACTTTTAAAATCTATTATTTTTGGGATGAGAATACATGCAGTTTTATAAAATAGACACAAGTGATCAAAATTACATTCTATGTTGAATTATCGAACCGAATATGCCCCTTTTTAGCTTGGTAGCCTAAGAATTGGTATTTATTATAATTGCCACCAATTGACGCGAATCCTAAAGATAGATCTATTTGGCCCAACAAGCCTCATCCGAGTTACGGATGCTTTAGTACTTCGATTTATCATGTCCGATGAGAGTCCCGGAATGATGGGGATATTCTATATGCATCCTGTTAAGGTCGGTTATCAGGTGTTCATCATATGAATGATTTTTATGCAGATTGCATGCTGTTTATGAGAAATGGAAATATGAAATCTTGTGGTCTATTATTACGATTTGATAAATATATAGGTTAAACCTATAACTCACCAATATTTTTGTTGACGTTTAAAGCATGTTTATTCTCAGGTGATTATTAAGAGCTTCCTCTGTTGCATGCTAATTTATGGACAAGAGTTGGAGTCAGCATGCTTGTATAATATTATTTAAAAACTGCATTCGAAGACTTAAATTGATGTGTAATATTATTGTAAACCATTATGTAATAATCGTGTGAAAACGCTATATTTTAGATTATCATTATTTGATAATTGTCGTAATATTTTTAAACCTTTATCGATAAAATAAAGGTTATGGTTTGTTTTAAAATCGAATGCAGTCTTTGAAAAACGTCTCATATAGAGGTCAAAACCTCGCAACGAAATTAATTAATATGGAACGTTTATAAATCGATATGAACGGGACATTTCAGTTGGTATCCGAGCGTTGGTCTTAGAGAACCAGAAAATTTGCATTAGTGTGTCTTATCGAGTTTGTTAGGATGCATTAGTGAGTCTGGACTTCGACCTTGTCTTCTTTAAAAATGATTGCTTAATATATATATTTTTTTTGTTGGAAACTACAAATTGTAACATGTAAATATTATGTGATAAATTAATCTCTCAACATATTTGATATTGTGTGATAGATGTCTACCTCTAGTACAAATCCTATTGAGTCACCTAATAACAATGAAGAGTCGAATATATATTGGGAAGATTCACAAATTCCCGAAGAGGAACCGGAAGAGGAGGAACCGGAAGAAGAGGAACCGGAAGAGGAGGAACCGAAAGAGGAGGAACCGGAAGAAGAAGAGGTTCCGAAGGAAGAATTATTGATACCTACAGTAAATCGATTAAATAAAAAAAAAATCCTCAACCAACGGACCAAAGTTAAAAATGGTCAATGGTGTTTCTGAAAAGGAAGCAAAATATTGGGAAGATTACCAATTTTTCGATGAATCGGATCCCGATGAGGATTCCAATGATGTTATAGAAATTACCTCGACCCAATTTAATAAAGCAAAAGAAAATAATAGGGGAAAAGGTATAAAAATAGAGAAACCTGATTCCAACCCCGATGAACTTTATATGTATCGGCAACATCCGTATTTCTTAAAATGTAACAATAACCCGGGAACCTCTAAACCACCAGGTTTTTCTAAACCATTGTGGAAAACAACGGCTCGTATTAGAGGAACACCATATATCCCTAGAAAATTAGGAAAACGAACCAAGTCCGAAGAAGAAGAAACCAGTGATTCAGATTAGAGGGTTGTAATTATGTTGTGTATTATATGTATTGTAGTTGCTTGTGCTTTTATGTTCTATGTAAAAATTGTTTGTATTGTTTGTTAATTATTTTTTATGAATCTAATCCTTGTCTATTTTACAGTATAAAAACAAAATGGACGTTAAGGGTAGACAACCGAATATTTTAGAAGACCTACCATAGGATATGATTGAGGAAATCTTGTCTAGAGTCGGTCAGAATTCACCAGCACATTTAGTTATGGTGAAATTAACTTGTCAAACATTTGAAAGACTTCTCAGAAATGCCTTAGTTTATAAAAGGATTTCCTTTGATAGGTGGGGTATATCACATTGGGAAGACCGTAAGTTACGCCGTGTTTTCTTTAAAGCGTTAAATGTGGGGAACCCAAATGCAATTTTACGCTATGGGTTAAGAACCTATTTTGACTCAACATATCCCAACATAGGGTTTTGTGAGTTAGAAAGAGCTTCTAACATGCAACATAAAGAATCATGTTATGCTTACGGGTTAGTGATGTTCGCTTCTCACCAAAGTGAGAAAAAGAACATTGGATTTCAACTTTTAAATAAAACCTTTCCACAAGTGACGGATTCAGTAGTTGGGGTGAGAAACAAGGTTTTTAGATTATTACGGGGTTGTTGGACATTACGAAACCCTCGTCCCTTAGACGATGTTACAACATGCTGTCTTGTTAACAGCCACAACGGTTATGTTCCACAAGACCAAGGATGGGAAGTAGTCTTAGTAAAACCAGAATGCATGACTTGTTTCTGGATGTATGAATTACGCGTTTTTATTGCCTTTGCTGAACGACTTGCGTATTAACTAGGATTGTTGTCACAACTGCTTTGTATCAAAGTTTTTATGTGCTATATTTCATGCTATATGTAAAATAGCGGTATTGTAAGTTTGCAAAATATTGTATATAAGTTTGAATGTGAAATATTATTGTAATCAGTTTTTCATATAGAATTGTAGTAGTTGAATTGTATATTAGCTACTAAGTATGAACTTAACGGGTAGGTACTACCCGAATTAAAACTATAAAATGCTAATATGAAGAAAAAGCTTTTATACATAAGTTCATATTATGCTACGAAATACTATTGACTACTCTTAATATTATATATGATTAACTTAATTCTTTTGGCTATTTTTGAAGGAAATGGCACCGACTACTCGTCAGAACTTGAACATGAGCGAGGAAGACTTCCGTGTTTTCCTTGCTGCGAACATAGCTGCGGTGCAAGCCGCAATGCAAAATAACAACAATAACTCTGGTTCTAGCAGTGAAACAAATTCCACAAGAACTCGTGTAGGATGCTCCTACAAAGAATTCACTGCCTGCAAACCTTTGGAATTCGATGGAACTGAGGGTCCAATCGGATTGAAACGGTGGACCGAAAAGGTTGAATTGGTGTTTGCCATAAGTAAATGTACTGAAGAAGATAAAGTAAAGTACGCTACGCATACCTTCACAGGTACTGCGTTAACATGGTGGAACACCTATCTCGGGCAGGTGGGACAAGATGTTGCTTACGCACTACCGTGGTCAGCATTCAAGCACTTGATGAACGAGCAGTATCGTCCCAGAAACGAGGTCAATAATCTTAAGGTAGAGATTAGAGGATAACGAACGCAAGGTTTCAACATCACTACGTACGAACGACGATTCACAAAGTTGAGTCTATTGTGTCCATGAGCGTTCGAAGATGAAGAGGAGAAGATTGACGCATTTGTAAAAGGGTTACTAGAAAGGATTTAAGAAGATGTGAGTTCAGACGAGCCCGCCTCCATACAAAAGGCAAGTCGAATGGCTCACAAACTCATAAATCAGATTAAGGGAAGGATTAAAGAACAGGCGGCCGAAGAGGCCAACACGAAACAAGTCAAGAGAAAGTGGGAGGAAAACAGTGACAAGAGTTACCAATACAACAACAACAACAATCACAACCACAATCGCAACAACTATCCCAACAACCACAACATCAATTGCAACAACAACAATTGCAATCCCAACAACAACTACAATAAGCGTCCCAACAACAATAACTTCACCAAACGTCCCAACAACAATAACAACCACATCAATCCCAATAGCAATATCAATAACAACAATGACAACAACAATCAGAAAATTCCATGCTATAAGTGTGAAGGATATCATCCGGGTAAATTTTGTGAAGTAGTATGTACCAAATGTAATAGGAAGGGTCATGCTGCAGCGAAGTGTGAAGCATTCGGACCAGTGACTAAAAGAATAAATACTGCCCACATTATTTGTTTTGGATACAGAAAGAAGGGCCACTACAAAACTACGTGCCCAAACCAGGGAAATAATAATGGGCAAAGCCGTGGGAGAGTTTTTAACATTAATGCGGAAGAAGCGCAGGAAGACCCGGAGCTTGTTACGGGTACGTTTCTTATCGATGAAAAACCTACTTATGTTTTATTTGATTCGGGTGCGGATATAAGCTATATGAGTAGATATTTTTGTGCTAAATTAAGTGGTCCATTGACATCTATGAATAATAAATTTTTACTCGAATTAGCAAACGGTAAATTAATTTCGGCAGATAAAATATGTCGGAATCGAGAAATTAAACAGGTTAGCGAAACGTTTAAGATTGATTTGATACCAGTAGAGTTAGGGAGTTTTGATGTGATAATTGGCATGGACTGGTTGAAAAGGGAGAGAGCAGAGATCGTATGTTACAAAAATGCAATTCGCATTGTACGAGAAGAAGGAAAACCCTTAATGGTGTACGGAGAAAAGAGCAACGCGAAGCTAAACCTTATTAGTAACTTGAAGGTGCAAAAGCTAATAAGAAAAGGTTGCTATGCTGTGCTAGCACATGTTAAGAAAGTACAAACCGAAGAAAAGAACATCAGTGATGTTCCCGTTGCAAAAGAATTTCCCGATGTATTTCCGAAAGAATTACCGGGACTACCTCCACACCAATCTGTTGAATTTCAAATAGATCTTGTACCAGGAGCTGTACCAATAGCTCGTGCTCCATACAGACTCGTACCCAGCGAAATGAAGGAACTCCAAAGCCAACTACAAGAACTTTTAGAACGTGGTTTCATACGACCAAGTACATCACCATGGGGAGCTCCTGTTTTGTTTGTCAAGAAGAAAGATGGTACATTCAGGTTGTGTATCGACTACCGAGAGTTGAACAAACTTACCATAAAGAACCGTTACCCACTACCGAGAATCGACGACTTATTTAATCAATTACAAGGTTCGTCAATTTATTCGAAGATTGATTTACGTTCCGGATATCATCAAATGCGAGTGAAGGAGGATGATATTCTGAAGACTGCTTTCAGAACGCGTTACGGTCATTACGAGTTTATGGTTATGCCGTTTGGGTTGACTAACGCACCAGCTGTGTTCATGGACCTCATGAACCGAGTGTGTGGACCATACCTTGACAAGTTTTCATTGTTTTCATCGATGACATACTTATTTACTCAAAGAATGATCAAGAGCACGAAGAACATTTGAGAAAAGTGCTAGAGTTGTTGATGAAAGAAAAACTGTACGCTAAATTTTCAAAGTGTGCATTTTGGTTGGAAGAAGTTCAATTCCTCGGTCACATAGTGAACAAAGAAGGTATTCAGGTGGATCCGGTGAAGATTGAAACTGTTGAAAAATGGGAAACCCCAAAAACTCCGAAACATATACGCCAATTTTTAGGATTGGCTGGTTACTACAGAAGATTCATCCAAGATTTTTCCAAAATAGCAAAACCCTTGACTGCATTAATGCATAAAGGGAAGAAATTTGAATGGAAGGATGAGCAGGAGAAAGCGTTTCAATTGTTGAAGAAAAAGTTAACTACGGCACCTATATTGTCATTACCTGAAGAGAATGATGATTTTGTGATATATTGTGACGCCTCAAAGCAAAGTCTCGGTTGTGTATTAATGCAACGAACGAAGGTAATTGCTTATGCGTCTAGACAATCAAAGATTCACGAGCAGAATTATACGACGCATGATTTAGAATTAGGCGCAGTTGTTTTTGCATTAAATACATGGAGGCACTACTTATATGGAGTCAAAAGTATTATATATACCGATCACAAAAGTCTCCAACACATATTTAATCAGAAACAACTAAACATGAGGCAGCGTAGGTGGATTGAGTTATTAAATGATTACGATTTCGAGATTCGTTACCACCCGGAGAAGGCAAATGTGGTAGCCGACGCCTTGAGCAGAAAGGACAGAGAACCCATTCGAGTAAAAGCTATGAATATAATGATTCACAATAACCTTACTACTCAAATAAAGGAGGCGCAACAAGAAGTTTTAAAAGAGGGAAACTTAAAGGATGAAATACCCAAAGGATCGGAGAAGCATCTTAATATTCGGGAAGACGGAACTCGGTATAGGGCTGAAAGAACTTGGGTACCAAAATTTGGAGATATGAGAGAAATGGTACTTAGAGAAGCTCATAAAACCAGATACTCAATACATCCTGGAATGGGGAAGATGTACAAAGATCTCAAGAAACATTTTTGGTGGCCGAGTATGAAAGCCGATGTTGCTAAATACGTAGGAGAATGTTTAACGTGTTCTAAGATCAAAGTGGAGCATCAGAAACCATCAGGTCTACTTCAACAACCCGAAATCCTGTAATGGAAATGGAAAAACATTACCATGAATTTCATCACTAGATTGCCAAGGACTGCAAGTGGTTTTGATACTATTTGGGTAATAGTTGATCGTCTCACCAAATCAGCACACTTCCTGCCAATAAGAGAAGATGACAAGATGGAGAAGTTAGCACGACTGTATTTGAAGGAAGTCATCTCCAGACATGGAATACCAATCTCTATTATCTCTGATAGGGATGGCAGATTTATTTCAAGATTCTGGCAGACATTACAGCAAGAATTAGAAACTCGTCTAGACATGAGTACTGCATATCATCCACAAACTGATGGGCAGAGCGAAAGTACGATACAAACACTTGAAGACATGCTACGAGCATGTGTTATTGATTTCGAAAACAGTTGGGATCGACATCTACCGTTAGCAGAATTTTTCTACAACAACAGTTACCATTCAAGCATTGAGATGGCACCGTTTGAAGCACTTTATGGTAGAAAGTGCAGGTCTCCGATTTGTTGGAGTGAAGTGGGGGATAGACAGATTACGGGCCCGGAGATAATACAAGAAACTACCGAGAAGATCATCCAAATTCAAAAACGGTTGAAAACCGCCCAAAGTCGACAAAAGAGCTACGCTGACATTAAAAGAAAAGATATAGAATTTGAAATTGGAGAGATGGTCATGCTTAAAGTTGCACCTTGGAAAGGCGTTGTTCGATTTGGTAAATGAGGGAAATTAAATCCAAGGTATATTGGACCATTCAAGATTATTGATCGTGTCGGACCAGTAGCTTACCAACTTGAGTTACCTCAACAACTCGTGGCTGTACATAACACCTTCCATGTCTCGAATTTGAAGAAATGTTTTGCTAAAGAAGATCTCACTATTCCGTTAGACGAAATCCAAATCAACAAAAAACTTCAATTCATCGAAGAACCCGTCGAAATAATGGATCGTGAGGTTAAAAGATTTAAGCAAAACAAGATACCAATTATTAAGGTTTGATGGAATGCTCGTAGAGGACCCGAGTTCACTGGGAGTGTGAACATCAGATGAAGAAGAAATACCCGCACCTATTTCCAGAAGATTCGTCAACACCTTCAACAGCTTAAAATTTCGGGACGAAATTTATTTAACGGGTAGGTACTGTAGTGACCCAAACTTTTCCATGTTTATATATTTATATATTAAATGAGATTGTTATTTACATGATTAAATGTTTCCAACATGATAAGCAATCAAACTTGTTGAGACTTGATTATTTGAAATGAGTTTCATATAGACAATTGACCACCCAAGTTGACTGGCGATTCACGAACGTTAAAAACTTGTAAAAACTACATGGTGTTATATAAATGGATATATATATGGTTAACATGAGATTATGATAAGTATGTATCTCCATAAATATGTTAATAATGAGTTATATACAAACAAATGAGATTATTGATTTAAGAAACTCGAAAATGATATATATAATGATTATCGTTATAATAACGTCTTACTAAATACATATGTATCATATTAAGATATTGTTACACTATATTTAACATGATAAAATGATAATTAAGTAAATCATTAAGTGTGTTAACAATGAACTTGTGATGACCCGGAAATTTCTGACCGAATTTAAACTTAATCTTTAACGTTTCCGACACGATAAGCAAAGTCTATGAAGTTGAATCTCAAAATTTTGAACTATTCAATTACCTTTCAATTGTTCTCAATGATTCGCGAACAATTATATGTAAATGGATACATATACTATAATTTGAAAATGTAACAAAGTGTGGAGTATATGATACTGTGCATTAAACTTATTGGTTTGATTATCTGATTTATATATTTAACTACGGAGTTAAAAGATTATGCCAAACGAATGAATGAAAGGATATTTATTGAGTCCCTTAAGGATTATGATATTATTACGGGTCTCTGTTGTGAGGTCCACGTTGATTTGGGAAATCATTCATTTTTAATAGTATTCGAAATAAATGGTAAAGTGTTTGTTTAAATAACGTAATTTGGACACATACAATAATAAGGAATATTAACTGTTAGAATTAGATATATTTGATTTCAAGTTATTTAGTAAAATATAGTAACATTCGATTGATATTTAGATAAGTTAACTAAAACGTTTAAGATGAACAAGTAAAACACTAATTTACTACAGTATTTTCGAATTGCTACAGTACCCGAAAAGCTACAGTGTTTTCGAAAAACACTATTTGCTATAGTAAAACACTATTTGCTACAGTGAAAGCGACTTTGCTACAGTGCTACAGTGAAAACGACTTGCTACAGTAAAACACTATTTGCTACAGTAACTATTTGCTACAGTATTTTTATGTCGACGAACTAGCAAACAAAAGCGGATCAGGTGGCCATGCGATCGCATGGCAAAAGCACTGAAAACCATGTGATCGCATGGGGTACTGTAGCAGGCCACACACTATAAAAACTCGATTTGGTTCAGTTTGTTTCCTCATTCTTTTTTACTCCGTATCATTTAAATTATTTATATTATTATTATTATTATTATTATTATTATTATTATTATTATTATTATTATTATTATTATTATTATTATTATTATTATTAAGATTTATATTATTATTATTATTAATCTTATTATTATTATTAGTAGTATTATTACATAAAATACTACGACGAGGTTATGAGCGGGTTATTTTCAAAACGAGTTTCGAGCGGGATAAAGCTAAGGAAACTATGAGCTATAGCTATAAAGGTTATGGGTATTGCTTGGGGGTTATGACCATGAGTCAAAGGTCAAACCTAGTGTTTTTCATCTCTGTTGCGTCTACGTACTTTCCTGCCATATTGAATCACAATATTGATACGTGAGCATTCATATCTTATCTTTTATATATTAATTGTGTATCCATGTCTAGTGCTCGAGTATATATATTTATGCATGCTTGTATGCTAAATTTCGTCGTTAAACAGTTTATAATGAATCACGAATTAAATACATATATTACTGGTAAAAGGTATATGATATACATGTTTTTGGAAAGCTGGCGAAAAATCAATAACTTTTCATTTAGATATCGAATAGTTTCGATGAACAGATTAAAAGATATGATCAACTGAAATATGATTGACGTTAATTGAAATTGCTTTTGAATCTGCAATTAAGATTTATACAACTTGTTTACGAGATTGATAAAATAGATTTTTAAATATTACCAGCCGAGTAAATGAATTCTTATATAAGGCACGTCTCGCTTTGTTGAACAATTGTCAAAACTGATTGTTTTATCATATTTTAAAGTCTTATAAAAACTATAGTTTAATTTTACAAGAATTGGGAAACTATGTGGAATGCTAAAATGTTTCGATTGCCATAATCATTCAACTATTGTATTGAATCAGATTGACTTTTTGAAATGACTTTTGATAACTTTTGTATGTCGATCTCGAGTATTAGGATTGTGATACACTATAACCTGACCTAGCTTGATAGACATTTATTGACCAACATATGTTCTCTAGGTTGAGATCTAAGGTTATTTGGTAATCCGAGTTTCAGTCACATTTTGGTGAACGACTTTATATGCTGCTGAGGTGAGTTTCATTTGCTCCTTTTTTAATTGCTTTTGCAATCTATATTTTTGGGCTGAGAATACATGCACTTTATTTTAAACACAATGGATACAAGTACATACTAAATTCTACACTGAGTTTAAACCGAAAATCCCTTAGCTTTGGTAACTAGTAACTGCCAGTTATAAGAACTGGTGGGCGCGAGTAGTAGTATATGGATCCATAGGGCTTGATATCCCCGTCTGAGCTAGAGCGCTAGCCTTTTAACGGACGTGTGTTATTTGAGTTTAGGACACGTTGGTTTGCGTGTATTAAAACAAATGGGGTATTTATCATTATAACATTAAAGCTTAGTTACCAGGGTGCTCTGTTATGTAGAATCTATTGATAAACATTCTGGATGAAACAACTGAAATCTTGTGATCCACTTTTATATACAGATTATACGAAATACTAAAACTATGAACTCACCAACCTTTGTGTTGACACTTGTTAGCATGTTTATTCTCAGGTTTCCTAGAAGTCTTCCGCTGTTTGCTTATATGATAGACAAGCTATGTGCATGGAGTCTTACATGGCATATTTTTCAAGAAAACGTTGCATTCACCAAATCATCACCATGTATCTTATTTTGACTGGATTGTCAACGGAAGTACTGTTGTAAACTATTATTTATGGTGATTGTCTATATGTAGAAATCATCAGATGTCGAAAACCTTTGATTTAAATATTCATATATGGTTTGCCTTTTCAAAAGAATGCAATGTTTATAAAACGTATCATATAGAGGTCAAATACCTCGCAATGAAATCGATGAATGACGTGTTCGTCCATATAGATTTGGAGCGATCGTCACAGTTGGTATCAGAGCGTTGGTCCTAGTGAACCAGGTCTTGCATGAGTGTGTCTAACTGATAGTTGTTAGGATGCATTAGTAAGTCTGGACTTCGACCGTGTCTGCATGTTAAAAGCTTTGCTTATCATTTCTTATCGGAAATTACATGCTTATCATTCTTAAGTCTAGACACATTTTCCTGCATTTATTGCATAAATAGTGTATAGACAAAAATTCATATCTTAGCGTATCTGTTACTGTAAACTTTTCCTAACATCTTTCGAAAATTTCTCCCTGATTTATGGAATTTGGTATTATATATACATATGTAAATTATGTATTGAAGAATACCAAACTAAATTCTATAATCTAATTCATATCAAAAAAAAAAAAAAAAATCATCTCCCGAATTATACAAGATGGATCCCGTATCTAGTTCAAATTCCTTAAACTCTGACAGCAATTCCGATATGGATATTCACCTGAATTCCGAAGACAGTGTAACCGGAATGGATCAACCAATTAGCCATCATCTATTCTGGATGAATTGGGTATGGGTTCGTAGCCTACTTAATTATTGGAGACAAGAAGAAGGCGATCCCTTCCATCCACCACATTGCCCTCTTGGCGAAGAACCTGAAGCACTTACCGGTGAACCTGTTCGAGACACCATTTTCTCTCTCATTTCTAGAGTATCTCGTCACGATAATATACTTTCTCAAATTCTGGATCTTATTCATCCGCTCGTCCGAACCGCCAATCATCCCAGTGTAATAGAAGAAGTCAACGAGCTTCACGCTCGGGTAGTGGCTTTGGGGAATATGGTGCAAAGGTTACAAGCACCAGCAGCATCACCGGCATCAACAGTACCACCGACAACAACACCAACAGTACCATTACCACCACCAACAACATCCGCATCACAAACCTCAACTTCACAATCTGTCCCACGAGCATCAACGTCATACGCACCTTAGTTACCAAGAAATACCAGCAACAATAACCGATGAAGTATTAACTCATTTCCCCTGAAGAAATTTTATGTATATTTAATATATATGAATTTTGAAATCAAAATAAATCTTTTCGTACTAAGCTATTACGTGTGAATCTTAACTAGTAGGTACTACTCGGTTAGTTCATATTACTAATATGCAATGATGTACATCCTTCCTTAACAACTTAACCATTGTTAACTACAATCTCTGTTTCAACTTAATGAATTCTATTTCATAATAAACCAAGTGTATTATTCAATTACATAATTGATTTTACATTTTCATTTTCGATGTACTCGAAACTTTCCAGAAAACATCATATGTGCCTTGTAAGGTTCATAAAAATTCCACGAACACCAACATCCTTCACCGAGGAATATCAATAAGAATAATTAATGAAGTATTGATTTCATTAGTGAAATACTCCACGAAGATTATGTAATCTCTAATATTTTAGAGATTATTCATTTCTAATTCAAGCCAAAAATCAAATGAGCTTAATATAATTTTAACTCATTTAATCTGAATTACATCTGAAGAAAATATACATACATATATTTTCATAAAGACTGTAATGAAAAATTCTTTTGTACAAAATATTACTTGTGAAATATTTAACGGGTAGGTAATACTCGGGAAATATATAAGTTCACAATTAATATGTTACACTGTACATTCTTCAACTTTAATTCAAAAATCATTAACTATACTCACTACCTTAACTGCAATACACAATCATTTCATACAAATTCAATTACATATTCTGATATTGACGGATCAGAATCCAAGTCATAACTCTGAACCAGTGACATCATTCTTAGATCTCTATATCTTTCAAAGCTATACTTTAACTTCAAAACTGTGCAAGATCCTTTAGCGTTGTTTTTACCGAAAATAATCTTGCAATGCTTTTTCAAAGTATCCAGTTTTACTATACTTCCAACCAGTCAACTTTGACTTTTCAGATTAGCCTTATTATAATCTTGACATATACATTCTTGTTACCGGGGAACCTTTTATGTTCCACCATATTAGCAGTAAATTTACCAACAACTTCATTTATCCTTGATCTTCCAAAAAATCCTTATACTCATTGAAACCCTATCATGTACTCATTCACATCTTGTAACGGTAATTGCCATACCAACTACCGGGAATTAGCAATCAGTATTTTGAATCTCGCAGCATTTTCTACGACAACAGTTATATATAGATAATATCTATCTTCTAGACTTACATACTTCGAATGTGAAGTTTCTGAAAAACATCCCAAACTATGAACTAGTTCTCTGAAATTCGAACAATGCTGATGAAGCAGCAAAAACTGTAAACGACTTTAACAGTCAAAAGTTTGATGATAAAGAATAGTATGGTGGTAAAGCTGAGAAAAAGAGAAGGTTTGGAATTGAAAAACGGATTGAGCAGACCATGAAGGAGGCTGTGGACAAATCACAAAGACTAAATCTATCTTCAAAGAATTCAAATGATTCAGTGTCTGCTGAAATAATTAGCGAATACCTTGCTCCTTACTCTAAAACCTTTGCGGACAATATTCTTCATCATCATCTTATCTTAAATATTCTAAGATATCATCATATCTTCCATTATAAATATTCTCTATATTTCTGAAGATATTTTTCATAACTATTCTTATCTGAAATCATTCATCTCTTCGCGCTATCTGTGTTACATCATAAAAGAAACTATGTTAGTTTCAAAAATCTGAAAAATTCGAAAAATGGATGTTTGAATTAGTGTTGGGAACTGAAGCATGAATTAGTATAATATAATGACACTTGATCAACGTGATTATATTACAGTAAGTCATGCTGAGTTTCTAATAGAATGTGATAAAGGTTCACAGATCGCACCCTCATCATGAACCATGTTACATAACTCTTTCATTCTATTTAACCTCTAAATATATCAAGAAAATATTTTTCTTGATGATTCGGTCTTTTCCAGATATTCTGGTAATTTGACAAATCAAAATCGTGCCATTACGATTACCTTCTCAGAACATTAACTATGTTCATCCAAAACTCCATACCTACGAATTTTGGACCAGTATTCGCTTGACTTGAAGGCGGGAAGAGAGAACGAAGGCATGAAGCTTCGAAATATAACGGAGAATATAAAGCCCGATAAAAACACATAAATTACAAACCATGTATATCAATAAGTATTGCAATGTAAAGACACGGGAGAACTAAAAACACTATAAAGCCAAGAGTATAGTAAAAGTGAATAGATTCCTCCGGCGGCAGATGAAAAAGAAGAATGATAGATATGAAAATTAGGAGTATATCAAGAATCTGAACTGGATGAAGCATTTTCACAATCTATTAAGAAGTATTAAATAAGGAAGAAGATTATAGGAGTGGTGAAAATAAATGAAATGGAAGAGGTCAATTTATAGAGAAATATCAGACATAGCAATCGAAGCAGATTACGCATTTAATCAAAGAAAATCCTAATTTCCGCAAATTCCGAAGAAACAAATCTTATTTAGATAATGAAGATTTTCTATTCCTTAAATTCCGGAAATCAATCGTTACTAAGTCAAGAGTTAAAAACGAATCTCTATTTCCTCATTTCACTCTATTACGATAACTTCCCTCATACGCTTCGAGTAATTGGATTGTTTTATCCATATTATTTAACGGTGATAAAAATTCTACTAATCAACACATATTCGTCATGAAAACATTTTTATTGTTAGCCATGACGACCTCACTCAAATTTCGGGACGAAATTTCTTTAACGGGGAGGTACTGTGATGACCCGAAAATTTCTGACCAAACTTAAACTTAATCTTTAACGTTTCAGACACGATAAGCAAAGTCTATGAAGTTGAATCTCAAAATTTTAAACTATTCAATTACCCTTCGATTGTTCTCAATGATTCGCGAACAATTATATGTAAATAGATACATATACTATAATTTGAAAACGTAACAAAGTGTGGAGTATATGATACTGTGCATTAAACTTATTGGTTTGATTATCTGTACGGAGTTAAAAGATTATGCCAAACGATTGAATGAAAGGATATTTATTGAGTCCCTTAAGGATTATGATATTATTACGGGTCTCTGTTGTGAGGCTCACGTTGATTTGGGAAATCATTCATTTTTAATAGTATTCGGAATAAATGGTAAAGTGTTTGTTTAAATAACGTAATTTAGACACATACAATAATAAGGAATATTAACTGTTAAAATTAGATATATTTGATTTCAAGTTATTTAGTAAACGATAGTAACATTCGATTGATATTTAGATAAGTTAACTAAAACGTTTAAGATGAACAAGTAAAACACTAATTTACTACAGTATTTTCGAATTGCTACAGTACCCGAAAAGCTACAGTGTTTTCGAAAAACACTATTTGCTACAGTAAAACACTATTTGCTACAGAAAAAACGACTTTGCTACAGTGCTACAGTGAAAATGACTTTGCTACAGTAAAACACTATTTTCTACAGTGAACACTATTTGGTACAGTGCTACAGTGAAAACGGCTTTGCTACAGTAAAACACTATTGCTATAGTAACACTATTTACTGCAGTAAACACTATTCACTACAGTATTTTTATGTCGATGAACTAGCAAACAAAAGCGGATCAGGTGGCCATGCGATCGCATGGCAAAAGCACTGAAAACCTATGCGATCGCATGGGGTACTGTAGCAGGCCACATACTATAAAAACTCGATTTGGTTCAGTTTGTTTCCTCATTCCTTTTTACTCTGTATCATTTAAATTATTTATATTATTATTATTATTATTATTATTATTATTATTATTATTATTATTATTATTATTATTATTATTATTAAGATTAATATTATTATTAATCTTATTATTAATATTAGTAGTATTATTACATAAAATACTACGACGAGGTTATGAGCGGGTTATTTTCAAAACGAGTTTCGAGCAGGATAAAGCTAAGGAAACTATGGGCTATAGCTATAAAGGTTATGTGTATTGCTTGGGGGTTATGACCATGAGTCAAAGGTCAAACCTAGTGTTTTTCATCTCTGTTGCGTCTACGTACTTTCCTGCAATATTGAATCACAATATTGATACGTGAGCATTCATATCTTATCTTTTATATATTAATTGTGTATCCATGTCTAGTGCTCGAGTATATATATTTATGCATGATTGTATGCTAAATTTCGTCGTTAAACAGTTTATAATGAATCACGAATTAAATACATATATTACTGGTAAAAGGTATATGATATACATGTTTTTGGAAAGCTGGCGAAAAATCTATAACTTTTCATTTAGATATCGAATAGTTTCGATGAACAGATTAAAAGATATGATCAACTGAAATATGATTAACGTTAATTGAAATTGCTTTTGAATCTGCAATTAAGATTTAAACAAATTGTTTACGAGATTGATAAAATGGATTTTTAAATATTACCAGCCGAGTAAATGAATTCTTATATAAGGCACGTCTCGCTTTGTTGAACAATTGTCAAAACTGATTATTTTATCATATTTTAAAGCCTTATAAAAACTATAGTTTAATTTTACAAGAATTTGGAAACTATGTGGAATGCTAAAATGTTTCGATTGCCATAATCATTCAACTATTGTATTGAATCAGATTGACTTTTTGAAATGACTTTTGATAACTTTTGTATGTCGATCTCGAGTATTAGGATTGTGATACACTATGACCTGACCTAGCTTGATAGACATTTATTGACCAACATATGTTCTCTAGGTTGAGATCTACGGTTATTTGGTAATCCGAGTTTCAGTCACATTTTGGTGAATGACTTTATATGCTGCTAAGGTGAGTTTCATTTGCTCCTTTTTTAATTGCTTTTGCAATCTATATTTTTGGGCTGAGAATACATGCACTTTATTTTAAACGCAATGGATACAAGTACATACTAAATTCTACACTGAGTTTAAACCGAAAATCCCTTAGCTTTGGTAACTAGTAACTGCCAGTTATAAGAACTGGTGGGCGCGAGTAGTAGTATATGGATCCATAGGGCTTGATATCCCCGTCCGAGCTAGAGCGCTAGCCTTTTAACGGACGTGTGTTATTTGAGTTTAGGACACGTTGGTTTGCGTGTATTAAAACAAATGGGGTATTTATCATTATAACGTTAAAGCTTAGTTACCAGGGTGCTCTGTTATGTAGAATCTATTGATAAACATTCTGGATGAAATAACTGAAATCTTGTGATCCACTTTTATATACAGATTATACGAAATACTAAAACTATGAACTCACCAACCTTTGTGTTGACACTTGTTAGCATGTTTATTCTCAGGTGCTTATATGATAGATAAACTATAACGTTAAAGCTTAGTTACCAGGGTGCTCTGTTTATTCTCAGGTTTCCTAGAAGTCTTCCATATGGATTCGGAGCGATCGTCACAGAACTACATATGTAAAAACAAGACTACTAACTTAAGGATTTCGAAACGAGACATATATGTAACGATTATCGTTGCAATAGTATTTTAACATATATATATGATGTTAAGATATATTTATACACCATGTTATTATGATAACATAACAATTTAACATCTTATTTAAGTATTATAACAATGGATTAATTACATTTAACAAGATCGTTAACTTAAAGGTTTCAAAACAACACTTACATGTAACGACTAACGGTGACTTAACGACTCAGTTAAAATGTATATACATGTAGTGTATTAATATGTATTAGTACACTTTTGAAATACTTCAAGATACATATCAAAGTACTTCTACTTAGCAAAAATGCTTACAATTACATCCTCATTCATTTTCATCAACAATTCTACTCGTATGCACCCGTATTCGTACTCGTACAATACACAGCTTCTAAGATGTATATACTATTGGCATATACACTCAATCATCAGCTCTTTAGCAGCCCAAGTGAGTCAAAAAACATGTGGGAACCATCATTTGGAAACTAGCATGAAATATCTCACAAAATTACAAAAAATATTATAAATCATTCATGAATTATTTACATGAAAACAAACTTACACATCCTTTATATCTAATCCATATACCAACTGTTGGGATTTAACAAGTTTCAAAATACCCAAAACATTTTAAGAATCAAATTAAAGCGGAAGCATGTATGAATTACCATTTAGAAATTGTTAATCTTTAACCAATTATAGTTAAATCCCAATTAGGATCAAGTTGTGATATATACTTACAAACTACAAGCAAGTAAAGAGATTATACCTACTCCAAGCTTGTAGTAAATGAAGAAGATGATGATGATGAATGGAGCTCCAAAATGTATGAAACCTCAAGTTGTAATACCCCAAGCTTATCACCAACACCTTGTACTTTGGTTAGGATTTGTTGACACTTAAATTTAGCTTCCAAAAACCAAATTATGTACCCTCTTGTTGCTCTAAAACCCCACGGCCTACAGCTCTTTTTGGGAGAGTTTATGCAGTTTTTTTGTAGTGTATTTTGATACGTAAATGCATGTCTTTTGGTGGTCAACAATGCCTTGGTAAATATCAAAGTAGAATGCAAGTAACCAAGTAAAAGACATGTTAAAATGGCATGCTTGTGAAGACTCCCATGCCACTTCCAAATTAGTTTAATAAAATAAGTTTTATAAAAAAAATAAGATTTTATAAAACCATTTTATAAACTAGCATTTTAATTATGTACATTTTATATAAAACCAATTATATAAAAAATGTAACATAACATTATTAATTATTTAACCTATAAATAATTAAATCTATATTATATAAATTATTCCATAATTTATATATATATATATATATATGTACACATCAAGTAATATTTCAGAAAACCATTTTTCTTAAAGTTTAAGTGTCGCGTATTTAATCAATGATCCAATCGTTAACATCAAATACGAATAAGGTGTCGGTAAGCTTGTTATTGGGTATGACCCAACTTGGATCAAAACATATTAGCCACGTTAATTTAATATGTCTCTCGGGCATATGAAATACCTTCAATCTCCCACTTGCACAAGAAACATAAGAAATTAATGCAAGTGATGGATACCACCTAACGACCGTCCATCACCCCCAATATGTTATGACTTTGTGCCATTCAATAACATCATCCCTTTCGAGTTCCCATCTCGAATATGAATAGGTGAATCTTTCATTATATCCTTTCGTCCTAGATGTCATGTTAAATCCAAGAGATACAGAGTGATCACTCTCTTTTAGATTTAACTTTATCAGGCCTTAGACATCTGACTCTCAACGAATAAGAGGGACAAATTCCATCTTGACTACATACGTCCTAAATATACGCCTTGCATTATACCTGAGCTCTTCCTTATGAACTACCATGTTTCAGAATAGCGAAGGAAAGAATCATGGCACAATACTTGGTAAATATCCGAATCCAATATGTATCTCAGGTCAGAGGATATAATGATATTCGCCTTTATTCAAGATTACATGTGATCAACCACAAAGGCTCCATTTAGTAAATCTTGAGGGCGGGTCTTCTAATATTTGTATCCCACAAATATTTATGAACCTTGGTTGCAACCTTGCCCCACATTCATCCCGTGAATGTATACCAATCCAAGTTCATAATAGTCTAAACCTCACACTTGTTCCCACAAATGTGATCGACTACGGAATTTAGAATAATTACTTATTCATGGATAAAATATGCAAAATAGGAACATAACTCAAAATAAATACCATAATTATATTAATGAGTTTGAACAACTTCGTTCCGATACAATACTTAAAACAGATCATGACCAATCACTAGAATATTGAAGCCCTAATGCACAAACATGTCCTGTATGTTTTGCTCCATATAAGAGCTTCGTGAGAGGATCCGCTATGTTAAGATCTGTATGAACTTTGCGAATACATATCTTTCCCTTTTCAACTTCATCCCTTATGTAGTTGAATCTCCGCTCAATGTGACGGGTCTTTTGATGAGCACGAGGTTCCTTGATTTGAGCAATTGCACCCTCATTGTCACAAAAGATCTCAAGAGGGTCCTGAATGGAAGGGACTACTCCTAAGTCGTCGATGAATTTCTTCATCCATGCAGCTTCCTGAGCTGCCAATGAGGCGGCAATGTACTCCGACTCTGTAGTGGATAATGCAACAACATCCTGTTTTGAACTCTTCCAAGAGACCACGCCCCTATTTAATGTGAAGACATAACCGGATTGTGATCGAGAATCATCTCGATCAGTTTGGAAACTCGCGTCCACGTAACCTTTTACAGCGAGTTCCTCCTCACCAGACCCATATATTAGAAACATATCCTTAGTTCTCCTAAGGTATTTCAATATACTTTTGACAGCAATCTAATGACTGTTTCCTGGGTTATTCTGGTATCTACTTGTCAGGCTAAGAGCGCATGACACATCCGGTCTCGTGCATATCATTGCATACATGATTGACCCAATGGCTGACGCATATGGGACTTTCTTCATTCTCTCCTGTTCATCTTTTGTGGTGGGGCACTGAGATGAATTGAGAAGTGTTCCCTTTTGAATAGGTACCAAACCTTTCTTATAGTTCTCCATCTTGAACCTTTTCAAAATCTTTTCAATGTATGCACTTTGATTCAAACCTATCAGTTTCTTGGATCTATCCCTGTAGATCCCAATCCCCAAAACGTATTGTGCTTCTCCAAGATCCTTAATGGAGAAGCATTTACTTAGCTAAGTTTTAACACCTTCCATTGCCGAAATATCATTTCCAAACAACAATATATCATCCACATATAGTACAAGGAACATGATTGTGCTCCCACTAGCTTTCTTGTATACACAAGCTTCATCACCATTTTTAATGAAGCCAAATTTCTTGGCCTCCTCATTAAAACGATGATTCCACATTCTAGATGCTTATTTCAATCCGTAGATTGATTTCTTTAACTTGCATACCTTTTTAGGATATTTCGGATCAACAAAACCTTCAGGCTGAACCATATAGACATCTTCCTCAAGATGTCCATTTAGGAAAGCGGTCTTGACATCCATTTGCCATATTTCATAATCATAATGAGCAGCAATGGCGAGTAATATCCTAATAGACTTTAGCATTGCCACAGGCGAAAAAGTTTCATAATAGTCAACCCCTTGAGTTTGAGTGAAACCTTTTGCTACAAGTCTAGCTTTATATGTATTCAAGTTTCCATGTATGTCGGTTTTCATTTTGAAAAGCCATTTACAATCAACTAGCCTTGAGCCAGTAGGTTGTGTAACAAGTTCCCAAACTTGGTTGTCATACATGGATTTCATCTCAGCGTTCATGGCTTCCTGCCATTTATCTTTATCAATCCTTGATAAAGTGTCTTGGTAGTTTGTTGGTTCATCCAAATCAACCACATAGCAACCATCCATGAGAAACCCATATCTCTCAGGAGGATTACTAATCCTACCAGATCTGCGAATGTCTTGTGTATTTTGATCATCCATTTGATCACTCTCAACATTTTCATGTTGCGTGCTAGTGTCAACCAATTGTGTATCATCTACTTGATCTTGAACCTCTTCAAGATCTATCTTCCTTTCACTATTTCCTTCCATTAGGAACTTAGTTTCAAGGAATTCAGCCTTTCGAGCAACAAATACATTTTGCTCGGTTGGATCATAGAAATAGTATCCCATATCATCCTTGAGATATCCTATGAAGATACACTTTGTGGATCGAGCATTCAACTTATTAGGGACGTAATGCTTAGGATAAGCTTCACATCCCCATACCTTTAAGTATGATAGAGATGGAGGTTTTCCAAACCACATCTCATGAGGAGTTCGTTCCACTTTCTTGGTTGGGGCCATATTTAAAATACGAGCTGCGGAGCATAGACAATAACCCCAAAATGATAGAGGTAACGAGCTTCTAGCCATCATAGATTGAACCATATCCATTAGGGTTCGGTTCCTTCTTTCGGATACACCATTAAGATGTGGTGTCCCGGGTGGAGTAAGTTGCGAGATAATCTCACAACTTCTAAGATGATCTTGGAAAGCATCGCTTAGGTATTCACCTCCTCTATCGGTACGAAGTACCTTGATTGTCTTATTGAGTTGATTTTGTACTTCGTTTTAATATTCCTTGAATGCTTCAAAAGTTTCGTCCTTATGTCTTAACAAGTAGACATATCCGAAACGACTAAAGTCATCAATGAAAGTGACGAAGTATCTTTCACCTTTCCTAGTCATGGGCTTAAAGGGTCCACATACATCCGAATGTATTAATCCCAATAAGTCTTTAGCCCTTTCATAGGTCCCTTTGAAAGGTGCTTTAGTCATTTTGCCTTGTAAACAAGATTCACATACATTAAACGAGTCTAGTTCATTTGATTTCAAAAGTCCATTCTTTTGAAGTGTATGCATTCGATTCTTGTTTATGTGACCAAGGTGACAATGCCATAAGTAGGAATCACTCAAATCCCTTTTGAGTTTCTTGGTGTTTGCATGGAACATTGAGCTATTGTATGATGTGTCATCATGAACCAATTCATAAATACCATTCGAAGGCGAACCCTTAAAATAGAACACATTATCTAAAGAAACATGGATATCATCATTAATGAAATTAAGATTAAAACCATATTGTTTCAAACGGGATACAGAAATAATGTTTCGAGATAAATTGGGTGCATATAAAACATTTTTCAAAATAAGCTCCAAACCACTTGGTAGTTTTAAAACAAAGTCTCCTTGAGCTTTCACTTGCACCCTTGCTCCATTTCCCATGAAGAGACTTGTTGTTCCCGCATCTTGATCACTTCTTTTGAACCCCTGCAAAGAATTGCAAATATGAGTTCCACATCCTGTGTCTAATACCCATGTATTAGAAGAAGTAATACTAAGCTCAATGTATACCATATATACATTACCTGAGGTTTGCCCTGCATCCCTCTTTTCCTTCAACTCCTTTAGGTAGACCAGACAGTTGCGTTTCCAGTGACCCATTTCACCGCAACCAAAACACGGATCTTCCTTGGGGTTAGCTTTACCGGTAACCTTTTGCTTCTTGTTGTTGTTGGTTGGGGTAACCATCTTCCCCTTTCCCTTGCCCTTGCCTTGGTAGGCGGGTCCTTTCCTCTTAGCCGCCTTCGGCTTAGAAGTGTTATTATTTTTGGACCCGCCTTCATTGATCATAAACACGGGTGAAGCCCTTTTACCCATGCTTGCTTCTGTCGTCTTAAGCATGACATGTAATTCGCCAATGCTTTTATCCCAACCATTCATGTTGTAATTCATTACAAATGTGTCAAACCTTTTTGACAATGAGTTGAGAATAAGGTCCGTGGCTAATTCATTAGACACGTTGCAATTTAGACGGTTTGCACGATCAATCAGGCTTTTCATCTTAAGGACATAAGATGAAACGGATTGGGAGTCATCCATCTGACATGCTTGAAGCGCTCGAACCGTTTCGAAGCGCTCGACACGAGCTTATTGAAGGAACATCTCCTTCAATTGTGTGATCATGTCATATGCACTATGATGCTCAAAATCCTTTTGGAGTTCAGGTATCATAGTCCCAAGCATGAGGCAAGAAACTTGCAACGAATCGGTGCAATATTTCTCCCAATAAGCCATGCCTTCCGTATCATCCTCGTCCGGTTGATCGGGAATGGGGTCTTCCAACACATACGCCCTGTCCTCTAGTTTGAGGACAATTCTTAGATTGCGGAACCAATCCATGAAGTTCGTATGGTTGAGTTTTTCCTTTTCGAGGATTGACCTCAACGATAGGTTGTTAAAGTTTATTGGTGCTTTTGGAATGTTTTTATTATTGGCGGCCATCTACAAAATTTAACAAAGTTGTTTAAGTATTAATTTCAATTTAACAATCAATACCCTTTAAATTCAATTGATATTTATTAAATTTTAGAATCCAACGGTAAACCAAATTTCGGTTAGGTGACCTTTATCCCGTCATTTGATTTAGCTAGGTAGTCATTGTATGATAATTGCAATCCTTTTGCAACTTCTAAGTTATGGGATCATGCAATCCTTTTGCATGGCATATTTATCCCATCAACGCCTATTTGTTCCTCAAGCTTCGGTGACCCTAAGTTCATGATTCCCAAATCAAGTCGTCCTACTTGTGTAAACATGTAAATTTAACATACAAGTGGTTAGGTGACTTTTATCCCACAATTGTGCGAAATTCGCCTTAATCATATTAGTTTGCTCATAACGGTTAGGTGACCTTTATCCCAATATGAGTTCCCTAATGTTTTTAAGTGTTGCACAAAAGGATGGCGTTTAACTTGTTTGCCTTGTTAATTAAAGGGAATTTAAGTTTTCGTTAATTCTAGTTTGAGAAAACTTTTACACCATACACCAACATGCATTTAGTGTATGGTTTGTATGAAAATCCATCTTCATGTCTTGTAATTAAGCTAATTACATGATTTGATACAAACCATTTTATATGTGTTTTAATAACCAATTATTATGTGTTCTTAACAACCATTTATTAATGTCCTTTTGCCATTTCAATTTAACCATTTAAATTGTCGTTTTGCATGTTGTTAATAACGTCTAATTTAACCAATTAAATTTTAGTTTGTTTGTTGTTAACTTGTGTGATTAATTTGTGGCAACCAAACATGCAATCTATAATCAAACAACAAAACAACCACACACGCAAAATAGTATGTTCACAATCTAGCCTTTTGGTGGACATTTGTTTAGCCGAAAACAAATGTCACCGGTTAATGGGTCATAACACAAAGTAGGAGATTTAACATCTCCCACTAAATCTTGCATCCAAATGCATGTGTTCTTCTTTCGCTCCATCTTTTGCATCTTCATACTCTTTATAAAAAAATATATCCTAATACATTTTTCTCTAAAAAATGAAAATACAACCTAATCTATTTTACATACGAAATATAAAATAAATTACATAACCAAATGAATAAATAAATTACATGCCAAAAGAATAATTATTATTACATACCAAATGAATGAATAATCAACCAAACAAGCATGCAACCAAACACAAGGTCAAGGCTAAGATTGTGAACAACAACATACAACCAAATATGACCAAAATGGAAGACCCAAAAACCCATTTTGGGTCCCAAACAATTCGGCCAAAACAAACCACCCACCCTAAACATATAATTTTTGCATTTTACAATCATGCATGTACATAAAATGCAAAATATATAGTGAGTTTAATAACCATCTCGAAGCATATTTCAACAACTTCGGCTCTAGATACCATTGTTGGGATTTAACAAGTTTCAAAATACCCAAAACATTTTAAGAATCAAATTAAAGCGGAAGCATGTATGAATTACCATTTAGAACTTGTTAATCTTTAACCAATTAAAGTTAAATCCCAATTAGGATCAAGTTGTGATATATACTTACAAACTACAAGCAAGTAAAGAGATTATACCTACTCCAAGCTTGCTAGTAAATGAAGAAGATGATGATGATGAATGGAGCTCCAAAATGTATGAAACCTCAAGTTGTAATACCCCAAGCTTATCACCAACACCTTGTACTTTAGTTAGGATTTGTTGACACTTAAATTTAGCTTCCAAAAACCAAATTATGTACCCTCTTGTTGCTCTAAAACCCCACGGCCTACAGCTCTTTTTGGGAGAGTTTATGCAGTTTTTTTGGAGTGTATTTTGATGTGTAAATGCATGTCTTTTGGTGGTCAACAATGCCTTGGTAAATATCAAAGTAGAATGCAAGTAACCAAGTAAAACACATGTTAAAATGGCATGCTTGTGAAGACTCCCTCGCCACTTCCAAATTAGTTTAATAAAATAAGTTTTATAAAAAAAATAAGATTTTATAAAACCATTTTATAAACTAGCATTTTAATTATGTACATTTTATATAAATCCAATTATATAAAAAATGTAACATAACATTATTAATTATTTAACCTATAAATAATTAAATCCATATTATATAAATTATTCCATAATTTATATATATATGTACACATCAAGTAATATTTCAGAAAACCATTTTTCTTAAAGTTCAAGTGTCGCGTATTTGATCAATGATCCAATCGTTAACATCAAATACGAATAAGGTGTAGGTAAGCTTGTTATTGGGTATGACCCGACTTGGATCAAAACATATTAGCCACGTTAATTTAATATGTCTCTCGGGCATATGAAATACCTTCACCAACGACCAAAAATACCTACAAACACTTTCATTCTTCAATTTTCTTCATCTAATTGATCTCTCTCAAGTTCTATATTCATGTTCTAAGTGTTCTTCATAAATTCTATAAGTTCTAGTTTCATAAAATCAAGAATACTATCAAGTTTGCAAGATTACTTCCAAGCTTTCTAATCCAATCCAAGTAATCATCTAAGCTCAAGAAATCTTCCTTATTTATAGTAAGATATCTTTCTAATACAAGGTAATACTCATATTCAAACTTTGATTCAATTTCTATAACTATAACTATCTTATTTAGAGTGAAAATCTTACTTGAACTTGTTTTCGTGTCATGATTCTACTTCAAGAACTTTCAAGCTGTCACGACCCGGAAAATTTCGACTAATTTTAAACCAAGCTCTAGATACGATATTGTATTTTCAACACGATAAGCAAAGTCTATTAAACTGAGTCTCAAAATGTTAGAACAAATTTTCAAAAATGCATTTGACCTTTGACTATCCTCGACGATTCACGAACAGTTGTATGTAAATAATATATATATATATATATATATATATATATATATATATATATATATATATATATATATATATATATATATATTTATATATATATATATATAAATAAAAATGTATGTTCATTTAATATTTTGAAATAATAAAATATAACCTATGGGTACGAATTTGATATATATAATTTATTATAATATTTTAATTAGTATTATATGATAAATAATATTATTATTAACATAATTTATAGATATTATATTCATATCATTAATAATAACATAATTGTTAATACAATTATATTATCATAAATTTTTATTATTATTTATAATATTAAGTGTATTATTATTATAATTATAATTACTAATTAACAAGAGTAGTTATATAACGTAAATACATATATATTAATACAGATGTATAAACAGATATATATAGAGATAAAATACGAAAGAATACAGATTACATATATATGTGTACATACAGAAAACAGATTTACAGATATATTATTATGGACTCTGTTTCTATCACAATCAACTTTATGAATTTTGTTTCTGTCTCAATGTTTGGTCACCATAAGAAATTAACATGTATATGAAAACAAAGTAGTTGGACAAAAAGTCCTTAATTTGTACGAACTAACAGTAATCAGTATCTGTTTATATTTTTTTTTCTTTGTTTTATCTTACTAATTGAAATATTGATATCAACTCATATCTACTTCACTGTATTTAATTGAATGATTGATTATTATTTGAATTCATTCACCGATCAATCTAATATCTAATATATATAATATACATATGTAGTATACACTGGAGGATCACCACTACCCTAAAACCATCGATTTTCTTTGTAAACCCATAAACCATATCGACACCCTCACCATATGCTTGAGCCAAAAACTCATCGACCACCACCATATTTAACCGTAAACCTCCATCACAGCCACCATCACCTTCATTATATCAAACACCACCTTCGACTACTATCACTCTCAAACCACCACTGTTTTGATCAATCACCATTTTACACTTTTATTTCCTTGTTTTCTTCTTAGTTCAACAATCACTATCTTCGTTTTCACTCTTCAATCACCTATCATCTTCACCACTCTTAAACCGCTATCTCTTTTTGCTTCTTCCTTCACGGCTGCAACTACCACCACCCTACTACCGCCACTATAGACTATCACCGTGGAAACAACCATATGTTACATCCTTGATAAACCACTGTAACCACCTTGCATATCACCATTAATATGTTTTTGCTTCGGTTCAAGAACACCACAACTAGTCACCTCCATTGACAAACCATCACCACTGATTGAGTGACCACCACCGTGACTACCACCGTCTTCACCATCCTTCACCACCCTACAATCCCTTCCATCATCACCTTCCATCTCTCTCTCGCAACTGTTCTTTCCGTTTCAAATTACCATCGACCCAAAAACCTCGCTTATCTTCCTGTTTTAATTCATATTCCTGTGAAAACCGTTGCTGTTTCTGTGGGGATTTAAAACACGAAAATAAATGAAAATATGATGAATAATAGAATGATAATGAAGAAATAATTCTGTGATATCCCTATTACCGATTCTGTTTCTACTTTTTGTATTATATTAAAAATCTAGAATGATGAGTGATTAGATAAATAATGGCAGATGGGGTATCCAAGAAAAGTCGTGGGATCCAGATCACTATATTATTTCTTGTTTTGTTTTGGTGGCCGCTCAATCATGTGATGGTATCAATCGGGGTGTTTAATTGTTCCCACATAAACCGAAGTATACTGTTTTTCTGTTGGGCCAAATTCCCTTTCAATTTGGGCCGTGATCCACCTATTAAAATTTCTGTTGGGCCGGACTGTTGTCTTCTGTTTGTTTCTACCTTAAACCGATCCACAAATCATAAACCAACTAATGAATGATGGTGATATAGCACGATTGAGGTGATGATGTTACACAAACGATTACGATAATGATAGTGATTAGCTGAAGAAGTTTATAATTTTGATTATAAAAAAAATGATGAAGATGATATGATATGTGAGGTATAGATATGAAAATGATGTTAGGATTTGATGATAATGAAACACAATATGATACGAGTGTCATGATTATAATGATGATGATTAGGACATGATGATGATTGTGTATGATGATGAATATGATAAAAATGATACGTAGCATGATAGGGTAATGATGCGTAATGATTATGACGAGGTTAGATAATTAAGATGTTAAATTAAGGATGACGATGGATATGATGTAGATGAAAGGAATTAACATCTTAGTGGAATTAGAAAGACACATATAGATTGATGGTTAGGGGAGTTTTCGGGTTAGCAGGACGTCGCGGGTTTAAACCCGGATCTGGGCAAATATTTAAGGGCTACTCCATTAAGGTAGTTATTTATCTATTATTATTATTATTATTATTATTGTAAAATAAAACAACTTTTAGTTATTATTATTATCAATATTATTTTATTAAATAATTATTAGTTATATAAAACTATATTTACTACACATAACGTAACTATATTAACACCTTTATAATAAATATTAATAAATATAATTAATAAGGTTATTAATGAAAAATTCAATTAAAATAATAATTACTAATAATATATAAACTTGTTCGATTATTATTATATGTGCTAATATATATAAATGATATAGGTTCGTGAATCCGAGGCCAAACCCTATACTTGTTCAATGACGTCATATGAATTTTTACTACAAAATACAATATAGTGAGTTTCATTTGCTCCATTTTTAATTGCTTTTGCAATATATATTTTTGGGCTGAGAATACATGCGCTGCTTTTATAAATGTTTACAAAATAGATACAAGTACTTAAAAATATATTCTACGTTGAGTTGTACCACTGGCATATTTCCCTGTAGCTTGGTAACTACTATTTACATGGGTATTGTAAACGCGAATCCTGTTGATAGATCTATTGGGCCTGACAACCCCAGCCGGACTGGACGACCAGTATTCAACGGTTGCACAGTACTTCGTTTTGTAGGCTACACTTGGTACAGTGTAGTGAGATTTCATAATAAAGGGAATATGCGACGTTGATTAATAGTTAAGTATGGTTACCAAGTGCTCAACAACTTAGAATAATTTTATTGAAACGATTATATATATGAAATCTTGTGGTCTATTAAGATATTGAAATGATTGTTATGATAAACCTATGAACTCACCAACCTTTTGGTTGACACTTTTAAGCATGTATATTCTCAGGTACGAATTAAGTCTTCCGCTGCGCATTTGCTCAATTTAAGGACATTACTTGGAGTCGATCATCGCAATGGGACCAAATGTTGATGACTTCGTCCAGGTGGGTAAGGACGGGTTGTCACAGGTGGTATCAGAGCGTTGGTCCTAGTGAATCAGGTCTTGCATTAGTGTGTCTAACTGATAGTTGTTATGATGCATTAGCGAGTCTGGACTTCGACCTTAGCTGCATATTATACGTATTGTTTATCATTCTTAGTGGAAAATTTCCTGCTTAACATTTTTAAGTCTAGACACGTCTTACTGCCTTAATTGCATAGATAGTGTACAGATAAATTCATATCCTAGTGTATCTGTTACTGTATACTTTATCTGACACGTTTCCTTAAATCCCTTCGTAATCTACGGGATCTTCTGTACTATGTATAGGTATTCTATATAATTAGAATATCATCCGATATCAGAAAATCACTTCATATCGAAAAATCCTTCATTCAATTGTACGCAATGGAACACACCACTAGTTCAAGTCCCTCAGATTCCGATATAGAGTTTCACCTAAGCTCTGAAAGCAGCGTCACCAGAATGAATCACCCAGTCATCCATCCCCAATTCATCTGATGAGTTCGTAGTCGACTAAATCAATGGAGACGAAAAGAAAGCGATCCTTTCCATCAACCAAATTTTCCTTTCGGCGAAGAACGTGAAGCACTTACCGGCGAACCTATCCGAAACACCATTTTCACCCTCATTTCCAGAATAGCTCGCAACGATTACATAATATCTACAATTCTAAACCTTATTCATTCGCTCATTCCGACCGACAATCATCCCGGAATAATAGAAGAAGTCAACAAACTTCGCATTCGAGTTGTGGCTTTGGAGAATATGGTGCAAAACCTACCAGCTTCAGCAACATCACCGGCACCAATAGTACCACCAACAACCCAAGTTTCAACATCGCATGCCTCAACATCTCATTCTGTATCTCGAGCATAACCATCGTTCTACATATCGCTCTATATCATTAATCTCCGTTCTGCATATCGTTTTATATCGATTATCTTCGTTCGACATGGCGATTGTGTAATCTCTAATGTTTTAGAGATTATATATTCTTATTCTAACGATAAATCAAATGAGTCTAATAACATATTGACTCATTAAATCCATGATTACATTTGAAGAAAATATATATGTATATATATTTTCAAAAAGATTGTAATTAAAAATTCTTTTGTACAAACTGTTAATGGTGAAAATATTTTAACGGGTAAGTAATACCCGAAGAATATTGGAGTTTCACATTAATAAGTTACACTGTACATTCTTCGAATCTGATTCAACAGTCATTTACTATCCTACTTACATTCATCAATATACAGATCCGTTCACCACAGAATAACCATTTTCATTCAACTTCATATTAGGATTTTGACCTATCAGAATCCAACAAGTGGCATAATGAAGAAAACATTTGACGAAATAAAAATATGATAGAAACAAACAAATTAACTAAAAAAAAAAAACTTTGTTAAGAATCCACGCTAACTGTTCCAGCTAACTGTTCCTAGCTAACTGATTATATTTTATTTATCACAGTTTATTTATCGCAATTTAATTATCGCAATTTTATTTATCGTCATTTAATTTCTGTTATTTACTTTTACGCACTTTAAATAACGAGACACGTATACAAGGTTTCGACATATCATATTGACCCATCCATATATATATCTTGGAACAACCATAGACACTCTATATGTAAATGACGGAGTTAGCTATACAGGGTTGAGGTTGATTCCAAAATATATATATATATAGTTTGAGTTGTGATCAATACTGATACCGGTACACGGGTCACGATACGTATTAATTAATTTGAATATTATATATTCAACTATATATGAATTGTTGGACTATTGGACTATTGGACTGCTAACTTTGGACAATTAAAATGAATTAAAATACTGATTATAACATATGAAACTAAACATCTCTTCAAGTTTGCCACTTGATATCATCTTAAATCTCATTTGAATCTTGACGATTCCAATCCATGTTCAAATCTTTCATGATTCTTGAAAATACCTCAATCGAGAAGATGAACCAACCGCACTTCATCTACGGAAGAAAAGATTGATACACATAGTTATGCACCTAAAAAACACTTGGATATATATACGTTTGCCATTGTTATTGTTACCATGAAACCTGTTATATTCTACAATATTACCAACAGAAGTACCAGCAACCTTATTGTTCCTCGGCTTAAATCTCTCCGACAAATCACAATATTTATCTATTGAAGTATTATCATGTACTCATCGACATCTTGTAGCGATAGTTGCCATACCAAATACCGGGAAGCATTAATCATTAATTCTCGAATTTCGCAGTGTTCCTACGTGAACAGTTATATATCAATATATAACGTATATCTTCTGGACCGATTAACTTCAATTCGGAATCTCTGAATTTCCTGGAAAGCCCTCTAGCTTACAAATCAGATCTCTGAGTTCTGAAAATGCTAATGAAGCAGCAAAAGTTGTAGATGGTCTTAATGGCCAAAAGTTTGATGATAAAGAATGGAGTGTTGGAAACACTCAACAGCAAAATTGATACTAGAAATCGAATGGAGCAAATCATGAAGGAGACTGTGGACAAATCATAAAGAGTAATCATGTACTTAATGAATCCAGACGATTCAGTACGTGACGAAATCTCCAGCGAATATCTTACTTCCTACTTATTTCAATTCTTTGCCGAAAAAGTTTCTGCATCACCTTTTAATTTTAGGTACTTTAAGAAATTCTAAGATATCATCGTATCTTTCGTTATAAATATCTTCAATATTCCTGGGGATACCTTCACAGCTATTCTTGTCCAAAATTATTTATCTCTTCGTGCTATCTATATTATACCATAAAAGAAACTGTTTTAGTTTCTATATTCTGTAACAATTGAGTTTAAATTATGAATGATTTTCTAGAGAAGTGTTGGGAATTGAAGCATGAGTTAGTATAATATAATGACGTCAGGCCAACGTAGTTATATTACAGTAAGTCATGCTGGAAGTTCTAATGAAACATGATGATTCATAGACTATACCGTCATCATGTGCCATGTTACACGACTCTTTCATTCTACTTAACCTCTAAACGTATTAAGGAAATAATTTCTTGATATTTATATCTTTTCTTGATTCCAGCAATTTGCTAATTTAATCATGCTATTACATTTATTTTCTGTTTAGAAGATTTTCTTTAAATTCCTTGAAATTCGGAAATCAGCCGTGACTACGTCAAAAGTCAAGACGAATCTTTACTTCTCATTTCACTCTTTTGTGATAGCTTCATTCGTATGCTCCACATAATCAAATCGTTCATTATATATCATTCAATAATGATAAAAACTCTATTTATCAACTCACATTCGTCATGAAAACATTTTTATTGTTAGTCATGACGACCTCGATCAAATTTCGGGACGAAATTTCTTTAACGGGTAGGTACTGTCATGACCCGGAAAATTTCGACTAATTTTAAACCAAGCTCTAGATACGATATTGTATTTTCAACACGATAAGCAAAGTCTATTAAACCGAGTCTCAAAATGTTAGAACAAATTTTCAAAAATGCATTTGACCTTTGACTATCCTCGACGATTCACGAACAGTTGTATGTAAATAATATATATATATATATATATATATATATATATATATATATATATATATAAATAAAAATGTATATTCATTTAATATTTTGAAATAATAAAATATAACCTATGGGTACGAATTTGATATATATAATTTATTATAATATTTTAATTAGTATTATATGATAAATAATATTATTATTAACATAATTTATAGATATTATATTCATATCATTAATAATAACATAATTGTTAATACAATTATATTATCATAAATTTTTATTATTATTTATAATATTAAGTGTATTATTATTATAATTATAATTATTAATTAACAAGAGTAGTTATATAACGTAAATACATATATATTAATACAGATGTATAAACAGATATATATATAGATATAAAATACGAAAGAATACAGATTACATATATATGTGTACATACAGAAAACAGATTTACAGATATATTATTATGGACTCTGTTTCTATCACAATCAACTTTATGAATTTTGTTTCTGTCTCAATGTTTGGTCACCATAAGAAATTAACATGTATATGAAAACAAAGTAGTTGGACAAAAAGTCCTTAATTTGTACGAACTAACAGTAATCAGTATCTGTTTATATTTTTTTTTCTTTGTTTTATCTTACTAATTGAAATATTGATATCAACTCATATCTACTTCACTGTATTTAATTGAATGATTGATTATTATTTGAATTCATTCACCGATCAATCTAATATCTAATATATATAATATACATATGTAGTATACACTGGAGGATCACCACTACCCTAAAACCATCGATTTTCTTTGTAAACCCATAAACCATATCGACACCCTCACCATATGCTTGAGCCAAAAACTCATCGACCACCACCATATTTAACCGTAAACCTCCATCACAGCCACCATCACCTTCATTATATCAAACACCACCTTCGACTACTATCACTCTCAAACCACCACTGTTTTGATCAATCACCATTTTACACTTTTATTTCCTTGTTTTCTTCTTAGTTCAACAATCACTATCTTCGTTTTCACTCTTCAATCACCTATCATCTTCACCACTCTTAAACCGCTATCTCTTTTTTGCTTCTTCCTTCACGGCTGCAACTACCACCACCCTACTACCGCCACTATAGACTATCACCGTGGAAACAACCATATGTTACATCCTTGATAAACCACTGTAACCACCTTGCATATCACCATTAATATGTTTTTGCTTCGGTTCAAGAACACCACAACTAGTCACCTCCATTGACAAACCATCACCACTGATTGAGTGACCACCACCGTGACTACCACCGTCTTCACCATCCTTCACCACCCTACAATCCCTTCCATCATCACCTTCCATCTCTCTCTCGCAACTGTTCTTTCCGTTTCAAATTACCATCGACCCAAAAACCTCGCTTATCTTCCTGTTTTAATTCATATTCCTGTGAAAACCGTTGCTGTTTCTGTGGGGATTTAAAACACGAAAATAAATGAAAATATGATGAATAATAGAATGATAATGAAGAAATAATTCTGTGATATCCCTATTACCGATTCTGTTTCTACTTTTTGTATTATATTAAAAATCTAGAATGATGAGTGATTAGATAAATAATGGCAGATGGGGTATCCAAGAAAAGTCGTGGGATCCAGATCACTATATTATTTCTTGTTTTGTTTTGGTGGCCGCTCAATCATGTGATGGTATCAATCGGGGTGTTTAATTGTTCCCACATAAACCGAAGTATACTGTTTTTCTGTTGGGCCAAATTCCCTTTCAATTTGGGCCGTGATCCACCTATTAAAATTTCTGTTGGGCCGGACTGTTGTCTTCTGTTTGTTTCTACCTTAAACCGATCCACAAATCATAAACCAACTAATGAATGATGGTGATATAGCACGATTGAGGTGATGATGTTACACAAACGATTACGATAATGATAGTGATTAGCTGAAGAAGTTTATAATTTTGATTATAAAAAAAATGATGAAGATGATATGATATGTGAGGTATAGATATGAAAATGATGTTAGGATTTGATGATAATGAAACACGATATGATACGAGTGTCATGATTATAATGATGATGATTAGGACATGATGATGATTGTGTATGATGATGAATATGATAAAAATGATACGTAGCATGATAGGGTAATGATGCGTAATGATTATGACGAGGTTAGATAATTAAGATGTTAAATTAAGGATGACGATGGATATGATGTAGATGAAAGGAATTAACATCTTAGTGGAATTAGAAAGACACATATAGATTGATGGTTAGGGGAGTTTTCGGGTTAGCAGGACGTCGCGGGTTTAAACCCGGATCTGGGCAAATATTTAAGGGCTACTCCATTAAGGTAGTTATTTATCTATTATTATTATTATTATTATTATTGTAAAATAAAACAACTTTTAGTTATTATTATTATCAATATTATTTTATTAAATAATTATTAGTTATATAAAACTATATTTACTACACATAATGTAACTATATTAACACCTTTATAATAAATATTAATAAATATAATTAATAAGGTTATTAATGAAAAATTCAATTAAAATAATAATTACTAATAATATATAAACTTGTTCGATTATTATTATATGTGCTAATATATATAAATGATATAGGTTCGTGAATCCGAGGCCAAACCCTATACTTGTTCAATGACGTCATATGAATTTTTACTACAAAATACAATATGGTGAATTTCATTTGCTCCATTTTTAATTGCTTTTGCAATATATATTTTTGGGCTGAGAATACATGCGCTGCTTTTATAAATGTTTACAAAATAGACACAAGTACTTAAAAATATATTCTACGTTGAGTTGTACCACTGGCATATTTCCCTGTAGCTTGGTAACTACTATTTACATGGGTATTGTAAACGCGAATCCTGTTGATAGATCTATTGGGCCTGACAACCCTAGCCGGACTGGACGACCAGTATTCAACGGTTGCACAGTACTTCGTTTTGTAGGCTACACTTGGTACAGTGTAGTGAGATTTCATAATAAAGGGAATATGCGACGTTGATTAATAGCTAAGTATGGTTACCAAGTGCTCAACAACTTAGAATAATTTTATTGAAACGATTATATATATGAAATCTTGTGGTCTATTAAGATATTGAAATGATTGTTATGATAAACCTATGAACTCACCAACCTTTTGGTTGACACTTTTAAGCATGTATATTCTCAGGTACGAATTAAGTCTTCTGCTGCGTATTTGCTCAATTTAAGGACATTACTTGGATTCGATCATCGCAATGGGACCAAATGTTGATGACTTCGTCCAGGTGGGTAAGGACGGGTTGTCACACAAGCCATCCAAGAATCCTTTGAAGCTAGATCAATTTTTGTTACTTCTAGTAGGTTTACCTACTAAACTTGAGGTAGTAATGATGTTCATAACATCATTCGATTCATAGATATATAACTATCTTATGCGAAGATTTAAACTTGTAATCACTAGAACATAGTTTAGTTAATTCTAAACTTGTTCGCAAATAAAGTTAATCCTTCTAACTTGAATTTTAAAATCAACTAAACACATGTTCTATATCTATATGATATGCTAACTTAATGATTTAAAACCTGAAAACACGAAAAACACCGTAAAATCGGATATACGCCGTCGTAGTAACACCGCGGGCTGTTTTGGGTTAGCTAATTAAAAACTTTGATAAACTTTGATTTAAAAGTTGTTCTTCTGGGAAAATGATTTTTCTTATGAACATGAAACTATATCCAAAAATTATGGTTAAACTCAAAGTGGAAGTATGTTTTCCAAAATGGTCATCTAGACGTCGTTCTTTCGACTGAAATGACTACCTTTACAAAAATGACTTATAACCTGTATTTCTGACTATAAACTTATACTTTTTCTGTTTAGATTCATAAACTTAAGTTCAATATGAAACCATAGCAACTTGAATCACTCAAAACGGATTTAAAACGAAGAAGTTATGGGTAAAACAAGATTGGATAATTTTGCTTGTTGTAGCTACGTGAAATTTGTAACAAATCTATACAAATCATATCCTAGCTAACTTATATTGTATTATACATGTATTGTATTATACATGTATTCTAATATATTATATAATCTTTGGATACCATAGACACGTATGCAAATGTTTTGACATATCATATCGACCCATGTATATATATTATTTGGAACAACCATAGACACTCTATATGCAGTAATGATTGAGTTAGCTATACAGGGTTGAGGTTGATTCCAAAAATATATATACTTTGAGTTGTGATCTAGCCTGAGACGTTTATACACTGGGTAGTGGATTGATTCAAGATAATTTATATCAATTTATTTTTGTATATCTAACTGTGGACAACTAGTTGTAGGTTACTAACGAGGACAGCTGACTTAATAAACTTAAAACATTAAAACGTATTAAAAATATTGTAAATATATTTTGAACATACCTTGATATATATGTACATATTTGTTATAGGTTCGTGAATCGACCAGTGGCCAAGTTTTACTTCCCGACGAAGTAAAAATCTGTGAAAGTGAGTTATAGTCCCACTTTTAAAATCTATTATTTTTGGGATGAGAGTACATGTAGTTTTATAAATGTTTTACAAAATACACACAAGTGATCAAAAGTACATTCTATGTTGAATTATCGAACCGAATATGCCCCTTTTTAGCTTGGTAGCCTAAGAATTGGTGTTTATTATAATTGCCACCAATTGACGCGAATCCTAAAGATAGATCTCTTTGGCCCAACAAGCCTCATCTGAGTTACGGATGCTTTAGTACTTCGATTTATCATGTCCGATGAGAGTTCCGGAATGATGGGGATATTCTATATGCATCCTGTTAAGGTTGGTTACCAGGTGTTCATCATATGAATGATTTTTATGCAGATTGCATGCTGTTTATGAGAAATGAAAATATGAAATCTTGTGGTCTATTATTACGATTTGATAAATATATAGGTTAAACCTATAACTCACCAACATTTTTGTTGACGTTTAAAGCATGTTTATTCTCAGGTGATTATTAAGAGCTTCCGCTGTTGCATGCTAATTTATGAACAAGAGTTGGAGTCAGCATGCTTGTATAATATTGTTTAAAAACCGCATTCGAAGACTTAAATTGATGTGTAATATTATTGTAAACCATTATGTAATAATCGTGTGAAAACGCTATATTTTAGATTATCATTATTTGATAATTGTCGTAATATTTTTAAACCTTTATAGATAAAATAAAGGTTATGGTTTGTTTTAAAATCGAATGCAGTCTTTGAAAAACGTCTCATATAGAGGTCAAAACCTCGCAACGAAATCAATTAATATGGAACGTTTATAAATCGATATGAACGGGACATTTCACTCAACCTAAGTCAAAGGTTACTAGGTCAGTAAATTGTCCCCAAAAGTTTAAAAGTGAATAAATTAAGTCTTAAGTATCATCATCATCATCATCATTCGTATAAGATAAAGTAAGTTTTCATCAAGAATAGAGATTTAAACAAAAGGCTAACTTCGGACAGCTACTACCACCTCTATACAAACTGAAAAGATGCGTGGTCAGTGGCCAGGGCTCCGTATGTGAGTCCTCGTACCTCTGTCCAATTTTCAGATCCTAACTTGATGTCGTTTGACCGTGGCGACGGTCCAAGCGCGAGTAGGTCAGAATTTTCAGCACGTCGTTACAAAGGCGTAGTGATTTTCGGAAGGCTATAAATCCTAAACCGTATATCGGATTTAGGCGAGTCTTGAACGAAAAGTCATCTACTCGAACCGAACTATCTGAGAATCAATTTTCCAGAAGTCCCAAGAGTCTGATCAGACCCCGAAAAATAGCAAACAAGTGCTCCGGTGGGTTTCTTGGTGCTTGATGCTCATCACGGTTCTCATCCTTGATGCGTGTAAGCTTCAAGTGAAATGTCCCGTTCTTATTGATTAAAAACGTTCCATATTAATTGATTTCGTTGCGAGGTTTTGACCTCTATATGAGACGTTTTTCAAAGACTGCATTCATTTTAAAACAAACCATAACCTTTATTTCATCAATAAAGGTTTAAAAAGCTTTACGTAGATTATCAAATAATGATAATCTAAAATATCCTGTTTACACACGACTATTACATAATGGTTTACAATACAAATATGTTACAACGAAATAAGTTTCTTGAATGCAGTTTTTACACAATATCATACAAACATGGACTCCAAATCTTGTCCTTATTTAAGTATGCGATAGCGGAAGCTCTTAATAATCACCTGAGAATAAACATGCTTAAAACGTCAACAAAAATGTTGGTGAGTTATGTGATGACCCGGGAATTTCCGACCAAATTTAAACCTAATCTTTATATAATCCCGGCACGATAAGCAAAATCTGTAATATTGAGTCTCAAGAGTTTTGGAAACTATATTCATGAAATCAATAACCCTTGGCTATTCCCGAAGATTCACGAACAATTGCTTGTAAATAAATATGTATATATATAAATGTAAATACATACAATGATTGGAAATTATAAATCATAATCGTTAGAATTAAATAGGGAAAATAATATATAAGATAATAATTTTGTAATTTAAAATGAATCTATAAATACATATATATATTCAATACATAAATATTATATATATATATATATATATATATATATATATATATATATATATATATATATATATATATATATATATATATATATATATATATATATATATATATATATATATATATATATATATATATTGTAATAAATAAATATTAAAGAATTCTATATATTATAATCAGTAAATATGATATAATTAATAAATTGTATTATATCAAATTTAATTACAAGATTTAATGTAATTGTTATATTAATATTATCATCAATACTTTCATTATTATTATTTGTAAAATTTGATATGTATAACTTGTTATATTATTATTATTATGATTATTAATATAAATATCATTCTTAACAATGTCATTATTATTATTAGTATTATTTTGTTATTAATATTATTATGATTATAGTTATAATTATTATTAAATTTGCCATGAGATTTAATTATTAAACCTATTATTATTATTATTATTAAAAAGACCATTCATATTACCATTATTATGGAAATCATTATAAATATTATCATAAGGATAATAAAATTTATAATAAATATTATTTTGATTATTATTATTATAGTTGTTAAAATTATTATTAATTATTATTATTTATATAATAATTATTATTATTAATAGTATTATTATTAATCTACTTATTTACTTATTTATTTATTATTATTAACATAATTATTATTATTTCTAATACAATTATTAATTAATATTCATTATATATAAACTATAAATCAGAAAAAGTCGTACGAATCAGCTTTATATATCTATCAACTGTTTTTAATTTTGTTTTGTGTTCCCAATTTGTTAGATATCGCTATCTAATTTGCTTTTTAATTATCTGTTGAATTTTTTCCTGTCTAGTATTCTGTTAAAGGTCGATGCAAGTAAATTCCAATCAGAATAACTATTAAAATAAGTACTCCTTTATATTGTATATCTATACGTCTGTGATTGAGGATCAAAAACACAGAACTTAAATAATTCTTTTTTTTTCGCTCTGTTCTTGTACCATTATTGTCAACAATCGAATTCGAGCCATATTTAAAAATTTAACAATGCAATTCTATTAGAAAGCGTTCATTTAATCTATCTGTAAAATCCCAAGTCTCAATTTTAACTAACAAATTCGAATTTCGGAGTCAAACTTCTAAATATAAAAGTTAACTGTTTTGTTCATGGGAAAATTCGAGTTTGTTTTCGTGTTTTAAATTAAATTGAGGATTCAGGCAGTTTTTATAAATGATATACTCCACATTTCATGTTATAATCATAGTCTGAAACCTGCTAAAAATTCGAATTTGGTTTTGGGTTCTTCAAGGCCATCAGCGAGCGAGCTGTTATGGCTTCTTTTTATTTATTTATTTTTTTTATTTTTCGGTTTTAATTACTTTCAAACACAACCACTTTATTAATAACTCGATTTAATAGTCTGAAAACAACACTTAAATTATGTTTATTATTAGCTTATGCGTCTTGGTCGATTTGATTTAATATGAGGAAGAAGGAGATTTAGAAACTGAATTGTACGGGTTAAATAAAAACGAGTTTTGTATAAAATCAGAAAATGGGCGACGGCCCAGTAGTTCGGAGTGTTTGCGGGTTTCGAAAGGTCAGGGGTTCGAGTCCTTGGAGTGGCAGTATTTTTTTGGGCGATTTCTCCTTTAAGGTATTATTCCAAATTATTATTATTATTATTATTATTATTATTATTATTATTATTATTATTATTATTATTATTATTATTATTATTATTATTATTATTATTATTATTATTTTTATTATTATTATTATTATTATTATTATTATTATTATTATTATTATTAATAAATAATGTTAGTATTAATTATGATTATGATTATGATTATGTTTATCACTATTATTATTTAGGAAAGAAATAAAAATATATTATTATCATTGTTATTATTATTACTGATAATTGATAATTGATATTAATGGTATTAAAATTATTACTATTATTAAGTTTAGAATTATAGGTATTAGAAGTATTATTATCCTTAGTAATTTTTAAAGTAGTATTATCAGTATGATTATAGTTACAAAATTGAATATTATTATTATTATTATGTACGATGAATCCTAGGGTTATTATTATTAAGATTATCATTATTTTTTTTTACTTAGTTAATTTATTAAAAACTACTGTTATTATCATTATTATAAGATTTATCATTAAAACTGTCATTAATATTATTAATAATAAAATCATAAATATTATTATCCTTATTATTAACACTAGTATTATTATATTCATTATTTTAATCACTATTAATATTATTATCACTTTTGTAACTATTAGTATTATTAATCGTATAATTAGATAAAAGTATCATTATTAACAATATCATTACTATTATTAAAATTATCATTTTTAATGAAGTTATTATTAGTATTAATATTATTCTTGTAAATCGTTAATATCAAAACCATCATTTTAAACAAATAAATAGTTTGAATATAAAAACATACTTATTACATATACTACAATTATAGTATCAATAATCCATATAACTATATAAATAATAATCATTTTCAAATATATATTTAAACAAAATACAAAATATATAAGGTTATATGATATGAAATTGTTCAATTACAAGTATATATTTTAATGTATATATACGAATGATATAGGTTCGTGAATCCGAGGTCAACCCTGCATTGTTCAATATAGTCATCTGTATTTTTACTACAAAATACAATTGGTGAGTTTCATTTGCCTTTTTACCCTTTATATTTTTAGGCTGAGAATACATGCGCAATTTTTATAAATGATTTACAAAATAGACACAAGTACGTGAAACTACTTTCTATGGTTGAATTATCGAAATCGAATATGCCCCTTTTTATTTAGTATGGTAATCTAAGAATTAGGGAACAGACACCCTAATTGACGCGAACTCTAAAGATAGATCTATCGGGCCCAACAAGCCCCATCCAAAGTACCGGATGCTTTAGTACTTCGAAATTTATATCATGTCCGAAGGAGGATCCCGGAATGATGGGGATATTCTTATGTGCATATTGTGAATGTCGGTTACCAGGTGTTCAATCCATATGAATGATATTTTTGTCTCTATGCATGGGACGTATGTTTATGAGAAATGGAAATATGAAATCTTGTGGTCTATTAAATTTATGAATTGATTATTTATGATAAACTAATGAACTCACCAACCTTTTAGTTGACACTTGAAAGCATGTTTATTCTCAGGTATGAAAGAAATCTTCCGCTGTACATTTGCTCATTTTAGAGATATTACTTGGAGTCATTCATGACATATTTTAAAAGACGTTGCATTCGAGTCATGGAGTTCATCAAGATTATTATTAAGTCAATTATAGTTGGGTATATTCTGAAATGGTATGCATGTCATCAATTTTTCGTTGTAAAGAAAGATTGTCTTTTAAAATGGAATGCAATGTTTGTAAAATGTATCATATAGAGGTCAAATACCTCGCGATGTAATCAACTGTTGTGAATCGTTTATAATCGATATGGACTTCGTCCGGATGGATTAGGACGGGTCTTCACAGTTGGTATCAGAGCGGTGGTCTTAGCGAACCAGGTCTTGCATTAGTATGTCTAACTGATAGTTGTTAGGATGCATTAGTAAGTCTGGACTTCGACCGTGTCTGCATGTCAAAAATTTTGCTTATCATTTTTGTCGAAAATCATCTGCTTATCATCCTTAGGAAATCACTTACTCATTATTCTTAGTCTAGACACGTTTTACTGCATTGACTGCATGAATAGTGTATATATAAAATTCATATCTTATGGTATCTGACAATTCATATCTTAGCGTATCTGTTACTGTAGACCTTGCCTGATATCCCTCGTAAATTTCTCCTTAAATTAAGGGATCCTGGTACTATATATATCTATGCAAATTATGCATTGAGAATACCATCCAACTATCAATTTCTGTCACTAAACTCTTCATACTAAAAATCTTTCCTGAGATCGCGTAAGATGGCCTCTACGAATCGACCAAGTTCCTCTGACTCCGAAGACAGCGTGACAGGAGCACACCAACCAATCAACTACCGTGATTACTGGAGAAAATGGGGGTGGGTTCACGACATACTCACTCTATGGAGAAGGGAAGAAGGTACTCCATATCATGAACCGAATCTACCACCTAACCTTGGAGTACTCGACCCGCTCACCGGCGAACCTGTTCGCAACACCGTTTATACCCTTTTTGCCATAATTTTTTGTCTTGAGACTACCATTAACGGAACTAGAGAAGATATCCGATCTCTACCTCACACTGATAACCAACCATGGTTAGTAGAAGAAGTTAAAGAACTCCGAGCTCGAGTTTTAACTTTAGAGAGCACGGTACACAATTTGCGAGCACCAGCCGTATCACCAACACCAGTAACATCACCAACCTTAGCACCAACAGCATTAGTACCACCAACAACAACACCCGCATCACCAGCTTCGACATCTCATTCTGTACCTCGAGTATAATCATCGTTCTACGTATCGTTCTATCTATGTTATTTTCGTTCGACATGGCGATTATGTAATCTCTAATGTTTTAGAGATTATATATTCTTGTTCTAATGGTAAATCAAATGAGATTAATAGCACATTAACTCATTAAATCCGTGATTATATCTGAAGAAAATATATGTATATATGTTTTCATAAACATTGTAATTAAAAATTCTTTTGTACAAACTGTTAATGATGAAAATATTTTAACGGGTAGGTAATACCCGAGGAATATTTAGATTTCATATTAATAAGTTACATTGTACATTCTTCGAATCTGATTCAACAATCATTTAATATCCTATTTACAACCACCGATATACGTATCCATTCACCGCAGAATAACCATTTTCATTCAATTTTATATTTGAATTTTGATCTATCAGAATCCAACAAGTGGCATAATGAAGAAAACATTTGACAAAATAAAATTTGTTAGAAACAAACAAATTAACTATGAGAAATTTTGTTAAGAATCCACGCTAACTGTTCCTAGCTAATTGTTCCTAGCTAACTAATTAATTCCGTAATACATTTTATTTATTGCAATTTCATTTATCGCAATTTAATTATCGCAATTTACATTCTCGCAATTTAATTTATTGTCATTTAAATTCTGTATTTATTTTACGCACTTTAAATATCGGGACACGTATACAAGGTTTTGACATATCATATCGATGCATTTATATATATTATTTGGAATAACCATAGACACCCTATATGCAGTAATGATCGAGTTCTCTATACAGGGTTGAGGTTGATTCTACAATAATATATATAATTTGAGTTGTGATCGAGTCTGAGACATGTACACGGGTCACGATATGTATTAATTAATTCGAATATTATATATTAAACTATAAGTGAATTATTGGGCTGTCAACTGTGGACTATCGACTGAGGACTAATAATATTGGACAATTAAAATGAATTAAAATACTGATTATAACATATGAAACTAAACAATTCTTCAAGTTTGCCACTTGATTTCATTCTAAACTCCATTAGTATCTTGACGATTACATTATGCGTTCAAACCTTTCATGATTCTTGAAAATACCTCAATCGAGAGGATGAACCAACCGTACTTCATCTACGAAAGAAAAGATATATGAATATAGATATGCACATGAAAAACACTCGGAACTTAACTAAACGTCTAACACGTATCTGTGTTAGCTTCTTTGGCATTGTTATTACCCAAAATAACTTGGTAATCCCTTTCAAAGTAGCAAATTTTGTCACAGCTCCAGTAAGTCAACTTCGAATTTTCATCCAAAGTAGCCTTACTATAATCCTGATATATACAATTACCCTTTTGATACCAGAGGATTCTTTTATATTCCACCACATTACCAGCAAATGTACCAGCAACCTTGTCGCTCCTTAGTTTAAATCTCTCCAACAAATCACTATATTTATCTATTGAAGTCTCGTCATGTACTTATCCGTATCTTGTAACGAGAACTGCCATAACAATTACCAGGAATCAGCAAACAGTACTTTGAAAACTCACAGCATATCTACATCAACAGTTATATGTATGACATTTATCTATTAGAATTATGATCTCTCATTCCGAAATTCTGAAAAGCACTCAGTCACAAATCAATACTCTGAATGCTGAAAAAGCTGAATGAAGCAACAGAAACCATAGACAACCGTAAACGACCTTAATCATCGAAAGTTTGATGATAAAGAATAGTAAGTTGGAAAAGCTCAGAAAAGTTGGAACTGAAAAACGGATTGTGCTAACCACGAAGGAGACCAAGGACAAATACAAGGACCATACCATATATTCAAAGAATCCAGATAATTCTGGATCCGATGAAACCTTCAACGAATATCTTGCTCCGTACTCATGTTAAAATCTTGCGGGAAAAAAAAAATCTTCCTCATCAACCATCGAACTTAGAAATTCCAAAATATCATCATCAATATCTTCGATATTTTTGAGGATATTTTCATAAATATTCTCGTCCGAAATTATATACCTCTTCGTACTTCCTGTGTATCATTATATTGGAAACATTCAATAGAAAATTTAGTACCGAAAAGAAGATTATGCGAAACTATGAAGAAAGCTGTGGACAAATCACAAAGAATAAGTTTGACTTCAAAGAATCCAAATGATTCAATGTCTGCTAAAGTCTTTAGTGAATATCTTGCTCCTTACTCTAAACCCTTGCGGACAATAGTTTTTGTCGTCTTCTGATTTTAGATATTCCGAGATATTATCGTATCTTTCTGAATATATTTTCATAACTAATCTTATCTGAAATCATTACTCTCTTCGTGCTATCAGTGTTACATCATATAGAAACTGTTAGTTTCTATATTCTGTAAACCTTCAAGTTTAAATTATGAATGATTTTGAAGTAGTGTTGGAAATTGATGCATGAGTTAGTATAATATAATGACACTTGATCAATGTGATTATATTACAGTAAGTCATGCTGAGTTTCTAATGGAACGTGATGATTCACAGATCATAACGTCATCATGTGCCTTGTTACATAACTCTTTCATTCTGCTTAACTTCTGAACACATCAAGAAAGTATATTCTTGACAGTTCTATTCTCAGTGATTCTGGTAATTTGACAAATCAAGATCGTGCCATTATAATTTTCTTCCTAGAACATTAATCATGTTCATTCCGAAATGCATATCTACAAATTCTGGACCATATCTCGCTTGACTTAAAGTCGGGAAGAGAAAATAAAAGCATGAAGCTTCAAAATATCAATGGGAATATAAATCACAGTAAATTGGAGAGAGTATTAATTGTGGGTGTCAATGATTACAGAAAGACAGAAACAGAGACATCGAAATATAAGGAAAGATATAAAACCCAACAACAACCCAGAAGTTACAAACCATGGATATTAATACGAATAGTAATATAAAGACACGGTATAATTAAGGATAGTATCACCCCAAGGTAATAGTAGAAGTAAACAGATTTTCTGATGGAAGATTGAGAAGAAGGATGACAGAAATGATAATTAGGAACATATCAGGGTTTAAAATTGGATTAAGCACTATCATAATCTTTTGAGTATGGGAATTGAGTATAGGAATGGTGAGAATAATGGAACAGAAGAGTTAAATTTATAATGGAAGTATCAGACAGAGTAATCGAGGCAGATCATCGCATTTAATTAAAGAGATCCTAATTTCCTTAAATCTCGAAGAATCGGATCGTATAGATTTCCAAGATTTTCTTTTGAATCCCTTGAATTCCGGAATTCAACCAAGACAACGTCAAAAGCTAAGACGCACCTTATTTTCTAAATTCAACCATGACTAGTCAAAAGTTATGATGAAACTTGTCTTTTTCATTTCACTCTTTTATGATAACTTCACTCGTACGCTTTGCATAATCGAATCGTTTTGGCTATAGTACTCAATGATGATGAAACTCGATTTATCAATTCATATTCGTCATGAAAACATTTTTATTGTTAGCCATGACCACCTCACTCAAATTTCGGGACGAAATTTCTTTAACGGGTAGGTACTGTGATGACCCGGGAATTTCACACCAAATTTAAACCTAATCTTTATATAATCCCGGCACGATAAGCAAAATCTGTAATATTGAGTCTCAAAAGTTTTAGAAACTATATTCATGAAATCAATAACCCTTGGCTATTCCCGAAGATTCACGAACAATTGCTTGTAAATAAATATGTATATATATAAATGTAAATACATACAATGATTGGAAATTATAAATCATAATCGTTAGAATTAAACAGGGAAAATAATATATAAGATAATAATTTTGTAATTTAAAATGAATCTATAAATACATATATATATTCAATACATAAATATATATATATATATATATATATATATATATATATATATATATATATATAGTAATAAATAAATATTAAAGAATTCTATATATTATAATCAGTAAATATGATATAATTAATAAATTGTATTAAATCAAATTTAATTACAAGATTTAATGTAATTGTTATATTAATATTATCATCAATACTTTCATTATTATTATTTGTAAAATTTGATATGTATAACTTGTTATATTATTATTATGATTATTAATATAAATATCATTCTTAACAATGTCATTATTATTATTAGTATTATTTTGTTATTAATATTATTATGATTATAGTTATAATTATTATTAAATTTACCATGAGATTTAATTATTAAACTTATTATTATTATTATTATTAAAAAGACCATTCATATTACCATTATTATGGAAATCATTATAAATATTATCATAAGGATAATACAATTTATAATAAATATTATTTTGATTATTATTATTATTGTTGTTAAAATTATTATTAATTATTATTATTATTATTATTATTTATATAATAATTATTATTATTAATAGTATTATTATTAATCTACTTATTTACTTATTTATTTATTATTATTAACATAATTATTATTATTTCTAATACAATTATTAATTAATATTCATTATATATAAACTATAAATCAGAAAAAGTCGTACGAATCAGCTTTATATATCTATCAACAGTTTTTAATTTTGTTTTGTGTTCCCAATTTGTTAGATATCGCTATCTAATTTGCTTTTTAATTATCTGTTGAATTTTTTACTGTCTAGTATTCTGTTAAAGGTCGATGCAAGTAAATTCCAATCAGAATAACTGTTAAAATAAGTACTCCTTTATATTGTATATCTATACGTCTGTGATTGAGGATCAAAAACACAGAACTTAAATAATTCTTTTTTTTCGCTCTGTTCTTGTACCATTATTGTCAACAATCGAATTCGAGCCATATTTAAAAATTTAACAATGCAATTCTATTAGAAAGCGTTCATTTAATCTATCTGTAAAATCCCAAGTCTCAATTTTAACTAACGAATTCGAATTTCGGAGTCAAACTTCTAAATATAAAAGTCAACTGTTTTGTTCATGGGAAAATTCGAGTTTGTTTTCGTGTTTTAAATTAAATTGAGGATTCAGGCAGTTTTTATAAATGATATACTCCACATTTCATGTTATAATCATAGTCTGAAACCTGCTAAAAAATTGAATTTGGTTTTGGGTTCTTCAAGGCCATCAGCGAGCGAGCTGTTATGGCTTCTTTTTATTTATTTTTTTTTATTTTCCGGTTTTAATTACTTTCAAACACAACCACTTGATTAATAACTCGGTTTAATAGTCTGAAAACAACACTTAAATTATGTTTATTATTAGCTTATGAGTCTTGTCGATTTGATTTAATATGAGGAAGAAGGAGATTTAGAAACTGAATTGTACGGGTTAAATAAAAACGAGTTTTGTATAAAATCAGAAAATGGGCGACGGCCCAGTGGTTCGGAGTGTTTGCGGGTTTCGAAAGGTCGGGGGTTCGAGTCCTTGTGTAACGACCCGGAAATTTCCGACCAAATTTAAACCCTAATCTCCATAGGTTTCTGACATGATAAGCAAAAACTTTAATGTTGAGTTTAGAAAAGTGTGAAATCTATTTTTGGATAATCAGTTACCCTTTGACCAAGCCTAACGATTCACGAACAATTAGGTGATCTTAAGTGTAATTAAGTTTTAGAAGTATAAACTTTATAATAGCTATTTGATTTAATTTCAAACGTATTTATTAAATATATATGATTTTAAATTAGTATGTAAACGATAGCAACATTTGTTATTTGATTTGATTGATATTAAATTATATTATTTAGGAAGTTTAAGGAAAGTAAACTAAACGTTGGCACATAAATAAATTATATCTGATTAAGTGTTACATAATTAATAATATGTAATACTAAATTTAATTACAAGTTGAAATATAGTTGTTATAATAATACTATTATTTCTTTCAATACTAATATCAATACTTGTATTATTAATGTTATTATCTATAGTTACGAAATCTAATATATAAAAATTTTTATAGTATTATTATTATTAATAATCTCATTATACTCATGAATAAAACTAAGATTATTAGTATTATTATTATTATTATCAATAATAATATTATAGTTATTATAGTTATAATAATTAATGGTTAATTATAAATATTTTTGAACATTATTAATCTATTTAAAACTACTATTTCATTATTTAACATTATTCTTATTATTAATTGATATTATTATTATTAATCCTATTAATAATATTATTATTATTTTATTTTATAATATCAACAGATTTTATTAATACAAGTGTTAATTAATATTATTATATATCTAAAAAAAAATATATTTTAAAAGCTAAATTACAGGATCTGAAAAATACACGTGCTGTATATATCATATCATTATCAGTTAAAGTTTTATTTTTCTTTTTCCCTATTAACTGTTAGGCTTGTGATAGTCGACGTATTTTTTTTTCTATATAACTCGATCATATCTATGTGTGAAGCAATCAAGGGATTTCGAATATCTGCATCAATTATCCAAAATTTCTCTATTCCTGATTAATTTTTTTTTTACAGCGAATATATATATATACCTCTGTAACGTCTTCCACAAATCAAACTATCAAAATTCAATTCGAATTCCAAAATCTATTAATGTAGTCTTTTTAAGAATGTCATACTCAATTCTTCTGCGAAATATCAAGTTCCATTTCCTAATATCGAGTTCTAATTTCGGAGACAAAATCTTTAAAATAAAAAGTCAAATTTTGTTCTTCAAACGAATTCGAGTTACCTGTTATGTTTCTGTTAAAATTAAAGACTCAGAAAGATTATAAAAACCATTTAGAAACTAATTCGTTTTGAAACCATTGTCTAAAAAGCTTTCAAAATCGAAATCACCAATTTTATTTTTTTTATTTCTTGCCACTGCAGCGACGAGCAGTTTTTATTTCTTATACATATATATATTTTTTTAAAATCACTGTAAACGGTTCATGTATTTTCCCGTATATATTATAATACGTTTGAAAAGATAAATTATGAGTAGATGGATTTTGGTGTGGTTCGATATTGATGAAGATGAAGAAGATGATTCGATTAAATCGGTTATAAACAAATAAAACTAAATTAAAACAGAAACTGGGCAATAGCCCAATGGTTAGAGTGTTATGTGTGTGAGCGAGGGGTCTCGGGTTCGAACCCCGGCAGGGTCGATATATTTCTTTTTGGGCTGATTTTTGAGGTAGTTTTCTTTTGTCTTTATTATTATTATTATTATCATTATTATTATTATTATTATTATTGTTATTGTTATTTGTAATTATCATTATTGTTATTATTATTGTCAAAAGTAGTAGCAATATCAGTATTAGTAGTATTAATATCATTATAGTTATTAATATAAATATCATAATCATTATTATTAGAAAAATCATTAATTCTATTATTATTATTATTATTATTATCATTATTATTATTATTATTATTATCATTTTATCAAAATATATGTTATTATTAAAATTATCATTTAAGATTATTATTATTATCATTTTTAACAATACTATTATAACAAATAAATATTTTCTACATAAGAGGATATTATTTACATGTAACAATTTGTTTAAAATTTTTTTTATAAAAATAGTCATATGTATATATATATAAAACTATAATAAATTTATACAAATTAAATATATAATATATATATATATATTAAGATATAATATATAATTTTGTTCGATTACCATTATGTGTATTAATAAGTATACAAACGATATAGGTTCGTGAATCGAAGGCCAACCTTGCACATGTTAAATGATGTTATATGTATTTTTACTACAAAATACATTAGGTGAGTATATAGTCCCTTTTAAACTTTAAATATTTTTGGGCTGAGAATACATGCGCTATTTTTATAAATGATTTACGTTATGGACACAAGTGACTAAAATTACATTCTACATGGGTTTGAATCAAAAATCCCCTAGCTTGGTAACTTTAACTATTGGTTTATGAATTGGTAGGCGCGAATCCTAAAGATAGATCTATCGGGTTTTACACCCCCACCCAGATGTTGTTCTAGTCACTACTAAACTAGAAGAACGGGTGTTTAGTACTTCGAGGTTAACGGAACGCACTTGATTCGGTGCACATATTATTATAACTCAGGGGTACACACTCTTGTTAAGGCTAGTTACCGGGTGCCCACTGCTTGGAATGCTTTTCATACACTTGCGAGTGTATTATGTTTATATATGAAATCTTGTGGTCCATAGTTATAACGCTGCTAACATCAAACCTATATATCTCACCAACTTTATGTTGACTTTTTAAAGCATGTTTATTCTCAGGTACGAATTAAGTCTTCCGCTGTGCATTAGCTCATGTTAAAGACATTACTTGGAGTCGATCATCGCAATGGAACCAAATGTTGAAGATATCGTCCGGATGGATAAGGACGGGTCTTTACAGGTGGTATCAGAGCGTTGGTCTTAGTGAACCAGGCCTTGCATTAGTGTGTCTGACTAGTAGTTGTTAGGATACAGTAGTGAGTCTGGACTTCGACCGTGTCTGCCTGTCAAAAAGTTTTGCTTATCATTCTAGTCGGAAATCATCTGCTTATCATCCCTAGGGAATTTTCTGCTTATCATTCATAAGTCTAGACACGTCTTACTGCATTTAGTGCATCGATAGTGTATAGACAAAATTCATATCTTGGCGCATCTGTAGACTTGCCTGACATATGCTGTAGGTTCCTCTGTAGTTTATGAAATCTTTAGTATTAAATATATAGATATTCTATGAAGTTAGAATATCATCCTATAATCGAAAATCATTTCACATCGAAGATCCCTTCCATCCACCAAATTGTCCTCTTGGCGATGAACCTGAATTACTTATCAGCGAACATGTTCGAGAAACCATTTTCTCTCTTATTTCTCGAGTATCTCGTCACGATTATATACTATCCTACATTTTGGATCTTGTTCATTCGCTTACTCCAATTGTCAATCATCCCGATGTACTAGCAGAAATTAACGAACTTCGCGCTCGTGTGACAACTTTGGAGAACCTGGTGCGAAGGTTACTACCACTAGCAGCAGCACCAGCAACATAATCAGTACCACCATCATCGACGTCGACAGTACCCTTATCATCCCTAAACCATAACCGCGCCGTAACTCTCAACATCACAATCTGTACCTCGAATATCAACATCACACGCCTCAATATTACCATCTGTATTTAGAGTATGATCATCGTTCTACATGACGTTCTACATCATTTATGTTAGTTCGACATAGCGATTATGTAACCTCTAATGTTTTAGAGATTATATATTCTTGTTCTAACGGTAAATCAGATGAGTTAATATCATATTAACTCATTAAATCCATGATTGCATCTGAATAAAATATATATGTATATATGTTTTCATAAAAATTGTAATTAAAAATTCTTTAGTACAAAGTGTTAATTGTGAAAATATTATAACGGGTAGGTAATACCCGAGGAATATTCAGATTTCACATTAATAAGTTACAATGTACATTCTTCGAAGCTGATTCAACGGTTATTTACTATCCTATGTACAACCACCGATATACGTATCCATTCACCACAAAATAACCATTTCCATTTAAATTTCATATTTGGATTTTGACCTATCAGAATTCAACAAGTGGCATAATGAAGAAAACATTGGACAAAATAAAAATTGTTAGAAACAAACGAATTAACTAATTGAAATTTTGTTAAGAATCCACGCTAACTGTTCCAGCTAACTGTTCCTAGCTAACTGATTACATTTTATTTATCGCAATTTAATTATCGCAATTTTATTTATCGTCATTTAATTTCTGTTATTTACTTTACGCATTTAATTTATCGTCATTTAATTTCTGTTATTTATTTTACGCACTTTAAATATCGGGACACGTATACAAGGTTTTGACATATCATATCGACGCATCTATATATATTATTTGGAATAACCATAGACACTCTATATGCAGTAATGCGGGAGTTAGCTATACAGGGTTGAGGTTGATTCTCAAATAATATATATACTTTGAGTTGTGATCGAGTCTGAGACATGTACACGGGTCACGATACGTATTAATTAATTCGAATATTATAAATTAAATTATATATGAATTATTGTACTGTTAACTGTGGACTATCGATTGGGACTATCAACATTGGACAATTAAAAAAAATGAATTAAAATATTAATTATAACATATGAAACTAAACAATTCTTCAAGTTTGCCACTTGATTTCATCTTAAACCTCATTTAAATCTTTACGATTCCAATCCATGTTCAAATCTTTCATGATTCTTGAAAACACCTCAACCGAGAAGTTGAATCAACCGCACTTCATCTACGAAAGGAAAGATTTATGCACCTGAAAAACTCTCGAATCCAAAATCAGAGTTTAATCCGTAATCTCGTCGAATCCTTTATCAATTATTAGCAAAAGCAACCTTATGACTCCTTTTCAAAGTAGCCAAATTTTGTCACAGCTCCAGCAAGTTAACTTCGACTTCTCAGCAAGACTAGTCTTATTATAACTTCGAAATATATACGTTGTCTTTTCGCCTTAGTTACCGGAAAATCTTTTATGTTCCACCCTACTATCATTAGCATTTAATCATCTAAAAACACAGTTCTCCTGAAACCACCTCGGGTTAACAACCGATGATTCAGATATCGTAGCATTAAATGCAGAGGAAACAGGGAAGTGGTTGATGGTCTAAACGGCCAAAAGTTTAATGATACAGAAAGGAGTATTGGAAACACTCAATAGAAAATTTAGTATCAAAAAGCGGATTATGCGAAACTATGAAGTAAGCCATGGACAAATCACAAAGAATAAGTTTGACTTCAAAGAATTTAAAAGATTCAGTGCCTGCTGAAATCCTTAGTACATACCCTACTCCTTACTCTAAAACCTTTGCTGACACTATTCTTCATCATCATCCTTCGGCATTAGAAGTTCCAAGATATTATCATATCTTTCATTATAAATATCCTCAATGTTTCTGAAGATATTTTTATAACTATTCTTATCGGAAATCATCTATTTTCTCAAGCTATCTGCATCACATCATAAAAGAAACTGTGTTAGTTTCTAAATTCTGAAACCTTCGAATTTAAAATATAAATGTTTTGAAATAATGTTAGGAACTGACGCATGAATTAGTATAATATAATGAAACTTGATCAACTTCATTATAATACAGTAAGTTATGTTAAGTTTCTAATGGAATGTGATGATTCGCAGTACCATCATCATGTGCCATGTTACACGGCTCTTACATTCTATCCAATTCCCAAATGTATTAGGAACATATCGTCTTGATAGTTCTATCTTTTCTAGGGTATTCTGGTAATTTAACAAATCAAAATTTTGCCGATACCCTTTCTTTCTTAAGATATTAGCTATGTTCATTCTGAAATTTCATACCTACGAAATTCCGGACCCTTGCTCGCTTGACTCGAGAACGGGAAGATATAAAACCCAACAACCACTCAGAATTTACAAACCGTGTATATCAATGCAGATAGCAATATAGAGACACGGGAGAATTAGAAACACTATAAACACAAGAGCATAGTAGAAGTAAATAGATTCTTCTGGTGGTAGATGAAAAAGAAGAACGACAGATGTGAAAATTAAGAATATATCAAGAATCAGAATGGGATGGAGCATATTGACGAATGTTTAAAGTAAGAATTTAGGAGAAAAAGTAGAAGATGTGGGATATGGAAATAAGAAAACGAAGGGGGTAGATTTATAGTGAAATATTAGACGAAGAAATCACAACAGATTTGCCGCATTAAATCAAAGGAGATCCTGTTTCCTAAAGCGCCGAAGAACCAAATCTTATTACGAAAGATTTTTTTTTAAATCTCATGAATTCCGGAAATCAATTATAACCACGTCATCAGTTAAAACGATACCATATTCACTCATTTCATTCTTTTGTGATAGCTTCACTCGTGCGTTTCACATGATCGAATCGTTTATCCATATTTTCCGATAATGATAAAACCCTATTATTACCTCATATTTGTTATGAAAACATTCCTATTGTTATTTATGACAACCTCTACCAAATTTCGGGGACGAAATTTCTTTAACGGGTGGGTACTGTAACGACCCGGAAATTTCCGACCAAATTTAAACCCTAATCTCCATAGGTTTCTGACATGATAAGCAAAAACTTTAATGTTGAGTTTAGAAAAGTGTGAAATCTATTTTTGGATAATCAGTTACCCTTTGACCAAGCCTAACGATTCACGAACAATTAGGTGATCTTAAGTGTAATTAAGTTTTAGAAGTATAAACTTTATAATAGCTATTTGATTTAATTTCAAACGTATTTATTAAATATATATGATTTTAAATTAGTATGTAAACGATAGCAACATTTGTTATTTGATTTGATTGATATTAAATTATATTATTTAGGAAGTTTAAGGAAAGTAAACTAAACGTTGGCACATAAATAAATTATATCTGATTAAGTGTTACATAATTAATAATATGTAATACTAAATTTAATTACAAGTTGAAATATAGTTGTTATAATAATACTATTATTTCTTTCAATACTAATATCAATACTTGTATTATTAATGTTATTATCTATAGTTACGAAATCTAATATATAAAAATTTTTATAGTATTATTATTATTAATAATCTCATTATACTCATGAATAAAACTAAGATTATTAGTATTATTATTATTATTATCAATAATAATATTATAGTTATTATAGTTATAATAATTAATGGTTAATTATAAATATTTTTGAACATTATTAATCTATTTAAAACTACTATTTCATTATTTAACATTATTCTTATTATTAATTGATATTATTATTATTAATCCTATTAATAATATTATTATTATTTTATTTTATAATATCAACAGATTTTATTAATACAAGTGTTAATTAATATTATTATATATCTAAAAAAAAATATATTTTAAAAGCTAAATTACAGGATCTGAAAAATACACGTGCTGTATATATCATATCATTATCAGTTAAAGTTTTATTTTTCTTTTTCCCTATTAACTGTTAGGCTTGTGATAGTCGACGTATTTTTTTTTCTATATAACTCGATCATATCTATGTGTGAAGCAATCAAGGGATTTCGAATATCTGCATCAATTATCCAAAATTTCTCTATTCCTGATTAATTTTTTTTTTACAGCGAATATATATATATACCTCTGTAACGTCTTCCACAAATCAAACTATCAAAATTCAATTCGAATTCCAAAATCTATTAATGTAGTCTTTTTAAGAATGTCATACTCAATTCTTCTGCGAAATATCAAGTTCCATTTCCTAATATCGAGTTCTAATTTCGGAGACAAAATCTTTAAAATAAAAAGTCAAATTTTGTTCTTCAAACGAATTCGAGTTACCTGTTATGTTTCTGTTAAAATTAAAGACTCAGAAAGATTATAAAAACCATTTAGAAACTAATTCGTTTTGAAACCATTGTCTAAAAAGCTTTCAAAATCGAAATCACCAATTTTATTTTTTTTATTTCTTGCCACTGCAGCGACGAGCAGTTTTTATTTCTTATACATATATATATTTTTTTAAAATCACTGTAAACGGTTCATGTATTTTCCCGTATATATTATAATACGTTTGAAAAGATAAATTATGAGTAGATGGATTTTGGTGTGGTTCGATATTGATGAAGATGAAGAAGATGATTCGATTAAATCGGTTATAAACAAATAAAACTAAATTAAAACAGAAACTGGGCAATAGCCCAATGGTTAGAGTGTTATGTGTGTGAGCGAGGGGTCTCGGGTTCGAACCCCGGCAGGGTCGATATATTTCTTTTTGGGCTGATTTTTGAGGTAGTTTTCTTTTGTCTTTATTATTATTATTATTATCATTATTATTATTATTATTATTATTGTTATTGTTATTTGTAATTATCATTATTGTTATTATTATTGTCAAAAGTAGTAGCAATATCAGTATTAGTAGTATTAATATCATTATAGTTATTAATATAAATATCATAATCATTATTATTAGAAAAATCATTAATTCTATTATTATTATTATTATTATTATCATTATTATTATTATTATTATTATCATTTTATCAAAATATATGTTATTATTAAAATTATCATTTAAGATTATTATTATTATCATTTTTAACAATACTATTATAACAAATAAATATTTTCTACATAAGAGGATATTATTTACATGTAACAATTTGTTTAAAATTTTTTTTATAAAAATAGTCATATGTATATATATATAAAACTATAATAAATTTATACAAATTAAATATATAATATATATATATATTAAGATATAATATATAATTTTGTTCGATTACCATTATGTGTATTAATAAGTATACAAACGATATAGGTTCGTGAATCGAAGGCCAACCTTGCACATGTTAAATGATGTTATATGTATTTTTACTACAAAATACATTAGGTGAGTATATAGTCCCTTTTAAACTTTAAATATTTTTGGGCTGAGAATACATGCGCTATTTTTATAAATGATTTACGTTATGGACACAAGTGACTAAAATTACATTCTACATGGGTTTGAATCAAAAATCCCCTAGCTTGGTAACTTTAACTATTGGTTTATGAATTGGTAGGCGCGAATCCTAAAGATAGATCTATCGGGTTTTACACCCCCACCCAGATGTTGTTCTAGTCACTACTAAACTAGAAGAACGGGTGTTTAGTACTTCGAGGTTAACGAAACGCACTTGATTCGGTGCACATATTATTATAACTCAGGGGTACACACTCTTGTTAAGGCTAGTTACCGGGTGCCCACTGCTTGGAATGCTTTTCATACACTTGCGAGTGTATTATGTTTATATATGAAATCTTGTGGTCCATAGTTATAACGCTGCTAACATCAAACCTATATATCTCACCAACTTTATGTTGACTTTTTAAAGCATGTTTATTCTCAGGTACGAATTAAGTCTTCCGCTGTGCATTAGCTCATGTTAAAGACATTACTTGGAGTCGATCATCGCAATGGAACCAAATGTTGAAGATATCGTCCGGATGGATAAGGACGGGTCTTTACACCTTGGAGTGGCAGTATTTTTTTGGGCGATTTCTCCTTTAAGGTATTATTCCAAATTATTATTATTATTATTATTATTATTATTATTATTATTATTATTATTAATAAATAATGTTAGTATTAATTATGATTATGATTATGATTATGTTTATCACTATTATTATTTAGGAAAGAAATAAAAATATATTATTATCATTGTTATTATTATTATTGATAATTGATAATTGATAATTGATATTAATGGTATTAAAATTATTACTATTATCAAGTTTAGAATTATAGGTATTAGAAGTATTATTATCCTTAGTAATTTTTAAAGTAGTATTATGAGTATGATTATAGTTACAAAATTGAATATTATTATTATTATTATTATTATTATTATTATGTATGATGAATCCTAGGGTTATTATTATTAAGATTATCATTTTTTTTTACTTAGTTAATTTATTAAAAACTACTGTTATTATCATTATTATAAGATTTATCATTAAAACTATCATTAATATTATTAATAATAAAATCATAAATATTATTATCCTTATTATTAACACTAGTATTATTATATTCATTATTTTAATCACTATTAATATTAGTATCACTTTTGTAACTATTAGTATTATTAATCGTATAATTAGATAAAAGTATCATTATTAACAATATCATTACTATTATTAAAATTATCATTTTTAATGAAGTTATTATTAGTATTAATATTATTCTTGTAAATCGTTAATATCAAAAACATCATTTTAAACAAATAAATAGTTTGAATATAAAAACATACTTATTACATATACTACAATTATAGTATTAATAATCCATATAACTATATAAATAATAACCATTTTCAAATATATATTTAAACAAAATACAAAATATATAAGGTTATAAGATATGTAATTGTTCAATTACAAGTATATATTTTAATGTATATATACGAATGATATATGTTCATGAATCCGAGGTCAACCCTGCATTGTTCAATATAGTCATCTGTATTTTTACTACAAAATACAATTGGTGAGTTTCATTTGCCTTTTTACCCTTTATATTTTTAGGCTGAGAATACATGCGCAATTTTTATAAATGATTTACAAAATAGATACAAGTACGTGAAACTACATTCTATGGTTGAATTATCGAAATCGAATATGCCCCTTTTTATTTAGTCTGGTAATCTAAGAATTAGGGAACAGACACCCTAATTGACGCGAACTCTAAAGATAGATCTATCGGGCCCAACAAGCTCCATCCAAAGTACCGGATGCTTTAGTACTTCGAAATTTATATCATGTCCGAAGGAGGATCCTGGAATGATGGGGATATTCTTATGTGCATATTGTGAATGTCGGTTACCAGGTGTTCAATCCATATGAATGATATTTTTGTCTCTATGCATGGGACGTATGTTTATGAGAAATGGAAATATGAAATCTTGTGGTCTATTAAATTTATGAATTGATTATTTATGATAAACTAATGAACTCACCAACCTTTTGGTTGACACTTGAAAGCATGTTTATTCTCAGGTATGAAAGAAATCTTCCGCTGTACATTTGCTCATTTTAGAGATATTACTTGGAGTCATTCATGACATATTTTAAAAGACGTTGCATTCGAGTCATGGAGTTCATCAAGATTATTATTAAGTCAATTATAGTTGGGTATATTCTGAAATGGTATGCATGTCATCAATTTTTCGTTGTAAAGAAAGATTGTCTTTTAAAATGGAATGCAATGTTTGTAAAATGTATCATATAGAGGTCAAATACCTCGCGATGTAATCAACTGTTGTGAATCGTTTATAATCGATATGGACTTCGTCCGGATGGATTAGGACGGGTCTTCGCAAGTTATAGGTTTAACCTATATATATCAAATCGTAACAATAGACCACAAGATTTCATATTTAAATATACATCCCATACATAGAGATAAAAATCATTCATATGGTGAACACCTGGTAACCGACATTAACAAGATGCATATATAAGAATATCCCCATCATTCCGGGACACCCTTCGGATATGATATAAATTTCGAAGTACTAAAGCATCCGGTACTTTGGATGGGGTTTGTTAGGCCCAATAGATCTATCTTTGGGATTCGCGTCAATTAGGGTGTCTGTTCCCTAATTCTTAGATTACCAGACTAAATAAAAAAGGGGCATATTCGATTTTGATAATTCAACCATAGAATGTAGTTTCACGTACTTGTGTCTATTTTGTAAATCATTTATAAAACCTGCATGTATTCTCATCTCAAAAATATTAGATTTTAAAAGTGGGACTATAACTCACTTTCACCAAATATCACTTCGTCGAGAATTTGACTTGGCCACGGGTTGATTCACGAACCTATAACAATATATACATATATCAAAATATGATCGAAATATATTCACAATATTTTCTTTATTACGTGTTGATGATTTTTAGTTATCCAGTTAGCGGTCCGATGTTAGAAGTCCACAATTGATCGTACATGAATAATTTAATATATATATCTTGAATCAATCCACGACCCAGTGTATACATATCTCAGTATTGATCACAACTCAAACTATATATATTTTGGAATCAACCTCAACCCTGTATAGCTAACTCCAACATTCACATATAGAGTGTCTATGGTTGTTCCGAAATATATATAGATGTGTCGACATGATAGGTTGAAACATTGTATACGTGTCTATGGTATCTCAAGATTACATAATATACAATACAAGTTGATTAAGTTATGGTTGGAATAGATTTGTTACCAATTTTCACGTAGCTAAAATGAGTAGTTTTTACCAATTTTGTTTTGCTCGCCATTTCTTCGTTTCTAATCCGTTTTGAGTGATTTAAGCTGCCACGGTTTCGTATTAAACTTGACTTTATGAAAATAAACATAAAAGGTATAGGTTTATAGTCAGAAATACAAGTTACAAGTCGTTTTTGAAAGAGGTAGTCATTTTCGTCGAAAGAACGACATCTTGATGACTGTTTTGAAAAACATACTTTCACTTTGAGTTTAACCATGATTTTTGGATATGGTTTCATGTTCATAAGAAAAATCATTTTCCCAGAAGTATAGCTTTTAAATCAAAGTTTTTCATAGTTTTTAATTATCCAAACCAAAACAGCCCCCGGTTGTAACTACGACGGCGTAAATCCGGTTTTATGGTGTTTATCGTGTTTCCGGGTTTTAAATCATTAAGTTAGCATATCATATAGATATAGAACATGTGTATAGTTGATTTTAAAAGTGTAGTTAGAAGGATTAACTTTATTTGCGAACAAGTTTAGAATTAACTAAACTATGTTCTAGTGATTACAAGTTTACCACTTCGAATATGATAGCTTTTCATGTATTAATCGAATGATGTTATGAACATCATTACTACCTTAAGTTCCTTGGATAAACCTTCTGGAAAAGAGAAAAATGGATCTAGCTTCAATGGATCCTTGGATGGCTCGAAGCTCTTGAAGCAGAATCATGACTCGAAAACAAGTTCAAGTAAGATCATCACTCGAAATAAGATTGTTATAGTTATAGAAATTGAACCAAAGTTTGAATATGAGTATTACCTTATATTAGAAAGATATCTTACTATAAATAAGAAAGATTTCTTGAGGTTGGATGATCACTCTACAAGATTGGAAGTAAGCTAGCAAACTTGGAAGTATTCTTGATTTTATGAAACTAGAACTTGTAGAATTTATGAAGAACACTTAGAACTTGAAGATAGAACTTGAGAGAGATCAATTAGATGAAGAAAATTGAAGAATGAAAGTGTTTGTAGGTGTTTTTGGTCGTTGGTGTATGGATTAGATATAAAGGATATGTAATTTTGTTTTCATGTAAATAAGTCATGAATGATTACTCATATTTTTGTAATTTTATGAGATATTTCATGCTAGTTGCCAAATTATGGTTCCCACATGTGTTAGGTGACTCACATGGGCTACTAAGAGCTGATCATTGAAGTGTATATACCAATAGTACATACATCTAAAAGCTGTGTATTGTACGAGTACGAATACGGGTGCATACGAGTAGAATTGTTGATGAAACTGAACGAGGATGTAATTGTAAGAATTTTTGTTAAGTAGAAGTATTTTGATAAGTGTCTTGAAGTCTTTCAAAAGTGTATGAATACATATTAAAACACTACATGTATATACATTTTAACTGAGTCGTTAAGTCATCGTTAGTCGTTACATGTAAGTGTTGTTTTGAAACCTTTAGGTTAACGATCTTGTTAAATGTTGTTAACCCAATATTTATAATATCAAATGAGATTTTAAATTATTATATAATCATGATATTATGATATACGAATATCTCTTAATATGATATATATACATTAAATGTCGTTACAACGATAATCGTTACATATATGTCTCGTTTCAAAATCATTAAGTTAGTAGTCTTGTTTTTACATATGTAGTTCATTATTAATATACTTAATGATATGTTTAATTATCATAATATCATGTTAACTATATATATAACCATATATATGTCATCATATAGTTTTTACAAGTTTTAACGTTCGTGAATCACCGGTCAACTTGGGTGGTCAATAGTCTATTTGAAACCTATTTCAATTAATCAAGTCTTAACAAGTTTGATTGCTTAACATGTTGGAAACACTTAATCATGTAAATAAAAATTTCATTTAATATATATATAAGCATGGAAAAGTTCGGGTCACTACAGTACCTACCCGTTATATAAATTTCGTCCCGAAATTTTAAGCAGTCGGAGGTGTTGACGTATCTTCTGGAAATAAATGCGGGTATTTCTTCTTCATCTGATCTTCTCGTTCCCAGGTGAACTCGGGTCCTCTACGAGCATTCCATCAAACCTTAACAATTGGTATCTTGTTTTACTTAAGTCTTTTAACCTCACGATCCATTACTTCGACGGGTTCTTCGATGAATTGAAGTTTTTCATTGATTTAGATTTCATCTAACGGAATAGTGAGATCTTCTTTAGCAAAACATTTCTTCAAATTCGAGACATGGAAAGTGTTATGTACAGCCACGAGTTGTTGAGGTAACTCAAGTCGGTAAGCTACTGGTCCGACACGATCAATAATCTTGAATGGTCCGATATACCTTGGATTTAATTTCCCTCGTTTACCAAATCGAACAACGCCTTTCCAAGGTGCAACTTTAAGCATGACCATCTCTCCAATTTCAAATTCTATATCTTTTCTTTTAATGTCAACGTAGATCTTTTGTCGACTTTGGGCGGTTTTCAACCGTTGTTGAATGTGGATGATATTCTCGGTAGTTTCTTGTATTATCTCCGGACCCGTAATCTATCTATCCCCCACTTCACTCCAACAAATCGGAGACCTGCACTTTCTACCGTAAAGTGCTTCAAACGGTGCCATCTCAATGCTTGAATAATAGCTATTGTTGTAGGAAAATTCTGCTAACGGTAGATGTCGATCCCAACTGTTTCCGAAATCAATAACACATGCTCGTAGCATGTCTTCAAGCGTTTGTATCGTCCTTTCGCTCTGCCCATCAGTTTGTGGATGATATGCAGTACTCATGTCTAGACGAGTTCCTAATGCTTGCTGTAATGTCTGCCAGAATCTTGAAATAAATCTGTCATCCCTATCAGAGATAATAGAGATTGGTATTCCATGTCTGGAGACGACTTCCTTCAAATACAGTCGTGCTAACTTCTCCATTTTGTCATCTTCTCTTATTGGCAGGAAGTGTGCTGACTTGGTGAGACGATCAACTATTACCCAAATAGTATCATAACCACTTGCAGTCATTGGCAATTTAGTAATGAAATCCATGGTAATGTTTTCCCATTTCCATTCCAGGATTTCAGGTTGTTGTAGTAGACCTGATGGTTTCTGATGTTCAGCTTTGACCTTAGAACACGTCAAAAATTCTCCTACGTATTTAGCAACATCGGCTTTCATACCCGGCCACCAAAAATGTTTCTTAAGATCCTTGTACATCTTCCCCATTCCAGGATGTATTGAGTATCTGGTTTTATGAGCTTCTCTAAGTACCATTTCTCTCATATCTCCAAATTTTGGTACCCAAATTCTTTCAGCCCTATACCGGGTTCCGTCTTCCCGAATATTAGGATGCTTCTCCGATCCTTTGGGTATTTCATCCTTTAAATTTCCCTCTTTTAAAACTCCTTGTTACGCCTCCTTTATTTGAGTAGTAAGGTTAGTGTGAATCATTATATTCATAGATTTTACTCGAATGGGTTCTCTGTCCTTTCTGCTCAAGGCGTCGGCCACCACATTTGCCTTCCCCTGGTGGTAACGAATCTCAAAGTCGTAATCATTCAACAATTCAATCCACCTACGCTGCCTCATATTCAGTTGTTTCTGATTAAATATGTGTTGAAGACTTTTGTGGTCGGTATATATAATACTTTTGACCCCATATAAGTAGTGCCTCCAAGTCTTTAATGCAAAAACAACCGCGCCTAATTCCAAATCATGCGTCGTATAATTTTGCTCGTGAATCTTCAATTGTCTAGACGCATAAGCAATCACCTTCGTCCGTTGCATTAATACACAACCGAGACCTTGCTTTGATGCGTCACAATAAATCACAAAATCATCATTCCCTTCAGGCAATGACAATATAGGTGCCGTAGTTAGCTTTTTCTTCAATAACTAAAACGCCTTCTCTTGTTCATCCTTCCATTCAAATTTCTTCCCTTTATGCGTTAATGCAGTCAAGGGTTTTGCTATTTTGGAGAAATCTTGGATGAATCTTCTGTAGTAACCAGCCAATCCTACAAATTGACGTATATGCTTCGGAGTTTTTGGGGTTTCCCACTTTTCAACGGTTTCGATCTTTGCCGGGTCCACCTGGATACCTTCTTTGTTCACTATGTGACCGAGGAATTGAACTTCTTCCAACCAAAATGCACACTTTGAAAACTTAGCGTACAGTTTTTCTTTCCTCAATACTTCTAGCACTTTTCTCAAATATTCTTCGTGCTCTTGATCATTCTTTGTGTAAATAAGTATGTCATCGATGAAAACAATAACAAACTTGTCAAGATATGGCCCACACACTCGGTTCATAAGGTCCATGAACACAGCTGGTGCGTTAGTCAATCCAAACGGCATAACCATAAACTTGTAATGACCATAACGCGTCCTAAAAGCAGTTTTTGGAATATCATCCTCCTTTACTCGCATTTGATGATATCCAGAACGTAAATCGATCTTCGAATAAACCGACGAGCCTTGTAGTTGATCAAATAAGTCGTCAAATCTCGGCAGTGGATAACGGTTTTTGATGGTAAGTTTGTTCAATTCTCTGTAGTCAATACACAACCTAAATGTACCATCCTTCTTCTTGACAAACAAAACAGAAGCTCCCCATGGTGATGTGCTTGTTCGAATGAAACCACGTTCTAATAGTTCTTGCAGTTGGCTTTGCAGTTCTTTCATCTCGCTGGGTGCGAGTCCATAAGGAGCACGAGCTATTGCTGCAACTCCTGGTACAAGATCTATTTGAAATTCAACAGATCGATGTGGAGGTAGTCCCGGTAATTCTTTCAGAAATAAATCGGGAAATTCTTTTGCGACGGGAACATCATTGATGCTCTTTTCTTCAGTTTGTACTTTCTCGACGTGTGCTAGAACAGCATAGCAACCTTTTCTTATTAGTTTTTGTGCCTTCAAATTACTAATAAGATGTAGCTTCGTGTTGCCCTTTTCTCCGTTGATGATGCTAAAAACGAACATATATTTCATAGCATTATTCCTCAAGAAAGACAAGCTTTTAGTTGCAATTGTTCTATTTACAAGTGATATTCGTTTAAATAATAAAAGGTGAAGACAAAAGACAGATTCGACGAATTGAAGACGCAAACAACCAAAAAGCTCAAAAGTACAAAATACAATCAAAGAGGTTCCAATTATTGATAAGAAACGTCTCGAAATTACAAGAGTACAAGATTCAAATCGCAAAGTACAAGATATTAAATTGTACGCAAGGACGTTCGAAAATCCGGGACCGGGACCAGAGTCAACTATCAACGCTCGACGCAACGGACTAAAAATTACAAGTCAACTATGCACATAAATATAATATAATATTTAAATAATTCTTATAATTATTTATATATTATATAATATATTAAAAATCGTCGGCAAGAAAAAATCCAAAATGTGTGAGCTGGTTTTACAAACTCCGCGAGTTGCGGAGTTTGTAGTGAAAATGGGCCGCGACTCGCGGAAATTACCTGGACGAAAATTCCTATAAAAGGCAACGCAGTTCGATGTAAAAATATATCAATATATATCAATCTCTCTATCTATATACGTAGTATATATTTATATTTTAATTTTAATTTTAATTTTAATTTTAATTCTAATAATAAGGGTATGTTAGCGAATGTTGTAAGGGTGTAAGTCGAAATTTTGTCCGTGTAACGCTACGCTATTTTTAATCATTGTAAGTTATGTTCAACCTTTTTAATTTAATATCTCGTAGCTAAGTTATTATTATGCTTATTTAAAACGAAGTAATCATGATGTTGGGCTAAATATTAAAATTGGGTAATTGGGCTTTGTACCATAATTGGGGTTTGGACAAAAGAACGACACTTGTGGAAATTAGACTATGGGCTATTAATGGGCTTTATATTTGTTTAACTAAATGATAGTTTGTTAATGTTAATATAAAGACTTACAATTGGGCGTCCCTATAAATAACCATTTACACTCGATCGGACACGATGGGCGGGGTATTTATATGTACGAATAATCGTTCATTTAACCGGACACGGGAATGGATTAATAGCCACTAGAATTATTAAAACAGGGGTGAAATTATGTACAAGGACAGTTGGCATAATTGTTAACAAAGTATTAAAACCTTGGGTTACACTCAGTCGACATCCTGGTGTAATTATTAAACAAAGTATTAAAATCTTGTTACATTTTAAGTCCCCAATTAGTTGGAATATTTGACTTCGGGTATAAGGATAATTTGACGAGGACACTCGCACTTTATATTTATGACTGATGGACTGTTATGGACAAAAACCAGACGGACATATTAAATAATCCAGGACAAAGGACAATTAACCCATGGGCATAAAACTAAAATCAACACGTCAAACATCATGATTACGGAAGTTTAAATAAGCATAATTCTTTTATTTCATATTTAATTTCCTTTATTTTATATTTAATTGCACTTCTAATTATCGCATTTTTATTTATTGTTATTGTATTTAATTGCACTTTTAATTATCGTACTTTTTAATTATCGCAAGTTTATTTTATCGCACTTTTATTATTCGCAATTTCATTATCGTTATTTACTTTATGCTTTAAATTAAGTCTTTTATTTATTTAATATTTTACATTTGGTTTTAACTGCGACTAAAGTTTTAAAATCGACAAACCGGTCATTAAACGGTAAAAACCCCCCTTTATAATAATAATATTACTTATATATATATTTGTATTTTTATAAATTAAACTAATATAGCGTTAAGCTTTGATTAAAAGATTTTCCCTGTGGAACGAACCGGACTTACTAAAAACTACACTACTGTACGATTAGGTACACTGCCTATAAGTGTTGTAGCAAGGTTTAAGTATATCCATTCTCTAAATAAATAAATATCTTGTGTAAAATTGTATCGTATTTAATAGTATTTCCTTGTAAAATTTAATAGTATTTTATACCCCTTAGCTTTAACCATCAATTATTTTTGGCGCCGCTGCAGGGGAACTTAAAATCTAGCTTAAAAGCCGGAAGCGCAATGCTAATATAAAAAAAAAATATTTTTAGTTTACTTTTATAAAAAGATGCTTTTTTAAAAATACGTTTTAAATATTCGAAAACATAAAAAGAGAACAAAAATATAAATATTTTTAAGAGTTTGTTAAATATTTAAGTTTTATAAAGTTTCTTTATTTTTATTTTATAAAAATATAAGTTTTATTTAAATATTTTGTGTTTATTTAGAACATAAAATTAAAAACCGAAAAAAATAAATAAATAAATAAATATATAAATCTAGTTTTAAGATTTTTATTATAAAGTATTTCTATTTTTATTTTAGTTTTTAAAAACATAATTTTTTATTTACTTTTTATAAATATTTTATTTAAATATTTAAACAGAAAATAAAAAATAAAAAAAAGTAAAACGTCGAATTTAAATCAGCCTGTCAACTGAAATTCCAAACCCCGCGACTTGCGGCGTTTGTAGCCACGAGGCACCGCGACTCGCGGAGCCGTCTGACACGGGCCACACAGAAGCCCTAATTCGCATTAATTACGGATAATTATTAATTATAATTAATTTTAAACCGTAATTAGGTTTAGATTTTAATATTATTTAGTTTTACTTTTTATTTAATTTGTATTTTAGTTTATTTAGATTATTTAAAATATAAAATTAATAGTTTTATAAAATAAATAATATAAAAATAATATTTTTATAAAAATTGTACTTTTTACAACTTTTAGTATATTTTTATATTTTGTTCCTTTTTAACTGTTTTAGCGTAACTTTTGTATTTTTCGTTCGTATTTAGTTTTAAGACATAGTTTTTGCCATAGTTATTTTTACTTCTAAATTTTTAGGCCTTGTCGTAAAATCCCTTAAGTGCTTTTTCTTTAGACTAAGATTTAGGTGCTTTAGAATTTTTCGACGCCTTTTTAAGTTTTAGTACCTTTTTAAGATATTGCCATTTGGGATATAGTTTTACTTGTAAGCTTTAATATTTTTAGAAGCAACTTTTAATTTTTAGTTTTTAGTGCCTTTTTAAGTTTCAACGCGCTACTTTCTTATTTTTATTTTTCGACGCCTTTTACCTATGTATCAATTATCACTCCAATTAGTAATCTCAATTTGCGATTATAATTTTAAGTTAGTGATAGTAATAAGGTTGGGTTAATAGAGTGTTTTTAAGTTTTATAAGTCATTTTTTTTTTATTTCTTATTTTTCGACGCCTTTTATATTTCAATCCTTTTCTTTTTCGACCTTTTTCGACGCGCTCTTTTTCTTTCTTATTTCTCGCTATTCTAGTTTTAGGACATAGATTTTTATTCTACTTCTTATCTAAATTTCTTAAAATTACGAAAATTTATTTTAAGTGGTTAAATTGATAGATATCAAAATTTTCTGGTTCGTAGTAATAGTTGGATTTGTATGTGGACCGGGTTATTGGAGCCAAACAGTCCTCAATTATATTGAGACCAAACGAATCCTGCCCCTCTGCTGCATCTTTTGGCTATTCGAAACGTGGGCAAAATCAGAAAAGTCTATTAATTGGATAACTTATATAATTTTTCTTTCCTTTTTAAAAACTAATAGGATATTCAGTGAATGCACCGAGCAAGACGTTCACCACCTTTTGTACGTTCACCACCTGTAACTAGATCAAGACATTTAGCAAATATTACCGCTGTTGATTTTTCTTTAGAATCGTCATCCAGTCTACCAAGTACTCCAATTCAAATTTTCGATAATCCATTTTTTGAACCCGACTTCACAATTGAGAATCCGGATAATATTCAGGGACAATTCATAGATCCTGAACCATTAAATTTTCCTCCGAAACCACCAATCATTCAAACAGAGATTGTTGAGGAACGAACCATTAAATCAGAATCCTCTAGTGATTCCGATTCAACAAATTCAATTATGGAGAATCTAGAACCTTTAAGTATGGAAGACCGAATGAGAGTTAAACGTACTGGCCAAGGTCACGCAATTACTCATCCAGACATTAATGCGCCAGATTATGAAATCAAAGGACAAATTCTACATATGGTGACTAATCAATGCCAATTTAGTGGTACGCCGAAGGAAGATCCAAACGAACATCTTCGTACCTTTAATAGGATCAGCACACTATTTAAAATAAGAGAAGTGGAGGATGAACAGATATATCTCATGTTATTTCCTTGGACTTTAAAGGGAGAAGCCAAAGATTGGTTGGAATCGTTACCTGAAGGGGCGATTGATACATGTGACGTTTTAGTTGAAAAATTTCTTAAACAATTCTTTCCGGCATCTAAAGCCGTAAGACTTCAAGGAGAAATTGTTACGTTCACACAGAAACCGAATGAAACTCTATATGAGGCGTGGACAAGATTTGGAAAGTTATTAAGAGGATGTCCGCAACATGGTTTAGACACCTGTCAAATAGTACAAATATTCTACCAAGGATGCGACATCACTACAAGGGAAGACATAGATATTGCAGCTGGTGGTTCCATTATGAAGAAAACCGAAACTGATGCTTACAAAATTATTGATAACACTGCTTCCCACTCACATGAGTGGCACCAAGAAAAAGATATCGTTAGATCATCTAAAGCAGCTAGAGCCGATTCTAGCCATGACTTAGATTCCATTTCCGCAAAGATAGATGCTGTCGAGAGACGAATGAAAAAGATGACTAAGGATATTCACTCAATACGAATTAGTTGTGAGCAGTGTGGAGGATCACATTTGACAAAAGATTGTCTCAATATTGAACTAACAATGGAACAAAGAGAGAATATTTCATACATAAACCAAAGGCCTGGAAATAATTATCAGAATAATTATCAACCGCCAAGACCGATCTACAATCAAAACCAGAATTATAATCGAAATATTCCATACAACAACCAACAAGGTCCTAGCAATCAACAAGTATCTAACAATACTTACAACCAGCAAAGACCTAATTTTCAAAACAAACCACCACAAACCGATGATAAAAAGCCAAATTTAGAAGATATGATGACGAAGCTAGTTGAAACTCAAACACAGTTTTTCACATCTCAAAAACAAACCAATGAACAAAATGCTCAAGCATTTAGAAATCAACAAGCTTCTATTCAAAACTTGGAACAAGAAGTAAGTAACCTAGCAAGGTTAATAGGTGAAAGAAAACCGGGAAGTTTACCTAGTGATACAAATGCTAACCCCCGAAATGAAACAGCTAAAGCCATTACCACAAGAAGTGGTACAACACTTAAACCACCTGAAATACCTGTAACTTCTGATGAAGCTATTCCTACTCCACAAGAACCACAACCTGAACAAGATAAGAAAAAAAAATCGGTAATTGAAAAGGTTAATGAAGATAACACAGCTAAGGATAAACCTTATGTTAAACCATACCAACCACCACTTCCTTACCCGAGTAAAATGAAGAAAGAGAAACTTGAAGCCGAGCAATCCAAATTCTTGGATATGTTTAAACAGATAAATGTAAATCTTCCTTTCATTGATGTGATTTCAGGAATGCCTAGATATGCTAAATTCTTGAAAGATCTGATCACGAATAGAAAGAAAATGGAAGAACTCTCGGCTGTTACTATGAATGCTAATTGTTCAGCAGTGCTGTTGAATAAGATACCAGAAAAATTATCTGATCCAGGAAGTTTCACAATTCCATGTTTTCTGGGTAGTCTTAGTTCAATAGAAGCATTGGCAGACTTAGGTGCTAGTATAAATTTAATGCCGTATTCACTATACGCTAAACTAGACCTTGGAGAATTGAAACCAACAAGAATAAGCATACAACTAGCCGATCGATCAATAAAATATCCTAGAGGGATAATGGAGAACATGCTAGTTAAAGTTGGTACTTTAGTATTTCCAGTAGATTTTGTTGTTCTGGACATGGAAGAAGATTCTCAAGTTCCTCTCATATTAGGAAGACCATTCTTAAACACGGCTAAAGCAATGATAGACGTGTTTGGTAAGAAACTGACCCTAAGTATAGAGGATGAGAGTGTTACCTTTTCAGTTGATAGAGCAATGCAACAACCGCAATCTGCAGATGATACATGTTATTATATTCAAACTATAGATTCACATGCAGAATTGTTAGAAGAATTTCCAGAATTACAAGGAACAGGAGAATGTTCTTTAGGAGAAGGTAATGAACCAATTGATGAAGCTGAAATGTTAGCTACACTAATAGCTAATGGATATGAACCAACAACAGAAGAAATTAAAATGCTAAAAGAAGAAGACAGATATCGATATAAATCATCGATAGAAGAACCACCGACATTAGAATTAAAGCCACTTCCAAACCATTTGGAATACGCTTATTTACATGGTGAATCTGAATTACCTGTAATAATATCGTCTTCTCTTACTGAATATGAGAAATCACAACTCATTTATGTGTTGAAAGCTCATAAACCAGCCATTGCATGGAAGATTCATGATATAAAATGAATAAGTCCTTCGTATTGCACACATAAAATCCTTATGGAAGAAGGTCATAAAACGTATGTGCAACGCCAACGAAGACTAAATCCGAATATGCAAGATGTAGTTAAAAAAGAAATTATTAAACTGCTAGACGTAGGTCTAATTTATCCAATCTCTGATAGTCCATGGGTAAGCCCAGTTCAATGCGTGCCTAAGAAGGGTGGCATGACTGTCATTACAAATGAAAAAAATGGGCTTATTCCTACAAGGACTGTAACAGGATGGCGTGTATGTATTGATTATAGAAAATTAAATGACGCCACCAGAAAAGATCACTTTCCCTTACCTTTCATTGATCAAATGTTGGAAAGGCTAGCCGAAAATAGTTACTATTGTTTTCTTAATGGATTTTCCGGATATTTTCAAATTCCAATAGCACCCGAAGATCAAGAGAAAACCACGTTTACGTGCCCTTATGGTACTTTTGCTTACAAACGCATGCCATTTGGACTTTGCAACGCCCCTGCAACCTTTCAAAGGTGCATGATGGCGATTTTTCACGACATGATAGAAGAATGCATGGAGGTTTTCATGGATGACTTTTCAGTCTTCGGTGATACATTTGAAACATGTCTAGCTAATCTGGAACGAATGCTTATTAGATGCGAACAATCAAATCTAGTACTTAATTGGGAGAAATGCCATTTCATGGTTAAAGAAGGCATCGTTCTTGGACATAAAATTTCAAAAGAAGGAATTGAAGTGGATAGAGCTAAAGTAGATGTAATTGCTAAACTTCCACATCCCACTAATGTTAGAGGAATTAGGAGTTTTCTAGGGCATGCCGGTTTTTACCGACGTTTCATAAAAGATTTTTCTAAAATTGCCACTCCTATGAATAAACTCCTAGAAAAGATGCTCAATTCATCTTTTCAGATGAATGCATTAAATCTTTTAATATTCTTAAAAAGAAACTCACTAATGCGCCGATCATGATAACACCAAATTGGAATCTACCGTTTGAACTAATGTGCGATGCAAGTGATTTTGCAATGGGAGCCGGTTTAGGACAAAGGATTGAAAAACGATTTCAACCTATATATTATGCTAGTAAGACGTTACAAGGAGCACAAACGAATTACACAACTACTGAAAAAGAACTCCTTGCTATTGTCTTTGCTTTTGACAAATTTCGTTCATATCTCGTTCTAGCAAAAACGGTGGTCTATACCAACCATTCTGCTCTTAGATACCTATTTTCAAAACAAGATGCCAAACCAAGATTAATCCGTTGGATCTTACTCTTACAAGAATTTGATATTGAAATCCGAGATAAAAGAGGAGCAGAAAATCTCGCCGATGATCATCTTTCTCGTCTTGAAAATCCTGAATTAGAAGTTCTAAATGAATCGGCCATACAAGATAACTTTCCTGATGAATATCTATTGAAGATAGATTATAATGAAATTCCATGGTTTGCAGACTATGCAAACTATTTAGTATGTGGATTCCTTGAAAAAGGATTATCGTACCAAAAACGAAAGAAATTCTTCTGTGATATAAAACACTATTTCTGGGAAGATCCACATCAATTTAAAAGTTGTCCAGATGGAATAATACGCCGATGTGTATTCGGAGATGAAGCTAGTAAAATTTTAAACCATTGTCACACAGGACCAACAGGAGGGCATTATGGGCCTCAACTAACAGCAAGAAAAGTTTATGATGCTGGATTCTATTGGTCTACAATTTACAAAGACGCACACCTTCTTTGCAAATCCTGTGATGCTTGTCAAAGGGCCGGAAAAATAAGTCAACGTGATGAAATGCCACAAAATGTCATCCAAGTATGTGAAGTATTTGACATTTGGGGTATTGACTTTATGGGTCTATTTCCAAAATCTCATAATAATCTCTATATTCTCGTAGCCATTGATTATGTATCTAAATGGACGGAAGCACAAGCTCTCCCAACTAACGATGCACGAGTTGTAGTCAACTTTTTAAAATGTCTTTTTGCAAGGTTTGGAACACCGAAAGCTTTAATAAGTGATCGGGGAACTCATTTTTGTAATAATCAACTTGAGAAAGTTCTCAAAAGATATGGAGTAACTCATAAAATCTCCACCGCATATCATCCACAAATAAGTGGACAAGTTGAAAATACCAACCGAGCTTTAAAACGTATTCTAGAGAAAACCGTAGGATCAAATCCGAAGGAATGGTCCATTAAATTGGAGGATGCACTCTGGGCTTTGAGAACAGCCTACAAAACTCCAATTGGAACCACACCTTTTAAACTCGTCTACGGAAAAGCATGTCATATTCCAGTAGAAATTGAACACAAAGCATTTTGGGCTTTGAAGACATGTAATCTTGATTTACATGAAGCTGGACGTCTACGGTTAAGTCAACTAAACGAATTAGAAGAATTAAGACATGAAGCATACGAAAATTCATTAATCTATAAGGAAAGAACGAAGAAATGGTATGATAAAAGAATCAGAAGTTCAAAAGAATTTAAAGAAGGAGACAGAGTTCTTCTTTTCAATTCACGATTCAAGCTATTTCCTGGAATATTGAAATCAAGATGGTCTGGACCATTCATAGTCAAACGAGTTTTCCCATACGGAATGATAGAATTAATAAATTCAAATGGGATTGAATTTAAGGTTAATGGTTACAGAGTTAAACATTACATAGATAGTCCAATAGAAGTTGACAACGAAGTTAATCACAATTTCGACACCACAGCTAACTAAGTGTGGGGAGAATCAAGTCTTTAAAGAATAATATGTATTTTTGTTAGAGTTAGATTTTCTGTTTTCGTGTAGTTCTCGAAAATGGAACCCGAATGGTCTTTCCCTAGCAGACCCTAAAGAACTAGTCTTCTCCCCCCATTCTGAATTTTTATTTTTTTAGGTTTTTACGAAATGAAGACTGCCTGTGAACTAAACCATGGTCTAATGCTACACGCTTTGATCACTAAACGTAATAATGACACACTTCCGAGTGAAATAGTATCAGTAATCAGAGAAAGATTGGACGGAGTAAGAAAAGAATCCAGATGCGAAGATAATAAGTTACAATTTGGTAAAGGAAAATCAAAATCCGCAGCGAAAAGAAGAGCACGACACCTTAAAAATGTCACAAATGCGGAAAATGCTCACATGGAGGTAATCAAACCTATTCAAACACCGAATTTGTTACTTTATGCTGAGACGGACCGTTCATATGTTTAGAAGAAAAAACACTGAATGCTCGAGGTTACGCTTATGTAGCTATGGAAAACCAATTAAACCGACTATCTTATGAATGGGATAGATCATATCACTAAGAATACTATCTCACAGGTAAGTCTGTACAGTTTTTATTTTTTATTTTCATTTTTAACCTTTTGATAATAAACGCTAATTTGTTCGCTATAAAGTATTAAATTGGTATTGAATAAAATTAGGTTTGGCGACTGAAATTATTGATATCATTCAAAAATTTATTACATCACTGCGAAATTTAACGTTTATTCTTAAGGTATAAATATCTTTAATCAATCAACCCAAAATATTTCAAAAATTCGTCATGAGTTAAATTAGGTCATGGAACCGAAATTACTTTACCGAAAAGAGGGGCGCATATTTTTGATAATATTTGATTGATTAAAGTGGGATAAAATACCAAAACGATTTTTAATTTTATTTTTACCATGTTTTTAAAATTAATATATAAATCTTAAATTAATATTGTGAACTCTGTAAAATCAATATATTTAAAATTGTAAATATTTGAAAAATTAATCTTTTTAATATAAGTTTGTATGTTTAAAAACAAAAATATAATATAAGTTTGGTGTGAATTTTTAATTTTTATTATATGAATTCTTAATTTTATGCATTTTAAATTTAAGTTTGGTGTGAATTTAAAAACAAAAATTTACTTTATTTTCCTAAGTTAAAAAATATGATTTTTAAAATTCGTCGTGAGTTGAAGACTAGGTCTTTGAACCGAAATTGCTTTATCCGAGGGAGGGACGAGAACTTTTATTATCATTAATTTTAATCTTATTGAATTAAAGTATGCCAAAAATATTAAAAAAACCCAAAAATCTAAGCTTTTAAAACAATCGCTTGAAAAAGACAAATTTTAAAATTTTGTCGAAGGACGGACTAGGACATCGATCCGAAACGACCTCGTCCTAAAACAAAGGAAAACAAAATTTTAAATTTATTTTATATTTGTTTTATAAGTTAAGGATTATTAAAAAAAAAAAAAAAAAAGGCCGCGACTCGCGGAGTTTGAAAGAGGAAAACACCGCAAGTCGCGGAGCTTGAAAAATACAGAAAAAAAATAAAACGCCAGAACTGATCAGTTGCACACTCCACACCCACAAAACTGCGAAAATACACTGCGAAAAAAACGAAAAACACACACCAAATTCACATTTTTTCACCATTTTTCATCAAATCTTTTACAAAATCATGTTGAGAAGGATGCTATCAAGGAATTACTCAAGGAAAACGGTAAATTTCTACACCTAAACACCATTTAATCCGAAAATTAGTGTTCTTGAGCAATTTTATACCCAATTCGATTTTGATGCTTTTGAGTGTAATTATGCTTAAATTGCTTGTGTATTATGCTTGTATAACCTAGATTGATGCTATTTAACATGATTAGAAGCCTTAAACTTCAAATTTTGAGTAATCTAGGGTTTGTGTTCTTGAGCAAATTTGGGGATTTTTGATATAAACAGATTATGGCCGATTTTTGTCATGAATTATTGTTAAATTAAGTAGTGTAACATGTTTAGGTAGTTAAATGATCCAAACTTTGAGCCTAAACATGATTTTGAGAATTAAAGTGGACTTTTTCAAGTCTAAAATTCATGAACTTGATTTTTGAGAGATAATGCCATTTGAAACTTGTTTAATTGCTAGTAATGATTATTTTGACATGTTATTTGAGTTGAATGCTTATGAACTTGGTGATTATTTTAGTATATGCTTATTTGAAAAAGTGTAGATTTGATAAAAATATGAAAATGAGCATAAGTTTGATATAAATTGGACATGTCATTGTAATTATTTTGATTGATGATTTTGCTGACACTAATGCATATTTGGATGCACAAAAATTGTGTTTGATGTGTTTTGCAGACTGAAAGGGGTGAATCTTCATCACAAGCTCGCAATGCTCCTCCTGAGAATGCGGAACAACAGGATATTGATAGCTATTATAAACAAGATATACCTCATCCAGTTATGACATTTTCAGATATGCACTTGGAAGATTTGCACCCGAACCTGAGATTTGACAGACTTTGGATAGATTATCCAAAATACCAAAGGGACTTGCATACTCTTCATTCTAAAGCTGTTGAAGTATCTAGGGTAATAGAATGGGCACCGTTAGAAGCTGTAGAATTAGCCGGGCCAATTAGAGAATTACTTACACAGAGGTATGGTAATTCTACTTTTAACGATTGGGTACGATTATTCAACATGCGTAGACCTGTATATAAAGTATGGTGTGAAGAATTGTTGTGTAGTATAGAAATAAATGATCGGGTAGCTAGTTTAACCGATCGATCTTTTATTAGATTTTTGTTAGGAGGTTCGATGCGCCACATGTCTCTACTAGACATGGCTCAGGCTTTACGTATATATACGCCTGAGGAGTTAGCATCTGCCGATTGTAGAGGGTTGATTCTAAATGGTAGAAAGATAGACGAAAATTTTGATACGCATGGTGTATGGAGTCAAATGACTAGCCATCACCGATTTAAAGTGGGAAATTACTCTTATTTAGATATAGATAGAGCAGAGTTAAGAGTAATTCATAGGTTTTTAGCCAATTCGATTACGCAATGAGGTAAGAATAAGGAAAAGGTAAATGAATAGGATTTGTTTTACCACATGTGTATTCGAGACCCACAAAGCGCTGTAAGTATACCTTATTGTGTGGGTTATTATTTATCAGCTATGGTTAGGGGGATGAGACCGCATAGCATAATAGGAGGTGGTATATTTATTACTTTGATTGCTGAATATCTAGGTGTGGATATAAGTCGGGGGGGATTATTAATCGAAGAACCAGAACCCCGCGATACAATAGGTTTAAATGTATATCATGGTGCGAAGGTTTTGAAGAGGCGAAATAACACCGCAGTACAATACCATGGTAGACATCCACAGGTTGAGAGAAACCAACAGCAAGGTAATGTGGGAGGGGGAAATGAAATGACAGAAATGCAAAGGTTTATAGCTTCACAAGAGTACGAAAATGCTAGACATCGAGCATTTGAAGATTGGCAAGTTCATCAAAACCAAATCATAGCTTATTGCCAACAAATAGGTAGAAACTATATTCCTACTCCATCGCCCGTATTTCCTCCCTGGTCTATAGAGATCCAACAACCGTATCCTACGTATAACCCAGCCGAAGCATTTTATAACACATATGGTTATGCATAGAACCCTTACTGGTATCAGTATCATCCCTAGTCTACTTAGTTTTATTTATTTTATAATTTGTAATGTTGATACATTTAATACTTATGTTGGAATTGTATTAGTTTTTATAATTTACTAATTTTTATTTTTAGATTTTAATAATGTTTGAATGTGGGGTAATATACCAAACTTCAAAAATATGTATATATGTTTGCAGTTTATCTTATGTACACAACAGGATAAAACAACGCATTTTCAAAGACTGGCATTAAGTTCAGCAAAAGCAACTAATTTTGAAGACAAGATGCAAAATAAATGTGATATAACAACAAGACGGAATGAACAAATGATATGCACCATTTATCATTCAGCAAACAAACACAAATATGTTTGGAAACTTTGGTAAAATTTAATCATTTCTATGCTAATCACCCTCAATAATTTAAATTGTTACTGATTTCTTGCAAATGAGGGCATTGCAAGATCTTAAGTGTGGGAAGGGGTTAAATTCTTTCGAAATTTTAAAATTTTTACTTTATACATTTGGTTACCATTAAAAATACTAGTAAAGCAGTAGTTGTATTAGAATCTAGTGCTCTCTGATAATAAAGAACAGCCCTAGTCTTATATACTGACTACCCAATTCTAGTAAAAATTTTCAAAATTTTCAATTAAATGAACTCAAAATCATGTTTATACATATTTATGAACGATAAAACTAGGTTTTAACACCGAAATTATTGTTACCTCGGAAAGGACATAAATTGAGAAACAAACCAAAATGTTAAAATTCATTTAAAATGGAATAGAGGACAATAAAAAGGAAAATAAAAGCCAAGTGTGGGAAAATTTACCAAGATATTTTAAACATATGTCACATATTTCTGTAACAAATAACTGAAAATACTTTTGCTTTGGACTAAACTAAACTGTTTTACCCGATGAAAGAAAAGAAGAGATGGATCTACACGATGAATCAATTCCATCATTAAAAGGAAGTAAAGTCTTCCAAAAAAGAAACGCGTTTCTTGATTTAGGTCATGAAGTTGTCGTCCAGACCAGCTGTAGGATGACGAAAAATCTAGAAAAGTCATCACTAAAATCAGCAGGAAATCCACGGACCTCAGCATAAAACAGGGTCGCCAAGTGGTCAGATTTATCCTAACCATGAGAAGGATTTATCTCGTAAAATGGTAGGGCGCCGTGCAAATTAGCTGGATAAGACTAATGAATCAGATCCCCAGAAAGGATAATCTCCTTAAAGATCAAAAATCAGCTTTTAAGACTGATATTACTCAATCCTAGAGATTGACCTTAAAGATTGAGAAATTCAAACTCATGGAATTCAATGATATCTAAACTCGAGCTTGAACGAGAAAATATTTTGATCAAATTATAAACCGATTTGTTTTCTGAAAACCCATTTTCAATGCGTTCATTACCATTGAACGTAAAATCCTAGGAATTCACCTGGAATTCATTAGGTCACCTGAACCAAATCGGGTGTCAACCGTAAGAACGGTGGTTGCATAGCATGGTCGAAGACAGGACCTTGTGCCAGACCGGAAAATTATAAGGGTGAGCTTTATTATTGCTCCTACAAAGGATGGTAATTGCGTCCGACACGTTATAGGCCATAATTAAAAGCATGTCAGGGGACATTGCATTAACAGTTGCTTGTTCAACGCTTTCCTTTACAACCGGACGGTAGTTTATCGAAAGGTAATATTCGGAGCAAGTATACTGGACGTGTTGCTTTCCCAATACAAGGTTAGCAAGTGGGTGACACAAAACCACAAGTTTTGAGCTAAAGTTTTCAAATCTGAAACCCACCAAACCCACAAAAATAATTTGCAAACACCGGTGAAGTGTTATTCCGGAAAACTTATCTAGGGTAAAAACTAGATTTAATTTTCAAAAGATCAAATGTTTTCGTAAAGATTCAATTTCTTAAAGGATCTAAATTTTTATAGTCATGTGGGACTGTAAACCACATCGTTACTACCATTGTTTATACCGCCGTAAAGAAATCACTAATGTACAAAGTGTGAAGAATAAAGAAGTGATTCTAGTATTTCAAGACTATATTGCTTGAGGACAAGCAATGCTCAAGTGTGGGAATATTTGATAATGCTAAAAACGAACATATATTTCATAGCATTATTCCTCAAGAAAGACAAGCTTTTAGTTGCAATTGTTCTATTTACAAGTGATATTCGTTTAAATAATAAAAGGTGAAGACAAAAGACAGATTCGACGAATTGAAGACGCAAACAACCAAAAAGCTCAAAAGTACAAAATACAATCAAAGAGGTTCCAATTATTGATAAGAAACGTCTCGAAATTACAAGAGTACAAGATTCAAATCGCAAAGTACAAGATATTAAATTGTACGCAAGGACGTTCAAAAATCCGGGACCGGGACCAGAGTCAACTCTCAACGCTCGACGCAACGGACTAAAAATTACAAGTCAACTATGCACATAAATATAATATAATATTTAAATAATTCTTATAATTATTTATATATTATATAATATATTAAAAATCGTCGGCAAGAAAAAATCCAAAATGTGTGAGCTGGTTTTACAAACTCCGCGAGTTGCGGAGTTTGTAGTGAAAATGGGCCGCGACTCACGGAGATTACCTGGACGAAAATTCCTATAAAAGGCAACGCAGTTCGACGTAAAAATATATCAATATATATCAATCTCTCTATCTATATACGTAGTATATATTTATATTTATATTTTAATTTTAATTTTAATTTTAATTCTAATAATAAGGGTATGTTAGCGAATGTTGTAAGGGTGTAAGTCGAAATTCTGTCCGTGTAACGCTACGCTATTTTTAATCATTGTAAGTTATGTTCAACCTTTTTAATTTAATGTCTCGTAGCTAAGTTATTATTATGCTTATTTAAAACGAAGTAATCATGATGTTGGGTTAAATATTAAAATTGGGTAATTGGGCTTTGTACCATAATTGGGGTTTGGACAAAAGAACGACACTCGTGGAAATTAGACTATGGGCTATTAATGGGCTTTATATTTGTTTAACTAAATGATAGTTTGTTAATGTTAATATAAAGATTTACAATTGGGCGTCCCTATAAATAACCATTTACACTCGATCGGACACGATGGGCGGGGTATTTATATGTACGAATAATCGTTCATTTAACCAGACACGGGAATGGATTAATAGCCACTAGAATTATTAAAACAGGGGTGAAATTATGTACAAAGACACTTGGCATAATTGTTAACAAAGTATTAAAACCTTGGGTTACACTCAGTCGACATCCTGGTGTAATTATTAAACAAAGTATTAAAATCTTGTTACAGTTTAAGTCCCCAATTAGTTGGAGTATTTGACTTCGGGTATAAGGATAATTTGATGAGGACACTCGCACTTTATATTTATGACTGATGGACTGTTATGGACAAAAACCAGACGGACATATTAAATAATCCAGGACAAAGGACAATTAACCCATGGGCATAAAACTAAAATCAACACGTCAAAAATCATGATTACGGAAGTTTAAATAAGCATAATTCTTTTATTTCATATTTAATTTCCTTTATTTTATATTTAATTGCACTTCTAATTATCGCATTTTTATTTATTGTTATTGTATTTAATTGCACTTTTAATTATCATACTTTTTAATTATCGCAAGTTTATTTTATCGCACTTTTATTATTCGCAATTTCATTATCGTTATTTACTTTACGCTTTAAATTAAGTCTTTTATTTATTTAATATTTTACATTTGGTTTTAACTGCGACTAAAGTTTTAAAATCGACAAACCGGTCATTAAATGGTAAAAACCCCCCTTTATAATAATAATATTACTTATATATATATTTGTATTTTTATAAATTAAACTAATATAGCGTTAAGCTTTGATTAAAAGATTTTCCCTGTGGAACGAACCGGACTTACTAAAAACTACACTACTGTACGATTAGGTACACTGCCTATAAGTGTTGTAGCAAGGTTTAAGTATATCCATTCTCTAAATAAATAAATATCTTGTGTAAAATTGTATCGTATTTAATAGTATTTCCTTGTAAAATTTAATAGTATTTTATACCCCTTAGCTTTAACCATCATCCGAACACCATTAAGGGTTCTCCTTCTTCTCGTACAATGCGAATTGCATTTTTATAACATACGATCTCTGCTTTCACCTTCTTCAGCCAGTCCATGCCAACTATTACATCAAAACTCCCTAACTCTACTGGTATCAAATCAATCTTAAATATTTCACTACCCCGTTTAATTTCTTGATTCCGGCATATATAATCTGCTGAAATTAATTTACCGTTTGCTAATTCGAGTAAAAATTTACTATCCAACGGCGTCAATGGACAACTTAATTTAGCACAAAAATCTCTACTCATATAGCTTCTATCCGCACCCGAATCAAATAAAACGTAAGCAGATTTATTGTCAATAAGAAACGTACCCGTAACAAGCTCCGGGTCTTCCTGTGCCTCTGCCGCATTAATATTGAAAACTCTTCCACGGCCTTGTCCATTCGTGTTCTCCTGGTTCGAGCAATTTCTAATAATGTGGCCCGGTTTTCCACATTTATAACAAACTACATTGGCATAACTTGCTCCGACACTACTTGCTCCGCCATTACTCGTTCTGACACCATTTGTTCCTTTCGTTCTGTTAACCCCTGGTTCGTAGACCTCACACTTTGCCGCGCTATGACCATTTCTTTTACACTTGTTGCAAAATTTGGTGCAGAACCCCGAGTGATACTTTTCACACCTTTGGCATAGCTGCTTCTGATTGTTGTTGTTGTTGCGGTTATTATTGTTGTAGTTGTTGTTGTTGTTGTTGTTGTTGTTGTTGTTGTTGGGCCGTTTGTTGTAGTTGCGATTGATGTTGCGATTGTTGGGATAGTTCTTGCAATTATTGTTGTAATTGCTGTTGTTGTTGTATTGGTGATTCTTATCACCGTTTTCCTCCCACTTTCTTTTGACTTTCTTCACATTGGCCTCTTCAGTAGTCTGTTCTTTAATTCTTTCTTCAATCTGGTTCACTAGTTTGTGAGCCATTCTAAGTTCTGACTTGAGCTTATTGACCTCGGTTCTAGGACGGTACTTCTCGTTCATCAAGCGCTTGAATGCTGACCACGGTAGCGCGTAAGCAGCATCTTGTCCCACTTGCTCTAGATAGGTATTCCACCATGTTAACGTGATACCTGTGAAGGTATGCGTAGCATACTTCACTTTGTCTCCTTCAGCACACTTACTTATGGCAAAGACCGATTCAACTTTCTCGGTCCACCGTTTCCACCGTTTCAATCCGATTGGTCCTTCGGTCCCAACAAATTCTGAAGGTTTGCAGGTAGTGAATTCCTTGTAGGAGCATCCTACACGATTTCTTGCGCCGGTAGCTGTATTGCTAGATTCAGAGTTATTGTTGGTATGTAGCGCGGCTTGTACTACGGCTATGTTTGAAGCAAGAAAGGCACGAAATTCCTCTTCACTCATATTCAAGGTGTGTCGAGTAGTCGGTGCCATTTCCTTCAAAATAGTCAAATGAAACGAGTTAATCATATAGAATATCAAGAGTAGTCAATAGTATTTCTTAGCGTAATATGAACTTATTTATAAAAGCTCTTTCTTCATATTAGCGTTTTATACTCTTTAATTCGGGTAGTACCTACCCATTAAGTTCATACTTAGTAGCTAACATACCATTTCAACTACTACAATTCTATATGAAAAACTAATCACAAAAAAAAAAATAAAAAAAAAAATCATATTCAAGCCTTTATACAATAACTTGCAAACTTACAATACCGCTATTTTACATATAGCATGCAATATATCACATAAAACTTTGATACAAAGTAGTTGCGAAGATAATTCTAGTTAATAAATAAGGCGTTCAGCAAAGGCAATAAAGACACGTAATTCATACGTCCAGAAACAAGTCTTGCATTCTGGTTTTACTAATACCACTTCCCATCCTTGGTTTTGTGGAACATAACCGTTGTGACCGATAGTAAGACAATGTGTTGTAACTTCGTCAAAAGGATGAAGGTTACGTAATGACCAACAGTATCGTAATAACCTAAAAACCTCATTTCTTACCCTAATTACCGACTCTGTCACTTGTGGGAACGTTTTGTTTAATAGTTGTAGCCCGATGTTCTTGTTCTCACTTTGGTGAGAAGCGAACATTACTAACCCGTAAGCATAACATGCTTCTTTATGTTGCATGTTAGCCGCTTTTTTTAAATCACGAAGTCCTATATTCGGATATATTGAGTCAAAATAATTTCTTAACCCGTTGCGTAAAATAGCATTTGGGTTCCCCGCAATATATGTGTCAAAGTAAACACATCGTAACTTATGGATTTCCCAATGTGATATCCCCCATCTTTCGAACGAAAGCCTTTTATAAACCAAGGCATTCTTGGAACGTTCTTCGAATGTCTTACAAACTGATCTCGCCTTAAATAGTTGTGCCGAGGAATTCTGACCGACTCTAGACAAGATTTCATCAATCATGTCTCCGGGTAGGTCTCTTAAAATATTGAGTTGTCTATCCATTTTGTATTTTTATACTGTAAAATAGACAAGAGTTAGATTCATAAAAAAAATACTTATTAATACAATCAATTTTTACATATATCATAAAGCATAAGCACACTATATTACATATATTACACCACACGAATACAACTATCTTATTCCGACTCACTCGTTTCTTCTTCTTCAGTTTTGGTTCGTTTTGCCAAGTTTCTAGGGATATATGATGTTCCCCTAATACGAGCCGTCGTTTTCCACATTAGTTTAGAAAAACCTGGTGGTTTAGAGGTTCCCGGGTTATTATCACAACTTAAGAAATACGGGTGTTGACGATACATATAAAGTTTATCGGGTTTGGAATCAAATTTCTCTATTTTTATGCCCTTTCCCTTATTGTTCTCTTTTTCCTTATTAAATTGTGTTGAGGTAATTTCTATAACATCATCAGAATCCTTGTCGGGATCCGATTCATCGGAGAATTGGTAATCCTCCCAATACTTTTCTTCCTTGGCGGAAACACCATTGACCATAATTAACTTTGGTCGGTTGGTTGAGGATTTTCTTCTACTTAACCGTTTTATTATTTCCCCCACTGGTTCTATTTCTTCTTCTGGTTCCGATTCTTCTTCCGGTTCCGATTCTTCTTCCGGTTCCTCTTCGGGAACTTGTGAATCAGTCCACGAATCATTCCAATTTACATTTGACTCTTCATTATTATTAGGTGAGTCAATGGGACTTGTTCTAGAGGTAGACATCTATCACATAATATCAAATACGTTAAGAGATTAATATATCACATAATATTCACATGTTAAAAATATATAGTTTCCAACAAAATTTGTTAAGCAATCATTTTTCAAGTAAACACGGTCGAAGTCCAGACTCACTAATGCATCCTAACAAACTCGATAAGACACACTAATGCAAAATTCTGGTTCTCTAAGACCAACGCTCGGATACCAACTGAAATGTCCCGTTCTTATTGATTAAAAACGTTCCATATTAATTGATTTCGTTGCGAGGTTTTGACCTCTATATGAGACGTTTTTCAAAGACTGCATTCATTTTAAAACAAACCATAACCTTTATTTCATCAATAAAGGTTTAAAAAGCTTTACGTAGATTATCAAATAATGATAATCTAAAATATCCTGTTTACACACGACTATTACATAATGGTTTACAATACAAATATGTTACAACGAAATAAGTTTCTTGAATGCAGTTTTTACACAATATCATACAAGCATGGACTCCAAATCTTGTCCTTATTTAAGTATGCGACAGCGGAAGCTCTTAATAATCACCTGAGAATAAACATGCTTAAAACATCAACAAAAATGTTGGTGAGTTATAGGTTTAACCTATATATATCAAATCGTAACAATAGACCACAAGATTTCATATTTCAATATACATCCCATACATAGAGATAAAAATCATTCATATGGTGAACACCTGGTAACCGACATTAACAAGATGCATATATAAGAATATCCCCATCATTCCGGGACACCCTTCGGATATGACATAAATTTCGAAGTACTAAAGCATCCGGTACTTTGGATGGGGTTTGTTAGGCTCAATAGATCTATCTTTAGGATTCGCGTCAATTAGGGTGTCTGTTCCCTAATTCTTAGATTAACAGACTAAATAAAAAAGGGGCATATTCGATTTTGATAATTCAACCATAGAATGTAGTTTCACGTACTTGTGTCTATTTTGTAAATCATTTATAAAACCTGCATGTATTCTCATCCCAAAAATATTAGATTTTAAAAGTGGGACTATAACTCACTTTCACCAAATATCACTTCGTCAAGAATTTGACTTGGCCACGAGTTGATTCATGAACCTATAACAATATATACATATATCAAAATATGATCGAAATATATTCACAATATTTTCTTTATTACGTGTTGATGATTTTTAGTTGTCCAGTTAGCGGTCCGATGTTAGAAGTCCACAATTGATCGTACATGAATAATTTAATATATATATCTTGAATCAATCCACGACCCAGTGTATACATATCTCAGTATTGATCACAACTCAAACTATATATATTTTGGAATCAACCTCAACCCTGTATAGCTAACTCCAACATTCACATATAGAGTGTCTATGGTTGTTCCGAAATATATATAGATATGTCGACATGATAGGTTGAAACATTGTATACGTGTCTATGGTATCTCAAGATTACATAATATACAATAGAAGTTGATTAAGTTATGGTTGGAATAGATTTGTTACCAATTTTCACGTAGCTAAAATGAGTAGTTTTTACCAATTTTGTTTTGCTCGCCATTTCTTCGTTTCTAATCCGTTTTGAGTGATTTAAGCTGCCACGGTTTCGTATTGAACTTGACTTTATGAAACTAAACAGAAAAGGTATAGGTTTATAGTCAGAAATACAAGTTACAAGTCGTTTTTGAAAGAGGTAGTCATTTCCGTCGAAAGAACGACATCTTGATGACTGTTTTGAAAAACATACTTTCACTTTGAGTTTAACCATGATTTTTGGATATGATTTCATGTTCATAAGAAAAATCATTTTCCCAGAATTATAGCTTTTAAATCAAAGTTTTTCATAATTTTTAATTATCCAAACCAAAACAGCCCCAGGTTGTAACTACGACCACGTAAATCCGGTTTTATGGTGTTTATCGGGTTTCCGGGTTTTAAATCATTAAGTTAGCATATCATATAGATATAGAACATGTGTATAGTTGATTTTAAAAGTGTAGTTAGAAGGATTAACTTTATTTGCGAACAAGTTTAGAATTAACTAAACTATGTTCTAGTGATTACAAGTTTACCACTTTGAATATGATAGCTTTTCATGTATGAATCGAATGATGTTATAAACATCATTACTACCTTAAGTTCCTTGGATAAACCTATTGGAAAAGAGAAAAATGGATCTAGCTTCAATGGATCCTTGGATGGCTCGAAGTTCTTGAAGCAGAATCATGACTCGAAAACAAGTTCAAGTAAGATCATCACTCGAAATAAGATTGTTATAGTTATAGAAATTGAACCAAAGTTTGAATATGAGTATTACCTTATATTATAAAGATATCTTACTATAAATAAGAAAGATTTCTTGAGGTTGGATGATCACTCTACAAGATTGGAAGTAAGCTAGCAAACTTGGAAGTATTCTTGATTTTATGAAACTAGAACTTGTAGAATTTATGAAGAACACTTAGAACTTGAAGATAGAACTTGAGAGAGATCAATTAGATGAAGAAAATTGAAGAATGAAAGTGTTTGTAGGTGTTTTTTGTCGTTGGTGTATGGATTAGATATAAAGGATATGTAATTTTATTTTCATGTAAATAAGTCATGAATGATTACTCATATTTTTGTAATTTTATGAGATATTTCATGCTAGTTGCCAAATGATAGTTCCCACATGTGTTAGGTGACTCACATGGGCTGCTAAGAGCTGATCATTGGAGTGTATATACCAATAGTACATACATCTAAAAGTTGTGTATTGTACGAGTACGAATACGGGTGCATACGAGTAGAATTGTTGATGAAACTGAACGAGGATGTAATTGTAAGCATTTTTGTTAAGTAGAAGTATTTTGATAGGTGTCTTGAAGTCTTTTAAAAGTGTATGAATACATATTAAAATACTACATGTATATACATTTTAACTGAGTCGTTAAGTCATCGTTAGTCGTTACATGTAAGTGTTGTTTTGAAACCTTTAGGTTAACGATCTTGTTAAATGTTGTTAACCCAATGTTTATAATATCAAATGAGATTTTAAATTATTATATAATCATGATATTATGATGTACGAATATCTCTTAATATGATATATATATACATTAAATGTCGTTACAATGATAATCGTTACATATATGTCTCGTTTCAAAATCATTAAGTTAGTAGTCTTGTTTTTACATATGTAGTTCATTATTAATATACTTAATGATATGTTTACTTATCATAATATCATGTTAACTATATATATAACCATATATATGTCATCATATAGTTTTTACAAGTTTTAACGTTCGTGAATCACCGGTCAACTTGGGTGGTCAATAGTCTATATGAAACCTATTTCAATTAATCAAGTCTTAACAAGTTTGATTGCTTAACATGTTGGAAACACTTAATCATGTAAATAACAATTTCATTTAATATATATATAAGCATGGAAAAGTTCGGGTCACTACATCAAGTGTGCAACTCTTTGATATTTTAGCATCATTTTGACCAAGTTTCAACCATCAACATACAACTAAGAGTAAAAGCTAACATTCTACAAATTTTGAACATCAAGGTTGTCTCTTTATTGCATAAACACAATAAAGCTTCAACCTTTGTCCTTTTGACACAAGTTTATGCATCTTCATCATATGGGATGATGAAGACTTGATTTTTATCACTATAAAAATCATAAAAAGGTTCAAGTAAGTGAGATCTACAATAACAACTTAGATCTTCAAGTATTAAGAAACCCTAAGCTAGAAAGCTTGGATCTTTACAAGAGTAATGAGAGCATAAGCTAGAAAGCTAAGATCTAGTAAAAGTAATGAGACCATAAGCTAAAAAGCTTAGATCTTAAACAAAATAATAAAACCCCAAGCTAGAAAGCTTGGATCTTTAATGTTCTTAAAGATCCTTAAAGCAAAATGCTAGATCTACAAGTTACATGAAGATCATAAACACAAGTTTTGATCTTTAACAAAATAAAGTGATCTTAAGCTTCAAAACTTAGATCCAACGAAGTAATGAAAGCTTGAATCTTTCATGTTCTTGAAGGATTCAAATCAAAGTTTGAATCTACAAGATATAACAAGATCAAAAAGCTAAAAAGTTTGATCTTATGATGATGATGATGATGATGTCGTGATGATGAAGAGAAGAAGAAGAAGAAGAAAATTTAAAACTTACAATTTTTAGTGTGAGAAAGACTAGAGAGAAATTTAGAGAGCAGGTATGTGTAAAATGAGAATGAGATCAAGTGTGAAATGGGTGAGTGATGCTTGATATTTATAGGGGTGGTAAGGGTGTGTAGGCCGTGGGTACATGGGGGGGGGACAAGGGGACACCTTTTTGCTTTTTGTATGGTGGTGATCTAAAGGAGGTGCTTATTGTTAGGATCTCATGCAACATGTGTGGTAATGGTTAACAAAAATGCTAGTATGTTGGCTCATATTAATGGATTTTTGTCCTACTTCTTAATGGGTCATAATCTTATTAAAATTGGGCTAACTTAAAAGTCCATTAGCTAGAGTAGGGTGGGCTTAAGTCCAATAAGGTAGAAAGTCCAACAAGTCTAACTAGTGTGCATTAGTAAATTACTAAGCGTAATTAAGCAACCAATAAGGCAAGTAATTGTCATTAGAAAATAACAATTAGTATTACGTAGTCATAATATTCCAATTATGACAAAAGTTAAACGTGTACCAAGTACGTAGCTCGCTTTAAACGTCAAGTGACACTAACGGTCATAAAAGCATTCGAGGATCAAGTTAAGTGATTAAAAACTTAATAGCACATTTTAAGACATTAACGAAAGTAGTTAATCATGAATAAAGATCCCAGAGCATAAACTAGCTCAGTACGCACAAATACGCAGTTTCGTGAAAGTATAGAGCACAAAAAAAATATAATTCGAAAAAGTCGGGTTGTTACAAACTGTATCATTCTAATTCTATTCTAATGTATATTTATTAAAACATCTTTATATGAAAGCTTTTGAGTGTATTATGTTGCTTACAGGTTGTGCAATTGTTAGAAACACCATATGTGAATCTTATAAATTATGCATCTTTAGTCACTACAAATGCTGCAAGGCACCGTTTTGTTGCTGGAAAATATAAGCTTCTTCTTGAGTTTGGGCTACGTATGGCCCAGGTTATAACATTTCTAATTTTTAATATCGACAATGGTCCTAATAGATTGAATGGATTGTTATCTATTTATAATTTGATGTCCTAATAGATTCAGTATCTTGTAAAAACATAGATTTTATATTCTAATTTTGTGCATCATAATAACATAATCAATATGTTTTTTTTTTTATACCAAGGCGGATCATATTTGTTTTTTTTTTTTTTTTTGGCATGTTTTTACAGCAATTGTGCAGCTGGAGAGATGTTTGGAATACCACTCCGTGGAACACATTCGCATGCTTTTGTTAGCTCATTCAAGGTTCGTTTAATATATATAGTCATTTAAAAATCTCTTTGATATATATATATATATATATATATATATATATATATATATATATATATATATATATATATATATATATATATATATATATCATGTTTTGATACACTATTTTAAAACGTGAATCTATTAATTTGTAGGGACCGGATGAGGTTGTAGAGAAATCACTCAAAAGTCGTGATGGCTCTCGAGTTTGTGAGGATTTTTGAGTGGTGTGCAGACGTGGTTAAGCAAACTAAAGGTTTATTTCTACTCATAGGGTTCAAGAACAAATCTTATAAATAGCTAACCGTAAATTAAATGATATATATTTATAAGTTAGTTATATATATATTTTATTTATTTTGTCTATTGTTCTATTGTTTCAGAGGCTGAGTATATTGAAGGGTGTTTTTGGCGATACTAATCAGAGTGAGCTAGCTGCTTTTGTTTCATACGCTCTTGCATTTCCTGACAAGATAAAGATGATGAATGTATGAAGATATAAATGTTTTGTTTAATAGAATGACTAATGAAATTAGATTTACAAATATGAGGGACTAAAGATGTAAATATTTAGAAGGTGACCTAGAAGGTAACCTGCTATAACAGGTTGAATGCATACAATAGGAGAAAATATAAAGTTGAATGCATATAATAGGACTTTTGAAATTTGAATGCATACAATAGGATTTTGATGAAAGTTCAATGCATTCTGGTGTCATTTTCCCATAAAATTGGGGTTTTTTTTTTGGAGATAAAGAAAGTAGTAGGCTTATATATTTGTTTTGTATATGTGTATGTTTGATTGCTTTTAGTTATAAACATAGATATAGCAATCACTAAGATAAAAATAAGGATATCTTTGATCAACCTGTGCCTTGTTCTCTTTCTTATCGTAGTATCTTTTGTCACCTTCTAAGTATTTTTGGTTTCCATCGCTGTTAATGATTTTACAGTCATTTTATTTGTTGGTTGTCATTTAATTTTTACAATGTTTGTATGACAATCAGTGGCGGATCTAGGAATAACAGTTAGTAAAACCTAAAAAAAATTTTACTAGATGGCTATTTTAATCAGTGGCGGGTCAAAAATTTTTTGTCAAGGGGGCGAAAAAATTTACTAAAAAATAAGATTTTACAAAAAATAATACGCAGTAATTCTTTTCTTCTTTTACTAAAAGGATAGAGAGACATAAAAGAAACAAACTAAAATAGTTGAGGGATTAGTTTATAAATCGTTAAGAAAAAAGATTCTGAGACCAAATTAAATTCAATTCAATTCAAGTGCACTTGTAATTATAAGAGGACTTAAAAGAAACAAGTGCACACGTAATTATAAGAGGACTTAAAAGAAACAAACTACAATAGTTGAGGGACTAGTTTCGATAATATGGTTGTATTGGGATAATAAATAGCCATCTTCTTCTTCTTCGACTTTAACTCTGTAAATCTATATCTCCATTAAAATGAACCCAGCTTTTATCAATCATCTTTAACAATAAAAAAACATGAATCTAAAATATGTTGCCTTCAATAATTTCACTGGCAGTGAATGCATACTAGATCCGCCCCTGTGCACCACTATAGATCCGCCCCTGGCTGGTAGCACACGAAAAATCCATCAAAATCTAGTGGTTGCACTAAAAAATCCCTAAATTTTTACACTGTCTGAGCTTATTTCAGTGGTAGCATGTGCTACCACTCACTCTCAATTACATCCGCCCCTGATGACAATATGACGTATTTGTGACCTGTTAATAAGATGATAGGTAACGATTTTGAAATGATATGTGCCAACCTATTGACTCGTAATCATGTAATTACAAATTTTGATATTTATTGGTTGTTTGCATTTTAAAAATGTATTGGTCAGGTTTCTTACATGTAGATAGGTAACGATATTGAAATGATACATTTGGATTCCATCCAACAATAAAGTCCTCAATAAACAATGATAATGCTATTAATAATTGGTGAATAAGTAAAATGGTAAATGATGTTATGAGTAATGAATGAGTAAGACCAGTTATAACCGGCGTCTAATTCCATCTGTCAGTTGATGTGACAAAACTGACGAAAACTGACGGGGCGTCAGTTAGTCAATGTGCGAACCCTCAAGTCATGTATGTGATGAATTTGTTTGTGTCCATGAGTTTCTTCAGCAACCAATCACACATTTTTCATATTTAATTAATATATATTATTTATTATTAACTTATTGCTTCTCGCCCAATTTTCATTCAGATTTTACCACATCACCCAACCCAATTTTTGATACAAAAAACTGACACAACGGTTAAAAAATGACAACTGACATTGTCTTGTCACATACATATTGTACTTTTTGACCAAAAAGTGCATAAATTGTCTGTGATATCACATGTACCATTAGAAATGGTCTAAGTATTTTAGGTTATTCACTAATTCAGGTGGATAATCGTTTCAAATTGGGGGCTTGTACACAGTTTACAATTTTATTTTTGATTTTTTTTTACTTTAGGCATTAACTTTTGAGAAAAAAAAATGTAAGAATAAAAAAATTTTAAGCTGATTATTTATTTATGAAATTGAACACCTATTTTGAGATAGATTAAAATAAAAATATAGACATCATCTTACATCTACTTAAACTGGTGAAAACAAGGTCAATATAGTAGTGTAATGTCAAAAATATCCGAAATGAATCATTTTTATAAATATCCTCGCATGCTTGTAGAGATAGTTTCAAACCCTAACACAGAGAACTTGAAATGTCCCGTTTATATAGATTATAAACGTTCCATATTAATTGATTTCGTTGCGAGGTTTTGACCTCTATATGAGACGTTTTTCAAAGACTGCATTCGATTTTAAAACAAACCATAACCTTTAAAATATTACGACGATTATCAAATAATGATAATCTAAAATATAGCATTTTCACACGACCATTACATAATGGTTTACAATAATATTACACAACAATATATGTCTTCGAATGCATTTTTTAAACAATATTATACAAGCATGCTGACTCCAACTCTTGTCCATAATTTAGCATGCAACAGCGGAAGCTTTTAATAATCACCTGAGAATAAACATGCTTTAAACGTCAACAAAAATGTTGGTGAGTTATAAGTTTAACCTATATATTTATCATTTCGTAATAATAGACCACAAGATTTCATATTTTCATTTCTCATAAACAACATGCAATCTGCATAAAAATTATTCATATGATGAACACTTGGTAACCGACATTAACAAATGCATCTAGAATATCCCCAATATACAGGTACACTCATCTGTATATAAAATCGAAGTACTAAAGCATCCATAACATGGATGGGGTTCGTTAGGCCCATAGATCTATCTTCAGGATTCGCGTCAATTTGGGGGTCTGTTTGTAACGTCCTCCCAATAGGGTCTGGAAGAAACGTTACTAATATCAAATAAACCAACATATTATAATACGAGAACAAATACTATATGAATAAAACCAAATTTTGCAGCGGAAGGATTAATAATGTCGTTACAAGAATTATAAATTGTTCAAATGCAGAAAAGTAAATATGCGATAAGTCTTGATCCTAGCCAAGTAAGTCATCACATAAGCAGTAGATATAGAGGTCCTGATAATTCAGTACCGGAGACAAACATGCTAAAAGTGTCAACCAAAAAGGTTGAGTGAAATTCATAGGTTTAACAAATATGATTGACCGTTTGTTCTTAGACCACAAGATTTGTTATAAAAGTAGATCACACAGATCCAAAAGTAGTACTGATTCGTGATATTTTAGACTAAACGTTTGTTTTGTTGCCCCGATGATAAGTTGGCAGTACCTTATCACCATGTTTAAATCATTATTAAGTAATACAAAGACATCGCGGTCAAATGTATCGGGGACGTTACTCCCGATATGAAATGTCCCGTTCTTATTGATTAAAAACGTTCCATATTAATTGATTTCGTTGCGAGGTTTTGACCTCTATATGAGACGTTTTTCAAAGACTGCATTCATTTTTAAAACAAACCATAACCTTTATTTCATAAATAAAGGTTTAAAAAGCTTTACGTAGATTATCAAATAATGATAATCTAAAATATCCTGTTTACACACGACCATTACATAATGGTTTACAATACAAATATGTTACATCGAAATCAGTTTCTTGAATGCAGTTTTTACACAATATGATACAAACATGGACTCCAAATCTTGTCCTTATTTTAGTATGCAACAGCGGAAGCTCTTAATATTCACCTGAGAATAAACATGCTTTAAACGTCAACAAAAATGTTGGTGAGTTATAGGTTTAACCTATATATATATCAAATCGTAACAATAGACCACAAGATTTCATATTTCAATACACATCCCATACATAGAGATAAAAATCATTCATATGGTGAACACCTGGTAACCGACATTAACAAGATGCATATATAAGAATATCCCCATCATTCCGGGACACCCTTCGGATATGATATAAATTTCGAAGTACTAAAGCATCCGGTACTTTGGATGGGGTTTGTTAGGCCCAATAGATCTATCTTTAGGATTCGCGTCAATTAGGGTGTCTGTTCCCTAATTCTTAGATCACCAGACTTAATAAAAAGGGGCATATTCGATTTCGATAATTCAACCATAGAATGTAGTTTCACGTACTTGTGTCTATTTTGTAAATCATTTATAAAACCTGCATGTATTCTCATCCCAAAATATTAGATTTTAAAAGTGGGACTATAACTCACTTTCACAGATTTTTACTTCGTCGGGAAGTAAGACTTGGCCACTGGTTGATTCACTAACCTATAACAATATATACATATATATCAAAGTATGTTCAAAATATATTTACAACACTTTTAATATATTTTGATGTTTTAAGTTTATTAAGTCAGCTGTCCTCGTTAGTAACCTACAACTAGTTGTCCACAGTTAGATGTACAGAAATAAATCGATAAATATTATCTTGAATCAATCCACGACCCAGTGTATACGTATCTCAGTATTGATCACAACTCAAACTATATATATTTTGGAATCAACCTCAACCCTGTATAGCTAACTCCAACATTCACATATAGAGTGTCTATGGTTGTTCCGAAATATATATAGATGTGTCGACATGATAGGTCGAAACATTGTATACGTGTCTATGGTATCTCAAGATTACATAATATACAATACAAGTTGATTAAGTTATGGTTGGAATAGATTTGTTACCAATTTTCACGTAGCTAAAATGAGAAAAATTATCCAATCTTGTTTTACCCATAACTTCTTCATTTTAAATCCGTTTTGAGTGAATCAAATTGCTATGGTTTCATATTGAACTCTATTTTATGAATCTAAACAGAAAAATTATAGGTTTATAGTCGGAAAAATAAGTTACAAGTCGTTTTTATAAAGGTAGTCATTTCAGTCGAAAGAACGACGTCTAGATGACCATTTTAGAAAACATACTTCCACTTTGAGTTTAACCATAATTTTTGGATATAGTTTCATGTTAATAATAAAAATAATTTTCTCAGAATAACAACTTTTAAATCAAAGTTTATCATAGTTTTTAATTAACTAACCCAAAACAGCCCGCGGTGTTGCTACGACGGCGTAAATCCGGTTTTACGGTGTTTTTCGTGTTTCCAGGTTTTAAATCATTAAGTTAGCATATCATATAGATATAGAACATGTGTTTAGTTAATTTTAAAAGTCAAGTTAGAAGGATTAACTTTTGTTTGCGAACAAGTTTAGAATTAACTAAACTATGTTCTAGTGATTACGAGTTTAAACCTTCGAATAAGATAGTTTTATATATATGAATCAAATGATGTTATGAACATCATTACTACCTCAAGTTTAGTAGGTAAACCTACTGGAAGTGATAAGAAATGATCTAGCTTCAAAGGATCTTGGATGGCTTGAAAGTTCTTGAAGTAGGATCATGACACAAAAACAAGTTCAAGTAAGATTTTTACTCGAATTAAGATAGTTTATAGTTATAGAAATTGAATCAAAGTTTGAATATGAATATTACCTTGAATAAGAAAGATAACCTACTGTATATAACAAAGGTTTCTTGATCTTAGATGATTACTTGGAATGGATTAGAAAGCTTGGAAGTAAATTAGTAAACTTGAAGGGATTTTTGAAGTGTTCTTGAAGTGTTCTTCCTATGATGATTATAGCTTGATTCTTGAAGTGATTTTTGATGAAGATGATGATTAACTACTGGAAAAATACGTTCATAATAGTGTGGGTGTGTTGAGAGAGAATTAGAAAGAGAATTGGAAGTGAAATGGAGTGAATGATGAGTGGTAATTGGTGAGTGGTGAGTGGGGTTAAAAGGAGTTCTAGTTAGTTGACTAGCTCATGGTAGAAGTTAAAATTGATTAGTCATACATGACATAATCAAGATTGGAATCCCATGCTAGTTCCTATTGGTATATACCCATAGTAAGTACGTTTTGAAGCTGTGTATAATACGGGTAAAAATACGACTAGAATTCTTGATGAAAGAAAAGAATGGGAAAGTAACTGTAACCATTTTCGTTAAGTATGAATGTTTTGATATATGTTTTGAAGTCTTCCAAAAGTATTTTAATACATCTAAATACACTACATGTATATACATTTTAACTGAGTCGTTAAGTCATCGTTAGTCGTTACATGTAAGTGTTGTTTTGAAACCTTTAAGTTAACGATCTCAATTAATGTTGTTAACCCATTGTTTATTATATCTAATGAGATGTTAAATTATTATATTATCATGATATTATGATATATTAATATATCTTAGTATGATATATATACATTTAAATGTCGTTACAACGATAATCGTTACATATATGTCTCGTTTCGAAATCCTTAAGTTAGTAGTCTTGTTTATATGTATATAACTCATTGTTAATATACTTATGGAGATACTTACTTATCATAATCTCATGTTAACCATATATATATCCATATATATATCGTCATGTCATTTTTACAAGTTTTAACGTTCGTGAATCGCCGGTCAACTTGGGTGGTCAATTGTCTATATGAAACATATTTCAATTAATCAAGTCTTAACAAGTTTGATTGCTTAACATGTTGGAAACATTTAATCATGTAAATATCAATCTCAATTAATATATATAAACATGGAAAAGTTCGGGTCACTACAGTACCTACCCGTTAAATAAATTTCGTCCCGAAATTTTAAGATGTTGAAGGTGTTGACGAATCTTCTGGAAATAGATTCGGGTATTTCTTCTTCATCTGATTTTCACGCTCCCAGGTGAACTCGGGTCCTCTACGAGCATTCCATCGAACCTTAGCAATTGGTATCTTGTTTTGCTTAAGTCTTTTAACCTCACGATCCATTATTTCGACGGGTTCTTCGATGAATTGGAGTTTTTCGTTGATTTGGATTTCATCTAACGGGAATAGTGAGATCTTCTTTAGCAAAACATTTCTTCAAATTTGAGACGTGGAAAGTGTTATGTACAGCCGCGAGTTGTTGAGGTAACTCAAGTCGGTAAGCTACTGGTCCGACACGATCAATAATCTTGAATGGTCCAATATACCTTGGATTTAATTTCCCTCGTTTACCAAATCGAACAACGCCTTTCCAAGGTGCAACTTTAAGCATGACCATCTCTCCAATTTCAAATTCTATATCTTTTCTTTTAATGTCAGCGTAGCTCTTTTGTCGACTTTGGGCGGTTTTCAACCGTTGTTGAATTTGGATGATCTTCTCGGTAGTTTCTTGTATAATCTCCGGACCCGTAATCTGTCTATCCCCCACTTCACTCCAACAAATCGGAGACCTGCACTTTCTACCATAAAGTGCTTCAAACGGCGCCATCTCAATGCTTGAATGGTAGCTGTTGTTGTAGGAAAATTCTGCTAACGGTAGATGTCGATCCCAACTGTTTCCGAAATCAATAACACATGCTCGTAGCATGTCTTCAAGCGATCAGTTTGTGGATGATAGACAGTACTCATATCTAGACGAGTTCCTAATGCTTGCTGTAATGTCTGCTAGAATCTTGAAATAAATCTGCCATCCCTATCAGAGATAATAGAGATTGGTATTCCATGTCTGGAGACGACTTCCTTCAAATACAGTCGTGCTAACTTCTCCATCTTATCATCTTCTCTTATTGGCAGGAAGTGTGCTGATTTGGTGAGACTATCAACTATTACCCAAATAGTATCAAAACCACTTGCAGTCCTTGGCAATTTAGTGATGAAATCCATGGTAATGTTTTCCCATTTCCATTCTGGGATTTCGGGTTGTTGAAGTAGACCTGATGGTTTCTGATGCTCAGCTTTGACCTTAGAACACGTCAAACATTCTCCTACGTATTTAGCAACATCGGCTTTCATACCCGGCCACCAAAAATGTTTCTTGAGATCCTTGTACATCTTCCCCGTTCCAGGATGTATTGAGTATCTGGTTTTATGAGCTTCTCTAAGTACCATTTCTCTCATATCTCCAAATTTTGGTACCCAAATCCTTTCAGCCCTATACCGAGTTCCGTCTTCCCGAATATTAAGATGCTGCTCCGATCCTTTGGGTATTTCATCCTTTATATTTCCTTCTTTTAAAACTCCTTGTTGCGCCTCCTTTATTTGAGTAGTAAGGTTATTATGAATCATTATATTCATAGATTTTACTCGAATGGGTTCTCTGTCCTTTCTGCTCAAGGCATCGGCTACCACATTTGCCTTCCCCGGGTGGTAACGAATCTCAAAGTCGTAATCATTCAACAGTTCAATCCACCTACGCTGCCTCATATTCAGTTGTTTCTGATTAAATATGTGTTGAAGACTTTTGTGGTCGGTATATATAATACTTTTGACCCCATATAGGTAGTGCCTCCAAGTCTTTAATGCAAAAACAACCGCGCCTAATTCCAAATCATGCGTCGTATAATTTTGCTCGTGAATCTTCAATTGTCTAGACGCATAAGCAATCACCTTCGTTCGTTGCATTAATACACAACCAAGACCTTGCTTTGATGCGTCACAATAAATCACAAAATCACCATTACCTTCAGGCAATGACAATATAGGTGCCGTAGTTAGCTTTTTCTTCAATAACTGAAACGCTTTCTCTTGTTCATCCTTCCATTCAAATTTCTTCCCTTTATGCGTTAATGCAGTCAAGGGTTTTGCTATTCTGGAAAAGTCTTGGATGAACCTTCTGTAGTAACCAGCTAGTCCTAAAAACTGGCGTATGTGTTTCGGAGTTTTCGGGGTTTCCCACTTTTCAACAGTTTCTATCTTTGCCGGATCCACCTTAATACCTTCTTTGTTCACTATGTGACCGAGGAATTGAACTTCTTCCAACCAAAATGCACACTTTGAAAACTTAGCGTACAATTCTTCCTTCCTCAATACTTCTAACACTTTTCTCAAATGTTCACCGTGTTCTTGGTCATTCTTTGAGTAAATAAGTATGTCATCAATGAAAACAATGACAAACTTGTCAAGGTATGGTCCACACACTCGGTTCATAAGGTCCATGAACACAGCTGGTGCATTAGTTAAACCAAACGGCATGACCATAAACTCGTAATGACCGTAACGTGTTCTGAAAGCAGTCTTTGGAATATCATCTTCTTTCACCCGCATTTGATGATACCCGGAACGTAAGTCAATCTTTGAATAAACAGACGAGCCTTGTAGTTGATCAAATAAGTCATCGATTCTCGGTAGTGGGTAGCGGTTCTTGATGGTAAGTTTGTTCAACTCTCGGTAGTCGATACACAACCTGAATGTACCATCTTTCTTCTTGACAAACAAAACAGGAGCTCCCCACGGTGATGTGCTTGGTCGAATGAAACCACGCTCTAAAAGTTCTTGTAATTGGCTTTGCAGTTCTTTCATCTCGCTTGGTGCGAGTCTGTAAGGAGCACGAGCTATTGGTGCAGCTCCTGGTACAAGATCTATTTGAAATTCAACGGATCGATGTGGGGGTAATCCCGGTAATTCTTTCGGAAATACATCGGGAAATTCTTTTGCAATGGGAACATCATTGATGCTCTTTTCTTCAGTTTGTACTTTCTCGACGTGTGCTAGAACAGCATAGCAACCTTTTCTTATTAGTTTTTGTGCCTTCAAATTACTAATAAGATGTAGCTTCGTGTTGCCCTTTTCTCCGTACACCATTAAGGGTTTTCCTTTTTCTCGAATGCGAATTGCATTTTTGTAACAAACGATCTCTGCTTTCACTTCTTTCAACCAGTCCATACCGATTATCACATCAAAACTCCCTAACTCTACTGGTATCAAATCAATCTTAAATGTTTCGCTAACCAGTTTAATTTCTCGATTCCGACATATATTATCTGCTGAAATTAATTTACCATTTGCTAATTCGAGTAAAAATTTACTATCCAAAGGCGTCAATGGACAACTTAATTTAGCACAAAAATCTCTACTCATATAGCTTCTATCCGCACCCGAATCAAATAAAACGTAAGCAGATTTATTGTCAATAAGAAACGTACCCGTAACAAGCTCCGGGTCTTCCTGTGCCTCTGCCGCATTAATATTGAAAACTCTTCCGCGGCCTTGTCCATTCGTGTTCTCCTGCTTCGGGCAATTTCTAATAATGTGGCCCGGTTTTCCACATTTATAACAAACTACATTGGCATAACTTGCTCCGACACTACTTGCTCCGCCATTACTCGTTCCGACACCATTTGTTCCTTTCGTTCTATTAACCCCTGGTCCGTAGACCTCACACTTCGCCGCGCTATGACCATTTCTTTTGCACTTGTTGCAAAATTTGGTGCAGAACCCCGAGTGATACTTTTCACACCTTTGGCATAGCTGCTTCTGATTGTTGTTGTTGTTGCGGTTATTATTGTTATTGGGATGATTGTTGTAGTTGCTGTTGTTGTTGTTGTTGTTGTTGGGTCGTTTGTTGTAGTTGCGATTGATGTTGCGATTGTTGGGATAATTGTTGCGATTATTGTTGTAATTGCTGTTGTTGTTTTATTGGTGATTCTTATCACCGTTTTCCTCCCACTTTCTTTTGACTTGCTTCACATTGGCCTCTTCAGCAGTCTGTTCTTTAATCCTTTCTTCAATCTGGTTCACTAGTTTGTGAGCCATTCTACATACCTGTTGTATGGAGGCGGGCTCGTGTGAACTTATATCTTCTTGGATTCTTTCCGGTAATCCTTTCACAAATGCGTCAATCTTCTCTTCCTCATCTTCGAATGCTCCCAGACACAATAGGCACAATTCTGTGAATCGTCTTTCGTACGTGGTAATATCAAATCCTTGGGTTCGTAACCCTCTAAGTTCTGTCTTGAGCTTATTGACCTCGGTTCTGGGACGGTACTTCTCGTTCATCAAGTGCTTGAATGCTGACCACGATAGTGCGTACGCATCGTCTTGTCCCACTTGCTCTAGATAGGTATTCCGCCATGTTAACGCAGAACCTGTGAAGGTATGCGTAGCGTACTTTACTTTGTCCTCTTCAGTACACTTACTTATGGCAAACACCGATTCGACCTTCTCGGTCCACCGTTTCAATCCGATCGGTCCTTCGGTTCCATCAAATTCCAAAGGTTTGCAGGCAGTGAATTCTTTGTAGGTGCATCCTACACGATTTCCTGTACTGCTAGATCCAAGGTTATTGTTGGTATGTAGCGCAGCCTGTACTGCGGCTATATTTGAAGCTAGAAAAGTACAGAATTCCTCTTCATTCATATTTACAGTGTGTCGAGTAGTCGGTGCCATTTCCTTCAAAATAGTCAAATGGAACAAGTTAATCATACAGAATATTAAGAGTAGTTAATAGTATTTCGTAGCATAATATGAACTCATTTATAAAAGCTTTTTCTTCATATTAGCGTTTTATAAGTTTAAATTCGGGTAGTACCTACCCGTTAAGTTCATACTTAGTAGCTAATATACAATTCAACTACTACAATTCTATATGAAAAACTGATTATAATAATATTTCGCGTTCAAACTTTTACACAGTATTTTACAAACTTACAATACCGCTTATTTTACATATAGCATGAAATATAGCACACAATAAATTTGATACAAGATGGTTGTGAAGATAATTCTAGCTAGTACACAAGTCGTTCAGCAAAGGCAATAAAGACCCGTAATTCATACGTCCAGAAACAAGTCATGCATTCTAGTTTTACTATGATTACTTCCCATCCTTGGTCTTGTGGAACATAACCGTTATGGCCGTTGATAAGACAGCGTGTTGTAACGTCGTCAAAGGGACGAGGGTTACGTAATGTCCAACAGTCCCGTAACAATCTAAAAACCTCATTTCTTACCCCAATTACCGACTCCGTCACTTGTGGGAACGTTTTGTTTAATAGTTGTAGCCCGATGTTCTTGTTCTCACTTTGGTGAGAAGCGAACATTACTAATCCGTAAGCATAACATGCTTCTTTATGTTGCATGTTAGCCGCTTTTTCTAAATCACGAAGTCCAATATTAGGATATATTGAGTCAAAATAATTTCTTAACCCATTGCGTAAAATAGAATTTTGGGTTCCCCACAATATATGCGTCAAAGTAAACACATCGTAACTTATGGATTTCCCAATGTGATATCCCCCATCTTTCGAACGAAAGCCTTTTATAAACCAAGGCATTCTTGGAACATTCTTCGAATGTCTTACAAACTGATCTCGCCTTAAATAGTTGTGCCGAAGAATTCTGACCAACTCTAGACAAGATTTCATCAATCATGTCTCCGGGTAGGTCTCTTAAAATATTGGGTTGTCTATCCATTTTGTGTTTTTATACTGTAAAATAGACAAGAGTTAGATTCATAAAAAAGATACTTATTAATACAAGCAATTTTTACATATATCATAAAGCATAAGCACACTATATTACATATATTACACCACACGAATACAACTATCTTATTCCGACTCGCTTGTTTCTTCTTCTTCGGTTTTGGTTCGTTTTGCCAAGTTTCTAGGGATATATGATGTTCCCCTAATACAAGCCGTTATTTTCCACATTGGTTTAGAAAAACCTGGTGGTTTAGAGGTTCCCGGGTCATTGTTACAACTTAAGGACTTCGGGGGTTGACGATACATATAAAGTTCATCGGGGTTGAAATTAGATTTCTCTATTTTTATGCCCTTTCCCTTATCATTTTCTTTTGCCTTTTTAAATTCAGTTGGGGTAATTTCTATAACATCATCGGAATTCTCGTCGGAATCCGATTCATCGGAGAATTGGTAATCCTCCCAATATTTTGCTTCCTTAGCGGAAACACCATTGACCATAACTAACCTTGGTCGGTTGGTTGAGGATTTTCTTTTACTTAACCGTTTTATTATTTCCCCCACCGGTTCTATTTCTTCATCCGGTTCCGATTCTTCTTCCGGTTCCGATTCTTCTTCCGGTTCCGACTCTTCTTCCGGTTCCTCTTCGGGAACTTGTGAATCAGTCCACGAATCATTCCAATTTACATTTGACTCTTCATTATTATTAGGTGATTCAATGGGACTTGTTCTAGAGGTAGACATCTATCACATAATATCAAACGCGTTAAGAGATTAATATATCACATAATATTCACATGTTAAAAATATATAGTTTCCAACAAAATTTGTTAAGCAATCATTTTTCAAGTAAACACGGTCGAAGTCCAGACTCACTAATGCATCCTAACAAACTCGATAAGACACACTAATGCAAAATTCTGGTTCTCTAAGACCAACGCTCGGATACCAACTGAAATGTCCCGTTCTTATTGATTAAAAACGTTCCATATTAATTGATTTCGTTGCGAGGTTTTGACCTCTATATGAGACGTTTTTCAAAGACTGCATTCATTTTTAAAACAAACCATAACCTTTATTTCATAAATAAAGGTTTAAAAAGCTTTACGTAGATTATCAAATAATGATAATCTAAAATATCCTGTTTACACACGACCATTACATAATGGTTTACAATACAAATATGTTACATCGAAATCAGTTTCTTGAATGCAGTTTTTACACAATATGATACAAACATGGACTCCAAATCTTGTCCTTATTTTAGTATGCAACAGTGGAAGCTCTTAATATTCACCTGAGAATAAACATGCTTTAAACGTCAACAAAAATGTTGGTGAGTTATAGGTTTAACCTATATATATATCAAATCGTAACAATAGACCACAAGATTTCATATTTCAATACACATCCCATACATAGAGATAAAAATCATTCATATGGTGAACACCTGGTAACCAACATTAACAAGATGCATATATAAGAATATCCCCATCATTCCGGGACACCCTTCGGATATGATATAAATTTCGAAGTACTAAAGCATCCGGTACTTTGGATGGGGTTTGTTAGGCCCAATAGATCTATCTTTAGGATTCACGTCAATTAGGGTGTCTGTTCCCTAATTCTTAGATTACCAGACTTAATAAAAAGGGGCATATTCGATTTCGATAATTCAACCATAGAATGTAGTTTCACGTACTTGTGTCTATTTTGTAAATCATTTATAAAACCTGCATGTATTCTCATCCCAAAATATTAGATTTTAAAAGTGGGACTATAACTCACTTTCACAGATTTTTACTTCTTCGGGAAGTAAGACTTGGCCACTGGTTGATTCACTAACCTATAACAATATATACATATATATCAAAGTATGTTCAAAATATATTTACAACACTTTTAATATATTTTGATGTTTTAAGTTTATTAAGTCAGCTGTCCTCGTTAGTAACCTACAACTAGTTGTCCACAGTTAGATGTACAGAAATAAATCGATAAATATTATCTTGAATCAATCCACGACCCATTGTATACGTATCTCAGTATTGATCACAACTCAAACTATATATATTTTGGAATCAACCTCAACCCTGTATAGCTAACTCCAACATTCACATATAGAGTGTCTATGGTTGTTCCGAAATATATATAGATGTGTCGACATGATAGGTCGAAACATTGTATACGTGTCTATGGTATCTCAAGATTACATAATATACAATACAAGTTGATTAAGTTATGGTTGGAATAGATTTGTTACCAATTTTCACGTAGCTAAAATGAGAAAAATTATCCAATCTTGTTTTACCCATAACTTCTTCATTTTAAATCCGTTTTGAGTGAATCAAATTGTTATGGTTTCATATTGAACTCTATTTTATGAATCTAAACAGAAAAAGTATAGGTTTATAGTCGGAAAAATAAGTTACAAGTCGTTTTTATAAAGGTAGTCATTTCAGTCGAAAGAACGACGTCTAGATGACCATTTTAGAAAACATACTTCCACTTTGAGTTTAACCATAATTTTTGGATATAGTTTCATGTTCATAATAAAAATAATTTTCTCAGAATAACAACTTTTAAATCAAAGTTTATCATAGTTTTTAATTAACTAACCCAAAACAGCCCGCGGTGTTGCTACGACGGCGTAAATCCGGTTTTACGGTGTTTTTCGTGTTTCCAGGTTTTAAATCATTAAGTTAGCATATCATATAGATATAGAACATGTGTTTAGTTAATTTTAAAAGTCAAGTTAGAAGGATTAGCTTTTGTTTGCGAACAAGTTTAGAATTAACTAAACTATGTTCTAGTGATTACGAGTTTAAACCTTCGAATAAGATAGTTTTATATATATGAATCAAATGATGTTATGAACATCATTACTACCTCAAGTTTAGTAGGTAAACCTACTGGAAGTGATAAGAAATAATCTAGCTTCAAAGGATCTTGGATGGCTTGAAAGTTCTTGAAGTAGGATCATGACACAAAAACAAGTTCAAGTAAGATTTTTACTCGAATTAAGATAGTTTATAGTTATAGAAATTGAATCAAAGTTTGAATATGAATATTACCTTGAATAAGAAAGATAACCTACTGTATATAACAAAGGTTTCTTGATCTTAGATGATTACTTGGAATGGATTAGAAAGCTTGGAAGTAAATTAGTAAACTTGAAGGGATTTTTGAAGTGTTCTTGAAGTGTTCTTCCTATGATGATTATAGCTTGATTCTTGAAGTGATTTTTGATGAAGATGATGATTAACTACTGGAAAAATACGTTCATAATAGTGTGGGTGTGTTGAGAGAGAATTAGAAAGAGAATTGGAAGTGAAATGGAGTGTGAATGATGAGTGGTAATTGGTGAGTGGTGAGTGGGGTTAAAAGGAGTTCTAGTTAGTTGACTAGCTCATGGTAGAAGTTAAAATTGATTAGTCATACATGACATAATCAAGAGTGGAATCCCATGCTAGTTCCTATTGGTATATACCCATAGTAAGTACGTTTTGAAGCTGTGTATAATACGGGTAAAAATACGACTAGAATTCTTGATGAAAGAAAAGAATGGGAAAGTAACTGTAACCATTTTCGTTAAGTATGAATGTTTTGATATATGTCTTGAAGTCTTCCAAAAGTATTTTAATACATCTAAATACACTACATGTATATACATTTTAACTGAGTCGTTAAGTCATCGTTAGTCGTTACATGTAAGTGTTGTTTTGAAACCTTTAAGTTAACGATCTCAATTAATGTTGTTAACCCATTGTTTATTATATCTAATGAGATGTTAAATTATTATATTATCATGATATTATGATATATTAATATATCTTAATATGATATATATACATTTAAATGTCGTTACAACGATAATCGTTACATATATGTCTCGTTTCGAAATCCTTAAGTTAGTAGTCTTGTTTATATGTATATAACTCATTGTTAATATACTTATGGAGATACTTACTTATCATAATCTCATGTTAACCATATGTATATCCATATATATATCGTCATGTCGTTTTTACAAGTTTTAACGTTCGTGAATCGCCGGTCAACTTGGGTGGTCAATTGTCTATATGAAACATATTTCAATTAATCAAGTCTTAACAAGTTTGATTGCTTAACATGTTGGAAACATTTAATCATGTAAATATCAATCTCAATTAATATATATAAACATGGAAAAGTTCGGGTCACTACACGATAGGCCTACCCCCAATAATTAAGAATGCCTTATCCTGAAAGCAGTTAAAAAATATCACTGTAGGGTCTTAGTAGCATAAGCTAGTCATAGTACAGTTTAGGTTCGTACTTGTGTCTAAGTTGTTTAAAGTATAAAAGCAGCATGTGTCTCACCCCAGTAAGTATAAAAAGTGCTATAGCAATAAGAGTGGGGCTATGAAAGTCACCTTAGTAATTCGGTGAGTGAAAGTATTCCTTAAAGAGAAAGTATGGATGATCGAAGCACAGAGAAGTCAACCTAAGAATAAGTTGAGAATATTTTAGATGTTTTGCTCGTATTATGATAAGTGTAAGTATTTTCTTTTATAGTAAGTTTAAAGAAGGTTTATCGTTTTGGAAAGGCTTTTCATACTAGACAAGCTTCCAATCTAACACTTTCAATTTAAAATGGCCTTTTCAGGTCATAGGTTTCTGAGCCACAGGATCCTTTAACTCGGTAATCCAAACTCTCCGCCTAGACTTTCGAGCGTCCATCCACTCGAGAAAGATCAAGATCTATACCCATCTAATATACCGTTCCAATACGTTTTTAGGTGCGTATAGAAATACAACACTTTATATACTTTACTTATAAGTGTTTAATATATATATATATTATATATATGTAAGGATACATATATATATATATATATATATATATATATATATATATATATATATATATATATATATATATATATATATATATATATATATATATATATATATATATATATATATATATATATATATATATATAGTTTAAATTATGTTTTAGATCAATATAAGCACTAATAATTATCTAATGATGCTAACAAGTGTTTTATTGATGTCATAACAGTAAGTAACTTGTATAAAACATAATAAAAATTTTCTATACATTAATATTAAGTTTTGTGTATTAAATATTACTTTTTATAATTGTTTTAATAGTTAAAATGAAAATAAATAGGTAAACAAGTTTAACACCATATCTTATATTTTTATTAGGTTCTACTGATCAAAATAAACTTAGGAAGATTTTATAAATTTTTGTTATGGTGTAAAAGTATTCATTGCTAATTTCTTTTTCGGTTTGCAATAAATCAAAGTTTATAAAGTAATAATTATTAAATCAACTAAATTAATTCAACCAATAATTTTCGTGAGCTTATATTAGTATATTAAGCTTAGAAAAATTATTTGTATAATTATATTAATAGTTTAACTATTTAATTCAACTTTTGTATTGTTATTAGTTTAAATTCGAAATTAACTAGAAATATATATTCATTAATTCAAAAAAATAATTTTTATAACTTTATTAATAGTTACAAAGTAGTTTCTATTAATTATTGTAGTCATAAAAATATTATACCATTTAGTTCTCTTTTTATTTTAAAAACACTGTTTTCGGCTACTGTAGCAAAACTAAAGAAAATACAAATTAATTATTTAAAATGACAATTAAATCAAAAATTAATTTTTATAATTACTTGTATAACATATGTGATAAGCAAAAATTGTAAAAACATATATATATAATCGTTTACTATTTATTTATTATATATCTATATATACCAAATATAAAAAAAATTAGTTTTTGATTTTTAATAAATATAAATTCGAATGTATAATTCATAAAAATAATTTTTATAGTAATTAGGATACTTAATACTAATTATCATGTATTTACATTATTTATTATAATTAATTTCGTATTTATTTGGTATTTAACATAAAACTAGCACAAAAATATGATAAAAACTAAATAAAAACTATAAAAATAATATAGAGAACTTACAAAAATAATTTTTGCAGAGGTTTGAGAGAGAATTCTTCAAGTTTTTGGTGTACAAAATTTATGAACTAGGCTATGGTATTTATAGTTACAATTTTTGGTAAAGAGAAAATAAAAAAATACAAAAGTTTATATAAAAAAATAACTAGTGTCTTGTAAAAAAATTAAAAGTATTTATGGCCAGTCATGCCACCATTTCAAAATATAAATAAATAAAAGTAAAGTTAAAAGTAGGAATAAAATAAATAAAAGTGGATCTAGATCTAGTTTATATATAAAAAAATACTACTTTTAAAAAATATATATATATATATATATATATATATATATATATATATATATATATATATATATTTCATAGTTCTAAAAATGTTAACTAACTAAATTTCTATTTTTATTTAATTATTAAATACGAATTTTTATAAATATAAATATATATTCGGTATTTATAAAATTATAATTACTAAATGTGGTTTTTATTTAATTAAATTATTACTTTATAATTTTATTAGTTTTATATATGTTACTACATTTATATATACTTGTATTTATTAATTGTATAATATATTAACTAAATACAAAATTAATATAAGTATTTTATATGTAATCATGTTATGACATAAATTTTTTTTTATAAAAATTCTTACGCGTACGTTGTTGAATAAAATTTATTATTCGTTTAACGTTCATTAATTTCGTATGTATATAACTACCTTTTATTAGTACTTAGAGTTTATTCATTATACTTAAATCTTTTGTTCGGGCATTATATAGATGGAAAAATGAGGGTCGTTATAGTACCTCCCCGTTAATGAAAACTTCGTCCCGAAGTTTTAAGTGGAGTTCCCGTCTGCTTCATCAACAGTTGGGAAGAGATGGGGGTATTTTCGTATCATTTGGTCTTTGCGTTCCCAGGTATATTCGGGGCCTCTACGCGAATTCCAACGGACTTTAACAATAGGTATGTTGCTCTTACGAGTCTGTTTGACCTCTTCTTTCATAATCTCTATAGGTTCTTCGACAAAGTGCATTTGCTCATCAATGCGGATATCATCCAAAGGAATAACAAGAGTATCTTCGGCGAGACACTTTTTCAGATTTGAGATATGAAACACATCATGTACTTGACTTAGTTCAGCTGGAAGTTCTAATCGATACGCAACGGGACCGATTCTTTGAATAACTTTGAAAGGTCCAACATAACGCGGACTGAGTTTATTTCGTTTACCGAAGCGGATAACACCTTTCCAAGGAGATACTTTTAACATAACATTATCTCCAACTTGGAATTCTAAAGGTTTTCGGTGAGGGTCGGCATAACTCTTTTGTCGACTACGAGCGGTTTCTAAACGCTTCTTGATTTGCACGATCTTTTCGGAAGTTTCATGAATAAGTTCAGGACCAGTTAATTGTCTGTCCTCGAGTTCATCCCAACACAACGGAGATCTACATTTGCGACCGTATAAAGCTTCGAATGGTGCAGCTTTAATACTAGAGTGATAGCTGTTGTTGTAAGAAAACTCGACTAAAGGTAGGTGTTTATCCCACCCTTTACCGAAATCGATAACACATGCTCGTAGCATATCCTCCAAAGTTTGGATAGTTCGTTCACTTTGACCGTCTGTTTGCGGATGATAAGCTGTACTCATGTCGAGTCGAGTTCCAAGAGACGCTTGCAAGGATTTCCAGAAATTGGAAGTAAATCGACTATCGCGATCCGAGATAATAGAAGTAGGGACACCATGACGAGTAACAATCTCTTTAACATAGAGTCGAGCTAACTTTTCCATTCTGTCAGTCTCTTTGATTGGTATGAAATGTGCAGACTTAGTGAGACGATCAACTATGACCCAAATCGTATCATTGCCATTTGCAGTCTTAGGCAATTTTGTGATAAAGTCCATAGCTATACCATCCCACTTCCACTGTGGAATATCGGGTTGAGTTAGAAGGCCAGAAGGGTTTTGGTGCTCGGCTTTGACTTTCGAACAAGTAAGACACTTACTCACATAAGTAGCAATGTCGCCTTTCATGTTGGGCCACCAGTAGAACTCTTTCACATCCTGATACATTTTACTAGAACCGGGATGAATAGAATACCTAGTCTTATGTGCTTCATCCAAGACTAGTTCACGGAGATTACCATAACGAGGAACCCAAATTCGATTACCAAAGTATCTTGTACCATTGGACTTAACTTGCAGTTGGTTTTCGAAATTTATAGGTCCTTCTCCTTCGATAAGTGTAGGTTTGATAGCTTCAACTTGAACTTCGCAGATTCGAGAGATGAGATTCGATTTGATCTTAAGATTCAAGGCACGAACACGCCTAACTTCGTCCTTTCAACTTAGAGCATCGGCAACTACATTTGCCTTTCCCGGATGATACTTTAGTTCACAATCATAATCATTTAACAATTCGAGCCATCGTCTCTGTCTCATGTTTAGCTGTTTCTGATTAAAGACATGCTGAAGACTCTTATGGTCGGTGAATATCGTAAACTTAGTACCGTATAGATAATGTCGCCACATCTTCAGAGCGAATACCACAGCACCTAACTCCAAATCGTGTGTGGTGTAATTAACTTCATGTTTCTTTAATTGTCGGGAGGCATAAGCGATAACCTTCTTGCATTGCATTAGAACACAACCGAACCCTTGTTTCGAGGCATCGCAGTAGACAACAAAATCGTCGGAACCTTCAGGTAAAGATAAGATCGGAGCAGTGGTCAACTTCTCTTTCAGAATCTTAAATGCAGACTCTTGTTCTTCGGACCACTCGAATTTCTTCCCTTTGTGAGTTAACTTGGTGAGAGGCTTTGCAAGAAGAGAAAAATCTTTAATAAATCTTCGGTAGTAACCGGCAAGTCCCAAAAATTGGCGAATATGCTTCGCAGTCTTTGGCACTTCCCAATTCTGAACAGCGGTGATTTTAGCGGGATCGACATGTATTCCATTACTATCTACAACATGTCCAAGGAATTGTATGGTTCTAAGCCAAAACTCACACTTAGAAAATTTTGCGTAGAGTTTTTCTTTTCTTAAGAGTTCAAGAATCAATCGTAAATGTTGCTCATGTTCTTTCTCGCTTTTAGAATAGATCAAGATGTCGTCGATAAAAAAAATAACGAATTTATCAAGGTAAGGCTTGCAAACACGGTTCATAAGATCCATAAATACGGCTGGAGCATTGGTTAAACCGAAAGGCATAACACAAAATTCGTAATGTCCGTATCGGGTGCGGAATGCAGTCTTAGGAATGTCAGACTCCTTGACTCTGAGCTGGTGATATCCGGATCTTAAATCAATCTTAGAATAAACGCTTGACCCTTGAAGTTGGTCGAATAGATCATCAATGCGAGGTAACGGGTAACGATTCTTTATGGTAAGCTTGTTGAGTTCTCGGTAATCAATACACATTCTCAATGTACCATCCTTCTTTTTGACAAATAAGACAGGAGCTCCCCACGGGGACGAACTTGGACGAATAAAACCTAGATCCAAAAGTTCTTGGAGTTGGTTAGAAAGTTCCTTCATTTCGGAAGGTGCTAAACGATACGGTGCTTTAGCAATGGGTGCAGCACCTGGAGATAAATCGATTTGAAATTCAACTTGACGAGGCGGTGGAAGACCAGGGAGATTTTCGGGAAACACATCGGGAAAATCTTTAACAACCGGGACATTTTCAATACGCGTTTCTTCGAATTCGATCATTTTAACGTGAGCTAGTATGGCGGAGTAACCTTTCACAAGGTACTTACGGGCTTTAAGACATGAGATGATATTAAGATTGGAACAACTCCGTTTGCCTTGGATAATAAGAGCTTCTCCACTTCCTAACGGAATTTGAACGGTCTTATCGAAACACATGATGGCTGCTCTCAATGGACCTAACCAATCCATTCCAACCACTACATCGAAACTACCTAGCTCGACCGGCAAAAGGTCTATCTTGAATTCCTTATCGGCTAGAATTAGATTGCAGTTTTTATATATTTTATCAACTTTCATTAACTTCCCATTAGCCACTTCTACTAATCGTCTGGTTTGTAGGGTTTGGGGCTTTTCAGTAAAAAGGGTGCAAAACTCATTTGACACATAACTCTTATCGGCTCCCGTATCAAATAAAATAGTGGCATAATAATTATTGACGAGGTACGTACCGGTAATGACCTCATCCTCATCACTGGCTTCTGCAGCAGTAATCACAAAAGCACGACCTTTGGCAGTAGCATTTGCTCCAGTAGCTGGAGTATTTTTCTTCTTTGGACAATTCGGGCTAATATGCCCCTTTTCACCACAAGTATAGCATGTTGGAGGAGCTCTAGCCGGAACAATGGCTCTATTCTGAGGTAGGGTTCTACAAGTCTTTGCAGCATGGCCTATCTTCTTACATATTGTACACACAGCAGTGCACTTTCCTGGATGATGCCTTTCACATTTAGAACAAAACGGACTAATACCCTGATAACCGGGTCTCGTACCATTTCCCGGTTTCTTGTAAACATTTTGAGCTGAACCCTGAGATGGTTCAAATTTCCTCTTATTGTCACCGTTTTTAACTTCGACTTGTTTATTAGCCGAAACTCTCCTACGTTTAGCCATCATTAAACTCTGTGCCATGTGGATCACAGCATCCACAGTAACCTTCTCGACAGAAATCACATTCCCTTGAACATCCTCGGGTAGACCCTCGATATACCGCTCTATCCTGCGGGCTTCAGTTGGGAACATTTCGGGACATAAGGTAGAAAGCTCCAAAAAACGATTGGTATAGCTTTCGATATCGGTTCCTTTAACTCTGAGTTCCCAGTACTCAGCTTCGAGCTTTTGGACTTGACTTCTTGGGCAAAACTTAGTGATCATCATGCCTTTGAGTTCATCCCATGGGGTAGTAGTAGCATTATCTATTCCCACAGATTTGGCATGAGCAGTCCACCATGTCATAGCATTGCCAGTGAGTGAACTTGTGGAAAACTTCACTCGATCATTATCTCCGCAGTTACAGATACGGAAGATTGATTCTAGCTTTTCAAACCATCGGACCAGTTCTACGGCTTCTTCTTTTCCACTAAAAGTGGGTGGGCTACAGTTCTTAAAATCTTTATAGGAGCAAGTTTTAGAAGGAACATTATGATTGTTGTTGTTATTGTTATTGCCTTGGACGGTCGCTAGCAGCAATTGAAATTGCTCAGTAGAAAGAGTGACATTTGGTATAAGATTGTTGTTGTTGTTGTTGTTGTTACCACGAGTTGAGTGAGCCATTGATCTTCAAAACATAAATACATTATTAGTTGAAGAATCAAGATGTTATAAATTTACAATCATGATTTATAACATTTGCACAACACACATAGGTGAATAAGACAATATGCTTAAATAAACACTTAACATTATTGGAAACGAGGCATTATATAAGCCTTTATTACACGAGTTTGGAATGGAAAAAGTTTAGGCATAAGCCTTTACATAGATGGGTAAATGGAAAATAGGAAAACAAAAGATAGGTTTTAGTTCTTCTTTTTCTCGTTCTCAGCTTCCTTCATAAATTTCTCTATCTTTTCATTTTTCTCCTTTTGTTTCTCGTGGAGGTATTCAAAATTATCGTAAAGGTTAGTGATGCGGCTGTTGACAAAGTTGTTGTTGAAATCCTTGATAGCCAGTTGATGATTGATTCGGTTTTTCTCTATTTTCATCTTAGACTCAACTAGTTCTTGGAGGTAGGCAAGAGATTGCTTTCCCCAACGGGTATTCCGTTCTTCCTCAGTCTTCACTTTCATTACTGTCTCCATTACTTTGTCCATGTTAGTTTTCACAAGTTTTTCTAGTTTTTCAGTTTGAGAGTCGAAGGACTCTTTGATGATTTCTTTCAAGATTGTGTTTTCTTTTTCTAGGTTGTTTAGACGCATTTCTATCCGAGCAACTTGGCGCCTACTATACTCTTTATTCTTATCACAACTTCGCTGAAGGTTGAGGATATCAGACTTCACCCTTACGTGTTCCATGTTATTGCAAAATAATGGATCGGCTTCTCTAGTGGCGGCGGGTTCGGGTTGTTTTCTCTTTCGAGATGAGTTTTCAGATGATTCTTTAATAGGCTCTTCTTCAGGCTCATAACCTGAGAAGTCACTATCGTAGTTAGGGAGGTCTTGAAGAGCATTCCGTTTGGGAGTATTCATCGGTTGATGAGAGTCAGTAGTATTGGCATGATGTTTTCCTTTGCTTTCATTTCTCGGGGTTGGATAATATTCGGGAGACCCACGCGAGTTGTAATGAGTGTTCGGGCTATAGTTCATTGGTGGTGAAGGAGGACTATAAAGTGGGCTTCGAACTGATTTTTCGGTAGAAGATCCTTCAGTATCTTTCTCAGCTGGTTTGAAAAGAGTCATTTTGTTTATTTGATGATAGCTTGACATCCTAACATTAAGATAGAGATTTTGATTAGATTTTTAAGCTAAGATTGTAAAGAATGAGAGGTAGGGTTGAACTCTTTGCTTTAACATTCTAAGGTAATCCTAAGTGCTTTAAAGTCTAAGGCAGGAAAGGTTATAGTTTCCTAGATCGCTAAGGTACCCTAGCTAACAAGTAAGGCACACATAAAATGCAATCCTGGTTCTCTATAACAGCCTGGTTATGCTCTGATACCAATCTGTAACGTCCTCCCAATAGGGTCTGGAAGAAACGTTACTAATATCAAATAAACCAACATATTATAATACGAGAACAAATACTATATGAATAAAACCAAATTTTGCAGCGGAAGGATTAATAATGTCGTTACAAGAATTATAAATTGTTCAAATGCAGAAAAGTAAATATGCGATAAGTCTTGATCCTAGCCAAGTAAGTCATCACATAAGCAGTAGATATAGAGGTCCTGATCATTCAGTACCTGAGACAAACATGCTAAAAGTGTCAACCAAAAAGGTTGAGTGAAATTCATAGGTTTAACAAATATGATTGACCGTTTGTTCTTAGACCACAAGATTTGTTATAAAAGTAGATCACACAGATCCAAAAGTAGTACTGATTCGTGATATTTTAGACTAAACGTTTGTTTTGTTGCCCCGATGATAAGTTGGCAGTACCTTATCACCATGTTTAAATCATTATTAAGTAATACAAAGACATCGCGGTCAAATGTATCGGGGACGTTACTCCCGATAGGCCTACCCCCAATAATTAAGAATGCCTTATCCTGAAAGCAGTTAAAAAATATCACTGTAGGGTCTTAGTAGCATAAGCTAGTCATAGTACAGTTTAGGTTCGTACTTGTGTCTAAGTTGTTTAAAGTATAAAAGCAGCATGTGTCTCACCCCAGTAAGTATAAAAAGTGCTATAGCAATAAGAGTGGGGCTATGAAAGTCACCTTAGTAATTTGGTGAGTGAAAGTATTCCTTAAAGAGAAAGTATGGATGATCGAAGCACAGAGAAGTCAACCTAAGAATAAGTTGAGAATAGTTTAGATGTTTTGCCCGTATTATGATAAGTGTAAGTATTTTCTTTTATAGTAAGTTTAAAGAAGGTTTATCGTTTTGGAAAGGCTTTTCATACTAGACAAGCTTCCAATCTAACACTTTCAATTTAAAATGGCCTTTTCAGGTCATAGGTTTCTGAGCCACAGGATCCTTTAACTCGGTAATCCAAACTCTCCGCCTAGACTTTCGAGCGTCCATCCACTCGAGAAAGATCAAGATCTATACCCATCTAATATACCGTTCCAATACGTTTTTAGGTGCGTATAGAAATACAACACTTTATATACTTTACTTATAAGTGTTTAATATATATATATTATATATATGTAAGGATACATATATATATATATATATATATATATATATATATATATATATATATATATATATATATATAGTTTAAATTATGTTTTAGATCAATATAAGCACTAATAATTATCTAATGATGCTAACAAGTGTTTTATTGATTTTATAACAGTAAGTAACTTGTATAAAACATAATAAAAATTTTCTATACATTAATATTAAGTTTTGTGTATTAAATATTACTTTTTATAATTGTTTTAATAGTTAAAATGAAAATAAATAGGTAAACAAGTTTAACACCACATCTTATATTTTTATTAGGTTCTACTGATCAAAATAAACTTAGAAAAATTTTATAAATTTTTATTATGGTGTAAAAGTATTTATTGCTAATTTCTTTTTCGGTTTGCAATAAATCAAAGTTTATAAAGTAATAATTATTAAATCAACTAAATTAATTCAACCAATAATTTTCGTGAGCTTATATTAGTATATTAAGCTTAGAAAAATTATTTGTATAATTATATTAATAGTTTAACTATTTAATTCAACTTTTGTATTGTTATTAGTTTAAGTTCGAAATTAACTAGAAATATATATTCATTAATTCAAAAAAATAATTTTTATAACTTTCTTAATAGTTCCAAAGTAGTTTCTATTAATTATTGTAGTCATAAAAATATTATACCATTTAGTTCTCTTTTTATTTTAAAACACTGTTTTCGGCTACTGTAGCAAAACTAAAGAAAATACAAATTAATTATTTAAAATGACAATTAAATCAAAAATTAGTTTTTATAATTACTTGTATAACATATGTGATAAGCAAAAATTGTAAAAACATATATATATAATCGTTTACTATTTATTTATTATATATCTATATATACCAAATATAAAAAAAATCAGTTTTTGATTTTTAATAAATATAAATTCGAATGTATAATTCATAAAAATAATTTTTATAGTCATTAGGATACTTAATACTAATTATCATGTATTTACATTATTTATTATAATTAATTTCGTATTTATTTGGTATTTAACATAAAACTAGCACAAAAATATGATAAAAACTAAATAAAAACTATAAAAATAATATAGAGAACTTACAAAAATAATTTTTGCAGAGGTTTGAGAGAGAATTCTTCAAGTTTTTGGTGTACAAAATTTATGAACTAGGCTATGGTATTTATAGTTACAATTTTTGGTAAAGAGAAAATAAAAAAATACAAAAGTTTATATAAAAAAATAACTAGTGTCTTGTAAAAAAATTAAAAGTATTTATGGCCAGTCATGCCACCATTTCAAAATATAAATAAATAAAAGTAAAGTTAAAAGTAGGAATAAAATAAATAAAAGTGGATCTAGATCTAGTTTATATATAAAAAAATACTACTTTAAAAAAATATATATATATATATATATATATATATATATATATATATATATATATATATATATATATATATATATATATATATATATATATTTCATAGTTCTAAAAATGTTAACTAACTAAATTTTTATTTTTATTTAATTATTAAATACGAATTTTTATAAATATAAATATATATTCGGTATTTATAAAATTATAATTACTAAATGTGGTTTTTATTTAATTAAATTATTACTTTATAATTTTATTAGTTTTATATATGTTACTACATTTATATATACTTGTATTTATTAATTGTATAATATATTAACTAAATACAAAATTAATATAAGTATTTTATATGTAATCATGTTATGACATAAATTTTTTTTTTTAAAAATTCTTACGCGTACGTTGTTGAATAAAATTTATTATTCGTTTAACGTTCGTTAATTTCGTATGTATATAACGACCTTTTATTAGTACTTAGAGTTTATTCATTATACTTAAATCTTTTGTTCGGGCATTATATAGATGGAAAAATGAGGGTCGTTATACTGTTCCCAAATTCTTAGGCTACCAAGCTGAAAGGGTGATATCCGGTATAATGATTCAATCATAGAATATAGTTTCAAGTACTTGTATCATTTTGTAAAACATTTATAAAACTGCATGTATTCTCATCCCAAAAATATTAGATTTTAAAAGTAGGACTATAACTCACTTTCACATATTTTTCCTTCGTCGAAAATAAGACTTGGCCACGGGTCAATTCACGAACCTATAACAATTATATACATATATATTAAAGTATGATCGAAATATATTTACAATATGTTTTATTATATTTTAACGATTTAAGTTTGTTAAGTTAGCAGTCCAACGTTAGTAATCTACAACTAGTTGTCCACAGTTAGATGTACAAAAATAAATCAATATATATTATCTCGAATCAATCCACGACCCAGTGTATACAAGTCTCAGGCTAGATCACAACTCAAAGTATATATATTATTTTAGAATCAACCTCAACCCTGTATAGCTAACTCAAGCATTACTGCATATAGAGTGTCTATGGTTGTTCCCAAATAATATATATATATGGGTCAATATGATATGTCAAAACATTGTATACGTGTCTATGGTATCCCAAGATTACATAATATATGTTAGAATACATGTATAATACAATATAAGTTAGTTAAGTTATAATTAGAATAGAATTGTTACAAATTTCACGTAGCTACAACAAGCAAAAATATCCAATTTTGTTTTACCCATAACCTCTTCGTTTTAAATCCGTTTTGAGTGATTCAAGTTGCTATGGTTTCATAATGAACTGAAATTCATGAAACTAAACAAAAAAAGTATAAGTTTATAGTCAGAAATACAGGTTACAAGTCATTTTTGTAAGAGGTAGTCATTTCATTCGAAAGAACGACGTCTTGATAACCATTTTGAAAAGCATACTTCCAATTTGAGTTTAACCATGATTTTTGGATATAGTTTCATGTTCATAAGAAAAATTTTCCCAGAAGAAAAACTTTTAAATCAAAGATTATCATAGTTTTTAATTATCTAACCCAAAACAGCCTGCGGTGTTACTACGACGGCGTATGTCCGGTTTTACAGTGTTCTTCGTATTTCCAGGTTTTAAATCATTAAGTTAGCATATCATATAGATATAGAAGATGTGTTTAGTTAATTTTAAAAGTTAAGTTAGAAGGATTAACTTTGTTTGCGAACAAGTTTAGAGTTAACTAAACTATGTTCTAGTGATTACATGTTATAATCTTCGAGCAAAATAGTTTTATATATATGGATCGAATGATGTTATGAACGTCATTACTGTGACAACCCGGAAATTTCCAACCAAATTTAAACTTTAATCTTTATATGTTTCCGACACGATAAGCAATATTTGTTAAGTTAAATTTCAAGAATTTTAAACTATATTCATACATTCATTCAACCTCGACCAAGTTCCAACGATTCACGAACTATTAAACGAATATGATTATATATGTATATGTGTATATATATTATAACTTGAAACGTAAACAAAATATTAGATTAAATACTTTATATGATTGTATCTGTTTCAAAATGTTTATCAATGGAATTAGAAGATAAGATCAAATGATTGAATTATCAGATATATTGAATTATGATTACAAGTCTCTGTTGAAAGGCCCACGTTGATTTGAGAAATCTTTCCATTTTAACAATATTCGGAAAATGGTAAAGTGATTTATAAATAAGAACAAATTGTCAATCATTGAGAACTAGACAAAGGATAGTGGAAGATTAAATCTCATAAAGACTCGATTGATCTATTTAGTTTCAAACGTACAAAAACGTTTTCAGTTTAAAAAGAACTTTATTATTAAAACGTATATAACTTTTATAAATATCTAGAACCACTTTTGACAACTCATTACTTAACTAGTATGATAAAGATAACGATATTTATATTTTATTTTATTAAATATATATAACGATTTAAATTAATATTATATATATTTATACGCGTATTATACGTACATAGTTTTATACTTTTACTATACTTAAACTTTACCTTTACTTTATTTTTACTTTACTTTAACTTTAATAATTCACTTTAATAATTCATACTTTAATAATTTACTTTAATAATTCACTTTAATAATTCATACTTTAATAATTCATACTTTAATAATTCATTTTAATAATTCATACTTTAATAATTCAAAAATCTATTATAAATAGAATTCAATAGGTTTCATTATTTCATAGAAACTTGAAAATATTTTTCTCTAAACTCTCTCAATCGATTTACATATATATATTTACTCCGTATTATTTCAAGATATTATTAGTATACATAAAATATTACGACGGAGTGCTGTCCAAGTGATTTCGAAATTGTTTTTCGAGTAGGATATGATTAAGGAAATTATGGGTTATAGCTATGGAGGTGATTGAGTATGGTTCATGGGTATGCTCGTGAGGTCAATATAGTGTTTATCATTTCCGTTGCGTCTACGTACCTTTCCTACAATATTGAATCTCAATATTGATACGTGAGTACTCATAATTTAACTTTTACATACTAATAGTGTATCCCTGACTAGTGCTCGAGTATTTAGGATTATGCATGCTTGTACTTTTGATATTGCCCTTAGACAGGTTAGGTTGAATCTTAAATTAGTTACACTTGCGGTTGAGATAAGGTATAAGATATGCATGTCCTTGGAAAGCTAGCGAAAAATTAAGAACTTTTCCTTTAGATATCGAATGGTTTCGATGAACAGATTAGAAGTTATAATCAATTGAATTTTTGATATTTTTATTAAAAATGATTATTATTATTATTATTGTCATTTTTATCGTCGTTCTAGTTTTATCTTATTATTATCATTATTATTATCTTTATCAATAAAAGGGATTTATCATTAAAAATTGTTATTTTTTTTTATTATTACTATAGTTATTTTCGTTAAAGTTATAATTAGTATTATTATTATTATTATTATCCAATTATTATTATTATTATTATTATTATTATTATTATTATTAGTATTATTATTATTATTATTATTATTATTATTATTATTATTATTATTATTATCATTATTAATATATATATCATTATTTAAAAATGGTTATTGTTATTGTTATTATTATTACTACTATATTATCATTAAGATAATTATTAGTATTATCGTTAATAATGTTATAGTAACTATCATTATTAATATTAGTGTAATTAAAACAAATATTTGTAACACCTAATTATTTTGATTACTATTATTATCATTATTATGAACAAGATATAAAAGACGATTAAAAGCTATTAAACGAAACGATTAGGAAATAATGAGTAAGAGTATCATGATGAAATTAAAATATTATAAGATATTGATTTAGATAAAATTATCGTTCTTATTATTTTTATCATTACTATTATTATTAAAAGTATCGTTAGTATTAAAACTATCATTTTAACAAAAATTATCATTTTAATAGAAATGTCATTGTTACTATAAAATATCATTATTATTATTATTTTAAATAGAATTATTATTTTAAAGATAATATTAAAAATTATCGTAAATATTAAAGTTATCATAATTAGAATTGTCGTTTTATCATAATGTCATCCTTGTAATTATAAATATTGATATTTTTATAATAATAATTATTATTACAAAATAATACAACTTTTACTTACTATCATTATAGATATTATTTTATCAAATAAATATGTGATACAAACATATTTTACTACGTCTAATAACTTACTTTAATAATACCTATCATATTATCTTTATGATATTAAATGAACCCTATAAATTTTATTACTTAATATATATAAAAGTATATTTTATTATATAAATTTAATAAAAAATTTTATTTATTAATAAATAAATTATATTATTTACTCTAATAAATCTTTTAAAAATATTTAAAAATATAAAACGACGATATTTAAACTCTATATTAATCATGTATAGATTTTTGGAAATTATTTTGAGTCAAATTTACTTTTGTTGACTTTTTCATATTAGTCTCGAACATTAGGATTGTAGTACACTATGACTTGACCTAATTTGTTAGACAAATATTGACCAACACATAAATATATATAATTAATTTAGGTTCGTGAATCTGAGGCCAACCTTGCACTTGTTCAATAACATTATATGTATTTTTACTACGAAATACAGTATGGTGAGTTTCATTTGCCTTTTTACCCTTTATATTTTTGGGCTGAGAATACATGCGCAATTTTTATAAATGTTTTACGAAATGGACACAAGTAATCGAAACTACATTATATGGTTGAATTATCGAAATCGAATATGCCCCTTTTTATTAAGTCTGGTAATCTAAGAATTAGGAAACAGACACCCTAATTGACGCGAATCCTAAAGATAGATCTATCGGGCCCAACAAGCCCCATCCAAAGTATCGGATGCTTTAGTACTTCGAAATTTATATCATGTCCGAAGGAGGATCCCGGAATGATGGGGATATTCTTATATGTATATTGTGAATGTCGGTTACCAGGTGTTCACCATATGAATGATATTTTTGTCTCTATGCATGGGACGTATATTTATGAGAACTGAAAATGAAATTCTTGTGGTCTATTAAAATGATGGAAATAAATTATTGTGATAAACTAATGAACTCACCAACCTTTTGGTTGACACTTTAAAGCATGTTTATTCTCAGGTGTTAAAGAAATCTTCCGCTGTGCATTTGCTCATTTTAAAAATATTACTTGGAGTCTTTCATAGCATGTTTCGAAGAACGTTGCATTCGAGTCATTGAGTTCATCAAAGATTATTATTAAATCAATTTATAGTTGGATAGTGGATATTATGAAATGGTATGCATGCCTGTCAATTTTTGATGTAAAGAAAGTTTGTCTTTTAAAAACGAATGCAATTTTTGTAAAATGTATCATATAGAGGTCAAATACCTCGCAATGTAATCAACTATTGTGAATCATTTATAATGTATATGAACGGGTCGTTTCAATTACTACCTCAATTTTAGTAGGTAAACCTACTGGAAGTGACAAAAATTGATCTAGCTTCAAAGGATTCTTGGATGGCTTGAAAGTTCTTGAAGTAGAATCATGACACGAAAACAAGTTCAAGTAAGATTATCACTCGAATTAAGATAGTTTATAGTTATAGAAATCGAATCAAAGTTTGGATATGAATATTACCTTGAATAAGAAAGATAACCTACTGTAATTAACAAAGGTTTCTTGATCTTAGATGATTACTTGGAATGGATTTGCAAGATTGAAAGTAAACTAGCAAACTTGAAAGGATTTTCGAAGTGTTCTTGAAGTGTTCTTCCTATGATGATTATAGCTTGATTCTTGAAGTAATTTTTGATGAAGATGATGATTAGTTTACTGGAAATTTTTGTTCCTAAGAGTGTGTGTGTGTGTTTAGAGAGAATTAGAACGAGAATTGGAAGTGAAATGGATTGATTGGTGAGTGGTGAATGGTGAGTGGTGAGTGGGGTTAAAAGGAGTTCTAGTTAGTTGACTAGTTCATGGTAGAAGTTAAATTTGATTAGTCATGCATGACATAATCAAGAGTGGAATCTCATGCTAGTTCCTATTGGTATATACCCATAGTAAGTACGTCTAGAAGCTGTGTATAATATGGGTACAAATACGGAATGACTACGAGTAGAATTGTTGATGAAAATGAATGGAAATGTAATTGTAAGCATTTTTGCTAAGTAGAAGTACTTTGATATGTGTCTTGAAGTCTTTCAAAAGTGTACTAATACATCTTAATACACTACATGTATATTCATTTTAACTGAGTCGTTATTTATCAAGGTTATTTTGGTTAACAAATTAATCCCATTACAAGTGTGCACTCCACACTTTCCCAAACTTGTTCGATATATATATATATATATATATATATATATATATATATATATATATATATATATATATATATATATATATATATATATATATATATATATATTCAAACAAGTGTGCACTCCACACTTTCCCAAACTTGTTCGATATTTATCAAGGTTATTTTGGTTAACAAGTTAATCCCATTACACTTAAATCATATTGGTGACACAAATCACCAACAATGAATATATCTTAATATGATACATATGTATTTAGTAAGGCGTTGTTATAACGATAATCGTTATATATTTTTCAAAATGGTCATCAAGACGTCGTTCTTTCGACTGAAATGACTACCTCTTAAAAAAATGACTTGTAACCTGTATTTCCGACTATAAACTTATACTTTTTCTGTTTAGTTTCATAAATTTAAGTTCATTATGAAACCATAGCAACTTGAATCACTCAAAATGGATTTAAAACGAAGAAGTTATGGGTAAAACAAAATTGGAGACTTGATTATTTGAAATGAGTTTCATGTAGACAATTGACCATCCAAGTTGACCGGCGATTCACGAACGTTAAAACTTGTAAAAACTATATGATATATATATATATATATATATATATATATATATATATATATATATATATATATATGTGTGTGTGTGTGTGTGTGTGTGTGTGTGTATGTGTGTGTGTGTGTGGATATGTATATAGCTAACATGATATTATGAAAAGTAAGTATCTCACAAGGTATATTAACAATGAGTTATATACATAAAATGAGACTATTGAATTATGAAACTCGAAACGATAATCGTATCAAGAGTTTGGTTTAAAATTAGTCGAAATTTTTAGAATCGTCACAGTACCTACCCGTTAAAGAAATTTTGTCCCAAAATTTGAGTGAGGTCGTCATGACTAACCATAAAAATGTTTTCATGACGTATATGAGTTGATAATTAGATTTTTATAAATATCGAGTAATATAGATAGAACAATTCGATGGTGTAAATAGTAAGAGTGAAGTTATCACAAAATAGTGAACTGAGGAAAATAAGATTCTTCTTGACTTTTGACATAGTCACTGTTGATTTCCGGAATTCAAGAGAAAAGATAGGACTATCAAGAAAATATGTTATTGATATGTTTATAGATTAGATAGAATGTAAGAGTTGTGTAGCATGGCACATGATGACGTTATGGTTTGTGAATCATCACGTTCTATTAGAAACTTAGCATGACTTACTGTAATATAATCACGTTGATCAAGTGTCATTATATTATACAAACTCATGCTTCAATTCCCAACATAACTTCAAAAACATTCATATTTTAAGTTCTAATTTTTCAGAATTTAGAAACTAACACAGTTTCCTTTCTGATGTATAACTAATATCGCGAAGAGATAAATGATTTCAAATAAGAATAGTTATGAAAATATCTTCAGAATATCGAAGATATTTATAATGAAAGATACGATGATATCTTAGAACTTCTAATATCGATGGATGATGATGAAGTTTTGTCCGTAAAAGTGTTGAGTTAGGAGCAAGTTATTCATTAATGACTTCAGCAGATACTGAATCATTTGGATTCTTTGAAGGCAGGTTTAGTCTTTGTCATTTGTCCACAGCCTCCTTCATGGTTTGCTCAATCCGTTTTCCAGTTCCAACATTTCTGAGCCTTGCCAACATACAATTCTTTATCATCAAACTTTTGGCTGTAAAGGTCGTTTACAGTTTTTGTTGCTTCATTCAACTTTTCAAAATTCAGAGTATTGATTCGTCGACTGGGTGCTTTTCAGAATTTCAGAATAGAAGGTCATTATTCTAAGAGATAAAGGTTATATGTATACATATAACTGTTGATGCAGACATGCTGTGAGATTTCTAAATACTGATTGCTAATTCTCGGTAATTGATGTGGCAATTCTCGCTATAAGATGTGGATGAGTATATGAATAGGTTTTAACGAACAAATATAATGGTTCTTCGGAGAGACTTAAGCCAATAAGTAATGAAGTTGCTGGTAAGTTTACTGCTAATGTGATGGGGTATAAAAGGTTCCCCGGTAATGATGACGAAAAGGCAAACGTATATATCAAGGTTATAATAAGGCAAATCCGAATGAAAAGTCGAAATTGATTTGCTGCAGCTGTGACAAAATTGGCTATTTTGAAAAGGGATTGAAAAGTTATTTTCAGTAATAACAACGCCAAAGGAGTTAGCACAGATACATGTCAAACGTTTACTCAGGTTCCGAGAGTTTTTCAGGTGCATAACTATATGCATAAATCTTTCCTTCCGTAGATAAAGTGCTGTTGGTTCATCCCCTCGATTGTGGTGTTTTCAAGAATTATGAAAGGTTTGAATGCAGATTGTAATCGTCAAGATACAAATGAGGTTTAAGATGAAATCAATTGGCAAACTTGAAGAATTGTTTAGTTTCATATGTTATAATCAATATTTTAATTCATTTTAATTATCCAATGTTGGTAGTCCACAGTTAGCAATTCAATAATTCATATATAGTTTAATATATAATATTCGAATTAATTGATACGTATCGTGACCCATTGTATACATGTCTCAGACTCGATCACAACTCAAAGTATATATATTATTTGAGAATCAACCTCAACCCTGTATAGCTAACTCGAGCATTACTGCATATAGAGTGTCTATGGTTATTCCGAATAATATATATATATATATATATATATATATATATATATATATATATATATATATATATATATATATATATATATATATATATATATATATATATATATATATATATATATATATATATATATATATATGATATGTCAAAACATTGTATACGTGTCCCGATTTTTAAAGTACGTAAAATAAATAACAGAAATTAAATGACGATAAATAAAATTGCGAGAATTTAAATTGCGATAAATAAATTGCGATAATTAAATTGTGATAAATAAATTGCGATAATTAAATTGCGATAAATAAATTGCGATAAATAAAATGTAATACGGAATTAACAGTTAGCTAGGAACAGCTAGCTAGGAATAGTTAGCGTGGATTCTTAACAAAATTTCTCATAATTAATTTGTTTGTTTCTAACAAATTTTATTTTGTCCAATGTTTTCTTCATTATGCCACTTGTTGGATTCTGATAGATCAAAATCCAAATATGAAATTGAATGAAAATGGTTATTCTGCGGTGAACGGATACGTATATCTGTGGATGTAAGTAGGATAGTAAATGACTGTTGAATTAGATTCGAAGAATGTACAGTTTAACTTATTAATGTGAAATCTAAATATTCCTCGGGTATTACCTACCCGTTAAAATATTTTCACCATTAACAGTTTGTACAAATGAATTTTTAATTACAATCTTTATGAAAACGTATATACATATATATTTTCTTCAAATGTAATCATGGATTTAATGAGTTAATATGGTATTAAACTCATTTGATTTACCGTTAGAACAAGTATATATAATCTCTAAAACAATAAAGATTACATAATCATCATGTCGAACGAAGATCAAGGATGTAGAACGATACGTAGAACGAAGATTATACTCGGGGTACAGAATGAGATGTTGAGGCATCTGATGTTAAAACTTGGGTTGTTGGTGGTACTGGTATTGATATTGGTGGTATTGTTGGTGCCGGTGATGTTGTTGAAGCTGGTACGTTTTGCACCATATTTTCCAAGGCTACAACTCGAGCGCGAAACTCGTTGACTTATTACTCTGGGATGATTGTCGGTAGGAACGAGCGAATGAATAAGGTTTAGAATTGTGGATAGAATATAATCGTGATGAGCTACTGTGACGACCAGAAAATTTTCGACCAAATTTAAATTTAAAATTTATATAATTTTGATCGACGATTCACGAACAAATATTTGTAACTAGACATGAATAAAATATATATATATATATATATATATATATATATATATATATATATATATATATATATATATATATATATATATATATTTTATAATGTGATAAAAATATAATAATAACTTAGTCATAAAACGTTTAAATTTAAAATAATATTATTATTATATATATATATTAGGACGATGATTTTAGGAAGCAAATGACCATAACACTCAAAAGTGTAAGTTACATTTTAATTAGTATACTCATTGGTGAAATAAGTCTAATTATTGATAAAGGTACACGTCGCGAAACGTAAAGTACAAGTTTTCTAAGCGTACGAAAATGCGTTCGGAAAACCAGAACCGGTACTTGAGTCGAGGGTCAACGTACTACACATCGGTGTAAAAATTACAAATCAACTATGCACGAGAATATAATATAATATTTAATTAATTCTAAAGATAAAATATATTATATATTAAATAATATATATTTATATATATATATATATATATATATATATATATATATATATACATATATATATATATATATAAGAAAAGAAGTGTCGACAGGAGAAAAGATCGTGCATATGAGCTGTCAGAGGTTGCCATGCGATCGCATGCAATTAGCCTTCCAGCCCATGCGATCGCATGGGGTGTGGTTGGCCAAAACATGTATAAAGCTCGACATTTTTCAGTTTCTGATTCATTACTCTATCTCTCGATCTCTCTCTATATTTACAATTATTATTATTATTATTATTATTATTATTATTATTATTATTATTATTATTATTATTATTATTATTATTATTATTATTATTTTTATTTTTATTATTATTATTATTATTATTATTATTATTATTATTATTATTAATCCTAATAAATATTATTAGTAGTATTAGTATTATTAGTATTAGTATTATACATAAAATATTACGACGAGGTCATGAGCGAGTTATTTCAAACGGGTTTTTCGAGCGAAATAGAAATAAGGAAAATATGGGTTTTAGCTATGGAGGTTATGGGTAATGTTCGGGGTATGCTCATGAGGTCAATCTAGTGTTTATCATCTCCGTTGCATCTACGTATTTTCCTGCAATATTGAATCACAATATTGATACGTGAGCATTCAAATCTTATCTTTTATATATTAATAGTGTATCCCTGACTAGTGCTATTTAGGATTATGCATGCTTATATGCTTAACATTGTCGTTAGATAGTTTATGATGAATCACGAATTTGATACATATGCTACTGATATAAAGTATATGATATGCATGGTTTTGGAAAGCTGGCGAAAAATTATTAACTTTTCATTTAGAAATCGCGTGATTTCGATGAATATGGTTAACTGAATTATGATTAACATTAATTGAAATTGCTTTTGAATCTGCAAATTATATTTAAATAACTTGTTTATAAGATTGATAAATTGGATTTTCAAATATTACTAGTCGAATAAATGAATTTCTATATAAGGCACGTCTCGTCTTGTTGAACAATTGTCAAAGTTGACTGTCTTATCATATTTTAAAGCTTTATAAACACTATAATCTGATTTTACAAGTATTAGAAAACTATGTGAAATAATAAATTCTCGATTGCCATGATAATTCAAATATAATATAGCTCCTGAAATAAATAATATTTTGTGTTTGATAAACTATAAATTCGTTTAATTATCAAGACTTATACTATGATAATAAACATGTATAGATTTAAAGATTATATTGGGTCAGGTTGACTTTTGAGATGACTTTTGTTAACTTTTGCATGTCGGTCTCGAGCATTAGGATTGTGATACACTATGACCTGACCTAGCTTATTAGACATGTATTGACCAACATATGTTCTCTAGGTTGAGATCTACGATTATTTTGCATTCAGAGTTTCGGTCACATTTCGGTGAATGACCTTATGTACTGCTAAGGTGAGTTTCATTTGCTCCCTTTTTAAATGCTTTTGCAATATATATTTTTGGGCTGAGAATACATCCACTTTATTTTAAACGCGATGGATACAAGTACATACTAAATTCTACACCGAGTTTAAATCGAAAATCCCTTAGCTTTTGTAACTAGTAACTGCTGGTTATAAGAACTGGTGGACGTGAGTAGTTATATATGGATCCATAGGGCTTGACATCCCCGTCTGTTCCAGGTATAGAAACCCTAGCCTGAACTATAAAACAGACGTATGCTATTTGAGTTTAGTACACGTTGGTTTGCGTGTATTGTACATGTTGGTTGCATGTATGTTAAAACAGGGGTACTTATTATAACATTAAAGCTTAGTTACCAGGGTGCTCAATCTTGTAGAATATTTTGATAAATGTTTCTGGATGAAACAACTGAAATCTTGTGATCCACCTTTATATACAGATTATACGCAACATTAAAACTATGAACTCACCAACCTTTGTGTTGACACTTTTAAACATGTTTATTCTCAGGTTCCTAGAAGTCTTCCGATGTTTGCTTATCTGTTATACAAGCTAAGTGCATGGAGTCATACATGCTTTATTCGAGAAAACTTTGCATTCACAAAATCATCACCATGTATCTTATTTGACTGTATTGTCAACTGATGTATTGATAGAAAATATTATATACGGTGATTGTCTATACGTAGAAATCATCAGATGTCGAAAGCCTTGGATTTATATATTCATTTATGGTGTGCCTTTTCAAAAGAATGCAATGTTTACAAAACGTATCATATAGAGGTCAAAACCTCACTATGAAACCGATGAATGATGTATTCGTCCAAGTGGATTTGGACGGGTCATCACAGTTGGTATCTGAGCTTGAGGTCATAGGGAACCAGAATTTGTATTAGTGTGTTTAACTGGTAATTGTTAGGATGCATTAGTGAGTCTGGACTATGACCGTATCTGTTTTTACCGAGTTTTGCTTATCATTTCTTGTCAGAAATTACATGCTTATCATTCTTTAGTCTAGACACGTCTTACTGCAATTATTGGATAAATGGAAGTATAGACAAATCATATCTTATCATATTTATCTCAGAAGACTTTGTCTGACACTTTTCCTAAATTTCCTCCGTAAATTACGGAATCTTTTTGCTATATATACGTATTCAAGGAGACGAAGATATCATTCAGTATTCAACACTCATCTAATATCGAAAACCCTTTATCCAATCGTATAATATGGATTTCTCCCTTGATTCCTCGAGCTCCGAAAGCAGTGTGACCGAAATGGAGCAACCAATTAGCCATCATCTATTCTGGATGAATTGGGGATGGGTTCGTAGCCTACTTAATCATTGGAGACAAGAAGAAGGTGATCTCTTCCATCCACCACATTCCCCTCTTGGCGAAGAACCTAAAGCACTTACCGGTGAACTTGCTCGTAATACCATTTTCTCTCTCATCTCCATAGTATCTCGTCATGATTATATACTATCTCAAATTCTGGATCTTATTCATCTGCTCATCCGAACCGTCAATCATTTCGGTGTAGTAGAAGAAGTCAACGAGCTTCGCGCTCGGGTAGTGGCTTTGGAGAATATGGTGCAAAGATTACAAGCACCGGCAGCATCACCGGAATCAACAGTACCACCATCATCAACACCAACAGTATCATTACCACCTCCAACAACAACATCCGCATCCCACACCTCAACATCACAATCTGTACCTCGAACATCAACATCATACGCACCATAGATACCAAGGAATACCAACAACAACAACAAACGATGAAGTATTGATTCATAACTTCATCGAAGAAATATTCTACAGAGAATATGTAGTTTCTAAAAGTTTTAGAGATTACTTATTCTAGTTCTAATTGTAAACCAGATGAGTGAGCGAATAGAAATGATGAAATAAAACCCTGATTGGAATGGTGTACGATTTACAAGCTTGATCTGTTTTACCAGCAGCATCAACAGTACTGTCAGCATCACCAGCACAGTCAGTACCGTCAGCATCGTCAGCATCAGCAGCATCTACAACATCACAAGCTCCGCCAGATCCATAATCACCGCAAACATCATCACTAATCAACAACGTGTATATCGTATCAACGAGTTATGAAGTATTAACTCATTCCCTCTGAAGAAATTATATGTATATTTTATATATATATATATATATATATATATATATATATATATATATATATATATATATATATATATATATATATATATATATATATATATAAATATATATGAATTTTGAGATCAAAATAAATCTTTTCGTACTAAGCTATTACGCGTGAATCTTAACTACTCGGTTAGTTCATGTTATTAATATGCTATGATGTTTCCGTTTCATAATAAATCAAGTGTATTATTCAAATACATGTTTGATTTTACACTTTTATTTTCGATGTACTTGAAACTTTCCAAAAAACATCATTCGTACCTTGCGAAGTTAGCAAGAGTTCCATAAGCACCAACATGATTCACTGAGGAAATATCAATAAAACAGAATAACGAAGTATTGATTACATTAGTGAAATACTCAGCGAAGATTATGAAATCTTTAATGTTTTAGAGATTATTCAATATCTAATCCAGCCGAAAATCAAATGAGCTTAATATGATATTAACTCATTAAATCTGTATTACATCTGAAGAAAATATACATACATATATTTTCATAAAGACTGTAATAAAATTTTCTGGTACAAAATATTACTTGTGAAACTTTTAACGGGTAGGTAATACCCGAAAGATATATAAATTCACAATTAATATGTTACATTCTTCGATTCTGATTCAGCAAATCATCAACTATACTCACTACTTTCACAACGATATACATTCTTTCCTAGAAATCAAAACAACCATTCGCATCTAAATTTGATTACATATTCTGATTTTGAAAAATCAAAATCCAAGCAAAGATTTAACAGAAAACATCACTCTTAGATTCTTACATCTTTTAAATGCCATACTTTAAATTCAAAACTGTACTAGAACATCATATGTATACATATAACATTCATCTCTTAGAATTATGAGCTTTCATTCTGAAAATTTGAAAAGCAACAAGTCTACGAATAAATACTCTGAATGTTGAAAAAGCTGATGAAGCAGCAAAAACTGTAAACGACCTTAACAGTCAAAAGTTTGATGATAAAGAATAGCGTGTTGGCAAAGCTCAGAAAAAGAAAAAAAATGGTACTGAAAAATGAATTGAGCAAACCATGAAGGAGGCTGTGGACAAATCACAAAGACTAAACCTTCCTTCAAAGAATCCAAATGATTCAGTATCTGCTGAAGTCATTAACGAATACCTTTCTCCTAACTCTAAACCTTTACGGACAAATCTTCTTCATCATCCATCGATATTAGAAATTCTAAGATATCATCGTATCTTTCATTATAAATATCCTCGATATTTCTGAAGATATTTTCATAACTATCCTTATCTGGAATCATTTATCTCTTCGCGATATCAGTGTTACATCAGAAAGGAAACTGTTTTAGTTTCTAAATTCTGAAAATTTTGAACTTAAATTATGAATGTTATTGAAGTAGTGTTTGGAACTGAAGCATGAGTTAGTATAATATAATGACACTTGATCAACGTGATTATATTACAGTAAGTCATGCTAAGTTTCTAATGGAACGTGATAAAGGTTCACAAATCATACCCTCATCATGAACCATGTTACATAACTCTTTCATTCTATTTAACCTCTAAACATATCAAGAAAATATTTTCTTGATGATTTGGTCTTTTTCAAATATTCTGGTAATTTGACAAATCAAGATCGTGCCATTACAATTTCATTCTTAGAACATTAACTATGTTCATTTCGAAATTCATATCTGTGAATTCTGGACCATTACATGCGGTGCTTAATGGATAGAAGAGAAAACAGAGCATGAAGCTCCGAAATAGAAATGGGGGTATAAATCGCAGAAATAGGAGAGAGCATTAACTGTGGATGTCGATGATTATAGAAAGACAGAAGCAGGGACTCTGAAAAATAAGGGAAGATATAAAACCCAACAACAACTTAGAAATTTACAAACTGTATATTTCGATGCATATAGCAATATAAAGATAGAGGAGAACTAAAAACATTATAAAACCAAGAGTATAGTAGAAGTAAATAGATTCTTCCGGCGGGAAATGAAAAAGAAGAATGACCGATATGAAAGTTAGGAGTATATCAAGAAGCAGAACTGGATGGAGCATATTGACGAATGCTTTAAAATATGAATTGAGGGAGAAAGAATAGAAGGTATGAGCTGTGGAAAATAAGGAAATGAAGAGGGTGGATTTATAGTGAAATATCCGACAGAGCAATCAAAACAGATCATCGCATTTAACCAAAGAAGATCCTATCTCCTTAACTACCGAAGAATCAAATCTTATTACGAAGATTTTCCTCTAAATCCCTTGAATTTTGGAAATCCACCATGACTACATCCAAAGTTAAATCCCTATCTCAACCTTTTGTGACAGCTTCACTCTTACGCTTCACATAATCGAATCGTTTTATTTATAATATTCAATAATGATAAAACTCTATTTATCCACTCATATTCGTCATAAAAACATTTTTATTGTTAGCCACGACGATCTCTATCAAATTTTGGGACGAAATTTCTTTAACGGGTAGGTACTGTGACGACCCGAAAATTTTTGACCAAATTTAAATTTAAAATTTATATGATTTTGATCGACGATTCACGAATAAATATTTGTAACTAGACATGAATAATATATATATATATATATATATATATATATATATATATATATATATATATATATATATATATATATATATATTATAATGTGATAAAAATATAATAATAACTTAGTCATAAAACGTTTAAATTTAAAATAATATTATTATATATATATTAGGACGATGATTTTAGGAAGCAAATGACCATAACACTCAAAAGTGTAAGTTACATTTTAATTAGTATACTCATTGGTGAAATAAGTCTAATTATTGATAAAGGTACACGTCGCGAAACGTAAAGTACAAGTTTTCTATGCGTTCGGAAAACCGGAACCGGTACTTGAGTCGAGGGTCAACGTACTACACATCGGTGTAAAAATTACAAATCAACTATGCACGAGAATATAATATAACCAGAATTTGCATTAGTGTGTTTAACTGGTAATTGTTAGGATGCATTAGTGAGTCTGGACTATGACCGTATCTGTTTTTACCGAGTTTTGCTTATCATTTCTTGTCAGAAATTACATGCTTATCATTCTTTAGTCTAGACACGTCTTACTGCAATTATTGCATAAATGGAAGTATAGACAAATCATATCTTATCATATTTATCTCAGCAGACTTTGTCTGACACTTTTCCTTAATTTTCTCCGTAAATTACGGAATCTTTTTGCTATATATACGAATTCAAGGAGACGAAGATATCATTCAGTATTCAACACTCATCTCATATCAAAAACCCTTTATCCAATCGTATAATATGGATTTCTCCCTTGATTCCTCGAACTCCGCGAGCTCCAAAAGCAGTGTGACCGGAATGGAGCAACCAATTAGCCATCATCTATTCTGGATGAATTGGGGATGGTTTCGTAGCCTACTTAATCATTGGAGACAAGAAGAAGGTGATCCCTTCCATCCACCACATTCCCCTCTTGGCGAAGAACCTAAAGCACTTATCGGTGAACTTGTTCGTAATACCATTTTCTCTCTCATCTCCATAGTATCTCATCATGATTATATACTATCTCAAATTCTGGATCTTATTCATCCGCTCGTCCGAACCGCCAATCATCCCGGTGTAGTAGAAGAAGTCAACGAGCTTCGCGCTCTGGTAGTGGCTTTGGAGAATATGGTGCAAGGATTACAAGCACCGACAGCATCACCGGCATCAACAGTACCACCGTCATCAACACCAACAGTATCATTACCACTACCAACAACAACATCAGCATCCCAAACCTCAACATCACAATCTGTACCTCGAACATCAATGTCATACGCACCATAGATACCAAGGAATACCAACAACAATAAACGATGAAGTATTGATTCATAACTTCATCGAAGAAATATTCTGCAGAGAATATGTAGTTTCTAAAAGTTTTAGAGATTACTTATTCTAGTTCTAATTGTAAACCAGATGAGTGAGCGAATAGAAATGATGAAATAAAACCCTGATCAGAATGGTGTACGATTTACAAGCTAGATCTGTTTTACCAGCAGCATTAATAGTACTGTCAGCATCACTAGCACAGTCAGTACCGTCAACATCGTCAGCATCAACAGCATCTACAACATCACAAGCTCCGCCAAATCCATAATCACCGCAAACATCATCACTAATCAACAACGTGTATATCGTATCAACGAGTTATGAAGTATTAACTCATTCCCTCTGAAGAAATTATATGTATATTTTATATATATATATGAATTTTAAGATCAAAATAAATCTTTTCGTACTAAGCTATTACGTGTGAATCTTAACTACTCGGTTAGTTCATGTTATTAATATGCTATGATGTTTCCGTTTCATAATAAATCAAGTGTATTATTCAAATACATGTTTGATTTTACACTTTTATTTTCGATGTACTTGAAACTTTCCAAAAAACATCATTCGTACCTTGCGAAGTTAGCAAGAGTTCCATAAGCACCAACATGATTCACTGAGGAAATATCAATAAAACAGTATAACGAAGTATTGATTACATTAGTGAAATACTCAGCGAAGATTATGAAATCTTTAATGTTTTAGAGATTATTCAATATCTAATCCAGCCGAAAATCAAATGAGCTTAATATGATATTAACTCATTAAATCTGTATTACATCTGAAGAAAATATACATACATATATTTTCATAAAGACTGTAATAAAATTCTCTGGTACAAAATATTACTTGTAAAGCTTTTAACGGGTAGGTAATACCCGAAAGATATATAAATTCCCAATTAATATGTTACATTCTTCGATTCTGATTCAGCAAATCATCAACTATACTCACTACTTTCACAACGATATACATTCTTTCCTAGAAATCAAAACAACCATTCGCATCTAAATTTGATTACATATTCTGATTTAGAATCCAAGCCAAGATTTAACAGAAAACATCACTCTTAGATTCTTACATCTTTCAAATGCCATACTTTGAATTCAAAACTGTACTAGAACATCATATGTATACATATAACATTCATCTCTTAGAATTATGAGCTTTCATTCTGAAAATCTGAAAAGCAACCAGTCTACGAATCAATACTCTGAATGTTGAAAAAGCTGATGAAGCAGCAAAAACTGTAAACGACCTTAACAGTCAAAAGTTTGACGATAAAGAATAGCGTGTTGGCAAAGCTTAGAAAAAGAAAAAAAAATGGTACTGAAAAACGAATTGAGCAAACCATGAAGGAGGCTGTGGACAAATCACAAAGACTAAACCTGCCTTCAAAGAATCCAAATGATTCAGTATCTGCTGAAGTCATTAACGAATACCTGGTAACCGACATTAACAAATGCATATAGAATATCCCCAAATATACATGTACACTCATCTGTATATAAAATCGAAGTACTAAAGCATCCATAACCTGGATGGGGTTTGTTAGGCCCATAGATCTATCTTCAGGATTCGCGTCAATTAGTGGCGTTCACTAATTCATAGGCTACCAAGCTAAAAGGGTGATATTCAATTTCGATAATCCAACCATAGAATGTAGTTTCAATTATTTGTGTCTATTTCGTAAAACATTTATAAAAGCAATGCATGTATTCTCGGTCCCAAAATAGATATATTGCAAAAGCATTTAAAAAGGGAGCAAATGAAACTCACAATACTGTATTTTGTAGTAAAAATACTTATAACGGCATTGAACAAGTGTAGGGTTGGCCTTAGATTCACGAACCTATATCAATTGTATTTCTATTAAAACTCACGATGACAATTATGTGACAACCCGGAAATTTCCAATCAAATTTAAACTTTATCTTTATATTATTCCGACACGATAAGCAAAGTTTGTTAAGTTAAATCTCAAGAATTTTAAACTGTGTTCATACATTCATTATAACCTCGACCAAATTTCGACGATTCATGAACCGTTATATATAAATAGATATGTATATATATGTATATATATATATATATAAATATATATAAATAAATATATATATATATATATATATATATATATATATATATATATATATATATATATATTATAACTTGAGAATATTAATAAAGTATTAAACGTATATTACTTTACACGAACGCATTTGTTTCAATATGTTTATTCTCAGGTATAAAAGAAATCTTCCGCTGTGCATTTGCTTGTTTTAAAGATATTACTTGGAGTATTTCATGGCATATTTCGAAGAACGTTGCATTCGAGTCATTGAGTTCATCAAAGATTACTATTAAGTTAATTTATAATTGGATAGTGGATATTATGAAATGGTATGCATGCCTGTCAATTTTCGATGTAAAGAAAGTTTGTGTTTTAAAAACGAATGCAATGTTTGTAATATGTATCATATAGAGGTTAAATACCTCGCGATGTAATCAACTATTGTGAATCGTTTATAATGTATATGAACGGGTCCTTTCAGTTGGTATCAGAGCGGTGGTCTTAGCGAACCAGGTCTGCATTAGTGTGTCTAATTGATAAGTCGTTAGGATGCATTAGTGAGTCTGGACTTCGACCGTGTCTGCATGTCAAAAGTTTTGCTTATCATTTCTAGTCGGGAATCATCTGCTTATCATCCTTAGGAAATTACCTACTTATCATTATTAGTCTAGACACGTCTTGCTACATTAATTGCATGAGTAGTGTATAGACAAAATTCATATCTTAGCGTATCTGCTAAATCATATCTTATCGTATCTATTACTGTAAACTTTGCCTGACATATTCCGTAAATTCCTCCGTAATCTACGAAATCTTTTGATCTATATACATATATGAATATCCTATGTAAATAGAATACCACCCGATAGCCGAAAAATCATTTTATATCGAAAAATCCTTTATCCAATTGTACGAAATGGAAGTTGTCATCAGTTCAAGTCACTCGGATTCTGAAATGGAATCTCACTCAAGCTCCGAAAGCAGTGTGACCGGAATGGATCAACCAATCAGTCATCATCTATTCTGGATGAATTGGGGATGGGTTCGTAGTCTCCTCAATCATTGGAGACAAGAAAAAGGCGATCCTTTCCATCCACCACATTGCCCTCTTGACGAAGAACCTGAAGCACTTACCGTCGAACCTGTCCGAAACACCATTTTCTCTCTCATTTCCAGAGTATCTCGTCACGATTATATACTCCATCAAATTCTAGATTTTATTTATCCGCTCGTCCGAACCGACAATCACCCCGGTGTAATAGAAGAAGTCAACGAGCTTCGCGCTCGGGTAGTGGCTTTGGAGAATATGGTGCAAAAATTACAAACACCAGTAGCAGCACCAGCAGCAACACCAGCAGCATAACCAGTACCACCATCATCAACGCCAACAGTACCATTACCACCTCCAACCACAACCGCGTCGTAAACCTCAACTTCACAATCTGTCCCACGAGCATCAACGTCATACGCACCATAGATATCAAGGAATACCAGCAACAATAACTGACGATGTATTAATTCATAACTTCATTGGAGAAACATTCCACTGAGATTATGTAATCTCTAAAGTCTTAGAGATTATCTAATCTAGCCCTAACCATAAATCAGTTAAGCGAACCAAAATGATAGAAGGAAGAGTAGAAACCCTGACAAAAATGGTATGTGATTAACAAGCTAAACTTGTTTTATCAACAGCATCAACAGTACCGTCAGCGTCACCAGCATCGTCAGTACAGTCAACATCAGAATCAACAACACGTATAACATCACAAACTCCGTCAGTTCAAGAATCACTGTGGACATCATTACGAATCAATAACGCGTATATTGTATCAAGGAGTTATGAAGAGTTAACGCATTCCCTCTGAAGAAATTATATGTATATTTTATATATACATATTTTAAAATAAAAATAAATCTTTCCATGCTAAGCTATTGTGTGTGAATCTTAACTACTCGGTTAATTCATCTTACAAATATGCAATAATGTACGTCCTTCACCCGCAACTTAACCATCGTTAACTACAATCTCTGTCTCAATTCAACAAATTCCAATTCATAATAAATCAAGTATATATTTGATTTTACACTTTCATCATCGATGTAACCGAAACTTCTCAGATACCATCACTCGTACTTTGTGAAGTTCACAAGAATTTAACAAAAATCAACATCACGCCTCAACAAATAACGAAGTATTGATTCGTAATTTCAATATTATTGAAGAAATACTTATGTAATCTCTAAAGCCTTCAAGGGATTATTCAATTCTAGTTTCAACCGTAAATCGAATGAGTTTAATTTAGTATTAACTCATTAAAATTTATGTTATGTCTGAGGAGAATATATACATATATATTTTCACAAAGACTGTAATAAAATTCTTATGTACAAAATATTAATTGTGAAATTTTTTAACAGGTAGGTAATACCCGAGAGATATATATATTCACAATTAATATGTTACATTCTTCGAATCTGATCAAGCAAATTATCAACTATACTTCCTACTTTCACAATAATATACATTCTTTCATAGAGATCAAAACAACCATACTCATTCAAACCCAATTACAAATTTTGATTTTGAAACCTCATAATTCAATTCGAGATAACCGGTATCATCACTTTTAGATTCCTACATCTTTCAAAGCTATACTTTGACTTCAAAACTGTGTTAGAACATCAAATGTATATTAACGATTACAATCTGTGTTCAAACCCTTCGAAAATATCTGAAGACACTTCAAATAATGAGCAATCGAGATGATGATCCAACCACATATTACCCACAGTTAGGTACTTAAAAAGCACTCGAAACCAAAGTCATAATTCCACACATATCTGTGTCAGATTCTTTGGCATTTATTAGCAAAAATAACTTTGCAATTCCTTTTCAAAGTAGCCAATTTTGTCACAGCTCCAGCAAGTCAACTTCGACTTTTCAGTGAGACTAACCTTATTATAACCTTGAGATATACACCATCGTTACCAGGGAACCTTTTACATCCCACCACATTATTAGCAGATGTACCAACAACTTCATTACCCTTTGACTTTAACCTCTCCAAAAAGTCATTATAGTTATTCATTGAAACCCCACCATTTACTCATTCGCATCTTGTAACAAGAATTGCCATACGAATCATCGGGAATTAGCAATCATTAATTTGAAATCTCGCAGCATGTCTACGCCAACAGTTATATGTGTACGTACAACGTCTATCTCCTGGACTTACATACTTTGAATGTGAAGTTTCTGAAAAACACCTTGAACTGTGAACTAGTTCTTGAAATGCTGACGAAGCAGCAACAACTGTAAACGATCTTAACAGTAAAAAGTTTGATGATAAAGAATAGTGTATTGGCAAAGCTCAGAAAAAGAGAAGTTTTGGAACTGGAAAACGGATTGAGCAAAGTATGAAAGAGGCTGTGGACAAATCACAAGGGCGAAACGTGCCTTCAAAGAATCTAAATGATTCAGTACATGCTGAAGTCATTAAAGGAATACCTTGCTCATGACTCTAAACCCCTGCGGACAATATTCTTCATCATCCTCTGATATTAGAAATTCTAAGATATCATCATATCTTTCATTATAAATATCCTCCATATTTCTGAAGATATTTTCTTAATTATTCTTATCCGAAATCATTTACCTCTTCGCGCTATCTGTATTACATCATAAAAGAAACTATTTTAGTTTCTAAATTCTGAAACATTCGAGTTTAAAATAGGAATATTTTTTTTTTGAAGTAGTGTTGGGAGCTGAAGCATGAGTTAGTATAATATAATGACACTTGATCAACGTGATTATATTACAGTAATTCATGCTGAGTTTCTAAATGGAACGTGATGATTCACAGATCATAACGTCATCATGTGCCATGTTACACGACTCCTATATTCTATTTAATCTCTAAAATATCAAGAAAATATTTCTTGATGATTCGGTCTTTTCTAGGGTATTCTGGTAATTTAACAAATCAAGATCGTGCCATTACAATTTCCTTCTTAGAACATTAACTATGTTCATTCAGAAATTCATATCTACGAATTCTGGACCATTACATACGGTGCTTAATCTCAAGAAGAGGAAACGAAAGAATGAAGCTCCGAAATAGAAATAGGAGTATAAATCGCAGCAAATAGAAGGGAGCATTAACTGTGGATGACAATAATTATAGAAGACAGAAGCAGGGACTTCGAAATATAAAGGAGGATATAAATCCCAACGACGACCCAGAAATTATAAACCATATATATCGATGCATATAGCAATATAAAGACATGGGAGAACTAAAAACACTATAAAACTAAGAGTATAGTAAAAGTAAATAGATTCTTCCGGTGGCAGATGAAAGAAAAGAATGACAGATATGAAAGTTAGGAGTATATCAAGAATCAGAACTGGATGGAGCATATTAGTGAATAAAAGGTGTGAGTTGTGGAAATAAGGAAACGAAGGGGGTGGATATATAGTAAAATATCCGACAGAGCAATCAAAACATATTATCGCATTTAATCAAAGCTGATCTTAACTTCCTTAATTTTCGAAGAACCAAATCTTATTACGAAGATTTTCACTAAATTCCTTGAATTTCGAAAATCAACCGTGACTATGTCATTGGTTAAAAAGAACGTGCATTTACTCATTTCATTCTTTTGTGATAACTTCACTCGTACCCTTCACAAAAATCAAATTGCTTTATCTATATTACTTGATGATAATAAAACTCTAATTTTCAACTCGTATACGTCATGAAAACATACTTATTGTCAGCCATGACCATTCCATTCAAATTTCGGGACGAAATTTCTTTAACGGGTAGGTACTGTGACAACCCGGAAATTTCCAATCAAATTTAAACTTTATCTTTATATTATTCCGACACGATAAGCAAAGTTTGTTAAGTTAAATCTCAAGAATTTTAAACTGTGTTCATACATTCATTATAACCTCGACCAAATTTCGACGATTCATGAACCGTTATATATAAATAGATATGTATATATATGTATATATATATATATATAAATATATATAAATAAATATATATATATATATATATATATATATATATATATATATATATATATATATATATATTATAACTTGAGAATATTAATAAAGTATTAAACGTATATTACTTTACACGAACGCATTTGTTTCAATATGTTTATTCTCAGGTATAAAAGAAATCTTCCGCTGTGCATTTGCTTGTTTTAAAGATATTACTTGGAGTATTTCATGGCATATTTCGAAGAACGTTGCATTCGAGTCATTGAGTTCATCAAAGATTACTATTAAGTTAATTTATAATTGGATAGTGGATATTATGAAATGGTATGCATGCCTGTCAATTTTCGATGTAAAGAAAGTTTGTGTTTTAAAAACGAATGCAATGTTTGTAATATGTATCATATAGAGGTTAAATACCTCGCGATGTAATCAACTATTGTGAATCGTTTATAATGTATATGAACGGGTCCTTTCAAATTAACCAGTTCTTATATTTATATTATTAATATACTTCTTATATTAATAATTTATTTACTATATTCATTTATATATTTTAGATACTTGACAATTTATGTATATATTAAAATTTGAAGTATATGATATATCATTTATTATAACTACCCTATAATGATGTTTAGAAATATCATATTATGTATTAAAACTTTATATTAATACATTTGTAATATTTATTTGTAATAATAATAATGATATTAGTAATCATTTTATTAATGATAATATTTATATAAAATGTTAATTTTAATTTTAATAAAGGATAAGATAATATCTTTACTAATAATGTTAAGTTTTGATAAAAGTGATAGTTTTGATAAAATGATAACTTTGAAAATTTTTAGTTATAATGACACATCTAATAGAATTGATAATAATAATCATAATTTTAATAATGATAATAATAATAATATTAATAATAGTAATACTCATAATAATAATAATAATAATAATAATAATAATAATAATAATAACGAAAAGTTTAATAATAATGATAACGAAAATAATATTTTTGATAATAATACTTAATACATAATAATAATAATAATAATAATAATAATAATAATAATTATAATTATAATACATATACTAATAATAACGATAATGATAATATTCTTAATTTGATAAATGATAATGATACTTCCAAATATTAGGGGTGATAACAAAATTATCATAATAATAATAACACTAACTAATAATAATAATATTAATAATAATAATAATAATAATAATAATAATAATAATAATAATAATAATAATAATAATAATAATAATAATAATAATAATAATAATAATAATAATGGAAATGAGAATAATAGTGTATACCCTTCTAAAAAGAAATGCTCCAGACAGGACTCGAACTCGAGACCTCTCGCTTAACCCACAACACTTCATACCATTACTCTATCTGCTTTATTTCTGTTTTAATCTTAACCTAATTTATATTTATCCCGTTTATTTTCATTTCGGCCCAACATTCAAGTAATCCAAATAGAAAGTGATTTAACTCGGCCCAATAGTTTAAAATAAGCCCAAACGTATGTTTTAATGGATTAACGGCCCAAGAATATAATCATGTATACGGCCTAATTGATTTTGTGTCTAGTTTTACAAATGAAATAAATCGACAGGAAACAAATGGTGGGGTTCGTCTGGAAACAAAACAACACAACTCATCATTCATTATCACTTTATCACCAATTCCACTTCCATAATATCATTATAATCATGAATCCCGTCATAATTATTATAATCACAATCATTAACATTTAAAAGAACAGAAAAGAGAAAACTTCCTGTTGCAGCAGACTGTAGTCGATGGTGGTTTTGATTTTGGTGGTTTGGGGTGATAGTTGAACCAGGAAAACAGGACTGAAGTATAGTAGCAGTCTGTAACAACATCAATGGAGTAACAAGTTAGTAAATCGAGTGTGTTTGGTTTTGTGGACAGCGAATACACACAAGAACTTAGCTGTTGCAGTAGCAGGTTTGTGACTGTGAGAAACAGTAACATAAGAGACGGTTTAAGTGGTGGTTGTAGTGGTGATTCATTGGTATTTGAGAGTGATTGGACAGAATAAACAGAAGACGAGCAGTAGCAGCTGTTCATGATTTAGTTGTAGGGTTTCTTGTCGACAGGAACCCAAAACAAACGGTGCCGGAGATGGTTGTTGATGGTGGTAGTGTTGCAGTGAAATAAGGGTGACGAAGGTGGTGGTGATTGTTGGTTCGTAATAGACACAAAAGTAGTAGCAATAACGAATGTTATTGGTGTTGTAGGGTGACGGTTTTTAAATGGGTTTACAATGGTGGTAGATTGATGGTGAAGTGGTGGAGGTTGTTAGTCTTGGGCCGTTACACAGACTCGAAAAGATAACAATACTATGGTGGTTTCTAGTGGTGTTTGGGTTTGGTTTTAACGTGAAGTAGAAACAGAAAAGAAAATGGTTGTAACATCGGTTTCGTTTTTTTAATGTAAACAGAAATGGAAATAAAGATGGTAGTGCTACGTTTTTAAGATGGTGGGTGTGGTGGTTTCGATTACAAGATGAATAATGGTGGTGATGCTTTGGTAGTGTTCTCATTTATAACAGAATTGAAGATGAGAACTTGAAAAGAGAGATAGATACTTGGTACCTTTATGGTGCATGTATATGCATATATGTTTAATAAAGTTAGTGGAGAAATAGAAAATAGATGTGAAAGATAGAGATAGATTAAGATAGATAATGGTAATGGATTGAATCAAACACACACAGTCCCTTAATGATTTCATGAATTCACGGAGTAATTAATATAATATTATTAAGTTGAAAACTAGTTTCATGAATCACACATTGTTTAGAACGTGTTTACAACTCACACATAAAGTAAATATATGTAATAGTAATAAGAGAATATCTAATGAAATGAATTGGAACACAAACAGTGACGTTATTTGATAATTCACATATTCACGGGTTAGTTTACTATAACTCTAATCTAACACTCAATATAATAATATAATATTAACATTTAATATTCAAAAGAAGATTGAAAACGTGTTTACATAGTTAGCAGGCATGAATGATTGAGTTACTATTTATTTTACAGACCGGACTTCGTACTCCGTTGTTAATTGGTGGCGGACAAAAGTTGTTGGAAAAAAATCCTAAATTTTTTACATTAATTGTATTTATTTATTTTAGTCATTATAGTGTAATAATTTGGTCATTAACTATTTAAAATTATTAAATAAAAAAATAAATTAATTATTACCTCCCAACCCCACGTAATATATAAATGTAAAAATTAACAATTAGCTCCTAAATATACTTTTAATAAGACTATAATTTATATCATTCATTTTCGGATCACCGTTTATTTTAAAATTATATAAGTTTGAATTTAACTAGGTTAATATCAATCGGAACATCAAACGAGTATTGCAATCATTTAATATTTATTTTTAATATACTTTATTTATATATATAGATATATTTTAAATAATAATTATTATAATATCCTATTTTTATTTTATTAATTTTAATAACAACAACACATAATACTTCAAATTATATTTCAAATTATTATTATATATATATATATATATATATATATATATATATACATACATACACACACACACATATCTATTTACAATTAATTGTTCGTGAATCGTTGGAAACAGTTGAATGTTAATTGCATATATGAAAACAGTTTAAAAATTTTTGAGACTCAACATTACAGACTTTTCTTATCGTGTCAAAAATATTAAATCTTATCAAGAGTTTGGTTTAAAATTAGTCGAAATTTTCTGGGTCGTCACAGTACCTACCCGTTAGAGAAATTTCGTCCCGAAATTTGATCGAGGTCGTCATGGCTTACAATAAAAATGTTTTCATGACGAATATGAGTTGATAAATAGAGTTTTGTCACCGTTGAATAATATGGATAAAAACATTCGATCATGCAAAGAGTACGAATGAAGCTATCACAAAAGAGTGAAATGAGAAATAAAGATTCGTCTTAACTTTTGACGTAGTCATGGTTGATTTCCGGAATTCAAAGGATTTAAAGAAAATCTTCTAAGCAGAAAGGAAATGTAAAAGCACGATTAATTAACAAACTGCTGAAATTACGGAAGAACAGAAATATCAAGGAAATATTTCCGTGATATGCTTAGAGATTAAGTAGAATGAAAGAGTTATGTAACATGGCACATGATGAGGGTGTGATCTGTGAACCATCATCATGTTCCATTAGAAATTCATCATGACTTACTGTAATATAATCACGTTGATCAAGTATCATTATATTATACTAACTCATGCTTCAGTTCCCAACACTTCTCTAGGAATTCATTCATAATTTAAACTCAAATTTTACAGAATGATAGAAACTAAATTAGTTTCTTTTATGATGTCACATAGATAGCACAAAGAGATAATTAATTTTGGACAAGAATATTTATGAAAATATCATCAGAAATATTGAAGATATTTATGATGAAAGATACGATGGTATCTTAGAATTTCTAATATCGAAGGATGATGATGAAGATTGTCTGTGAAGATGTAGAGTTAGGAGCAAAGTATACATTAATGTCTTCAGTAGACACTGAATCATTTGGATTCTTTGAAGGCGGGTTTAGTCTTTGTAATTTGTCCACAGCCTCCTTCATGATATGCTCACTTTGTTTTCTAGTTCCAACTTTTCCGAGCTTTGCCAACATACTATTCTTTATTATTAAACCTTTGACAGTTACGGTTGTCTATAGTTTCTGCTGCTTCATTCAGCTTTTCAAAATTCAGTGTATTGATTCGTAGACTGGGTGCTTTTCAGAATTTCAGAATGAAAGATCATAATTCTAAGAGATAAATGTTATATGTATACATATAACTGTTATATAGTAACGCTGCGAGATTCAAAATACTGATTACTAATTCTCGGTAATTGGTATGGCAATTCTTGTTATAAGATGCGGATTAGTATACGATAGGGTTTTAATGAATAATTATAATGGTTTTTCGGAGAGACTTAAGCCAATGAGTAATGAAGTTGCTGGTAAGTTTAATGCTGATGTGGTGGAATATAAACGGTTCCCCGGTAACGATGACGAAAGACAATTTATATATCAAGGTTATAATAAGGCTAATCCGGATGAAAGTTGAAGTTGATTTGCTGGAGCTGTGACGAAATTGGCTAATTTGAAAAGGAATTGCAATGTTATTTTCGGAAATAACAATGTCAAAGGAGCTAGCACAGATACGTGTTAAACGTTTACTCAGGTTCCGAGTGTTTTCAAGTGCATAACTATATGCATCAATCTTTTCTTCCGTAGATGAAGTACGGTTGGTTCAGCCTCTCGATTGAGGTGTTTTCAAGAATCATGAAAGGTTTTGAATGCAGATTGTAATCGTCAAGATACAATTGAGGTTTAAAATGAAATCAAGTGGCAAACTTGAAGAAATGTTTAGTTTCATATGTTATAATCAATATTTTAATTCATTTTAATTGTCCAATGTTAGTAATCCACAGTTAGTAATTCAATAATTCATATATAGTTTAATATATAATATTCGAATTAATTAATACGTATCGTGACCCATTGTATACATTTCTCAGACTCGATCACAACTCAAAGTATATATATTATTATAGAATCAACCTCAACCCTGTATAGCTAACTCGAGCATTACTGCATATAGAGTGTCTATGGTTATTCCAAATAATATATATAGATGACGTCGATATGATATGTCAAAACATTGTATACGTGTCCCGATTTATCCGACAATATTTAAAGTGCGTAAAATAGATAACAGAAATTAAATGACGATAAATAAAATTGCGAGAATTAAAATTGCGATAAATAAATTGCGATAAATAAAATGTAATAAGGAATTTACAGTTAGCTAGGAACAGTTAGCTAGGATTTTGTTAGCGTGGTTTCTTAACAGAATTTCTCATAGTTAATTTATTTGTTTCTAACAAATTTTATTTTGTCCAATGTTTTCTTCATTATGCCACTTGTTGGATTCTGATAATTCAAAATCCAAATATGAAATTGAATTAAAATGGATATTCTGCGGTGAACGGATACGCATATCTATGGATGTAAGTAGGATAGTAAATGACTGTTGAATCAGATTCGAAGAATGTACAACGTAACTTATTAATGTGAAATCTAAATATCTCTCGGGTATTACCTACCCGTTAAAATATTTTCACGATTAACAGTTTGTACAAAAGAATTTTTAATTACAATCTTTATGAAAATATACTTACATATATATTTTCTTTAGATGTAATCATGAATTTATAGATATATCGATTGTTAAATCGTTGATGAAAGATGTGAATGATAACATATGTGAATTAATTATGATAGAAGCTATTTAAAGCTTCTTTTATCTTTCTCAGGTATTACCTACCCGTTAAAAAATCACACGTCATAGTTAATATGAAAAGAATTTTTATTACGATCTCGAGATATACATAAATATATATACATATATCTTTCAATCGTGAACAGAAAGTAATGAATTAATATTTCATAATTCATCATTCTCGGTACTCTTCGGTGCCTGTGGTGCTTACGGAGCTCATGGTGATGGAAATGATGCTGGTGCTGGTGGTGTTGCCGTTGGTGTTAGTACTGCTTGTGGTACTTGCATAGTAGATGCGAGCCTAGCTTCCAAATCGAACACCGTCACCTCCAAGTTTTCTACTTTACGCTCGAGTCTATGAATTAGTTCTACCCATTATTCCGTAAGGTTTGTCAATTCTTGATATTTAGTTTGAAGTCTTCTAACTTCTTCTAATAATCCTATCTGATTAGAATTCGGGAATAGAGGATGAATACTATCTTTAACGACATCGAGTCGACCTTCGAGGCGCGGAAAATCCGTGCAAAAAGAGTGAAAACAGTATTGCGAACAGGTTCGCCAGTATGCGGATCGAGCACTCCGACGTTAGGTGGTAAGTTCGGCTCGTGATATGGAGTACCTTCTTCATTTCTCCATAGCGTAAGTATTTCACAAACCCATCCCCACTTTCTAAAGAAATCACGGTAGTTGATCAGTTGGTGCACTCCCGTCACGCTGTCTTCGGAGTCAGAGGAACTTGGTCGATTCGTAGAGGCCATCTTACGCGATCACAGAAAATATTTTTGGTATGAAAAGTTTAGTGACAGCAAATGATAGTTGGATGGTATTCTCAATGCATAATATGCATAGATATATATAGTACCAGGATCCCTTAAATTACGGAGAAATTTATGGGAGATATCAGGCAAAGTTTACCGTAATAGATACACTAAGATATGAATTTGTCTATACACTATCTATGCAATAAAGGCAGTAGGACGTGTCTAGACTTAGGAATGATAAGCATGAAATTTTTTCACTAGGAATGATAAACAAAACTTATAATATTCAGCTAAGGTCGAAGTCCAGACTTGCTAATGCATTCTAACGACTACTAATCAGACTCACTAATGCAAGACCTGGTTCGCTAAGACCACCGCTCTGATACCACATGAAGCGACCCGTCCTAATCCTCCTGGACGAAGTCATCAACATCTGGTCCCATCGTGAGGTACTGTCGTATATATGCCATGAATGACTCCATGTAATATCTCTAAAATGAGCAAATGCACAGCGGAAGATTTCTTTCATACCTGAGAATAAACATGCTTTAAAGTGTCAACCAAAAGGTTGGTGAGTTCATAGGTTTATCGTAATCAATCATTTCTATAATTTTAATATACCACAAGATTTAATTTTCATAATTAACTGCAGGAACACTCATCTGCAAAAATTATAATACAGGAACACTCATCTGTATAAAAATTCATTCATATGGTGAACACCTGGTAACCGACATTAACAAATGCATATAGAATATCCCCAAATATACAGGTACACTCATCTATATATAAAATCGAAGTACTAAAGCATCCATAACCTGGATGGGGTTTGTTAGGCCCATAGATCTATCTTCAGGATTCGTGTCAATTAGTGGCGTTCAAAAATTCTTAGACTACCAAGCTAAAAGGGTGATATTCAATTTCGATAATCCAACCATAGAATGTAGTTTCGATTACTTGTGTCTATTTCGTAAAACATTTATAAAAGCAGTGCATGTATTCTCAGTCCCAAAATAGATATATTGCAAAAGCATTTAAAAATGGAGCAAATGAAACTCACAATACTGTATTTTGTAGTAAAAATACTTATGACGGCATTGAACAAGTGTAGGGTTGGCCTTGGACTCACAAACCTATATCAATTGTATTTCTATTAAAACTCATGATGACAATTAACCAGTTCATATATTTATATTATTAATATACTTCTTATATTAATAATTTATTTACTATATTCATTTATATATTTTAGATATTTAAAAATTTATGTATATATTAAAATTTGAAGTATATGATATATCATTTATTATAAATACCCTATAATGATGTTTAGAAATATCATATTATGTATTAAAACTTTATATTAATACATTTGTAATATTTATTTGTAATAATAATAATGATATTACTAATCACTTTATTAATGATAATATTTATATAAAATGTTAATTTTAATAAAGGATAAGATAATATCTTTACTAATAATGTTAAGTTTTGATAAAAGTGATAATTTTGATAAAATGATAACTTTGAAAATTTTTAGTTATAATGACACATCTAATAGAATTGATAATAATAATCATAATTTTAATAATGATAATAATAATAATATTAATAATAGTAATACTCATAATAATAATAATAATAATAATGATAATAATGAAAAGTTTAATAATAATGATAATGAAAATAATATTTTTGATAATAATACTTAATACATAATAATAATAATGATAATAATAATAATAATAATAATAATAATAATAATAATAATAATAATAATAATAATAATAATAATAACAATGATGATAATGATAATAATATTGATAATAATAATAATAATAATAATAATAATAATAATAATAATAATAATAATAATAATAATAATAATAATAATAATAATAATAATAATGATAATAATAATAATAATAATAATAATGATAATAATAATTATTATAATTATAATTATAATACATATACTAATAATAACGATAATAATAATATTCTTAATTTGATAAATGATAATGATACTTCCAAATATTAGGGGAGATAACAAAATTATCATAATAATAATAACACTAACTAATAATAATAATATTAATAATAATGGAAATGAGAATAATAGTGTATACCCTTCTAAAAAGAAATGCTCCAGACAGAACTCGAACCCGAGACATCTCGCTTAACCTACTACACTTCATACCATTACTCTATCTGCTTTCTTTCTGTTTTAATCTTAACCTTATTTCTATTTATCCCGTTTATTTTCATTTCGGACCAACATTCAAGCAATCCAAATAGAAAGTGATTTAACTCGGCCCAACAGTTTAAAATAAGCCCAAACGTATGTTTTAATGGATTAACGGCCCAAGAATATAATCATGTATACGGCCTAATTGATTTTTTGTCTAGTTTTACAAATGAAATAAGTCGACAGGAAACAAATGGTGGGTTCGTCTGGAAACAAAACAACACAACTCATCATTCATTATCACTTTATCACCAATTCCACTTCCATAATATCATTATAATCAGGAATCTCGTCATCATTATTATAATCACAATCGTTATCATTTAAAAGAACAGAAAAGAGAAAACTTCATGTTGCAGCAGACTGTAGTCGATGGTGGTTTTGATTTTGGTGGTTTGGGGTGATAGTTGAACCAGGAAAACAGGACTGAAGTATAGTAGCAGTCCGTAACAACATCAATGGAGTAACAAGTTAGTAAATCGAGTGTGTTTTGTTTTGTGGACAGTGAATACACACAAGAACTTAGCTGTTGCAGTAGCGGGTTTGTGACTGAGAGAAACAGTAACATAAGAGACGGTTTAAGTGGTGGTTGTAGTGGTGATTCATTGGTGTTTGAGAGTGATTGGACAGAATAAACAGAAGACGAGCAGTAGCAGCTGTTCACGATTTAGTTGTAGGGTTTCTTGTCGACAGGAACCCAAAACAAACGGTGCCGGAGATGGTTGTTGATGGTGGTAGTGTTGCAGCGAAATAAGGGTGACGAAGGTGGTGATGATTGTTGGTTCGTAATAGACACAAAAGTAGTAGCAATAACTAATGTTATTGGTGTTGTAGGGTGACAATTTTTAAATGGGTTTACAATGGTGGTAGATTGATGGTGAAGTGGTGGAGGTTGTTAGTCTTGGGACGTTAAACAGACTCAAAAAGATAACAATACTATGGTGGTTTCTAGTGGTGTTTGGGTTTGGTTTTAACGCGAAGTAGAAACAGAAAAGAAAATGGTTGTAACATCGGTTTCTTTTTTTTTAATGTAAACAGAAATGGAAACAAAGATGGCAGTGCTACGGTTTTTAAGATGGTGGGTGTGGTGGTTTCGATTACAAGATGAATAATGGTGGTGATGCTTTGGTAGTGTTCTCAGTTATAACAGAATTGAAGATGAGAACTTGAAAAGAGAGATAGATACTTGGTACCTTTATGGTGCATGTATATGCATGTATGTTTAATAAAGTTAGTGGAGAAATAGAAAATAGATGTGAAAGATAGAGATAGATTAAGATAGATAACGGTAATGGATTGAATCAAACACACACAATCCCTTAATGATTTCATGAATTCACAGAGTAATTAATATAATATTATTAAGTTGAAAACTAGTTTCATGAATCACACATTGTTTAGAACGTGTTTACAGCTCACACATAAAGTAAATATATGTAATAGTAATAAGAGAATATCTAATGAAATGAATTGGAACACAAACAGTGACGTTATTTGATAATTCACATATTCACGGGTTAGTTTCCTATAACTCTAATCTAACACTCAATATAATAATATAATATTAACATTTAATATTCAAAAGAAGAATGAAAACGTGTTTACATAGTTAGCAGCCATGAATGATTGAGTTACTATTTATTTTACAGACTGAACTTCGTACTCCGTTGTTAATTGGTGGCGGACAAAAGTTGTTCGGAAAAAAAATCCTAAATTTTTACATTAATTGTATTTATTTATTTTAGTCATTATAGTATAATAATTTGGTCGTTAACTATTTAAAATTATTAAATAAAAAATTTAATTAATTATTAGCTCTCAATCCCACGTAAAATATAAATGTAAAAATTAACAATTAGCTCCTAAATATACTTTTAATAAGCCTATAATTTATATCACTCATTTTCAGATCACCGTTTATTTTAAAATTATATAAGTTTGAATTTAACTTGCTTAATATCAATCGGAACATCAAACGAGTATTACAATCATTTAATATTTATTTTTAATATACTTTATTTATATATATAGATATATTTTAAATAATAATTATTATAATATCCTATTTTTATTTTATTAATTTTAATAACAACAACATATAATACTTCAAATTATATTTCAAATTATTATATATATATATATATATATATATATATATAAATATATATATATATATATATACACACACACACACACACACATCTATTTACAACTAATTGTTCGTGAATCGTTGGAAACAGTTGAAGGTTAATTGCATATATGAAAACAGTTTAAAAATTTTTGAGACTCAACATTACAGACTTTTCTTATCGTGTCAAAAATATTAAATCGTATCAAGAGTTTGGTTTAAAATTAGTCGAAATTTTCCGGGTCGTCACAAAAAACAAGTCATTTCTCCAACCAGAGTGAAACACTTTCAAAAGTAGAGAAAGTCATCCCTCTCTCTATTCGACGGATAAAGAGATTGCTTTCGAGTGGACTTCCGGCCAATAAGTAGAAAATTATTAAAAAAATGGTAAAATAAAATTGAGACGCCATGAAAATGGTAGAATCAAATTTTCATGGGTATTAGATCCTACCTGAAATTCAATATGGATTCTAATCATCAGTCAAGACACTAATAATCGACGTTTGCTGTTGACTAAAAAATAGAGCCGAAATCTTCAATCCAATATATATACAAATATTATATTATTGCTTTGAAACTCTCGTCCCAATTTTTTTTAAGGGCCTTTGTTCCAGTTAATTGATATTACTACTATTTACGATATACTTTTAACTAAAAAAATCATTAACTAATAATAAAATCATCAAATATTTAAAACAACTCTTATTTTTTGAATGAACTAACCTTATTTGTATAATAAAAGTGAATATATAACAGTGAATATTAAAGTAAAAATACCTTTCCATATATATATATATATATATATATATATATATATATATATATATATATATATATATATATATATATATATATATATATATATATAGGGTGAGGATCCATGGAGAACTTAGGTAGGGAGAAAACCTAGAGAACTCACATATTAAAGTAAATGCACCTACTATATGCACCTATTCTTTGAACAAAAAAGTAAAAAAAAAATTTCGAAAAAAAAGTTTTTTATTGAAAAAAAAATTTAAAAAGTTTTCCACATCAGCAGACTGACTGCCACATCATCGCAGACTGAGCCACGTGTCAGTCTGTGCTGATGTGGCAGTCAGTCTGCTGACGTGGAAAAAAAATTTTTAAAACAAATTTCTGGGAAAAATTTTTTTATTTTTTTTTTGAATTTTTTATTTTTTTTAAATTTAGCCCGATTTAGAGTTTAGGGTTTAAGGTTTAGGGTTTTGGGTTTAGTCCTTAAACCCAAAATCCGTAAACCCTAAACCCAAAAGTCTAAACCGTTCGTGTTAAAAACTCAATCTAAACCCTAATTTCTAAACCCCAATTTCTAAACCCTAATTTCTAAACCCCAATTTCTAAACCCCAATTCTAAACCCTTCTATTAAACCCTTTGGTGCTATGGGTTCTCTCCCTACCTAAGTTCTCCATGGATCCTTTCACTATATATATATATATATATATATATATATATATATATATATATATATATATATATATATATATATATATATATATATATATATATATATATATATATATAAATGAAAAAGTTATTCTTGATTGTGGTTGAAAGTTATTTATGAATTATTATTATATATAGGTTATATGTATAGATTATTTACAATTATTATTATTTTATATATTATATATAAAATAATAAATATAATCATACGTTTTTATAAATTAGAAAAATATTAAATTATATTAAAATATTATCTAATCCGAATCTGATCGGCGAAATATGAGTAAATCTATTTATGGCTCATATTTGTTGTAATTTAGTAGTTTATAACTACCTTTGGCTTATTTATTAATTAGAGACATATATATAAGTAAGAAAAGAGAAAGTTTATATATATGAAATATATCAAAGTGTGTGTTATTTGCTAACTCAAGAGGGAGTATATATACCACATATTCTACTGTAGAAGTGTTAAAAAATTGTCAGCCAATATTGACTTATACAACATCTATAGACTTTTGTGTCCACATCTATAGACTTTTGTGTCTAATTGAATTATTGACACATATATAACACTCCCCCTTGGATGACAATTTATTAGAGAGCAACTAATACTACCTCGTTAAAAACCTTGCTAAAGAAAAACCCAGTGAGATAAAAACTTTAGTCAAGGGAAAAAGAGTGCAGTATAGAGTTGACTCCCCCCCCCCTCAGGTAGACATCGCTGAGTCATCACATCTTTTAAACTTGCCTCATGCCAATATTGTGAACGTGTGTTCTGAAAACAGCTGTTGACAGTGCTTTGGTATAAAGATCAGCAGAGTTGTTGATTGAACGTATTTCATTTTAATCTAGTTGTCTTTTACGAGATATTGTTCATCTGAAACTGTATCATCTAAATCTTTTATGTACAAGTTTAGCCCTTGTGATTTGTCTACAGTCTCCTTCATGGTTTGCACAAACCCTTGTTTCAATTCCTATTCCCTTTCAGTCTTTTCTGAGCCTTACCAACATACCATTCTTTTCCATCAAACTTATGACCGTTTAGACCGTCTATGGCTTTAGCGCCTCGTCGGTATTTATATTTTGTTCTGTCACTTTTGATACTCTTCTTTCATTGGTATTATGCAAGCTGTATTATCTTCATATATAGTCGTTGGTGAAGATTGTTGTTGGTCTTTTATAGCATTGTTTATGTGGATCAGATAAATAACATGCATCTGCATAACCAACCAAATCCTGTTTTGATTCGTTAGAATAAAATAATCCTAAATCAGTGGTTCCTCGAAGATATCGAAATATGTGTTTGATCCCATTCCAGTGTCTTTTGGTAGGAGCTGAGCTGAACCTTGCTAACAAATTAACTGCAAAAGAAATGTCAGGTCTTGTACAATTTTTAAGATACATAAGAGCTCCAATTGCACTAAGATATGGTACTTCTAGTCCAAGAATTTCTTCATGATCTTCACATGGACGAAATGGATCAGCTTCAACATTGAGTGATCTAACAACCATATGAGTACTTAATGGTTTTGCCTTGTCCATATTGAAACGTTTTAAAATCTTTTTAGTATATGTTGTTTGATGTACAAGTAAACCATTAGGAATATGTTCAATTTGTAAACCAAGGCAATACTTGGTTTTTCCGAGATCTTTCATTTCAAATTCTTTCTTTAGAAGTTGAATGGCTTCATGGATCTCTTTATTTGTACCTATGATGTTAAGATCATCAACATAAACAGTTATGATCACATATCCGGATGTTGTTTTCTTAATGAATACACATGGGCAAATAAGATTATTTGTATACCCTTTGCTTATCAAGTAATCACTTAATCGTTTATACCACATGCGATCCGATTGTTTCAACCCATATAAGGATCTTTGTAATTTAATAGAATACATTTCCTTGGGTTTTACATTTGATGCTTCTGATACCTTAAATCCTTCAGGTATCCTCATATATATATATATATATATATCACTATCAAGTGATCCATATAGATAAGCAGTAACAACATCCATGAGATGCATTTTTAAATTTTAGAAACTGTCAGGCTGATTAAGTATCTAAAAGTAATTGCATCCATAACAGGGAAATAAGTTTCCTCATAATCAATTCCTGGTCTTTGAGAAAAAACTTGAGCTACAAGTCTAGCTTTATACCTTGTAACTTCATTTTTCTCATTTCTTTTTTGGACAAAAATCCATCTGTATCCTACAGGTTTCACATCTTTAGGAGTGAGAACGATGAATCTGAAAACTTTTCTTTTATTGAGTGATTCTAATTCAGCTCGTATTGCTTCTTTCCATTAAGTCCAATCATGTCTATTTTGACATTCAACCATAGATGTTGGTTTTGGATTATCATCATTATTCATGATGTCATATGCAACATTAAATGAAAATTTCTCATCAAGATTTTTCATTTCATTTCGGTTCCATAATATTTTTGAATATGCATAATTGATTTCAATTTCTGTATTGACATCGTCAATCTCCTCTGCAGTAGGAGTACTGATTTGTGGTTCTTCTTGAACACTTTGTTTTACCTCATTATCAGCTGATTTTTCTTTTCGAGGATTTTTATCTTTGGAACCAATTGGTCTTCCACGTTTCAGACGTGGCAAAGACTCATGAGTAATATTATTGCCAGCTTTTAGAATTTTAATTCTAGCTGAAGCATTTATTGCTGATATATATGATTTAGCCACTCTTTTTTGTATCTGTAAATGCATCAGGTAATTTATTTGCAAGTTCTTGCATATGCATTATTTTTGAACTTTCTTTTCGCATTCTTTTATGCGAGGATCAAGATACATTAATTGAGGTTCACACCATGAAACATCATTTTCTTTATTTTTATTTCTCCCCCTAATCTAGGGAACAATATTTCATTAAAGTGACAATCAGCAAAACGTGCTGTAAAAATATCACCCTTCATGGGTTCAATATATCTTATGACTGAAGGTGTTTCATATCCAACATATATTTCCATCCTTCTTTGAGGAACCATTTGTTGTGGTGATGCAATTAAAAATACACTGCACAACCAAATGTTCTAAGATGGAAAATATTTGGCTCTCGACCAAAATTAAGTTGGTAATGGAGAATATTTATGACTTGCACTTGGTTTAATGCGAATTACTGTCGCATCATGTAAATTTGCATGTCTCCATATAAATATTGAGAGTTTTGTACTCATTTTCAATTGTCTAGTTATTAGCTGCAAGCGTTTATCTATTGATTCAGCTAAACCAATTTTGTGTATGCACATGAGCAACTGGATGTTCAACAACAATCCTTGTAGACATATAATAATCATTAAGTGCTTGAGATGTTAACTCACCAGCATTATCAAGTCTCATCCTTTTAATGGTGTAATCACTATAATGTGTTCTCAATTTAATAATTTGTGCAAGAAACTTTGCAAATGTCATATTACGGCTTGATAACACACAAAAATGAGACCATTCGCTAGATGCGTCTATTAGAACCATAAAATATCAAAATGGTCCACATGATGGATGAATTGGTCCATATATATAACATTGAATTCTTTCAAGAAACATTGGTGATTCTTTCTCAATATTCTTTTCATTAATCACCATATGTGCTTTTCATTAATCACCATATGCGCTTTTCATTAATCACCATATGTGCTTTTTCATTAATCACCATATGTGCTTTTTCATTAATCATCATATGTGCTTTTTATTAATCACCATATGTGCTTTCATTAATCACCATATGTGCTTTTTCATTAATCACCATATGTGCTTTTAATCATATGCGCTGTGCTTTTCATCATATGCACTTTTCATCATATGTGTTTTTAATCATATGCGTTGCGCTTTTCATCGTATGCGCTTTTCATCATATGCGCTTTTCATCATATGCGCTTTTCTATGCTACATAGATATTTCTCATTTTCGGTTATCATTGACTGATAATCATATCCATTATGATATATGTAAGAGAAACTTAACAAATTTCTCTTTGATTTTGGGAGAAAACAAGGCTTTATTTATCAGAAAATTAGTACCATTTGGTAACATGAATTTTTGCCTTTCCCATTCCTTTTATCAAGTTTCCAGGACCTGATATAGTATTTATAATTCCTTCATTTTATTTAAATAAATGAAATATTTCTTAGATTTGATCATAGTGTGTATGTTACCACTATCTGCAATACATAGGTCTTTATCATTTAATTAATGTTATATTTCAGCAAGATTCATACTAAAACTCCAAATAAGATAAGCAAATATTTTAGCAAGATAATCAAAATATGTTACATGTAAACCAGTTACAATCTAAAGTATATAAAAGATAACACCTAATAAACACGTCATGGTCTAAAGCCATTTATTTAGGAGTGATACATAACAAGCTAGACATCTTAGAAAATTCAAACCATTCAAGTCTCAAGGTAGCTCAGGGTTTATTTAATCAAGATTTTTCAATAGATTCACTCTCGTTTTCTTTTCTTATGGGACTTATTTGTAGAGCTAAACAAGATGTTCATGTATTCAAGAAATACTAGACTGATGGTCCATGTTACCAGATCATTAATAAGAATCTCCGGGATTCTTATAAGAGCGTCTACTAACATCTTCAATTTTATTCTTTCATGGATCACCGTTATTTCTTGATAATTAATATCGTATTTATCTTTGAGTATTTTCCATAATACACTTGGATCTTCGATCATATAATATGTAGATTCTAAGAACTCGTCAATATGTTTGCTAATAAAAATACTTGCTATAGCTTCCTCTTGTTCGGAACAATTGTTATTTTCATTCAGGGTTTCTAAAATACCGATTGATTCGAGATGTTTTTCTACTTCATAACCCATGTTAAGTAGTTGTTCCCATTTGATTCTAAAGGAGCAAATTTAAGCCTTTTCAAATTCGACATTTTCTATTATCAAAAAGATGAACAACATAAATCATAATCATAATCAACTTCTATTCATAGACAAATAATAAAATGAAATTAGAATCATTTTAAATTCATAAGTAGCAAACAACAGAATAATGGCATGATTACAAATGATAAAACCACAAGGGCAGGATAGAATATAGGTTCACCCGGTGGTATATTAGCAACAATGATGATAGTTAGTATGACCAATACAATAGGAAAAATCATCCTTGTGTGAATCATCTTTACAAAAAAAACTTTTTGAGAGTGGTAATCTGAGAAAATGAAGATTGATTTGTGAAAATGTGAAAACGAAGATGTTTATTTTATATTTGAAAAATATAGTCGTTGTAACTTCGTCAGTTGACGTTAACAACCGTTATGTGTATATGACCGTTGTAACGTCGTTAGTTGACGTTAACGACTGTTATGTACTCGTTGTATTAATAATAATTTTAATAAAAGAATTTTATTAGTATAAATACGATTACTATAAATACATTTAGTATAAATACATTTAGTATAAATACGAAGATTAAGAGAATAAACATATTATGCATAAATAATAAATTTAAGAATAAACATTAGTATGCATGAAATAAATAATGATTAATTGCATATGTAATCATAAATGTTAGATAACATAAATATAAATGTTAGTGAAGTTAATAAGAGTTAGATTACAGAAATATAATTCAGGCGGTATAACCGACCATATATAACTTAAATAACATAAATATAAATGTTAGGTAATTTAATAAAAGTTAGATTACAGAAATATAATGCAGGCGGTATAACCGACCATATATAACTTAAATAACATAAATATAAATGTTAGTGAAGTTAATAAAAGTTAGATTACAGAAATATAATTCAGGCGGTATAACCGACCATATATAACTTAAATAACATAAATATAAATGTTAGTGAAGTTAATAAAAGTTAGATTACAGAAATATAATTCAGGCGGTATAACCGACCATATATAACTTAAATAACATAAATATAAATGTTAGTGAAGTTAATAAAAGTTAGATTACAGAAATATAATTTTACTTATGATGATAATAATCTTTACCTTACTAATAAATAATAGAAGATATCGTTAAAGAATTACCTTGATTAGTGACTTGTGCTTGCTTAGATAAACCTTGATTATACGGAGCACTTCGTGCTGATAACGTGTTGTAATTTAGTAGTTTATAACTACCTTTGGCTTATTTACTAATTAGAGACATATATATAAGTAAGAAAAGAGAGAGTTTATATATATGAAATATATCAAAGTGTGTGTTATTTGCTAACTGAAGAGGGAGTATATATACTACATATTCTACTGTAGAGGTATTAAAAAATTGTCAGCCAATATTGACTTATACAACATCTATAGACTTTTGTGTCCACATCTATAGACTTTTGTGTCCAATTGAATTATTGACACATATATAACAATATTCATTTATTTACTTATTTATTACTCATCATCTTATATATATATAGTCAAATTGAAAAAAATGAAAGTCAATGGTGATTGAGCAATAGCTGATTTATTATAAAAAAAGATTGTTAACATTTTTTAATGTACTACAACCCCACAAAAAATCAATATAGATTATATATATACTAGCTTTAAGAACCCGTGAGTTGCACGGTGGCTTAAAAAATTAGTACACTAATACGTTAATGTTGGTACAGATTGTATGTTTTATACATTAAAAATACGCAATAGAACGTCTTTGTTACATTCGTCAATAAAAATTTTAAATCTATAACCTGCACGGTAATCTCTTAAAGGCATGTCATTTAACAATTCTTTGCAACAGAATTGACACAATTTCTATTTGAAAAAAAAATTAATTAATGGAAAGTACCTGAAATTTAAATAAGCGATCAAAATTTTCTTTTTTATGCAACTTCCATCAGCTCCTTGTAGATCTTGCAATTTTCGCTGCTGACTGCTTGCCTGAAGAAAAGTATGACATAAACGGTAAAACAATTGAAACGTTGAAACAGTACTATCTTCTTAAATATGTTTGAGCGGGTCCCGTAAGGTAGTCCGAGATCTAAAAATTCATTAAAAAAACTCTTCATACTATGCCTTAAAATATTTTAATTAGCTTCTATCAATCCTCATCAAACTGTTCTGATCCCACGAAACTTACCCAACCCACACGTTTTGCACCTTTATATCAGATCATATAGATAAACTGTTAATTGTAAACTGTGTTAAACTGCTGATTGTTCCATTTAATTAGTGAGAAAAATATATAGCACATACCTACCTAAAAAAATAAAAGTAGAAACCGATATTGGCAAGAAAATTAAATACAACCTTTATGATATCAAGTTTTAATAGAGCATCTTTTGCCAAGCGTAGAAATCGATCTAACGTTGCACGTACATATGATCCACCCAACCAAGCTTCCTGAATTGACAAACAACATAAATACATAAAAGGTCAAATGGGAGGATGCTTATTTACAAAGAATAACAATTTAATGAAACATCAAGTTAAGTTTAATAGGTTACTCAGCAACACTTGATTTAAGTATATAAACTCAAATTTTAGATTTTACCATGTAAAATATGATTATTTGAACTTAGAGGCGAAATAGGCCTGTTTATGTAACCAAACTGTATCCGTGTTTCTAGAATTTTGGTTAGCAAAACCAGTCTTCCAAACTCAATTTTTTAAAGTAAATTATGTACTTTGTTCAGTTACCTATTTGAGAAAATCAGCACCAAAAGCTCGAGTGACTTTTAGAGAGCCTTAAAAATGATAATCCATCACGTGGAAGGAAACATGCCCGACTTTTTTTATTAACTGAACTTCCTGCAAAAAACAAACACTATATGCATTGGAACCCATAATTGACTAACTAATTATTAATAATCACAATTGCAAACATGAAGTGTTTTGGAGCCACACCAGCACGACCCATTACGTACCAAAAAAAGACATGTTTTGACCCATTACCCACTAAAGCCCAATAAAAGAGAGAAGAGAAAAAAAGAAAAAAAAATACCTGCTGGAACATACTAAGAGATACCAAAATGAATTCCCTGATTCACACACTATAATACTGTGGTCATTTAGACCCAAGCACAATAACGAAAGGGACTGCAATAGCTGCTATTAACCAACACTCAAACACGTATCCTATGTTAAATGAAGAACATATCTTATTATTAGACCCATGTACATAGTTATACTACTTTTGGTCATTTGGACCAAACACGAAAAACAGGAACTGACTTCAAAACTCATGTACACAGCTATAGTAAAATGGGTCATTTAGACCTAAACATGTCAAAAAGGAACTGAAGGAAACTTCAACTATAACAAATGTATTATAACAAATTTTAGTGCCATCTATTGAAGGTGATTCTTTATTTATTATATTTCCTTCTTTATAACTGGTGAAACTTAATGACAGCTGCCCATGTCAATTTTAAGAGATTCAAGGAGTTCATTACTGCTGCCCATGTCTATTTTGGGATTCAGAAACTGAAAGAATGTTCACAAACACTATATACAACTATACAAGAAAAGAAAAAAAAAGAACCCACCTTGAAGTGCCACATTGGAACTCATTTGTGTAACCTTCCATGGTAGCTCCTTCGCACCGAGTTCCTTATTCTTTTTCTTGATCCAAACATATAAGTGAGACTGATTTCATCACTTAAGCAAAAATACGATGTTTCAGATCCCATGAAAACTTCATACAAATTACACTTTCAAGTTAAACAATATGAAGAAAAAAAAGTCGGAGAAAGAGACTGGACAACTATTAACAATAGATAAACAATGAAAATACCAACCCATATGTTGGGTAGATAGAAAATTTTGTTCAATGATAAATCATAGTTTAAATGACGATCAAAGCAACTAAATACATAAAATTAATCAGTCTTTGCTAGTAATCCAAATAAGGGCTTACTTTTGGCATTATCCACCACCAAGGAAACTGATGGTGCAACTTGTAGCGGCCGCTGTGTTAATAGCGTATCATCATAGTACTGTTTTAGAAACCTTAATCTGCTATATCAACAAATGTAAAAAAAAACATCAAATCCTATTATTTGAATATTGATGTCGGAACCCTAAACCATTTATACTCCGTAAATTGAATCATGATATTATGGAATATATCATAAACGAATCAACTGAATAAATAATGTAAATGAATATTCCGATTCGAAATAACCTAGATTGAAAGTTGATACCTTTATGATGGTGTTTGAGGAAAGAGATTTCTTCAGCGGCCTTGATTCGATTACATAAAAGTTGAAGATCGATTCTACATAAACGTTACAAAACAATCAATATAAACCCTAAAACTGATTCAACTGACTTTGCGTTTCAAATCCGAAATATAACATGTTAACAATTGAATCAGTTTCGATTTAGTTTTGTTTATTCATTTGGGAATTCGTACCCCTAATTGACCTTCTGAAGACGAACGTAAAAATGAAACTGAAAGAGAAAGGGTTAGATAACCCTAATTGAAGATCATTTTGCGATGGATTATGGATTAAAAGTGAGAAAGATAGGGTTAGAGAGAGTGATGTTTTTTGATTGGTTGTTTTAAAAAATGAACTAATGGGAGAAGGACAAATGGCAGAATGTGAGATAATTAACAAAGTAATTAGAGGGCAATTAGTGGGAAGCCACGTGGTATATCTATACGTATTATTATAGGTTATAGATTATTTACCATTATTATATAAAAAACAATAAATATAAAATATATATATTAAAAAAACAAAATATCCGTATATTTAAAATTACACTTTCCTAATTGAATCTTGATGATTTGATATAAATTTAATAGTTAATTACTTGATACTAATGTGTATCCGACTCATATATATGTGTTTTCATTCATGTTTTTCTATTGCCCTGTTCACATCTAATATAAGCAACTACTAAGAGTTCTATACAACTCTTTCAAATCATGTATTATGATACTTCTTTATTATTGAAAGCTATGTATGTTAAAATATCCAGGGAAATAGAATTGGAATACATGCAAGGCAAAGGCTCAAAACAAAGTTCCTATCTTTTAATCTCGCTGACGACAAATTCTATGTATTGCATATTTATTTATGAAACTATATTTAGTTATTATTTATTATTATTATATTACAATTGAAAGTAATTTAAATTTACAGTTTAATTCCCTGAAATATATATGAACATGCAAATATAACTATTATAATATTAATACCCTTATATTGCTGAAATGACTAACAACCTTTTTAAAATTAAATTTGCGAGTTATTTTTATTAAAAATAATTGTATGTAATAATTGTAAAATATTTACCCCTGTCCAACACACGATCTCTTAAACCAACACTACGGGCTCTTAAACTCATAAGAATAATTAAAACAATATTAATGGTAAGAAAAAAAAATTGTAGACGTTAAGTTACTAACATAACTTTTGAAATTTGTCAACACCACGAGCTTTTAAACTGAAAAGAATTTTTAAAAAACACCACAGGCTATTAAATAATTATTATACTTATTCTATTTTTTTTAATATCGCTATTTACATATCAATATTAATTGCAAATTACATTTTTTGCGCGGTTATTTATACACCCGCGCAACACACGGGCTCAAAAACCTAGTATATATATATATATATATATATATATATATATATATATATATATATATATATATATATATCATAAGATAAATAAATAGAAATATGTTAGTTGAGAAAATATAATGGTTGTGGAGACGAGAAAGAGTATAAAAGGATGAGGGTATAATGTAATTATTCACAGTGACAGTGAAACTTCTGTAATTATCTCTAACTTCGAGGTAAATGGATAATTTGACTTTTTTTACTTTTCTTTTTTTTTTTTTAACATTTTTTCCCTAATTTACTTTACAACTCTTTCCCTCTCCTCATCAATTAACCAAATAAATTAACCGTCTATCAACTAATCAAAACCACTCACTCAATTAACGGGCCAAAACCATCCATTCAATTAACCTAGCAAAATCACTCCGCAGCGAACCACTATCTATTTTTTCTCCTTATAATATATAAGTCAATATATAGGTAAGGAAATAGTGTAAACACATTTCCTCTAATAACATGCAACCTTCATGCCTACTTGTCTTCTCTATACTTGGCTTTCTTTCTCTTATTAAACTCATTTTCACTTTGCTTAAATGGATCTTCATCACTTTCATCCGGCCACCCAAGAACCTCAAGAACTACGGTTCATGGGCCATGATAACCGGTGCCACGGACGGCATCGGTAAAGCCTTTGCCTTTCAACTAGCTCAAAAGGGTATTAACCTAATATTGGTTAGTAGAAATATAGACAAACTTAAACAAGTTTCCAACGAGGTTATGTCGGTGCACCCAACCACTAATATCAAGATTTTCGTTGTGGATTTCGCTAGTAATGATATGAAGGCCAATGTTAGGGAGATGCAAGAGGTGATTGATTGTGAAAAACTTGATGTTGGTGTTTTGATAAATAACGTTGGAGTGACCTATGATACGGCTAGGTATTTTCATGAAGTTGAAGAAGAGATTTGGATGAAAGTTATGAAAGTGAATGTTGAAGGTACAAGTTATGTAACAAAAGCTGTGATTAAAGGGATGATTGAAAGAAAAAGAGGTGGTGCCATTGTTAGTATTGGTTCTGGTGCCGCCATTGTTGTACCTTCACATCCTCTTTATGCAATCTATGCTGCTAGCAAAGCGTAAGTTAATTATTTAGTCGGTTCTTTTTTCTCTTTTTTCTTTTCGTGTCGTTCGTGGATTTATGTTATCTTTTTGGGTTTTTTTTTTTTTTTTGCGAAAAAACGTTAGAGCAAACAGATCCGAAGATCAACAAGTACAACTACAACTGATACAATGAAATACCTACAAAACTTAAGCAAGAGAAATATCATGAGAGAAGTAAGTTTAAGAGCAAGTTTATGGCTTAATTGACATACTAATTCACTTGAAGTAGTAGTTATGCGTCGATTATTTCGCGATCGGAATATATCATAAGTTAGAAAAATGTTTCATGTAAAAGAGAGATGATGAGATACAAGATCTAACAAAAAGGACTAGGGTTGTTGTTAGAACAAAAAATATGACATTTTTTTACAATAACAAGTCATAGATTTAGAATTTCAGATCTATGAATTTACTATTACTTTACTATTTATGATGGTAGTAGGTTATTAAATATAGCCGAAGAAACAGCTTCCTTAGTTTGATAGTATATGGTGAAAAAAATTGAATAAATGTCACTTTACTACATTGATGAGGTTCACGATCATAACTAATGTTAGATGGTGTAGTTCCAAAAGGAACAGAACTTGGTTGGTAGAACCATTAAAGTAGTGTGCAGGAAGATGTGGTTGAGGTTAGTTTAGAAGTTAGGGTTGTGGTTAATAGACAGATTAAGTTAACTTGGGTTAATTTGCATCAACTAGTAAGATTTTCTATAATTAGAAGTTTAGACAAATTAAGTTAACTTAATATAATTAATCTGTAACAGGTACATTGATCAACTTTCAAGGTCATTACATGTGGAATACAAGCATATTGGTATAGATGTTCAATGTCAGGTATTTATCTATATTTTTCTTCCAGAAGATAACTTTATAGTTGATCCTTCTGACAAGAGATCTCAGATTCAAACATCATTGAAACACATAAGTCAACCAGAAAAAAGTTATAAACAGTAATGGAATAATCTGGTTAGACTGCGTACATGTAAATGAAAATACTCACCCTCCCCTCGTGACCTAAATAGGGAAAAACTAATCCTTTTACCCCCTTTAAAACTCATCCTTTTACGCCTTTAATTTATTACTCCGTAGTAACTAAAACCTACCTTTAGCAAAATTATTAAAAATTTGAGAAATATTTTGGCTGAATTTGGATATAGCTAGCTACTAAATGAAGACTTGGTTAGCAGAGTTACAGCCAATGTTTTGTCTAAATTTTGTAATAGAGCATATACAAGTATGCAACAAGTTGTATAACTTTGATCTAAATTTTATGTATAGGTACCATTGTACGTATCAACCAAAATGGCATCGCAAGTTGCATTGGTCCATAAACCGTCGTTGTTTATACCAACAGCTGATGATTATGTCGAAGCTGCAATTCGACAAATAGGATATGAGTTTCGTTGTGCACCACATTGGGCTCACTCGGTTCAATGGTTCTTCGCTTCTCTAACTCCCGATTCTTTCCTAGATGCATGGCGTCTTTCTATTGGCATTCGGCGTAGAGGACTTGTTGCATAATACGTTTATGGTATGAATTATACATTAAAGTTATGTCAAAACCAATTGTCTGTATCGTGTTGATGAAACTACATTTTCGAGGACCGAATTAATTAATGAGCCCCTTTATATTAATTATTATTCAACTATGTCACATGTGATACGTGCATTAACCTGTTTTTGTACACAAAATGGTCCTGAGAACCGCTTCTTAATTTGGTGAATAAATGATTCATAATAATTTTTACAACAAATTCAATGGTTTACAATGTTTCATCATTAAGACTCATCTTAACGCGGCGTCAAATTTCTCCCGTCATCCCAGTTGGCAAGTTGTTTGACGCCCTTGACGCCCCTAACATGAAGTCAAAATTTGACGCCCCGGGAGTCAGTCGAAAAGTTAACGGAGGTGTCAAATATTTTTCAGCCAATAAGATTTCACCACATATTTTTATATATTATTAATTAAGAAATTATATACCGAACTACCAATAATATTTTACCACATCACCCATTTACAAATTTAACCCTTAAATTTGACACTCCCCTTTAATTAACTTCATCTCTTGACCTTGTCACATCACCGAAAAGTAAATCACTTGACTTTGATGTCACCGCCACGGTTAGAAACAGTCTAATGGCAACTTTGCAAGACAATAAGGGCGGATCCGGTTCTTAGAGGGGTACAGGCCCGGTCCAGCCGGGCCCCAATAGTGAATGCGTATGATTTTCTCATATTCTTGTAAAAGGCCCACTAATTTCGTGCATCCAAGTTTCCAACAATGTAATGTTAGTTACCATGAAATTTCCTTATTTGTTCATATTTGCTAATGTTTATTTAACTTGGAATATTTTATTGGTCTGTTTCATATAATTAGAGTTTATTAAAATTGTAGGATGCAATGTAATCTATATCTAGTTGGCATATAATACAATATACCTCACGAGGTTTTCTATTCAATTACAGTTACGCTCCTCATTAGTAGTGTAAGGGACTCGCCTTTGTGGAGTAATTGGTGGATACATTATGGAGTTAGTTCGTTTTAGGTATAATTTGGTTAACCATGGTTGAAACTCACGAATTTGGGTGGGTGTCAAAATCTCATATGCATGCTCTTATGAGGTGTCTAGGTTGTTTTCGGTTTGTTTATGAGATTTACGTGTTCTAGTTATTACTCAGAGGTGTTGATGCATCACCATACAGACTCATGTGATGAAATTCAGTACCGGAGCCGGCCCAACCCATGGGCCACATGGACTGTGTCACAGGGCAGCAAATTATAGTCCAGCTATATATAGGTTCGTTTTGTTACGTAAATCTAGCCCAAAAATGTATTTTTATGCTGTTATAAATGATTGCCCAACAAACATTTAGAACGTATATGGGATACGTTGTTATAAATCTCCTAAAAGACAAATAAGTGGTAACTAACAAACGTATAACGTATTTGTACCGTTTTTTATTTTTCTTCATTTTGTTACCTCAAATAAAATTAATTATATAACTTTTAAGTACTATATTAAATATCAACCATAACAACAACTATTTACATAAATAAACTGAATATTACAGTAACGAAATATACAGAATTCTTTGGTAAAATAAAATATAAATATAAACATGAACATAAATATAAATATAAAAATTATAAAATAAATTATTGAATAAAAGTTCAATTTTAATTCATGCATTCAAAACGGCACTTCAACTCTAATGGACAAAACCTTTTAAAAATATTTTTCACAATAAACCATCGAAAAATATATTTTATGTAATGATGTCCTTCTCTTATGTTTCGAAACCTTAAAAAATTATCTACATCTACATCTACATCTACACTTCTACACTTCTACACTTCTACACTACTTATTAAAACAAATAATAATTATGTAAGTTTATTTTTAAATCTCTTAAAGGAGATGATCTCAACTATTCAATAGTGATCATCCTTAAGGCTATTATTAATCTGATGTAAGATGTAAGATTTGTCTCTCTCATGTTAGTTTTATGTTGTTTTCCCAATTAACCCTCACCCATAACACTAAACCACCAAACAAAAACTGATTCTTATTCAGTTTTTAATAAAAGTTGAAAAAGACGCGAGACGGAGCCGAAATGGTAGCGACCTCAAAATGTCGCAACGGAAAAAACGGAGCCGAGACGGGGTCGAAACGGATGTTGACTAATGTTGACTTTTATATATATAAATATATATTTACACATATTTTAGAGCTAAAAAACCTTCGTTGACAAGTTTGTACCTATAATTGCTATTAGCGTTAATATAATACAAAATGGAATACTAAACTAAGTCAATTTTGATTGATTTGACCGACTTTTGATCGATTTTAACAGAATTTCTAACTTTTGACTGGCGTTAACCCAATTTTTTCTGCATTAGAACTGACTTTTGACCATTGACCAGCTTATAAGAAAACGGGACGGGGTCGAAACGATTTAATCACCAAAATGCCGCAACGAGCGTCGAAACGGACACAACGGAGGCCGTTTACAACAGTGGTTTTTATTATCACAAAAGTAATACCCATCGACCAGAGCAAAAATTGATTCTTATTCATTCTTCTTTTTCATTGTTGTCATGTCAGATTCTTTGTTTATGATTTTTTTCTGTTTACATATCAAAACCTAATTTCGCAACTGTGTTTGCGTCGATCCATAAAATCATTCAAAGAATGGAATCGATGCAACTTCAGACAAATTAAATCGTTGCCAATCTTATTATCTTTAACCAAATTCCTTCATCATCGTTACCAATCTCCCCTACACTACATCTGACGGGTTACAGGTACATAATTTTTCTATCGATTTTGTTTTCAATTTTGAATACATAGACGTTATATGAAGATAATATAATTAATTAACATAGAGTTTTATACAAGATTCAGTTTGTTTCCTGCTCGGTTTGTAATTCATGATTCAGTTTCAAGAATTTCATAATTTTAGGATTTTATGTTCTTCTATATATGTTAAAAAAAAAAAAAAAAAAACAAAGTTTCACCTTCTAAATCAATAGTCAATTTCAATAATTCGTAATTTTCAATTTTTTGTGTGTTTCAAATTAGTTATGAATCATTTGCACCGATTTCTAAATTTATACGTTGATTTGATTTGTGCAGGTTTTCAAGGTGGATTTTAAAGTTGATTATTGAGGTTTACATTGTTTTTCTAACTAACTAATATACATTTTATGTTTTTTTTTTTTTTTTTTTTTTTTTTTTTAATAATGATGATGTTTTATGAATCTGAAGCTTACAAGTTAGAAACATTGTATTAACTTCGTCATTTTTATAATTCTCTTACTCTCTACTTGATGTCAGGTCAATGATGGTGGTAGTAATGGCATTTGCTTCAACTGAGGTGGTTCATTTATCATTTTTAGACTATTCAGTTATAGTTCTGTGTTTCGAAATGGAAATTGGGTATCCATTTTTAGGGAATTATGATGCTTGAAAGACACAAAAATTTTCCAGAAAGTAAGTACACATGTGACACGTTAGAGTGAACCACAACAATTGTAATCAATCTCATGTGAAAAGACACTAAAGCGCCACCCCCCTATTGTCTTAATTTTCACATTGTAATGTGTTCAGAGAAGGTATTTATTCTCAATTTTTTGATCAAACCTTATTTGATTTCTGCCAGGGACACGGAATTAATACGTTTGGATTTTGGGCCATAAAGCCACCATAGTTAGCACCGATATAAAGGTGTATTGGTTTCGGAGAGAGATTTTGGGCCATAAAGCCACCATAGTTAGCACCGATACGTTTCTATTAAAATTGGATTTTGTGACCCATGTACATATGACTGTATTAGCGTGTTGAATTTGCTTACCTTCTATCTTTAATGGGTCACACGAGTCAAAGGTCACCCAACTTCTATTTCTGATGCATTAAACATTCTAAATCCGTTCATTAAAGAAATTAGATTACTATTGAATAAATAATAGATGTAATTTTATTTGATACACTTATTAATTTCTTAAGATGATGAATTGTCTGGACATAAAGAGTTTCTTGTCAACCCATTTCACTTTGAACTGAACCAAAGTTATCTGTTTTTTACCTTGAATACATCATGGACCATCATTCAACTTCCCAATTGCCACCTCAAATGTGATGGTTCAAATTAATATATAATACTCCATATGTTTCTTTTCGTGATTATTACAGAGAAACAAGAGCAGTTGAAGCGCATTTATGAGAAATTTAAAGTGGATCTTCACCTTCAAAAGTCATTCACTCTCTGTTTGAGACAAATGTATTTTACAGGTAAAAAAGGCATTCACTTTCTGCTTGAGACAAATTGAGTATGTATAAGGCAGTATGTTTTTGATAACATCAAGAACAAAAACATATTGGGTGAAAAATATTTTGTTCTTCTCATGCGTCAGGTACCTTCTTTCCTATTATCAGCGCTGCATGATTTTCATTTTTTAAATTCGTATGTATATTTAGACATTTGAGTGGCTACAGATTTTTATGTAAGTTAATAAGAAGTTATTTTATAACTAAAAACTTCTATGCTTCATATGTTAATATGTTTATATGTGACTTAGTTCTATGCAGATTGTGCAGGGCATGTCATATGAATATGGTAGCAGCTTATGAGTATTTGGGTCGAACATCTTAAAAGGTGTAGAACGTTTATAGGCACACAAGTATTTGTCAAAAAAATTTCTTACAGCAAGTTATATTCTATATTTGTGTTACGGTAATGTTTAGAGGAGTCTGTCTAATAAGTTAATGCTGGATTTTCCAGATATATAAATTTAAGGAATTACTTCAGCCACGGCATACACATGTAAGATATATTTGTTTTAAAGATATTTTGTTGTTTTGGGTTTTTAATCATAGGTCCCTATTGATAATTGACCGTTGCATTAAGTTCCCTGCTCCTCCTAAGGTATACTATATCTTAACTGTATTTGATTTTTGTATATTGTAATAAGATTTCGATAAAATAATTCATAGGTGGTGATACAACTATACTAATAGTTAAGATGAAATTTTTGTTGTCATTAAGGATTCATTGTTTTTTGGCTATCTGGAATTATGAGGAAAACACTGTGTGAAGGTGGGTGTTAGAAGCATAAGGCCCCTTTTAAAATTATTATGGTTTGGAATTATTACCAGGTAGTCCTATGTGAATAGATGGTCAAATGGATTGATCTTAATGTGTGCAATTAACAAAGAAACACATAATCTGCAACAAAAAAAAAAATTGTGTCAATATGGGTACTGTAACATGTTAGAGATGACAAATTAAAGTCAAGATGTCAATTTCTCATTGTTCCGTAGTTTTTTTAACTATCCAGAATGATAACTTTTGTTTTATTTTTTGAAAGGTAAGCCCTTAAGTGTAGTCGGTAGGAATTGAACCCGAATCTCCTTTGAAGATTCCCAAGCATCCAACCACTAGGCCCATCCCTTGGGGTTGATTTTAATAAGGTGTGTTATAATTTGTCAATCTTTGCCCATCCCTTCAGTCGCATTCATTATCTTATTGAGTTCGATTCTTTTTACTAGGGAGAGGGTTTATATGTGTGCAGTAATTGGTAGAATATGTGTCTGATGGTTCTTTAGTTCTCCGATTTAGTGATGGGTATCCTTTACTTGCTAGCTCGATGTGACCACATTCTTTTTTATTTATTCCTTTAACTCTGTTGTATTACAAGTATTGTATTGTGTCTGCTTACCAATACAACCCAGTTATTTGAAAGGTAGAGACTACGTACGATTTGTTGCTGAAAGGTAGAAATGAAAGGTAGAAATGTTATAATTAGTAGCATTCGTTATGCTGATATTAATTCTATAAATGATTCTCCAACAGGGTTCAATGCCTATGCTCATGATTTCGGCATATGAGGTAGAAGTTTATGTAGCTATAGTCGTGCTAACTTATGTTAATGGTGCCTCTTTTCCAGATGATTCTGTCAGGTGTCGATGTTCATGGGCCTATCTTGGCAAGTAGTTTTGGAGCTTCTTTAAATTTCATGCGCAAACGAAATGTTAAGCTAGGTAGGAAACTCATCGCTTATTGGCTTTTTAAAAACCGTTTTGATATCTCAAAAACTGTTTTGATTAATATTGATCGACTTAATATAAAACATTATGTTGATGTTCAAAAACTGTTTTGATTAATATTGATCGACTTAATATAAAACATTATGTTGATGTTGATGGATAAATAACTATATTCAGGGAATGCGGTTGTGATCTTTATAGGGGTTTCGCTTATTGGATGTGCAATGAAGGGCAGTTGAGAAGCTTTCCACACAACACTTTGAAAGTGGTACACTATCATTGTTTGGTTGAGACATTATTGATTCATTTTTTATATGGGCAAGGTGCGACCTGGTCTTTTACAGGTCTCCTTTGATAGCTCTTTTTAGCAAACTGACTTGATCTTTTCTTAACGCATAAACATGATTAAGTAGCAAACTTGTGGTTTAGAAGCAACATAAGTGAATGTATGTTTGCTACAACATTAATCATGTTTGCACACTTCCTGGTATGAAATGTGAAGTTAACAAATAACCTTTATCCATGTTAATCGGGTTTATCGGATACAAAAAAAAAAAAAAAAAGAAGATACTGCTTGAATTGTCACAATTGAATAAAGGTTACTTGTGTTTAATCTCTCTTAACAAATATACTTTCGTAATCCCGTAAATTCGCGGGGTATTAAATTATTTGTTTATAAGGGCGATTTCAGGGCATCAGAAAAAGTAGGACCAACCATGAAGTTCACTATGAAATGCAAATTGATTCTATTCTAATCTTATAAAAAGCTAACACAATTATGTCATAAAAAACATTTATCAAGTTATAAAAAAAATTGAAAAAAAAAGGAGAGATCATGTGACATCATAAATCAATTTGTAACCGTGACTGCGTGGCTGCTACCTTCTGCATCTTTCATCAACCACCATCACCATTTCCGCTGATGTTGCTGCACTTATCACCATCGTTTCCTCTGCTGCTACCACTGTCCTCACTGCCGCTGCTGCTACCACTTACCACCATTTTTATTTGCTCATTTTGAAGAAGAAAGAACCAGAGACATAGAGAGAGACATGGGTTTAGTGAGAGAAAGCTTGGATGCTTCAATTTTTGCAGGAATTGGAAGCTAGGGTTTTGAGAAATCGCAATTGGGGCTTAACATGGAGGTGAATTTTCTGCATTTCATCACCATCTTCATCCCTCAAAGATTTGGTAAGAACCCTAATCTTGACTTTTGTTAGTAAGATTTTGATATTGAGTGATTTTGGGTGTTAAATGATTGGAAAACGAATTTCATAAGGAAAATTGTTAAATGAGTTATTTGATGAAATCTTTGAATGAGAATTGATTTTGTTAATATCGAGTTTGAACATATTTAATTGTTTCTATCAGCTTGATTTCAAATTGTAGTTGTATGCTTAATCGAAAACCATTCGTAGGTCAGAAATAGAAGTTTACACATGTATTTATTCAAAATCACTTTTCGGTAGGTATGCTTCTATTATTTAGTCTTTTTAATCTTTTACTATTTTTGTGGATGACCATGGACTAAATACAATTTAGTCTTTGTTAAGCTCTAAGTATTGTGTTTATATAGATGAGATATAGATGAATATGTATATGAAATAGTGAAATGTATATGTATATTACAGTTCTGTTTGGAAACGATTATCTTTATAGTCGTTTTTGTTACTCGACCCATCTATGTTTGACCTAAAAGTTGCTTTTGGCAACTGAAGACAATTTGTCCTTTGGTGTTTCAAGTACTTCTTATTGGAATTGGGGTTAATAATGCTAATTTGAGTTGCTATTATTTACTGGGATTGTTGTAGAGTTTTGGATATCAAAAATAGTAATTGAAACAACTTTATTTCATGGATATTTATTTAGTTTTATCTTCTTTTTGTTGTTGACATTTTGTCATCGATTATTTAAGCCTAAACGTTGAAGCTTATTGCAGAAATCTTATATTTTCAAGAGAGACTTTAAGGGGTGCAGGTTATAAAAGATGATCACAATGTGCATCAATTTGGTAAGATACTAAGACATCTGCTACGATTTTCTTCAACCTTTTAATGTACAAAATTTCATACTGGTAATCGGATATATATGGAAAAATGGAACTAAATTGGTAATCGAACTAAATTTCATAGTAAATGCTACAATAACAATGGAATAATGGCTTTTGATATGGAAAAATACCTTTGACCTTGAAATCTACTTAATGTATGCTTTTAATATAGTATAGTTGCATTCTTCTTATTCGGCCTCCCTTTTGTTTCATTTAGATTCTTATTTTTAATTTACAAAGCAGGGTTTATGATGGCATCATGAAACATAGATGAAGAGGCGTAGGTATGCTCCAAAGGAAAAAAAAATCTAGGTTAGTACTCATTATGGACATTTTGCTATCACTAAACTATTTAATTTAATTGTTATATATCTTGAGTCTATCTGAAACTATGTTATCTTCTATGTTTTTTGTATAACTTTCATTATGTTATAATTCAGTAGGCTTATAACTACCTTTAGTGGTTTGATTCTTGATGTTATAATTCAGTAGGCTTATAACTACCTTTAGTGGTTTGATTCTTGATGTTATAATTCAGTAGGCTTATAACTACCTTTAGTGATTTGATTCTTGATTTAGAATACTAATAATGAAGTGTAAGAACAAAGATGATAATGGAGAGAAAGAAAGAAACACTTTGTAAGTGTGAGAAATGGTGCAAGTTTAATGCTTGCATTCATGAGTATTTATAGCCTAAAATCTCAATATAAAAATACATACTTTGTGTACCAAAATTGACTATATGTATACACCAAAATTGACTATCCATATCTATATTATTATTATTATTATAACACTCCCCCTTGGATAGCAATTTTATTTTGTTGAAGATCAACTATAAATTACTGCCTCGTTAAAAACCTTGCTAAAGAAAACCCAGTGGGAAAAAACTTTAGCTAAGGAAAAAAGAGTGCAGCATGGAGTTGACTCCCCCTCAAGTAGATATCGCTTCAGCTGTTACATCTTTTGAACATGTCTCATGCCAATGTTATGAACGTGTGTTCTGAAAATAGCAGTTGGAAGTGCTTTCGTGAAAAGATCAGCAGAGTTTTTGCTAGATTGCACATATCTCATTTCAATCTGGTTGTCCTTAATGAGATTTTGAGTGTATGAGAAGAATCTAGGTGGTATGTGTTTTGTTCGGTCACTTTTGATATACCCTTCTTTCATCTGTGCTATGCAAGCTGCATTATCTTCATAGATAGTTGTTGGACTTTTATCGCGTTCTAGTCCACAAGAATCAGTAATGAGTTGTGTCATTGATCTCAACCAAAAACATTCTCGAGTAGCTTCATGTAATGCAATCACTTCGGCATGATTTGACGATGTAGCAACAAGTGTTTGTTTTTGAGAACGCCATGATATTGCAGTACCTCCATTTAGGAATACATATCCAGTTTGAGATTTAGCTTTATGTGGATCAGATAAATAACCTGCATCTGCATAACCAACCAAATCTTGTTTTGATTCGTTAGAATAAAATAATCCTAAATCAGTAGTTCCTCGAAGGTATCGAAATATGTGTTTGATCCCATTCCAGTGTCTTTTGGTAGGAGCAGAGCTGAACCTTGCCAACAAATTAACTGCAAAAGAAATGTCAGGTCTTGTACAATTTGTAAGATACATAAGAGCTCCAATTGCACTAAGATATGGTACTTCTGGTCCAAGAATGTCTTCTTGATCTTCACATGGACGAAATGGATCAGCTTCAACATTGAGTGATCTAACAACCATAGGAGTACTTAATGGTTTTGCCTTGTCCATATTGAAACGTTTCAAAATCTTTTCAGTATATGTTGTTTGATGTACAAGTAAACCATTAGGCATATGCTCAATTTGTAAACCAAGGCAATACTTGGTTTTTCCGAGATCTTTCATTTCAAATTCTTTCTTTAGAAGTTGAATGGCTTCATGGATCTCTTTATTTGTACCTATGATGTTAAGATCATCAACATAAACAGCTATGATCACATATCCGGATGTTGTTTTCTTAATGAAAACACAAGGGCAAGTAAGATTATTTGTATACCCTTTGCTTATCAAGTAATCACTTAATCGGTTATACCACATACGTCCCGATTGTTTTAACCCATATAAAGATCTTTGTAATTTAATCGAATACATTTCTTTGGGTTTTGCATTTGATGCTTCTGGTACCTTAAATCCTTCAGGTATCTTCATATATATATCACTATCAAGTGATCCATATAGATAAGCAGTCACAACATCCATGAGATGCATTTCTAAATTTTTAGAAACTGCCAGACTGATTAAGTACCTAAAAGTAATTGCATCCATAACAGGAGAATAAGTTTCTTCATAATCAATTCCTGGTCTTTGAGAAAAACCTTGAGCTACAAGTCTAGCTTTATACCTTGTAACTTCATTTTTCTCATTTCTTTTTCGGACAAAAATCCATCTGTATCCTACAGGTTTCACATCTTTAGGAGTGAGAATGATGGATCCGAAAACTTTTCTTTTATTGAGTGATTCTAATTCAGCTCGTATTGCTTCTTTCCATTGAGCCCAATCATGTCTATTTTGACATTCAACCATAGATGTTGGTTCTGGATCATCATCATTATTCATGATGTCATATGCAACATTAAATGAAAATTTCTCATCAAGATTTTTCATTTCATTTCGGTTCCATAATATTTTTGAATATGCATAATTGATTGCAATTTCTGTATTGACATCATCAATCTCCTCTGCAGTAGGAGTACTGATTTGTGGTTCTTCTTGAACACTTTCTTTTACTTCATTATCAGCTGATTTTCTTTTTCGAGGATTTTTATCCTTTGAACCGATTGGTCTTCCACGTTTCTGACGTGGCAAAGATTCATGAGTGACGTTATTGCCAGCTTTTGGAATTTCAATTCGAGCTGGAGTATTTACTGCTGGTATATATGATTTTGTCACCGTTTTTGTATCTGTAAATGCATCAGGCAATTGATTTGCAAGTTCTTGTATATGCATTATCTTTTGAACTTCTGTCTCGCATTCTTTTGTGCGAGGATCAAGATACTTTAATTGAGGTTCACACCATGAAACATCATTTTCTTTATTTTTCATTTCTCCCCCTAATCTAGGGAACAATGTTTCATTAAAATGACAATCAGCAAAACGTGCTGTAAAAACGTCACCTGTCATAGGTTCAATATACCTTAATATTGAAGATGTTTCATATCCAACATATATTCCCAACCTCCTTTGAGGACCCATTTTTGTACGTTGTGGTGTCGCAATTGGAACATACACTGCACAACCAAATGTTCTAAGATGGGAAATATTTGGCTCTTGACCAAAAGCAAGTTGTAGGGGGGAATATTTATGACTTGCACTTGGTCTGATGCGAATCAATGCAGCAGCATGTAAAATTGCATGACCCCATATAGATACAGGGAGTTTTGTTCTCATTATCAATGGTCTAGCGATTAACTGTAAACGTTTAATCAATGACTCGGCTAAACCATTTTGTGTATGCACATGAGCAACAGAATGTTCAACAACAATTCCTATAGACATGCAATAGTCATTAAATGCTTGAGATGTAAATTCACCAGCATTATCAAGTCTCACCCTTTTAATGGTGTAATCAGGAAAATGAGCTCTCAATTTAATAATTTGGGCAAGAAATTTTGCAAATGCCACATTACGGCTTGATAACAGACAAACATGAGACCATCTGCTAGATGCGTCTATTAGAACCATGAAATATCTAAATGGTCCACATGGTGGATGAATTGGTCCACATATATCACCTTGAATTCTTTCAAGAAACATTGGTGATTCTTTCTCAACCTTAAGTGGTGAGGGTCTAGTTATCAATTTTCCAAGAGAGCAAGATGTACATGGAACCATTGTATCATGATGGATTTTTCTATCCTTTAGTGGATGTCCATGAGTACATTCAATAATCCTTTTCATCATTGTTGATCCTGGATGGCCTAATCTGTTATGCCATAAACTGAATACACCAGGATCAATATATTTTTCGTTAACTACCATATGTATTTCTGGTACATTTATATGTGTATAATGTAATCCAGAACTAAGTCTTGGCAGTTTTTCAACCACATGACTCTTGTCAGTGATACTTAAATATTTCTCATTTTCTGTTGTCACTGACTGATAATCATACCCGTTAAGGTATATGTCGGAGAAACTCAATAAATTTCTGCTTGACTTGGGAGAAAATAAGGCATCATTTATTAAAAATTTTGTACCATTTGGTAGTATGAAATTTGCCTTTCCTATCCCTTTTATCAAGTTAGCAGGTCCTGATATTGTATGTATAGTTCCTTCCGTTGGTTTTAGATCAATAAAATATTTCTCGGATTTAAGTATAGTGTGTGTAGTTCCACTGTCTGCTATACAGAGATCTCCACCACTTGATTGATGTTGTATTCCAGCAAAATTCATATTGAACTTCATATATAAGAAATAAATAGTGAGTACATTAATATTACACAATATTTTAAACGCAAATAGATAGTACTGAAACATTTAGCAAACATAATGACAAAGACAGACGATATTAAATCGTTTATTTTTCAAAAGACACACAACTTAAACATTCAAGAAATCTTCATATAAATCAGATGGTTTCTCAGTGACTGTTGGATCAATATTATCCACAAAATTTACTTCCTTTTCTTTACCTTTCAGCGAATCCTGATACATCTTAACAAGATGTTTAGATGTTCGGCAAGTATTAGCCCAGTGGCCCATTCTACCACATCTGTAGCAAGATTCTTCAGAATTTTTAGAAGAATTTTCTTCAACATCTTGTTTAATGGGCTTGTTTTGTGGTTGATATTTATATTTTCGTGGATTACTATTTCTTTGACCACCACGGCCACGACCACGACCACGTCCACGCCCATTACCATTACCATAAGGATGGTTTCTACCATAGTTATGGCTTTTGGCATGATGATGGTGATGGTTATTATAACCACGACCTTGCCCGCGTCCTTGTCCCTGTTTATAATTATTTGCAGTATTTGCTTCAGGGATTGCAAGTGTACCAGTAGGACGGGATTGCTGATTTTTCATTAATAGCTCATCATTTTGCTCTGCAACTAAGAGATATGAATTAAGTTCAGGATATGTTTTGAACTTTAGCATTCTCAAATTTCTTTGCACTGTGATGTTTGCAGCATTCATTGTGGAGAAAGTTTTCTCCATCATGTCTGCATCACTAATTTCATGTCCACAGAATTTAAGTTGTGAACATGTATTATACAGAGCTGAGCTGTATTCATTTACTTTCTTAAAGTCTTGGAACCTTAATGTTCTCCATTGTTCCATTGCAGCTGGAAGTAAAATTTCTCTTTGATTATTGAATCTGCTTTTGAGACCTTCCCATAAAACATGGGGATCTTCTACAGTCACATAATTATTTTGTAAGCATTCATCAATATGTTGATGAATAAAGCAACATGCCGTAGCTTGTTCTTTTTCAGAACAAGTGTTGTTTTCATTTATGGTTTCAAGAATGCCCATTGATTTAAGATGCATTTTTACTTTTATAACCCATGGCATGTAGTTGTTTCCAGTTGATTCTAAAGGAGTAAATTTAAGCTTTTCCAGATTCGACATTTTCTATTATCAAAAATTAAAACAAACATCATGATAAATTAGAGTCAATTTATATTCATAAGTATATAAACATTAAACATAAATTTAATATAACATAAATGATAAGTAGGTGACAGTGTCGACCATGTGTAAGCAATCATAAATAAATGTTATATAACAAAAATATAAATATTAGTAAACATAAATGAAAATTTGGCGACAGTGTCGACCATATATTTTTTCAGGTGGTATAACCGACCTATATCATTCTGGTGGTATAACCGACCATATATCATTTTGGTGGTATAACCGACCATATATCATTTTGGTGGTATAACCGACCATATATCATTTTGGTGGCAGAGCCAACCATATTTAGTATTAAGATTATCGTGCTGATAACGTGTTATAATTCAGTAGGCTTATAACTACCTTTAGTGGTTTGATTCTTGATGTTATAATTCAGTAGGCTTATAACTACCTTTAGTGGTTTGATTCTTGATGTTATAATTCAGTAGGCTTATAACTACCTTTAGTGATTTGATTCTTGATTTAGAATACTAATAATGAAGTGTAAGAACAAAGATGATAATGGAGAGAAAGAAAGAAACACTTTGTAAGTGTGAGAAATGGTGCAAGTTTAATGCTTGCATTCATGAGTATTTATAGCCTAAAATCTCAATATAAAAATACATACTTTGTGTACCAAAATTGACTATATGTATACACCAAAATTGACTATCCATATCTATATTATTATTATTATTATAACACATTAGTATTTATATCAATTTGTTTTGGAGTAGCATTAAACTGGACCCATATGTGATTTCTTGAAGTAATATAGTATGCAGACTCTATAGATTGAAGTTAGAGCAATCTGTTTAAGGAGCATGTGTAGTAGCATTTGTAGTTAGGAGTTTTATGATGAAGTAAAGTGCCAATACACCTTTGTATTGCAATCTGGACCATTTACTTGTGTATTGAAATCTGAACCGAATTTTTATATCTAATGTTCTTTGTTTTAAATAAGTCACTTTCTTCAAGAATTAATAGATTTTTTTTTAATTTTTTTTTTTATGTAAACCATTTTTCAATTTTGATATGGAAGGGTGTCTATGATCTTCCAGTATGTCATATCTCTTTAATTGTTTGAGTGAGTAATTTAATGTGAGACAGTATTGAAGCTTTGTGCAATTCATTATCAATTTCGTTTATATTAGCCTAAATATGATTTTAAGTTGGTGTGAATCACATATTAATGAAATGGAAAATGTTTTTTTAATTGGTTGATGGGCTTAATGCCAAGAAAGTGAATTTTATTTATAGGTTTGAACAAGGTAGTGGCACGCACTCATGGAGGCGGAGCTGCTGAAGGAGGTTAAAGACGTAAATGCATTCACTTTGACAGAGAACTTAAACTAGCCTTGATATGGAATTAAGGTATATTCTGAAAAATTATATAGAATCTTGATTAATATATAAGTTGTAAATGGTATTCACATCCATGGATGAACATGAATTAAGATGTGTGTTTAAAGGAAACATATAATATATTACATAGTATATTAGTTCACATTTAAAATTTTATGATTCAAGTTGAATATATTGTAAGCTGTTATGGTATCCTACTGAATATTCATATTCATACTTCTGTTTAATTTAGGTTTGTTATCGTATGAACACTAAATATTCATATTTATAGTATGAACACTAAACCTTATGGTATCCTACTGAATATGCATACTTTGGTTTAATTTAGGTTTTTATATTCTGCAAATTCAATTTAGGTTCTTTAGCTAGAGATTATTCATTCGTATTTTGTATATTGCAGAATTGTCGATGTATACTTTTTATTTTAGATAGATGAATTAACATCTTTTGTACATGTATGATGCAGGGAGCCATATGAAGAAAGGATGTTTCGATAAAGGCGCACAAGGTGTTTGATAAAACGATACTCTTTTTAATTTAGTCGGCGGCTTTGGTAAGTCGGTTAAACCCTTCTGCACGTTTAACTTTATCTCGCGACGCGACTTATGCCTGGTTTTTCAGAATCAGGGTATTACAAATCTCCCCCACTTAGAGATGAAATTGATTTTTGTTCACTGACTATGCATTTTTAGATATTGAATCAAAGAAACAAGATGGTGTCTTTAATATGGAGTACACTACTATGTCTCTTAATAAATACTAATACAGGAATTTTGTTATAACTATTGTAGTTTCATTTTCTTATTGAATATGTAGATGTGTTAAACTGGAAAAAGTGTCTATGATAAAGTTAAGGCAAAATTTTCGGATACATGTATCATCTCTTCTTTGATCATACCCATCATAACTTACTTCTCTAATCAGTTTATCCAGGATGCAACCTTTGTAGAGAAATACTATGCAATCGAAATGAGATCATAAGAACTACTCTGGTCAATATTCACCACTAATGATTAAAAGGTGAGGTTCTTATTTTTAAGTTATTGACTTTTTTTTTTTAACTTTGTCAAAAGTTTATATTGATCAAGTTGAATCAATATATATCTTATTAGGGTGTTTTTGGAGTTGAATGAATCTTGGCAAATGGTTTTTGATATGCACTCTATAGAAGAATCAAATCACAACTTTTTATACAACATAGTATGTACAAGGTTACTTCATTTTTGTGGATACCGTTTCTAGTTGGTACCATATATGCACCATATATATTTTGTGGATACCGTTTCTAGTTGGTACCATATATGCACCATATATATATAAACCATATACAAAATTTGTCTACATATTTGCTTAGTATAAATTGGAACTTTGAACACGTCTTTTACACGTTTTTCCTAAATAAACTCGTAATTTCACGGGTCTTTTCACTAGTCCATATTTATTACAGCACTATCTACGCAACGTTTTCCTAACTTATGATGGTATCATGATTAAAACTTTTAACACAAATAACTACTTACCACAATTACACTTGATAATATATCAATATTTAGACGGTAGTCACAAATATGATAATACTGATTAAGATGTAATTGGTGAAATTGTTTTAGTTACTTCAATATTTATGATGCTATATTAGCATTAGTTTATCTTATGACATAATTATTAAGTATAATAAGTTTAACTAAAATAGTGAAATCTTGTTCAATTTCTTTATTTATAGTGAAAAATCATTCCCATATTTCTTTAATTGTTAGTTTCAGTTTTACGATTTTTTTTTTCTCTTAAATTTTACCCATAAATTTGTCTTACACTTGATAATCAATTAAATATTACTCCGTACATTTTTATTCTTATTCTTAACATATTTATTAGCCCAATTCTATGAACAGTGACACATACACCTCACGTTGCTGTCATCATAATATTAACTATTTTATAATTTAGTGACTTTTTTTTTTAACTTTCAGCCGGATATTTTGCCCAATAGAGTGGGCAGGATATTTCGCCCAACAGAGTGGGGATGTGAAGGGATGGCAATGGATGTCCGATTCATTGGATATCTATCCGATGCGATCCATTTAGATGAATATTGATGATTTAAACGGATGATAAATAGATATAATATGGATATGGATGATGTGAAAAATTAATGGATCGGGTATGGATGCCAATTTATCATCCACGGATATATCCATTTATCACCCGAAATACATATATACATATAAATATATACATATTTACTCAAATATATGCATATACAATTACATATCATTATACATGTGTAGCATCAATTATTAAAATGTTATCGAAAACATAAAATGTAAAAATATATTACATATATCACATATCTTTGTTAGAAATACATGATAATTTCATTTCATAATAGGAATATCTTTAGAAAAGAATAACATCCAACGGATATGGATATGGATATAGATGGATGAAATATTTTTAAATGAATATGGATATGGATATTGATTTTTAAAATTAAATGAATATGGATATGGATGTGGGATCACCCGGTCCATATCCGATCCATTGTTATGCCTAGATGTGAATCAAACTTTCGTATATTGACGTAGATTTGTTACTTATCGTTCTCTCCTAATTTTTTTTTATTACCACAATGTTTTATCACTTTAATTAATAAGCTAACCTACATTTTTAGTTTTAGTTTTTTTTTTTTTTTTTTTTTTTTTTTTGGAAAAACAATAACTTGTATAACTAAGAACGATTCATCAAAAACATGAAGAACCCCAAAACGTACAATAGTACAACTAAATCATATGAGCTCGACCAAACAAAACTTAATGGGAGCTCACAACATTAACACTAGACAAAGAAACCAAACTAATTAGCAAAAAGACAAAAACGATCAAACCACACCAAGAGGGTAACCAATCTTAATGTAATGACCCGAAAATTTGCGACTAAATTTAAACTTAACCTTTAAAGGATTAATGATTTCGACACGATAAACAAAGTCTTTAAAACTGAATCTCAAAATTTTTGAACTATTCAAGTACCCTTCGATTTTCTCAACGATTCGCGAACAATTATATGTAAATAGATACATATATATACTATAACTTGAAAACATAACAAAGTTTTAATTGCATAATACCGTACATTAAACTTATTGGTTTATATATCTAATTAAATATATATGATTTCAAGTTATTTAGTAAACGATAGTAACATTCGATTATTGATTTGATTGATATTTAGATAAGTTAACTAAAACGTTTAAGATGAACCAGTAAAACACTAATTTGATAAAGTATTTTCAAATTGCTACAGTACCCAAAATGCTACAGTGTTTTTGAAAATCACTATTTGCTACAGTGAAATTGACTTTGCTACAGTGAATTGCTACAGTAAAAATTGACTTTGCTACAGTAACTTTGCTACAGTAACTTTGCTACAGTGGTATATTTTATGGATGATTTAAGACTATATTTTGACAAAGGTACGATTCACGAAACGTAAAGTACAAGTTTTCTCAGCGTACGAAAGGGCGTTCGAAAAACCGGAACCGGGACATAAGTCGAGTGACAACGTACGACTTATCGGAACAAAAATTACAAGTCAACTATGCACGTGAATTTAATATAATATATAATTAATTAATTTAAATTATATATATTATATTTATATTTATTTTATATTATGTCGACAAGCTAGGAGCCAAAACAATGTGAGCTGTCCCTGGTCCTCATGCGAGTCGCATGGCCAGAAGGCCATTTCCATGCGAGTCGCATGACTCCAGATTTCAGGCCACATCTATAAATTTCAGTATTTTCGCTCGATTTAAATCACACACATACACAAATATATATATACTCCGTAATATTATTTATTATTTATTATTATTATTATTATTATTATTATTATTATTATTATTATTATTATTATTAATAAGATTATTATTAATCTTATTATTTTTTTTTTATTATTAGTGTTATTATTTTTGCGATACAAAAATAATAATGTACAAAAAAATATTACGACGGAGTGATGTCCAAGTAATTTTCAAAACGAGTTTCCGAGCGAGCTAGAGCTAAGGAAAATATGGGTTATTGCCAAGGAAATTATGGGTAATGTTCGGGGGTATTTTTGTGAATCAAACCTCGTGTTTATCATCTCCGATGCGTCTACGTGCTTTCCTGCAATATTGTATATCAATATTAAACAGTGAGTTTCATAAGATCCCTTTTACTCTCTACATTTTTGGGCTGAGAATACATGCAAATGCTTTATTAACCGATATACAATATTTATATGCGTGAGTTTCATTTGCTCCCTTTTTAATTGCTTTTGCAATCTATATTTTTGGGCTGAGAATACATGCACTTTATTTTAAACACAATGGATACAAGTACATGCTAAATTCTACACCGAGTTTGAACCGAAAATCCCTTAACTTTGGTAACTAGTAACTGCCGGTTATAAGAACTGGTGGGCGCGAATAGTTATATATGGATCCATAGGGCTTGATATCCCCGTCCGAGCTAGAGCACTAGCCTTTTAACGGACGTATGCTATTTGAGAAGCGTACACGTTGGTTTGCGTGTATTATTAAGATGATTATACAAAGGGTACAAATTATATATACGTTAAGTTTAGTTACCAGGGTGCTCAATTTCGTAGAATATTTTGATAAACGTTTCTGGATGAAACAACTGAAATCTTGTGATCCACCTTTATATGCAGATTATACGAAACATTAAAACTATGAACTCACCAACCTTTGTGTTGACACTTTTTAGCATGTTTATTCTCAGGTTTCCTAGAAGTCTTCCGCTGTTTGCTTAGATGTTAGACAAGCTATGTGCATGGAGTTTTACATGACATATTTTTCAAGGAAACGTTGCATTCACCAAATCATCACCATGTATCTTATTTTGACTGCATTGTCAACGGAAGTACTATTGTAAACTATTATTTATGGTGATTGTCTATATGTAGAAATCATCAGATGTCGAAAACCTTTGATTTAAATATTCATTTATGGTATGCCTTTTCAAAAGAATGCAATGTTTATAAAACGTATCATATAGAGGTCAAATACCTCGCAATGAAATCAATGAATGACGTGTTCGTCCATATGGATTTGGAGCGATCGTCACACTTAACGTCTACGAAAATATTGAAAAACATCTAATAAAGTGGCATAAACCACGCGGAAAATAAAAGATCACGACTCAAATATCTTTGATAAATTCGGAGATTTTTTCCATTTCGACACCCTAAGTTGGCCTCCTCCTCTTTTGTATTTTGAGTTTAAACGACTCATTAGGCATATCTTTGGAATTAATGATAATCGGCTATCTTGTTCATCATCTCATCAAACGCGACAAAGGGGAAGTATTCAAGCTCATCTCTTTTTCGACCACCGTTTCTTCCCGTTTAGACTCGAGAGAAGCAAATGAATTGGGCCAGAAACGTCACAACCAACAGGTCCTTTGGGTTAATAATTTAGTGATCCAATGAATAGAAGGATTTCCTAATTCCATATAACACTTGTTATTTAGATTGGCTCATTTGATTGATTACCTTTCTTATGAGTAATCACATTAGCATGTTAAAAAAAAAAAAAAAAAAAAAAAAGAAGAAAAATCAAGTAACCCATTTGTTTATCTTCACTACACGTAAAACCACCTAAAATTCTTTTCAACTACTACAAATTAGATCAACTGTGTACAAGTATGAAAGTTGTTGATTAGTATCCTATCGTATATGTAAGTTTCACAAGTCATTTGAGGATGAAAATTAAGCATGTCACTTTTTTTTTTTAAAGCAATTAAGCTTGTCACTTTACAAGTAAGAAACTAAAATATAAACACACATATTTCATGTACCAAAAGTAGGGAAATGACTAGTTCCCACATCATCAAATTTCATTAAGTTACCTATATTTGCTAGCCTATCTTAACATTTTGTTAGGTTTTATTGTTCCAACTGCTAACCTATCCCGCCAACCCTATTAGTGTATATCATCATCAGGTATATATACAAAAAACACTAATTTACAAAGCCCATCTCCAAGATCCAAACTTTTCCCCCAATTTCCAAATCAAACCCCCAAATATGATTTCCACTCTTTTGGAAACCCTAAAAATTCAACCTTTATGGTTAAATTTCCTGTTTGTGTTGGGTTTTCTATCTTTTTTAAAGACTTCAACTTCTATTCTCAAATGGGTGTATGTTAATTTCTTCAGACCTGCAAAGAATTTGAAAAAGTATGGATCTTGGGCACTTGTTACTGGATCCACAGATGGAATTGGTAAAGCTTTTGCATTTGAATTGGCTAAAAAGGGTCTTAATTTAATCTTAGTGGGTAGAAACCCTAGTAAGTTAGAGGTTGTTTCATCTGAGATTAAATCAAAATTTGATAAAACCCAAATCAAAGAAGTGGTTTTTGATCTTTCTGGTGATTTATCTGAAGGAATTAAGAAGATTAGTGAAGCCATTGAAGGGTTAGATGTTGGGATTCTGATAAATAATGCTGGGGTTTCATATCCATATGCTAGGTTTTTTCATGAAGTTGATGATGAATTGTTGACTAGTTTAATTAAAGTCAACATTGAAGGGACTACTAAAGTGACACAAGCTGTGTTACCTGGTATGATAAAGAGAAAAAAAGGTGCAATTGTGAATGTTGGTTCTGGTGCTGCTATTGTGATTCCATCTGATCCCCTTTATGCTGTTTATGCTGCTAGTAAAGCGTAAGTTTGCGATATGAATTACGATTTCTGATCGTAGCTTTTTATGTATCTAAACTATTGCTAATTAATGTTTGTTTCTCATTATTTAGGTATGTTGATCAGTTTTCAAGATGTCTGCATGTTGAATACAAGAAAAGTGGCATTGATGTGCAGTGCCAGGTAATTTTACGTATTTCACTTATTAGTAGGATAATCTAATATTTTGAGACTACTTTATTGTAAGTTTCTTAAACTATTTACTTGATTTTTGTTTTTGGACAAAGTGTGTTAGGATCTGTACTCATCATACTCTATATGTTAGGCTTAGAAAACTGATGATCATACTACGGTTAAGTAATGTATCTACGTGCACTAATGTTGATAGAATTGTGAGAATGCACGTTTCATTTGGTTTATTTTGGCATTGCCAATAGAATCGAGTCACACTCTAGGCATGGTAGCAAGTTGAGTGTAAATTTACATACCTTGAAAAATTAATTTCTGTCGATAAAATTCTATTTTAAGTGTGTTTCACAAATGAACATTTTAAAATGGTTTTGTAGGTCCCACTATACGTAGCAACAAAGATGGCATCAATTAAAAGGTCATCGTTCTTTGTACCATCAGCAAGTGGATATGCAAAGGCAGGGTTAAGGTGGTTAGGACACGAGCCTCGTTGCACACCTTACTGGCCACACTCGCTCATCTGGGCCCTGCTTTACTCGTTACCTGAGGCTGCCGTTGATGCTTGGCGTTATAGCTTCTGTCTCAAAATCCGAAAAAGGGGACAACTTAAAGATTCTAGGAAAACAGAGTAAATATCTGTTCTCTTTTATTTATTGAAATTTTAGCAGTGATTGAAGTTTGGTTATATTTGTTTTTTCAACTTATCTTCCCTTTCGTTTTTGGTTAAAACTGTTGTTTTCCAAATTCTGTTTTCCAAATTCAGGCATGTGTATTCATTTCATTTATCGTTAAAAGGATCGATTAACATTATAACAATAGGTAAATTATGTGCCTGAAATTGTATTTGAATTGATCCTTCATACTCGTTTTCTGTCAAGTAACATTTTTTTTAAAGTAAAAACGGATATTAAATAACAGGATCCGAAGATCAACAAGTAACAGTTTAGTTGATAACAGAGTTCACAACCATTGTATGGTATTCTTTTTCCTAAAGACTATTTCAGTATCTAACCCGAACCCATCAACTTTTCTAGAATAAATAAGTTCCGACCCGTTAAACAACTTTATCAATGGTTCCAAGCTAAACAAATCATTAGCCGAATACTTATCTGACCGTCTAGAAACCGCCACATGTAACACACAGATCCCACCAGCTTTCAGTGTTCTTTGAATCTCCCCTACAAATTTCTTCGGGTACAATGCATGGTCAAACACATTCGAAAATTCAAAGTCAAAAGTCTCTTTATCAAACGGTTGAGAATGAAAGTCACCTTGAATCACTAGTGGCGGGTATGGTACAAGGTCCAACCCGATTGAATCCCAAACTCCGACCCGTTTCAAAGCTTCCACTTCCTGCCCGACCCGAGCTCCAACACAAAGTGCTTTGGACGAATTGGATAGTAAATTTTTGTGCTTTAGATCCATAAAGAATTGGGTGAAAACCCGAATCTTTCTGTCCCAATCTCGGGTGGTCCATATTTTTCGTAGCTTCGGGTTGTTGGTTTTACGAAGTTGGTGTTGAATGTAGTTATCGTATGAGGTGTATCCGGATCTGATCACGATGGTGGAACCAGAAACATCATCATTAACGGTGGGCCCGGTGATCGGTTTATTCATTAAGATTGTTGATTTTAGGGAGAGAAAGATGAGAAAAGATAAAGAGAGAATAAATGAGAGAAAATAACATTTGGGTATGATTGATCTTGATTGATTTGCTACATCTTTCATCTCACATACACTAAAAATTGTGTTTTGTGTATTGATTTCTATGTGAAAGACTGTTTTCTTGTATAAAGTTTGAAACTTTATTGTTTTTTAATCTTACATGACTACATGGGTTGTGTTGTATGAATAGCTGGTTAGTTTTTGCATGAAATATGTATGTGTTTGTGATTGAGAGAATACCAATAAGAGATAAAGGGGGAAAATTGAGATCATGTAAAACAACAAATGAACACATTAAGGATACATACAATATAAAGATATACATATACATATACAAATTTATAACAACGATCTATGCATGAAATTCAATGGATATGACTTGTGAGTACAAGAAAGAGAAATGTAAATGGATGTAGTTTTGATCGAAATAGAACTTTAGTTTTGCCGAAAACATAGGACGAAAACATAAAGAATGTCCGATGAATACAAAGTAATTAAGCCTGTTTTGTAGCTTGATTAGTGGACATATGATTTTTCATTTTCTTAATTGAAAACTCAATTGACATTGAACTTGATTAGATAGCTTAATAAGAAGCTAAAACTGCCAAATAAGAAGATAAGTAAATAACCATTATTTGTTGTTACGTAGGAATCATCAAATAATTATAGATAGATTGGGCCTGGAAACTAAAGTCCAAATCGGAAAAATGTTGGTCCATTTCAGACCTGAATAGCCTAAACTTTCCCTAGTCCATATTAGAAATTAATATTAGACCCTATTTTTATGCATTAAGGTTCCAAATGTTTACCTAATATTACAAACCCAATGTCTAAAATGTTATCGTAGCATCGCGCAATTCATATTCGCTAGTTTCATTATATACGTGTTGCGTGTGGTAAAGATGTGTGATTTTTGGGTGATGACAAGTAACTCATTAAAGTCTATAGTCAAGTACGACACGAAAGTGATAAAGTTGCTTTGACTACATAATCATGCTTGTCTGTTGGACGTCGTCTTTTCATATCAAAGACATGGGTTCGATTCTCGTGTTATAGTTTTTCTTTCACAGAGTTGGTATTATAAGTTCATTAAAATTTTTACATCAAACAAAACAAGTTGTTAAGGTAGCTTTTGTATAGAGTTACTTTGTTAGGTGTTTTGTTTTGTCATTAGTTTTGAATAACGGTCAGGAACTGTTCGGATTAAATCGTGTATATCAAAGTAAAAAATACTGGGCAATGACGATTCTAGAAGGGGTTCTAGAAAATTTGAATGGTACTTTGTAATTTTTTTCCCCACTTAATGGTTGTTTAACTTAAAAAAATGAGTTTTAAAACATCTAATGTCCTAAGTGTTGTTTAACTTAAAAAAATGAGTTCTAAAACATCTAATGTCCTAAGTAAATTTAGTAGTGCCTCATATGTTAAGATTAGGGTGCAAAGTGGAAACTCAATCTTACATTGGTCGGGATACATGTCAAGGTCAACATATATAAGTTCATGGTTGTCTCCCTCTACTACTAATTAGTTTTAAAGTACTTTAGAGCTCACAAGTGTTATACAATTGGTGCTTGTTAGGCAGTAAATGATACTTATAGGTGGTATCAAAGCCCGGGTTCAGCCTATATTATAATGTGGATAATTGCTCCGGTTTGCCAACGATAATGTATCCTAGTGTGAGCCTTATACCGAAAGTTTCCTTGATGCGCTTGCCCATCAGGCGATATAAGATTATTCTTGTGGAAAATATCGTTGAAGGGGAGGCCTAGTGACGTGGTCTTCGGTTTGAGAGGATGATTGTTGGTTGCAAACACAATTCCCCATTGGTTGGGGGAAAATGTTAAGGTCAACATATAAGTTCATGGGTGCCTCCCTTTACTACTACCTTAGAGTATTTTTGACAGCTCATGAGTGTACGGTAGGTGCTTGTTAGGCTGTAATCGGTACTTATACAATTTGAGTAATAATTTGTAAAATAAAATTTCAAACTAGTTGTGTCACAGGTAACGGGACCTCGTTATGACCTTACTAGAATTGCCCTACTCTCGGATAACTCGAACAAACCTCATAATTTTTATCGGGTTTGTCATTGAACTCCCAACTTTCTAAAACTTAAGTAAATATTTAATCTTTGTTGTCAACCAAATAAGTTGCTTCCAAAATTGCACAATCATATTGACTTTATTTATATCGTTCGAAGCATATGAAAACAAATCTTAAAGCCTAAGTGATTCCTTGAAGGTATGAGTAGTTGGAATAATAAACAAGTTATTTCATCTTCTTCTTCAAGCAAATTTCGAAACATTACCTTAATTTGTGGAGTTAGAATAATATATAATACATTTATGAGGAAAACAAATGTGTATGAAATATTTTTCATGCTGCTACGTATTTAGATACGCACGTTATTGTGTACACTTTAGATTGTCGCAGTTTGTATACTCATGCATATGTTTTTTATACATCAAAGTACAAAAAATGGTGAATTGTAGCACGGGTTAAAGGTCATATAAATTTCTACTTGTCTACAAAACTTTCTTTTTCGGATACTTAATTTCTTATCCATTGTGATAAATAATGGTAAACTAGAAAGTTTTATTATATATAATAAAATTATATGTTTGCAAGTTATCAAATTTTGCGATACAAGTTTTTGTTACTTATAATCCAAACACAAAATTACTAGGGGTCATATTGTGTGTTAATAAAATTTGTCGTTCTAAAAAAATGATGTTAAAGTGTTTATATATAAAGAATGAAAAAAAGAGAGAACAAAACTAAACTAAGAAAGTAAATATGTTGTGTTTTAGAGAAGATATGCAGGGCTTTGTATATATGCAGGCCTTGTATGTTGTGTTTCTTGATTAATAAAAGTAAATATGTTGCCTTTCGAAAAAAATAAAAAAAATGCCAAAAAGTTCCTAGGGCTGAAACATAATTTAAAATTAAATTGGATCAATTGTTAAATTAAATACATAATTCTGAAATTATATGTGAAGTTAAAAATAAACGATTATGTAATAATGTAAATTAATTATTATTAATCCATCCTTATATACTAAAACTCATGCCTAATGGTGTAGTTTTAGTTTATTTAGATTGTACTTTTGAGTTCGTGTTCACACTATAATCGGTCCCTCAAATTCGGCTCAATTTACACAACAGACCCTTAACTTTATACTTTCTCAGGGGTAGAAAGTGTAATATTAAAATAAAAGAAACTAATTCCCCCGAATTTATAACGGACCCTGTCTTCTCGCTCGATGCGAGTTAAATTTTTTCGAGACCACCGTTCAACTCGAAAAAGTCTCACGAACCCAACGGAATTAACTAGACGCGAAACGGACACTTTTTAAAAAATGCTTAACACAACGACAGCCCGTATCTTTCTGTTCGCCGCAAGTTAAATTTTTCCGACAGCACCGTTACACTCGAAAAAAATTTATGAACAAAACAAAACAAACTACGTTCGAAACAGACACTTTTTAAAAAACGCTTAAGACAACGACATCTAAAACGGCGCTTAAGACATGAGCCATTTTTCCCTCTGTAAATACATAACGCTGTGTTAAATATGAATACACATTACACAGGCCGAAAGCCCCCGCCGCATCGCGCGGCCGGATCCGGACTAGTTAACATTATTATTCATAAAAATTCTGCGACAGTGATATTGAATACTCAATTTTTGAAAGTTAGTATGGAGAGCTCAACATTTAACATATTGTTGGTATGAACTATCTTCTCGCAATTAGAAGGATGCGATATAGCATTTTGATGTATTTTTTTCTTGACCTATCAAAGTAAAATAAATATTAAATATATATTAAGTAATATTTCCACAATATTTATTTGAATATCGATTTGAACAAGTTTATATAAAAGGTGTAGAAAATACATATCGTTTCGTTAGTTATATTTACACGAGTTATGAAAAAGAAAATTTGGCTAACCTGTTAAAATCCTAATCCGTGTAAAAAAAATTATTTTTGGTATTTATATTGTAGGGGTAATAGTAATTTTGTCATTAATTTTTTAAAGAGGAATACAATTACTCCGTATTAACTAATTAAGTCAACTAAGGCTCGAGATTAAAGTTGAAAACTTATTCAAGTGACAGAATTACGCCACACACACTTTTCTTTAGATACATAAACCATATTACAATGTTGATGGACAAATTAGGCGTGTTAGGGGTGGGCACTCAGAGGCGAAAATGGTAGGGGGGGGGCCCGGAATTTTTTTTTTTTCAGTGTAAAATTTTGAGTTTTTCGACTTTACCCCCGGTGGATTTTTTTTTGCCCCCAAACCTACATATTTTGCCCCAAAATCTTCAAATTTTGCCCCAAATTCTCCAACTTTTGCTCCAAAATCTTCAAATTTTGCCCCAAAATCTCCAACTTTTGCCCCAAAATCTTCAAATTTTGTCCAAAAAATTGCTACGGTTTAATTTTTTTTTTTTTCCCCCGGTGAAAAAAAATCCTAGTTTCGCCTCTGGGTGGGCTATGTGGTTGGCGGTAGGGGTGGGCTAGGTGGTTGGCACTGATGTAGTGTATTGGTAAAATGAAGAGCAGTCTAGGGATGTATTGGGTGACGTGTTAGATGATTTATTAAAGTATGATTGAAAGTCGATATTAAAAGTGTATAAAAAGTAATTAAAAAAAAATATCAATCAAATTTGCACACATTCCTAATGTTGGTGCTTCTCACACGCCGCACTAGAGGTGTGTGGAGTAAAAAAAGAGCTAACACGCGTTGGAATGTGCCTAATAAAGTTTTTTTTTTTTTTTTTACTATACAAGTATATTATATACGATGATAATAATAAAGATTTGGAGCACCGATAATTTTTACCTTCTTTCTAAATCACTTTTTCTTTTCCCACAAATTAAACTTTGAAACACAGTTTTAGTAAAAGTAATTAGTGTTTTATAATAAAAATAAAAAGTAAAAGTACAGTATGTATAAAAGAAAATTTGGGGTTGAAAAAGTGAATACCTCGATGAGTTACCGTCTACGTCAAGTCCCGGTGAGTTTATTTTAAGCTTAACGAAGAAATATATGGATGATTCTACATGATATATATGTCCTCATTTGTTTATGCGAATTTTAAATTATAAAAATAAATATTACCTATAAGTACAAACAAGTGTAATACAAACATATAGTACCCTCAAACTTGAAGGTATTTCATTAATATGCCTACATATAATTCATTCCATTGATTTTAATTTCATTTATAATTTTTTAAATATCACAACTGAATTTAAATATAAATTTATGTCAAAAGGTATATACTTTTAGGGTAACTTGTGAATGTCATATGTATTTGGAAAATAAAGCGTTAAATGCAGGGTTGCGAATATAAGTTGTTGATAACATAAATCAACTCCCAGCATAGTATATCCCTTATCCCCACAAAATGCAATCGCAATACCCTGATTCCATGCCTTAGTTTTATAAAGTTCTCTACAACGCGAAAGTAAACACCTTGTTATTACATACTCTTCGTATTAGGAAAAGAAATATTTCATAATTATAGCTCATGTTAAACTACTTATGTTGCATGTTGATATCAATATTTCTTATTAGATGTTAAATATTCATCTTCCCCATTAGAACGGGTTAGCAGAATATAAAGAAATTTTATTCAAAACTGCGAACAGTAAAATTAATTCTGCGGATAATGATAATGAAAGGTAGCTATTTGTCAATATTGAAGAGTTAAAGGGTTTTTTAAGGGAATTTGTCAAATCCAATAATTGTGGAATAAAATAACCAAAATGGAATAATTAAGACATTTTTGACTTTATCACGTATTAAATCCGATTGCTTTGTTTCATTGTGAAAGTGAAAGGTATGTGAATACGTTAATCCATTCTGATTTGTTTAACTTATTATTATTAATTATATATTATTACAAGAACAAACGTATTCATGTAAAGTTGTTAACATTTTTTTGCATGCCAACTAAATATATGCTACCTATAACTAGAACTTTAATATCATGGTACATTTTTCATAGTACTCCGCATCTATGATGTTATTGTAAGTATTATGTTAAGATTACTATATAATTATAAAACTTATTGAACACTTATATCAAAATATAAATTGCGCATACTTGATAGCAAAAATATGTGTAGTAAATACGTGTGTTCCAAAAAGTAATCACATGCGAGTTCCCGTATGTGTGTTCTAAAATGTAATCACATGTGGTGAAACGGTTCATGAGAGGACAAATTAAGGTGCTGTTTGTTTTTTAAGATGTTTTTGTCTGAAGATCTGCGGACCATGTCTGTTAAGAAGATGTGGTCTGAAGGTCTTTATGCTGAATAATGAAGACTGTTTGTTTTTATGTCTGCAGCATAACTTAATTCTGTCTGCAGCACTTAGAAGCACATTTCTAAGTCTGCGAGGCTGCAGACATAATAAGACATTATTTTATCTTATGTCTTCAGAAAAATAAACTGTCTGCAGTAAAAACGTCTGCCGGCGTACAGATATAAGACATAATAAGGTCTGCAGACAGGAAAACAAACAACACCTAAGTGGTCCGCCCAAAGTGATTTATTTCGCATGATTTGTTCAAATTAAACTTTTTTTAATGATAAATTTGATAAAGAAGAATTCTTTATTACTTGATGATTAACTAATTACAAAGATCGGCTATCCATAATCGTCTAAAAACTAGTCCTAATCCAATAAGGAAAATAGGAATACGAGGCATAAACAAATACTAACTACTTACATTATATTAGGAAATATATCTCAATACTCCCCCTCAAATTGGAATGTGAAGGTTACGAACACCTAACTTGTCTCGTAAAAATCGAAGTCGATCAGTCCCTAAAGCTTTGGTACAAATATCTGCTAGCTAAGACTCAGAATCAATATAACATGGTTTGATTTCTCTATTGTTGACTCTTTCACGTACAAAATACAATTCATCTCTACATGTTTCGTCGGTTCATGATAAACGGGATTCATTGAAATGTGTCGTGCAGCTTCATTATCACACATCAACGGCGTAGCTTCAGATTGAACTGCATTAAAATCCCCTTATAGCAAACGTAGCCATGATACTTCACAAACGGTAGTAGACATAGCACGATACTCACATTCTACTGATGACTGAGAAACCACACTTTGTTTCTTTGTCCTCTATGAAATTAGTGTTCCTCCAAGACTAATGTAATACCTTGTACAAGACCTTTCGAAATTGGACAGCTAAGCCAACTTGCATCACAATAGGCAACAAGTTTTAATATTCTAGCTGATGGAAAAAATAGACCTTGTCCAGGTGTTATTTTTAGATATCGTAACACCTTCACAGCAGCATTCATGTGATTTTGTCGAGGGCTACTTAAATTGACTTAGTTGATTTACCGAGTAAGTTATGTCTGGCCGAGTAACCATAAAGTACAACAATCGCCCTGCTAACCTTCGATATTGAGCAGCAACGACTTCGTTTTGTGAATCATCTTGTTATAGACGCAAATTCTACTGAATATGAAAATTGCTAGGTCGACATCCTTGAAACCACTTTCTTCCAAGATGTCTAATGTATATTTTCGTTAACTAATCATAATTCCTTCCTTCGATCGAGTGACTTCTATTATACCCAAGAAGTATTTCAACGTCCTTGAGTCTTTGATAGAAAAATTGTTGTGAAGGTGAGATTTGACCTCATTAATTCTTTTAAGATCATTTCCCATAAGTAATATGTCCTCGACATAAATCAATGCTATAAAATGAGTTTCTTATTGTTGAAAAACAAACATCTAATGGTTTGCTTTGGATTGGCTGTAAGTCTGAAACCGATGGTTACTAAGACTTTGGTGAATTTATGATACCAATTTTTAGAGGCTTGTCGTAATCCATATATAGATTTCTGCAACTTACAAATCCTATTCTCATTCGGTTTTGCATAACTGATAAGGCTAAAAAGGAACATATATTTCATAGCAATATCCCTCCTAAATAATAGGTTTTCATATGTAATTGTATTATATTTTCATTGTAATTGTTTAAATAAATAAGTGCGAAGACAAAAGGCGAAAACGAAGATTTGAAGACACAAACGTCCAAAAAGCTCAAATGTACAAGATACAATTCAAAAGGTTCAATTTATTGATGAAAAACGTCTAAAAATGACAAGAGTACAAGTTACAAAACGCAAAGTACAAGATATTAAATTGTACGCAAGGACGTTCGAAAATTCGGAACCTGGACATGAGTCAACTCTCAACGCGCGACGCAACAGTGCAAAAATTACAAGTCAACTATGCACATAAATAAAATATAATATTTAAATAATTCTTAAAATTATTTATATATTATATTATTATTTAATTACGTCGACAAGCTAAGATCCAAAAAATTGTGAGCTGGAAAATCAAACTCCACGACTCGCGGAGTTTGAAGGCCAAAAACTCCATGACTCGCGGAGCTGTCAGAAATCAAAACGCCTATAAAAGGCCATGCATTCGTTCGAGTTTAAATATATAAATAATAATAATAATACTCTGTAATAAATAAATAAATAAATAAATAAATATATAATATATATAGTATAGGGTAGTTTTATATTAGATTAGTTTGGGTTATGTAAAAGTTATTTTTACGGGTTTTAAAGTCGGAGCTCTGTCCGTGTACCACTACGCGATAAATAATCAATGTAAGCTATGTTCTCTTTTTTTAAATTAATGTCTCGTACTTAAGTTATTATTATGCTTATTTGAGCCAAAGTAATCATGATGTTGAGCTAAATATTAAAGACGGGGTAATTGGGTTTTGTACCATAATTGGGGTTTGGACAAAAGAACGACACTTGTGGAAATTAGACTATGGGCTATTAATGGGCTTTATATTAAATTAACGATACCTCGTTAATTTAATATAAAGGTTATGATTTGACGTATCTATATATAACCACATACGCTTAATCGGACACGATGAGCGGGATATTTATAAGTACGAATTATTGTTCATTTGATCGGACACGGGGATGGATTAATAGTCAATGGACTCATTAAAACAGGGGTGGATTACATTCAAGGGTAATTGGTGTAATTGTTAACAAAGTATTAAAACATTGGTTTACACACAGTCAATAACCTGGTGTATTCATTAAGCAAAGTATTAAGACATTGTTACAGTTCGAATCCCCAGTTAGTTGGAATATTTGACTTCGGGTATAAGGTTAAATTTTCCGAGCAGTTTATAATTATGACCGATGAACTATTATGGACAAAAACCAGATAGGTTTCAAATACATCCAGAACAAAGGACAATTAACCCATGGGCATAAAACTAAAATCAACACGTCAACCATCATGGTTACGAAAGTTTAAATAAGCATAATATATTTAATTTCATATTTCCTCGTACTTTTATTTATTGTCATTTTAATTATTGTTATTTATTTTATATTGTTATTTAAATATCGTCATTTACTATACGCTTCGCTTAAAATATAAATCGACAAACCGGTCATTAAACGGTAAACCCCCTTTTATATATTATTATATATAATTATATATATTTTGTACAAATATAGTTGTTTAAAAATATAGTGTGCAATAAGCCCGCTCCCTGTGGAACGAACCGGACTTCCTAAAAACTATACTACTTTACGATTAGGTACACTGTCTATAGTGTTGTAGCAAGGTTTAGGTATATCCCATTTGTAAATAAATAATTAAAACTTGTGTAAAATTGTAGCATATTTAATAGTATTTCCTAGTAAAAATATAATACTATTTCATATACCCCTCGCCGCACATCAAGTTTTTGGCGCCGCTGCCGGGGACTCGGCGAAATGCTATATTTTTAATTTATTTTTGTATAAATATATTTATATATATTTTTAGAAAAACAATATAAAATTAAAAAAAAAAAACCGAAAATGCAAACTCCACGACTCGCGGAGTTTGCAGGCTTAAAACTCCACGACTCGCGGAGCCACCCTGACGCGCCTGCAGAAACCCTAAATTTGCATTTATTACGGAGTTTTAATTATTATTATTAATTATTTAGTATTTAGGGTTAATTAATTTAGTATTTAATTTAAGTTTTAATTAATTTGTAATAATTAATTACTTTTATTTAAATTGTAAAATTAATAGTTTTATAAAATAAATAATATAAAAATAATATTTTTATAAAAATTGTACTTTTTATAACTTTTAGTATATTTTTATATTTTGTTCCTTTTTAATTATTTTAGAGTAATTTTTGTATTTTTTTTATTTAGTTTTAAGATATAGTTTTTGCCATAATTATTTTTACTTCTAGATTTTTAGACTTTGCCGTAAAATCCCTTAAGTGCTTTTTCTTTAGACTAAGATCTAGGTGCTTTAGAATTTTGCGACGCCTTTTTAAGTTTTAGTACCTTTTTAAGTTATTGCCATTTGGGATATAGTTTTACTTGTAAGCTTTAATATTTTTAGAATCAACTTTTAATTTTTTAGTTTTTAGTACCTTTTAAGTTACGACGCGCTACTTTCTTTTTATTTTCAACCTTTTATTTTTCGACATTTTTCGATGCGCAATCTTTTTCTTTCTTATTTCTCGACACGCTAGTTTTTAGGACTTAGAATTTTCTCTATTTCTTCTCTATAATTTCTTTAAAATTTCAACGAAAAATTATTTTAAGCGGTTAAATTGATAGACATCCAAATTTTCTGCTTCGTAGTAATAGTTGGATTTGTTAGTGGCTGAGTTGTGAGCTTCCGATTTAAAGGGTTCTGGCTCCCTGCTGCATCTTTTGGCTATTCGAAACGTGGGCAAAAGCAGAAAAGTCTATTAATTGGACAACTTATATAAGTTTTTCTATTTTTATAACTAATAGGATAATTAGTAAATGCACCACATTGTAGCTAAAATTTGGCCATCGCAATAAAATGGAAAATTTTGAAAACAAGGCTATGGAAACTCTTTTTGATATCCAAAATCAATTAAATCAATACTCTCAAACGGGTGTTGATGACAATTCGTTCGGTCAATCTTGGATCACGAATGATGAAACAATAACTGATTGTGAAATCTGTGGAGATTATCACTCAACATGGGAATGTTATTATTACGTTCCTATGGAAAATTACGCACCCACGGAACCCGAATGGAATGATTATGAAGAATACAATTCAAATTGGGATTATTCCCAAGAATATTTCCAAACTCAACAACCATTAGACGAGGAAAATTACGTGTCTGAAAATTTATTAGACAATATGAAAATCAAACTCGAAGTACTCAATGCTCAAAATGAACAAATGAGAGAGTTTGTAAACCGGCAAGCTGAAACTCTATCAGACTACACACCTGTTGATCTGAGGAGTATTGTGCAAGAAAATCTCATATCATCGAATTTTGATGAATTCGAGAGCTTCGAAATCACCAATTATCCCGATGATACTTTTTATTCAGCTTTACCAATTTCACAACATATCGACACATTAGCCTCTACCGACAAAATCATCGATCCATCAATGAATGAAGAAGAAGTAAGGGTGACAAATTGGTACTCTTGGGAAAACGATAACGTTGAAAATTTTACCCCCGAGATCAAAATAGTGGGACCGATAAGTACCGTTAATGAAGAAGAATCTACTTCGATCCCGAAATTCACTATTCCACAACTTTCCAACCCAATATTCTCAATAGACGAGTCATCTACCAAAGATGAACTTCGAGCTGTAATAGATAATGACACCTCGAATTTCACCCAATTGGGTAATAGAGGTGAAACCTTTGATCCCGAGAATGAACGGAAGGAAATGTTAGGAATTGTCCGCCCTATAATATGTATGTCGGTGTATATCGATCCATTTGACCAAGAACCAGAAAAGAGACATATCCATTTACTAAAAGCTACACTTAAAAAAGAATTAAGTAGTGATATTCGGGTGGGTCTAAACTTTAAACCCATTGATATATTTTATACCACCCGAGATGTAAATAACTGGCTCACTATTTTAATTCGTGGAACTTATTCTACCGACTTCACATGTCGTCAGCTAAGTGTGGGGAAGTCTAACCCCACTTAACGTTAAATTAGGGGTTCGGGTTAATGCATAACTCGTTAATAAAAATGCACGATTAGGGTAAAAGACGCATTTTCAAATATTAACAAACAGCTCAGAAAATCGGCCGTTTTTGAAGAAAAAAAACATGTGTGATAAAACAAGAAGGGATGAACAATGAGGCGCGCCATCTATCATTCGACGAGCTTTGTAGTTACAAACTGGGTATTTTCAATCACTTTTCTACACTAATCACCCTCATGAATTTATAATTATAGTCTGATTTCATGCTAATGAGGGCATTGCATGATCTCAAGTGTGGGGAAGGGTTATAAATTCTCTCGTGTTTATACTTGGCTTATTTTCTAAATTTTATGAAAATTTGAAAAATTTTAAACTAAATGAATTCAAAATCATGTTTATACATATTTATGAACGATAAAACTAGGTGTTAATGCCGAAATTATCGTTACCTCGGAAAGGACATAAATTGAGAAACAACCCAAAACGCTTGAATTCATTTAAAATGGAATATAAGAGAATAAAAAGGCAAAGAAAGAAACTAAGTGTGGGGAGAATGTACCTAGTTATTCAATTAAAAACTATCTAGCACATGTTTCCGTAAAGTTATTGCAGGTGCTTTTGTTTTGGACTAAATTAACTATTTTACCCGATGAAAGAAAAGAAAAGATGGATCTACACGATGAATCAATTCCATCATTAAAAGGAAGTAAAGTCTTCCGAAAAAGACACGCGCTTCTTGATTTAGGTCAAGAAGTTGTCGTCCAGACCAGCTTTAGGTTGACGAAAAATCTAGAAAAGTCATCACTAAAATCAGCAGGAAATCCACGGACCTCAGCATCAAACAGGGTCGCCAAGTGGTCAGATTTATCCTAACCATGAGAAGGATTTATCTCGTACAATGGGGGGCACCGTGCAAATTAGCTTGATAAGACTAATGAATCAGATCCCCAGAAAGGATAATCTCCTTAAAGATCAAAAATCAGCTTTTAAGCCTGATATTACTCAATCCTTGAGATTGACCTTAAAGATTGAGAATTACAAACTCATGGAATTCAATAATATCTAAACTCGAGCTTGAACAAGAAAATATTTTGATCAAAATTACAAACCGATTTGTTTTCTAAAAACCCATTTTTAATGCGTTCATTACCATTGAACGTAAAATCCTGAGAATTCATTGGAATTCATTAGGTCACCTGAACCAAATCAGGTGTCAACCGTAAGAACGGTGGTTGCATAGCATGGTCAAAGACAGGACCTTGTGCCAGACTGAAAAATCATAGGATGATCTTTACTATTGCTCCTACAAAGGATAGTACTAGCATCCGACACGTTTATAGACCATAATCAAAAGCAAGTCACGGGACATTGCCTTAACAGTTTCTTGTTCAACGCTTTCCTTTACAACCGGACGGTAGTTTATCGAAAGGTAATATACGGGACAAGTGAACTGGACGTGTTGCTTTCCTAATACAAGGTTAGCAAGTGGGTAACACAAAACCACAAGTGTTGAGCTAAAATTTTCAAATCTGAAACCCACACAACCCACAAAAATATTTTGCAAACACCGGTGAAGGGTTATTCCGGAAAACTTGTCAAGGGTAAAAGCTAGATTGAATTTTCAAAAGATCAAATATTTTCATAAAGATCCAATTTTCTAACGGATCTAAATTTTCATAGTCATGTGGGACTGTAAACCGCCTTTCAAATGTGCACTTTGCTTTGGAAACCGAAAGTAAATCGGCTATTTGATTGCAAGTGTCGTTGACCTAAACCCGAGGCAACTGTGGATGGCACACCAACCTTTAACCATGGTTCTATCGTTACTATCGTTGTTTATACCGCCGTATCAAAATCACTGATGTATAAAGTGTGAGAATAAAAAAGTGATTCGAGTGAAGTGTGATTTTATTTCAAGTTATGTATTGCTTGAGGACAAGCAACGCTCAAGTGTGGGGATGTTTGATAAGGCTAAAAAGGAACATATATTTTATAGCAATATCCCTCATAAATAATAGGTTTTCATACGTAATTGTATTATATTTTCATTGTAATTGTTTAAATAAATAAGTGCGAAGACAAAAGGCGAAAACGAAGATTTGAAGACACAAACGTCCAAAAAGCTCAAATGTACAAGATACAATTCAAAAGGTTCAATTTATTGATGAAAAACGTCTAAAAATGACAAGAGTACAAGTTACAAAACGCAAAGTACAAGATATTAAATTGTACGCAAGGACGTTCGAAAATTCGGAACCGGGACATGAGTCAACTCTCAACGCGCGACGCAACGGTGCAAAAATTACAAGTCAACTATGCACATAAATAAAATATAATATTTAAATAATTCTTAAAATTATTTATATATTATATTATTATTTAATTACGTCGACAAGCTAAGATCCAAAAAATTGTGAGCTGGAAAATCAAACTCCACGACTCGCGGAGTTTGAAGGCCAAAAACTCCACGACTCGCGGAGCTGTCAGAAATCAAAACGCCTATAAAAGGCCATGCATTCGTTCGAGTTTAAATATATAAATAATAATAATAATACTCTGTAATAAATAAATAAATAAATATATAATATATATAGTATAGGGTAGTTTTATATTAGATTAGTTTGGGTTATGTAAAAGTTATTTTTACGGGTTTTAAAGTCGGAGCTCTGTCCGTGTACCACTACGCGATAAATAATCAATGTAAGCTATGTTCTCTTTTTTTAAATTAATGTCTCGTACTTAAGTTATTATTATGCTTATTTGAGCCAAAGTAATCATGATGTTGAGCTAAATATTAAAGACGGGGTAATTGGGTTTTGTACCATAATTGGAGTTTGGACAAAAGAACGACACTTGTGGAAATTAGACTATGGGCTATTAATGGGCTTTATATTAAGTTAACGATACCTCATTAATTTAATATAATGGTTATGATTTGACGTATCTATATATAACCACATACGCTTAATCGGACACGATGGGCGGGATATTTATAAGTACGAATTATTGTTCATTTGTTGGACACGGGGATGGATTAATAGTCAATGGACTCATTAAAACAGGGGTGGATTACATTCAAGGGTAATTGGTGTAATTGTTAACAAAGTATTAAAACCTTGGTTTACACAGTCAATAACCTGGTGTATTCATTAAGCAAAGTATTAAGACCTTGTTACAGTTCGAATCCCCAGTTAGTTGGAATATTTGACTTCGGGTATAAGGTTAAATTTGCCGAGCAGTTTATAATTATGACCGATGAACTATTATGGACAAAAACCAGATAGGTTTCAAATACATCCAGGACAAAGGACAATTAACCCATGGGCATAAAACTAAAATCAACACGTCAACCATCATGGTTACGAAAGTTTAAATAAGCATAATATATTTTATTTCATATTTCCTCGTACTTTTATTTATTGTCATTTTAATTATTGTTATTTATTTTATATTGTTATTTAAATATCGTCATTTACTATACGCTTCGCTTAAAATATAAATCGACAAACCGGTCATTAAACGGTAAACCCCCTTTTATATATTATTATATATAATTATATATATTTTGTACAAATATAGTTGTTTAAAAATATAGTGTGCAATAAGCCCGCTCCCTGTGGAACGAACCGGACTTCCTAAAAACTATACTACTCTACGATTAGGTACACTGCCTATAGTGTTGTAGCAAGGTTTAGGTATATCCCATTTGTAAATAAATAATTAAAACTTGTGTAAAATTGTAGCATATTTAATAGTATTTCCTAGTAAAAATATAATACTATTTCATATACCCCTCGCCGCACATCAATAACCTTATGGTAATTTCAAGTAGATTTCATCAAGAGCTCCTTGTAAGAAAGCATCATTCACATCCATTTGATGAATATGCCATTCTTTCTTAGCCGCAATAGCTAATGAACAATGCACGGTAACTAGTTTAGCTACAGGGGCGATGGTCTCATGAAAGTCAATCCCATCTATTTGAGTGTATCATTTCGCTAATAAACGTGCTTTATATCACGCTATCTTGCCATTGAGTTTGTATTTGATTTTGTAGACCCATTTAGAGTCTATGGGTTTCTTTTCGGGAGGCAAATATGTGATAATCCACATGTTGTTTTCTTCAAGTGCCTTGATCTCTTCCGTTATGGAATCTTGCCATTGTATACATCTTGCTACTTGTTTGAAGTTTTCATGTTCACATTATTATTCAATTTTTAGTCTCCAATGTTTTTAACAGGTATAGCATTACCATTAGGTATTATAACGGACGGACGATTTCCTTGTGACCTTACAGAAACCAACCAATTATCATGATATGTATCGTGTTGACTAGCACCTGAATCTATAATCCAAGAGTTATATGCACGAGTTGTACCTGTAATGACCCTACTTTTTCCGTTATCTTTTTCTGTTAAATATTTAACTTTCGTTAATTGATATCCTTGTCATGTCATTTCTAAATGATTAATATTCTTATAATATAAATAATATTTCAATATTATTTGTTAAATGAAAATTGGTGGTTATATGTCATTACGTTCTAGCGCCTAACGGTTATATTCAATAAATCGTCTCGGTTTTCAAACCAACGATTAGATTTTCGTGATTTTCAAATCCGAATTTTTTTAATACGATATTCTGATGTCGTATGAGTTAATAAAATATTCCTATAGTTTATTTCGTGAATTCTTATCCTTCTCGCGTATTGTAAATCGCGTAATGTCTTATTTATCACATCGAGATCATTTTATCGTTCGAGTCTCAGCATTACAATTTTGGTCACCACCTCAATTTAAGAGACCATTTTAAGTGAAATATGTAATATAATCCTAGATGTAATTACATAAGTTCAAATATAATAGTCTAAATTAGTGTGATATAAATAAATATAAATTAAATATCTGTGTTAATATAAATAACTAACTGATAGGAATTTGATTGGAATGTTATTATTATAATAAATAATAAATAATGAATTGTGTCATGACACCATCTTTAATCTTTAACGTTACATATAATACGGTGTACTTAATATAATAATAATGAATCAATAATATGTTAGGCAATCTCTAGGCTAATTAGTTTCTTATCCAAAAAAGAATTCTAAATAAATATGGCTAATATCTCTAACGTTTTATATATCCGATTAAAAAGTTAGAAATTAGTTAAATGATGATTGACATTAGAGCACTCCTAACAATTCCGTGTATATCCCGTCTTTCATGCTCGAAAAAAAAACGGTGATGGCACAATTTAGTTAATTGCTCGCCGTTTTAATTTAGTGATGCATTTCATGAATATTTGAAACAACTGAACACGAGAAGGGGGCCAAATTTAAAGCACATGATTGGTCCAAAGTTATGATATATAATTTTATAATAGTAATTTTAATATTAAGAAAATAGAGTAGGCACATTAAGGGTGTGTCATGATTGGGAGTGCTCTTAAAAAAAGGAGTAGGTCAACTACTCAACTATCAATCCCACTTTTATCGTGATTTTTCATTGATAATTAAACACCCTTCACTGCAGAATGCATTAACAAAAAGATAAAACTCAACAATCATAACAACACTCACGTCAACAAGAAACTTTTCATCACGTTCTAAAGATAAACACATAGAGAGGTCAACAAAAATTATATACGTGAAAACAGCTGTAAGTCACTTGTTAATAAATTAATTACTCTCATAAATTTAGTTTTCTCAGCCAAACTTAAGATAATCTCATATACTCAAATAAACAATATAACCAAAAGTTCACCTAATTCACATCATTCTTTAAAGATAAATAATAATAATGTTGTCTAACCTATATATACACATGACAATAGAATGAATCCAAAAGTTCACCCAATTCACATCATTCTTTAAAGAGAAAATAAACTTTCAAGGCATAATTAAACTACTGGGAGAAAACGGAGAGCGATCAAAGGAGCAGGGAAAGATCTTGGTGTTAATCTTCAAAGGTATACCTTAATCAAAAGCGAATATTAGTATGTTACTAGACTTTAATAATTATCTTGAGTTCATACTTGTCGAAACTAACCGTTAGAATTATTATTATTATATTTTTTTTTGAGGATATGGGAATGTTCGGGACTTTAATTAACGAATCGGTATACAAGAATTTAATACTTGATATGATGTCAGAGACTTATACTTAACTACTTATATTTTTTTTACTTAATTACTATATACTACTCGTATGATTTAATAAAAGATAGAGATATAAAAAAAAATACATAACTTTGTTTATGCTTATCTATGTATGAGTACGAATTAATGATGATGAAGATAATATGAAATATTCACTTTTAGCCCTTAAAATATGTATACTTTTACAAAAATAACTAAAGTATTTCATATATAAAGTTTTATCTTTGGACTATCATTTTCATTAATCTTTAAAATTATTAAAACTAGTATGATTATTATTATTATCATTTTAACAAGTATCCGTGACTGTAACAATCAGATGATTTCAAAATTTAAAAGAAGTTGCAATCATGTTTCAAAAGCCAAAGTCATTATATGATTTTGTGATATTACACTATCAATCCTCGGAGTATGATCACTTTTGCAATTTCAAATATAAAAAAATATAATATGTATGGCTATAACCTGTGATGTTTATGTACATATATATATAAAGATTAAAAGAAAATATCTTATTTATATATTTTTGTAAGATGCGTTATACGATCTTGCATTCAAGTAATTATTTATTTAAAACAAATTCTAAAAGTAATTAAAAATTTTATGATTTTATAAAAGGGTTTAGGATGTTGAGAGAATAAAAATTAGAACACAAAGATTAATATTCTAATTTAGACATTATTAAATGTGAACCATCATTTCTTTTAGAGTTTGTCTTGTTATTAATCTATCTAAAATAATTTAGGACGCACTCATTTCGGTTCTATGTAATTGGTTGCTGCACTCAAGGTGAGTTTCATTTGCTCCCCTTTTACTCTTTACATTTTTGGGGCTGAGAATACATGCAATTGCTTTATTAACTATTTTACAATAATTATATGCGTGAGTTTCATTTGCTTTTTTTACCCTTTACATTTTTGGGCTGAGAATACATGCGCAACTTTTATAACTGTTTTACGAAATAGACACAAGTACCTTAACTGCATTCTATGATAGAATTATCTGGGATTGGGGTTGATTATTATGACACGCATTAGCCCCCGGTTTCCGTTAGAGCGTATGAGCTCCCGAGCCGGGTGGATGGTTTATTATTTATGACATTTTGGCACCGGTTGGCCTATATTATATAAACATGTGTTCAGCCGTGGGGTGTAAAGACCGGCACAGAGGTTCTATATTTTGAAGGCACATGTATTCAGCCGTGGGGTGAAAGACCGGCACAGATGGTTACTATTATATTTTGAATCCTCACCAGGTGTTCTTCATATGAAAGATATTTTTTTGTGCAATTGGAATGGGACTTCTGCACATTTTATAATATTTAAAATCTTGTGGTCTGTCAAAATGATGAATTTTATTATTTTATGATAAACCTATGAACTCACCAACCTTTTGGTTGACACTTGAAAGCATGTTTATTCTCAGGTATGAAAGAAACCTTCCGCTGTGCATTAGCTCATTTTAAAGACATTATTTGGCGTCGATCATCGCAATGGGACCAGATGTTGGTGACTTCATCCAGATGGATTAGGACGGGTTGCTTCAGTACCTGTCATGTTCGTTGCTGGTCTGGTGTTGTTTAAACGTGTGATCACCCGTCCAAATCCATTTGGACGAATACATCATTCATTGATTTCATAGTGAGGTTTTGACCTCTATAGGATACGTTTTGTAAACATTGCATTCTTTTGAAAAGGTACACCATAAATGAATATATAAATCCAAGGTTTTCGACGTCTGATGATTTCTACGTATAGACAATCATCGTATATAATAGTTTCTAACAATACATCCGTTGACAATACAGTCAAATAAGATACATGGTGATGATTTTGTGAATGCAAAGTTTTCTCGAATAAAGCATGTATGACTCCATGCACATAGCTTGTATAACGTATAAGCAAACAGTGGAAGACTTCTAGGAACCTGAGAATAAACATGTTTTAAAAGTGTCAACACAAAGGTTGGTGAGTTCATAGTTTTAATGTTGCGCATAATCTGTATATAAAGGTGGATCACAAGATTTCAGTTGTTTCATCCAGAAACGTTTATTAAAATATTCTACAAGATTGAGCACCCTGGTAACTAAACTTTAACGTATATATAATAAGTACCCCTGTTTTAACATACATGCAACCAACATGTACAATACACGCTAACCAACGTGTACTAAACTCAAATAGCATACGTCCGCTTTATAGTTCAGGCTAGAGTTTCTATACCTGGAATGGACGGGGATGTCAAGCCCTATGGATCCATATACAACTACTCGAGCCCACCAGTTCTTATAACCGGCAGTTACTAGTTACCAAAGCTAAGGGATTTTCGGTTCAAACTCGGTGTAGAATTTAGTATGTGCTTGTATCCATTGCGTTTAAAATAAAGTGCATGTATTCTCAGCCCAAAAATATAGATTGCAAAAGCAATTAAAAAGGGAGCAAATGAAACTCACCTTAGCAGCACATAAGGGCATTCACCGAAATGTGACCGAAACTCGGAATGCAAAATAACCGTAGATCTCAACCTAGAGAACATATGTTGGTCAATACATGTCTAACAAGCTAGGTCGGGTCATAGTGTATCACAATCCTAATGCTCGAGACCGACATGTAAAAGTTAACAAAAGTCATCTCAATAGTCAACCTGACCCAATATGATCTTTAAATCTATACATGTTTATTATCATAGTAAGTCTTGATAATTGAACGTTCATTAGTTTATCAAATTCAAAATATTATCTATTTCTGGAGCTATATTATATTTGAATTATCATGGCAATCGAAAATATTTTATTATTTCACATAGCTTTCCGATACTTGTAAAATCAGATTATAGTGTTTATAAAGCTTTAAAACATGATAAGACAGTCAACTTTGACAATTGTTCAACAAAACGAGACGTACTTTATATGTGACGACCCGGGAATTTCCGACCAAATTTAAACTTAAATTCTTTATATAGTTCTGACACGATAAGCAAAGTCTATAAAGTTGAGTCTCAAAAAGTTTGAACTGTTTCATATATTCAATTGACCTTCGACTGCTCTCGACGATTCACGAACAATTAATTGTAAATAGATATGTGTGTATGTATATATAAATGATAATTCAAAATATAATTTGAAGTATTATATGTTGTTATTATTAAAAATTAATAAAATAAAAATAGAATATTATAATAATTATTATTTAAAATATATCTCTATATATAAATAAAGTATATTAAAAATAAATATTAAATGATTTTAATATTCGTTTGATGTTTCGATTGATATTAAAGAAGTAAATTTAAACTTATATAATTTTAAAATAAACGGTGATTCGAAAATGAGTTCTATAAATTTTAGGCTTACTAAAAATGTATTTAGAACTTAGTTGTTAAATTTTAACACTTTTTATATTTTACCCATAAATGAGAGGGACAGTTGAATTTTTATTTAATAGATTAATGACCGAATTTTATTCCATAATGACCAAAATAAATAAATATAGTTAATTTAAAAATATGGAATTTTTTCAAAGACTTTTATTCGCCACTGATTAAACAACAGACCACGATATAATACTCCGTGAATTGATTAAATGACAAGTGCCCGGCTGGTAACTATTCTTAATTGATAGATTGGTACTATAATTGATTTTAACTTTCCAATACAATATATCTATTCTCCCACTTGTTCACATCATTCATCCGTAAATTCAAGGTAATTGATATAACACTGTATGTGATTGATATATACTATTTTCGTTTCACTCCTTGACCATTCATTTACACTTAATATATATGTATAAGTAAATGACATATGAAAACATCTCATCTGAATATATGTATATGTTTACATTCTTCAACCCTCTTAGAAACATAACCGGCCACCACCTTCAATCTTTCACCCATTTTGTAAACCACCATCACCATCGGCCACTTCCACCATCTTCTTCATCAACACCAAGGAAAACCCGCCACCCCACAACACTTTAAACAACCACCGCGAGCTACCACCATCAACCACCATCTCCTTCATTATCTCTCTCTTTTCCCATTCCTACAACTCGCCATGTTTTGTCTGTTTAAACCATCATGAAAACACGACACAACCATGATCAACCCATGGTCACCCTACTGCAACCATCATGACCACCATCATCAACCATCACGTTCCCTCTCACTCTAATCTGTTTTCTGTTTCAACTAATAACCGAAAACACCCAATAACTACAGCTG